>NC_141695.1:1114338312-1114959577 GCF_964263255.1 Lissotriton vulgaris
CATAAGCAGTAACCCTGTAATATGATCGGATATTGACATCTAGGGGGTCTGGTGACATAAAAAAAATCAAGAAAAGGATAGCAGAGCGATTTGAAAATATTATCAGAACCCTGAGATGGCAGTACCTTAACATATCAGATGCCAGTCGCTTATTGTGCACTATTAGTTTATTTTGGGGTACTTCTGTGTGTAAACACAGCACCTCTCATCCAAGCAAGTTTACAACTGTTATACGGATTGTTATTATATTATAAAGTAAAAAGAAAAAACAATACTTCCTTATGTAATTATCAAGACTAGCTACAATAGGCAATTCACAAGCCGCATTTCAGCATTTCGTTTGCACAAAACTCTGAGACTAAAAACTCATATAAACAACTCCAAAAGTAGCCGTAGGGAACAATGACAGTTAATGGCGACTCTTGCATCAGCAGAGGACGTACTCAGGAATGAAGTTATTTTCTGTCATTTAAACATTCATAGCCTTTTGACATCTCTGCTGCTCTTTTCTTTTTATTAAACGCTGCATATCCGATTCTTACAGGCAATGCTTAATTTGTAAAATAAGTATTGGTGTCCATAGTTTTCCTCAGTATCCCTCAGCCAGTACAGCTGAATGTCAGTCTAGCAGACCACTAAAGCTGCATAGTCCATCTTATGCCTCTTTCATCCACCACCACACGCTGATTGCCTCTTTATCTCACTCTTGTATATTCTCTGCCAGCACCCTCAAAACTTCATAAAATAAAATCATAATAAAACTGGTTTAATATTGTTTTATTTTTCTTTCCTGGGCCAAGTTTTGGAGCCTAATCGGTGACAAGCTGCAGGAGGAGTGGTGCGCACTGCTGTCAGTGCTCATGTCGGTTTGGTCGGCCATCTTAGGACGGCCAAACTGACATGCCCACTCCGATATCTCCAATCCGAGCTGCTTTTACAGGTTGGAGACAGCAGAGACAGGCTCCCAGTCTTTCTGGGAGCGCATATCCGGGGTGCTCAGGCCAATCCTGGCACTGCTTTCATGAGGCCAGCAGCATGAGACCAGTGTCTGGATTAGCCGCAGTGGAGTCTGGGAGCCTCTGCTGTAGTGGACTGGAGCCAGAGAGGAGAAGAGCGGCAATGTGGTGGGCGGCAGTTAAGTTCTTTTTTTGGGTGTTTTTTCTTTATATTTTCTTAGTCGTCCATCGTCCCTCTCCCCCATCCTGTCACTCTGCCCTGACACCAGCCCCTAAGGCCAGTGGGGCACTCCTGAAACCACTAGCTCAAATTAAACTCTGCTTACATGCAATATAAAGTGTTGTATTCACTCGAGTATGTGAAGCCGTCATAGTTTTTAACTTAGTTACAAAGGGTCCAGCCGTCCAGGAAACACCTTGCAAATGCTGCGAAGTGCCACTGAGTCTGAGCTTAGTGTCAAATATACAAACCTTTATAATCAAATTCTTCTGCTTACAATCGGTGTGACAAGAAGCCAGTGGCGGCTCCTCCGCTAAAGCAGAGGAGCGTCGCCCCACTGCTTTCTAGCAGTGTCACTAAAGAAAAAATAACGCTAAGTTATTATCATTTTATTTTTTCCTTTTTGCGGCAGCATTGCGGGCAGGACGAGCGAGGCTGCTCTGCTGACAAAACAGGGGTGGGGAGGAGTGGTTTGCACTCCCTAAAGTGTGCATGAATGTTCTCAATGCAAGCTGCATTACAGCCTGCATGGAGAACTTGCCCAGCCCCCCATTCCATGGCTGAGCGCCGATCCACGGCACTCAGACCAATCACAACACTGCATTTCGCGGGTTGTGATTGGCTATCGGGAGGCTTGGAGCTGGGTGCATCCTGCTTCCTGCCCTGGAAGCAGGGCAAAGGACCGAGACGAGGTGATGGTGGGTGACAGTGAAAAACAGGTGTGTATATTTTTATTTATTATTTAATTCCCTCCCATGACCCACCCATAATGCCTTCAAATACAAATGCAAGAAGCTACGCCCCAATACGGTGGCCAAGTTATTTTGCAAAGGAGCCTCTTTTATCTACCTTCTATGTTTTTTGGCAGTTCTATATAGCATGAACTTGGCCCAAGTGCACCAAATCACATTACACAAGGTTTGATTTATGCTTATTTAGGCATGTGGGTATTAAGTGATGTGCCCAGAATCACAGGATGTTGTGCCTTTGTCAGGACTCAAACTCGGTTCCCCAGTTACAAAATCAGTAACTTTTGTCATTAGGCCACATTTCCTACCTCCCACTCTCCTTTTCATATAAACATGAAAATAATTACAGATCCATTTTCAAATTTCAGCTCTATGAGATGACCCATACTGCATTTCTTTTTTCATGCATGCTTTGTGTGGCTATACTGCTATGTTGGTTACTACTTTGGTAAAGCACTTAAGTCTGCAAAACTCAGACCTTCTCTATTTTAACTACTCTTTATTTTAACTATTTGGAAAAACATTTGTCCACTCCTTAACTTTTCCCCAATAAAAGCTCAAGGAGATGTAACCTACTGAGGTCCATCTGTAGCGTCAGACTGCGTGAAAGAGAATGAGAGAGACCATTTGCTTGACAGAAGTCCATTGCACATGCTGGTCTTACAGGGAACCGCTGGCTAAGCCAGCCCTCTAATTCTGAGAGGGAGACCATGAGCGATGCACTGTATTCTCTCCCAATGTTCAGTCATCTACCTAATTTGCAGGTCTCAAGCAAGCAAGACCAGTTCCCGCCATGCCTTGTTCTCTCCATTATCACTTTTCAAGTTTGAGGTTCTGCCACCTTAGGAAATAGTGGCCATTTACTGCTAGATTCCAATTCAATGGGCTCTTCTGAAAGACTAGAGTGACGTGCAAGCAACAAGTGTTGTTTAATCAGTGGCAGCTCCTCCGCTATGGTGGAGGAATGCCACCTCCCCTGCCAGCACCCTCAAAAACCTGAAAAATAAAACGATAGTAAAACACGTTTTAACCCGTTTTATTATCGTTTTATTTTTCTTCTAAGTGTGCCGAGTCTTGGGGACAGGGCCAGGGGGATGAAAGGCAGTGAGGAGGAGTGGTAGACGCTCTGCCTTCAGTGCACATGTGGGTTTGGCCGGCCGTCTCAGGATGGCCAAACCGACATGCACACTGAAGGTGTCTCCGACCTGAGCTGCCTTGCCGGGTTGGACACAGCAGGCACAGGCTCCCAGTCTCCCTGGGAGTGCAAATCGTGGGTACTCAGGCCAATCCTGAAGCAGCACTCATGCTGCGGAGTGCAGCGTCAGTATTGGCCGCAGGGAATTCTGGGAGCCTGTCTGCAGAGGATCAGAAGAGCCCGATGCGGCAGGATTTTGTTTGGAAACGTCATGAATGAACTTTAAACAATTAGGTTTTTCTATGGATAAGACTTCATTATAGACCGACCAACTTGAATTATGCAACAACTGTGAAGGAGTGGCAACATGATGCTGCAACAAAAAGGCAAGTACTGCAACAGATGCAGGATTATGTGGCAAATCTATAATTATGTCGAAAATGCTTCAGAATCACATCATTCCAGTTCCCCAGATTGGAATAAATAAGGCTATACTAGAATGGCCTGCAATAAGCCTGCGCCAAGGAGTTCGATTCACCTCTCAATAGTAGACTTGAGGTGTTGGTAATGTAAGCGATACCCTGAAGGTGCCTTTTCCAACATTCGCTGGTCTGTACTCTCCGCTTTGATGATGCGGAGATGTACAAATAAATGGCTGCCCCTGGAAGTGGGGGTCATGGGTAAATAAAATAAGCTTGATTTGTGATACGGAGGCCGTCATTGCTCATTTAGGTCTCCGGGCAGACCTGGAGAGGTTGGCGAGATCGCCACTGTAATCAAATAAGGATTTTCTGAGGGGCTCCCCGGGGACCCGACAAAAGGCAATCTTATTATTTCATAAGATTGACTGGAATAAATAGCACAGAGCAGAAGGGGGAAGCACAGTCAAGAGCTTACAACTATGAAATCCCACGGGGAAAGGCGGGGTTTAAATGACATCTATGTTATCTTGTCTCTTTCAATCCAGAAAGAGTAAGTGTATATCTCCAAATCCTGCTCTGGCCTTAAAAATAGGCAATCGTTTGCAGCTCTTTATATTAAATACTAAAATTTCAGTTCACAGAATGTCGTAAAATGCTGTTCATAACACGGAAGGCGGTAGTTAAGTGGGTGGCGCACCTTGTATGAATTGGTAATATCAATACTGAGGTAACCTGGAAATTGTATATTATAATGATTGGCGTATGAACCCTGCTTACCACTGCACAGGAAAGAAACACATTGAAGAACGAACTTCAAGCACCACTTATAGAAGGAGTTTGCAAGTGGTTTACACAAACCTTTCAGCCACGGGTAGTGGATATTTAATTCCTCATTTATTGAGACCGAAGCAGAGAGAGGGAGAACGGAAGAGATGAAGAAGAAACGGCAATGAGGAAGAGAGACCAAAAAACAGAAAAGTGAGCCAGGAAAAAAGGACACAGAGAGAAACAGTGACACAGCTACAGAGAGTGAGAGCAAGAAAGAGTTGGAGATGGACAAAGGAACAAAGCGAAAAGGGGAGATACAGAGAAGGAGAGACTGGAGAAAGAACAATGGAGAGGGTGAAATAAAGAAAAAGAGGTGTATTGTCAGATAAGCACAGAACGGCAGAAAGAGATAAAGCGACACTCAGGACGCAAACAGAGAAAGAGATACAGGTAAAATAAGGTGACAAAGATCTATAGCTACAAAGGGCACTGATGGAATGAGAGAGTTATATGCAAAGAAACAAAGTGCAACACATTTAACGAGACGGAAATATAAGCAGAACGCAAGATAGACAATAACTGTGATAAAACATATGCATACAACAAGAACAGATATACAGTTATGGATAAATAGAGCCACATGAAGACACCTAGGGATGACAAATCAGACGAAAAACGACAGACAGGCAGACAAACGACTGGATGCTCTGGTGTCCTCCTAACGGAAAGGACCCTCCTGCCCTTGTGGGGCCGGCTGCGGTGATCACCTGCTCAATATATTACACTGATTGACTCCAGGCCGCTGGAGTCTTAATGTGCGACACGAGCGCGCGCTTCCTCGCGGGCCTTCCGCAGAGGGCGCGAGCCGCTCGCGTGCCTGCTCTTCGGAGCTCCGTACCTGCTGATGGGGGGAGTAGCGATAGCAGTCCGGCTCAAGCGGCGCCGGGATATGGGAACTGCCAGCTCGGAGCCTGAGCCTAATGTGACGGGCCTGCCGTCTAATGCAAACTGACATCTGCAATGATGCATCATTTGCCGCCCAAGGACTCTGCGCAGCCATCTGGGGCGAGAGTCCAGCGTCTCGCGCGCGGGCCGCAGGGAGCGGGCTGTCAGTCACGCGGCCAGGGCGGCCTCCAGAAGGCAAAGGTTCAACTCCCGCACCTCATCCGCAGACCGTGGCTCTCTGTGGCTTTCTCATCAGGAGCCAGCGAGCAGTGAATTACCTGACTGGGATCCCGCCACCTGCCCCGGTGATACTTCACAGTCTCTGCCCCTGGAGCCTATAAACCTCAAAGTTAGTCCTCATGAAATTGTGTTAAAGCACGGCTGGTCACCTAAATAGGCCTCTAATGGAATATTAGCAGGGGCAAAATACCCCAAAAACACCAGCACCTTTGATGTAGTGAGAATGGATGCATTTGGGACTTCTTAACAATGGAACTCTCTGTAATAAGCTGGATAATGTCATTTCTACTTTCTGTTGCTCTTATTACGCCCCTCAGCTAAGAGTCAAGGCAAATGCTGATAAGGAAATGCCTCTTTCTGCATGATCATCCCCAAAATTGTTGCTGAAGCTGCTGTTTTTTTAACACAGAGTGCACTGAGGACAGTGTTCTAACTCATTACAACATGTATGTTGAATTGGATACCTCCATTTGGCATAAGTTGACTTACTTATAAGCACCTAGAATATGGTACCATGGGTACAGAGGGCATTGAAGGCAGAGTGTCGCGCCAGGGCTGAAGCACTGGTGGTGCCACTCTGTGTTTGACAAATCACAAAATGGCTCCCAGCCTGCCACTGTAGGCTGGAAAATCAGTTTTAAAACTGGTTGTTCGACTTGGCCAGATAAACCAATGGCAAAGCTCCCACTCTCGTCAACAATATATGAAAGTCTCCCCTAAGGAAGGCCTACGGATGCCTGCGGCAGGGAGCTGTATATTATTAAGTAGGACATGTACTTTTGACATGTCCTAACAGCAAAGCAGCAAAACTTCCAAACTTGTGTTTTTGCTCTTGAAAAGTTAGTAGCCCCGTTGGCTAACACAGAGTAACAGGCTGACACCTCAGTCCGGCTAGCTTCTAAATGGGACTAATAAAATGGGTACTTCAAGATATCAAATTAATCATGGCATTACACCTGACTTGATGCCCAAGTTGAAATTAATGTAACTTTTAAGAAAAGGCAACTTTTAAAAAGTTGCCACTGTCGTCCAGTTTGTCCAGTGTCCATGCATGATTGTTGGCTATGAGACAGCCTTCTGCCCTCCTGGAGAGTAGTGTGAATCACTCTCAGGCTCAGGAACAATAGCAGCCTGCTACAGAGGACGGTGTCAGCTTCCCCTCCCAGAAAGCCACTCAGGCTGTTGGCCCAAAAGGTGAGCTTCAAAGGTAAAGTTGTCTTTGGTGGGTGATCACACTCCTGAAGGGCTGACCCTTTGTTCAGGTAGACAGGCTGGCGGCGGGAACGAAGAGGGGAGACCAGCCAGTTTTCTCGTGGGCGTGTAACGTACAGGTAGTCACAGCTCAAGGGAGGGTTCCCAAGCTCCTAACATCCAAGAAAGGGTTAGACATCTTGAGAGTGGCCAGAATAGTTCACTCTGAGATTGCTAGATGTCACACATAGCTGGAAGACATCAGAGAGCTGGAGGGGTCCTGGGAGCCGATTGGCTAGTGACCGCATCATCACACTAGGGCACTTTATGGATAAAATATGGCAACCCTGGCCCTCTGAACCTCAGACCATGATGGAACTAGAGAAAAATGTCAAAGGAGGACTGCCCTTTTGACCCCTGGACCTGGAAAGGGAGGCTGCACCATCTACCGGACTGCACTCGCCACACCTTTTGGTAGCAAAGTGATGACTGTGCCTGTGGGTTCTAGCTCATGGAAAAGTCATTCCTGAGCCCCAGACCAAAGAAGTGACTCGATTGGTCATTTGACTGACCCCCGTGGGACTAGCACTAGGGCTATCAAAGCCGAAAAACCCCACTCTGGCAAGTCAGTAGCCACATTCTTCAAATCGCTCTTGACCACTGCAGAGTGACCCAAGAGACGGACTGTTCCTCGACTGCCACCAGTTGCACCTGAGTATGCTGGACCTGAGAGTGTCGTCTGTGTCCAGATTGGTCACCAAAGATGGACCCCAGCCTTCACCAAAGGATACTGCTTGACTCACTGTGTTTGGAGACTGGTAGGCCAGCCACAGCTGGCCTTTTACTGACTCAAAGAGGACTTCGAGGGACACCGACCCCTGTGGCTGAAGTCACCCATGGACCGTGGACTGAAGAATAACAGCAAGGACACCCCGGGCAACTGCAAAGCACCCAGATCATCTTTCAGCATCCTCAGCATACTGTATCTCCAACATCAGGACCACTCCATTGAAGTCTATGGTGGTCTTGATGGAAAGTATTGAACTGTACGTGAGACTGCTTTGGTGCCCAGGTGACAGTCCAAATACACCTTATTGGCCCCCTGACCTTCTCCCTGCTGGATTTGGTCTCCACACTCGGGCCAGCATAGCCGAACACAACTCTTTCAAACTTTTCTAAACTTTAGAGTTACCAATGCTTGCTTGCACTTTGGAAAAAAAAGCTTAGATTTACATTTTACTTAAAAATACATATCTCTGGAACTCTCCAGTGGATTTTGCTCATCTTGGTGTCTAAACATTCATAAACATATAATCTATTTTTATAAATTGGTGTTGGATATCTTTTGTGTAGAGTGGCTTTCTTATGTTGTTGTTTGGTGCTTCTAAATGCTTTACACTAGTTCCTTTCTTTATGCCTTGCTGCTCAAACCCACAGATACCCATAGTGGAGTTAAAGGTTTTACAAATAAGCCAGACTAGACCCAAGACAGTTCCGAGAGTGTGTTACATGGTAAGGTCGCACAACCATACCATATAATACACTACAATTCTCACAATGCTATTACCACATCCTTACTTAACACCTTAACATTTACTACTGTTAGATTATCCCTCTGCGACCTTCAACTGACAGAACTGCAGTGAAGGTGACCTTCATTTCACCCATATTAGGCTATTACCATGTTCTTGGAAATGAGAACATTTGCAGACTCCAAAGAGCTCATGAAGCAGTTGCCACATTATAGCCAGGCAAGCGCTTGAATGGCCATATTTCTCTGGTCTTTTAAATACATTCCTGGCTCCCAGTGGTGCTTTACTCTCAATTCAAATCCCTCTGTTTTGTGTTCTGTGCTTTTTACAAGACCTTCCTTTGATCATATGAAGATTAAAGGGACCATCAAATGGGCAGTCTTACATCACTGAAAATTTCCATTAATAGACCTTCTAGGATGTTGCTTGGTTGAGGATGTATGTTGGATTTTGAGATCTACTGTGACATCATTCACTGGGCGGCATCACTCATCATTATAAACCCTGCACATGTGCTGCATGGTCTGCCCCCGAAACATTCTGCTTCTTCCATGGTAGTTCAAGGGAAGAGACCTTGCTATGGTGGCCCCAGCACTGAATCCACTTGCCAACCTTTGAAGCCTTATTGATACCTAGCTCTTTACTTGACCATGATTAACCCTTGCCAGTGGCATGTGTCCCAGAGTGGCAAAAAGAAGTAAAACTCCAGGATCTGTGTAGCACAGAGAACTCGTCTCCCAAAGTCTACTGTGTTAAATGCCATCCTGGAAAGTTCATTAGATGAAACCAGCTCTAACGTTCCTACAGAGTTACTAGATAATAAACAACAAATATGGTGATAGAATCAAACAAGTGATGTGATAGTGCAGGTTGTACAAATTACACTGGTAGCAAAAATGTGCATATAATAAGGTACATATTCTCTCTTGAAATATTGTAATGACGCCTTCTTTATTGGAGGGGGTGGTAAGTCCGATTGTTCGGCCACCATGTTTCTTTTAGTTATATGAGGTTTGGGTGATCCGATTCACCTTACATGACCAAAGACAGAAGCCAAGGAAGTAATTCTGAGGTAACTTCTAAAGTGCTGGAGGATCATGACCCGATAAAACCTTTAAAATGGCGATGAACATTCAGAATTTTATTTTCTGTGCTTAGGGAAGCTACTGCACCTCTTTTAGAGCTGATGTATTAGGGACCTGTTCCTTTATCATCAGGCAGAATTTAGCCTCTTGATTTCAAATCCTTTGGAGCTTCTGGAATGCATTTTCAGGGACACTGATGTGGATACTTTTGGGGTAATTCAGCTGAATCACATCAAAGTCCTGATAATGTTATCGGGGTGGCATTTTAGTTAGAAAAAGATACTTCCTTCTGAATATCATGAGTTAGTAGCTAGGCACAGAGGGCAATTAGTTAGAATTCAATGCAAAAACACAGCAGTATATCTTTGTTACACATACAATACACATCAAGCAATCTGCACGGTGACATAAGCCATCCCGAGCATAGTGATTCACTCATCAATACTAAGTCAAAAAACCTTAATTCAACCTAGCATCTCTGTTACACCCACAACATATTTTTCAGACAGAACCCACTGTTCTAAAGGATCTACAAGTGACAAGGTATTTCTCACAGCAGGGCTACAACCAAAGAACAACCGTATCAAATCTACTCTCAATCGATATATTCTCTGGTGCTATATGTGACATCCAACATCCCGCCTACTGTGAGCAAATTTCCCATTAGAATGCATCAGCATACCAACCCACAGCATTACTAAGCCATACTGATGGCAGATTTATGTGATACAACTACCACAAACATAAAACAGCATAATAGACCTCATCTGATGTTTTGTGTCCACTAGTTAGGTGGACTTCACATGAAGTGTTGTGTCAACTAATTTTGCAATATTTACCTAAAGTCTTGCGTCCTATCTTTAGTGAGACCTCACCTCGAGTATTTGGCCCACTTTTTAGTGAGCTCACCATCACTGCAGTGTCCCCTCATTAGAATGAAGTCACTGATAGCTTTGTGTCCCTTCATCAGTGAATCACGCGCTGGTGTTGTCACTCACCCTCTAATTGACTTACCATGATTCCCGGACACCCCTGATGCTGTGTCTTTATTGCACAGACTATATTCACCTTCATTTCTCGTTTTTCATTGTAAAACAGTGGCATGGATTTCCAACATGGCTGAAAGCTACCAGCGAAGGTAAAGAAACAAACATCTACCCGCCTTCTAATTCCTTCACTAATCGCTCTGCACAACTGCGAGTGGCTTCAGTGCGTATCGACTGCTCTCTGTTTACAATAGTTAAACACATTGTAATTTAAATGAGATAGCCGTGGTGCAGGAACGCCTGCGGGCGGAAAAGAGAGTGTGACCTTCAGAATGTAGATCGCATGGGGGAAGGTGGAACTTCCTATGAGAGGAGGAGACACAGAAATGGCAAACTCTGCAGACATTTCATAATCAGAAACACACCTATTGACCCTGAATTGAAAGTCAGGTGGAGTGCTTCAAAAGACGCGCGCCATTATTCAGCATGAATGCATGTGCAAATGCAGCATTTAAGCAAGTGACAGCACAAACGTCGGCTGCATAGTTTGATATTCAGTTTGCTGAACCGATGAAGTAGGAACTGCTTAGAGGCCGGCAGGGTGTAGGGTAAGTCATTTGCATGCCAGAGTACGGTATCTCCCATAGTTGAGGTACTACCAAGAGGAGGAATTACTGAAGGAACAAACAGAAATGAAGGAGTAAGCAGTGGAAGTAACCAAAGCAATTAGGTGGACCATCAAAGACTTTGACATACTTCAATGTCTTCTGTAACTAGCGGAGGCAAAGCGAGGACAGAAAAATGGTTGCTCTATTCACAATACAACTTACTAACTGGGCTGAATTTGACTGCGGATTACAGTGGCGGCCGGCACATGTAAACACAGTAGGGGGGGAGGGGTGTGGTGGGTTGGGGGTTGAGTTAACAGACGATGGAATATGTATAATTAAATCATTAAATAATACCTATTCTGTCGTCTGTCTGCTTCACCCTCTGCCTCGCCCTTCCCCGCCTCACCACACTTACCTGTGCCGGCTGCCACTGGTGGATTAGTGTAATCAAAGGGAGGTTCTGAAGAGTAGGACAACTTCATTTCGAGCATCTTGACCTCAAAGGTGCTAACTGCCTAAACAGAGAAGATAATCTAGTTGTGGCTGTCAAGTAATGCATTATTTTTGTGACCTCTTTGAAATGCTATGAGATGGCGATCTGTGAAATGCCATCAAATAGCTTCATAGATTCATAAGTGACTCTGAAATCAGGGCCCAAATCACGAGTTCCAGGTTTCATTCCTTATGGGCCTATCTTAACCTTTCGTCATTCTGAGGTCATTGCAATAAACGTAATTGACACTGAGGAAGAATACCTTATTTGTTCTGTGCAACAAAGTTGTGTGACTTTAAGTCCTATATTGTTACAACAACAAAAAATAACCATTAATATTTATATGGGAAGGGAGAGACAATGAAAAAACTGATGGTTGAAAATGATGGAAACAGTTATGTGAACTCTTCTAATCTTAACTACTAAGATTTCCACTGTATAGTGTTCCATGCCCTGTGTGCACCACTGCAGAAGAGGACTAACCATATGCAAATGTGCCTTATCCCATTCCTGTATAGGAGGAGCCATTTAACAGTTTGTCCGTGACCTGTTTGCACGGTAACCATTGCAACCCCAGAAAGGTTTCAGCCTTTCTTGGACCTCATCAGTGAAGTGCAATCCATAGACACAAAAAAGTCAGGATCCACGTCTGGGGACGTCCCCTCCCCTTCTTAGGAAGGCTCACTTTGACAATGACAACTGATTGGTTCTTTCACAGTGAGCTGAGGTAGATTTGCATATGGTCAGCCCTTGTCTGTAATGGCATCAGATGAGCTAAAACTATGCAAAGGAATACAACCCAGAGAAATTCCTAATGGTAAAGAAGTACTGGCAGAAGCATATACATTCATTTTATTGTCTTAGCTAGTTGAAAGAGAAATGTTCAGGGAATAGCCATACATTGCACATTATAAAGACATGCACAGTTTATTGCAAGCCTAGTATTTCCTAACTGTTCACCACTCAAACTGCAATTCAAAGCTGGTATCCTCCTGGCATTGCAAAGAAATCGTGAAGCTCGTCGGGACATTCCTTATTCAATTACCAAGCTAACCTGCGGGCCAATATCTGGCATTATGTGCCCATTATGAGAGGGTAATTCAGTGTAACAACCTGCATCAAGTACAAACGGGGAACTGTCAAATAGCATAAACCAACAACAAATTAAATTACTCCGCAATTTGCTAGAGAAGAGAGGCCAGTCGTTTTTGATTTCGCAAAGCGGCGTCTCAATTTGTATGCAAAAAAGCACATTTCCTCGACAGCATGCATGATCAGCCTTGTTTGATTGGCTCGTGACATTCAGTGCAATCTCATTGCCCATGGATGGTTTATCTCACCGAGAGGGAATGAAACACTTAAGCAAGGCACAGTTTTTGTACAGTCCTTAATGCAGGCATTAAGAGTAAAGGGGAGGAGGTAAACAAAGTGAATTGCCAAAGATTACACAGTATGGTTTAGTCGGAAACTGAGAGAAACAAAAAATCAGTCCTCGAGTAGCAACTAGACTATATCTTACCCTCCGTTATTCCTTTCTAGGTTTGATTTGTAATGGCGCTTGTGCCTTTTGTGGCAGGCTCGTATTCTATACGTGGTACAGGGGGCTTTGGTTCATCCTGCTTCACCCATTGGCTCCTTCAACCATTGTTTTCTTTTCCTCAGCCATTAGCTTATGGCATCTTGAAACAGCTAGCAGAGGTACTTTACCTTCTTTCTACAGGCTGCTTGGGTGCTTATTTGCATGCAGTGGACTGTACGAAGGGCTATTTTAAACTGTGCCATCACACATGAAATTCTGAATCTTATTTAAGCATAATACTACCCAAAGGAATCTTTCTTTTAAACTGCTTTACACTGTGGCAGGCATTTGGACTGCTTTTGTCAGGTTTTGAGTACGAACATGAAACCTCCTGCGTTTGACAATGCTTGTTGAGAGCGTAACACCATCCTTTCTGTGGGGACTGGTGGGTGGTGGTCCCCGACACAAGTTAGTTTTGCCACTAGGCCGGCCTAGCCTTCCAGGCACAATTCATGTGCTTGAAGCCCACCAGTTTTCTCTCCCCAACACATTATCATAACACACAATATCAATCCCATTTGCAGGCATGTGTTTTCCCAGCCCTAACACAATTTGTTAAATTCTGAGTACCAGTTAGGGACTAGACAACATTTTTCATCTCCGTCTCGGGGAGTGAGTTCTTTTCATATCAGGGGTATTTCTGCGTAGGATTTGGATCCATCCTTCAAGGAAACAATATTACTGACAAGGCCCAGACATGAACAAATTAGTGCCTGAGGGTCCGCGCGGAACCCAGCAAATCAGCCAGCGCACAGAGAGGTAAATATCTTCCATCAAACAGGAGTAAGTAGAGTCCCTTATGAGCACATCCATCACCTGCACCACAACCTGTTTCAAAACAGTTTTGTTATATTTATGAAATACATTACAGGCTCATCCCTCAACGAGTGCGCGGGGTCGATGAGCGAGTTCATGTGAAGCAAAATAAGCACTCAAAGGTCAGGGGAAGAAAGAGACAACCAAAGGGGGCTAGTCCTACCAGTGGAAAAAATGAATCACAAATGGACCATCTGTGTCTATGGGAAAATGTGTTGATACATAAGGCCCTTTGAAAAATGCAATTTTAGTGGGATAGAAATAATTTAAATGTTTCAATTTCCAGAGGGATTGTATCTATAATTTTGCCATATTTTCACTACACTATCCACCCCTCAATGGAGCAATGAATGCAGCAGTGCGGATCTAGTAATTGGTGCTGTGCTAATGCATGCCACAGCTAAACAGGAAAGGAGGCCTATTTCTTCGTAGAGACCAGAAGTGGAATATCCTTGGAAGCTGTAGTCCTGGGGAAGGTAGAACCATATTCTGACAAGACCACACCATAGCCTGACAGACAAAGCAAATAAACCATGACCTTATAGACACAGTAAGGGATCAGATCCAGCGGCCTTGATTCCTTAACCAGATGCATGGGGCATGTTGCTTGAGTGTACTCTATTCCACCTGACATGCCTTCAAGGCACTGGCACACATGCCGGTGTAGCAGTAGGTTCATTGCCACAGGATTGGATGATGTTTCTTCATCTACACATCACAGCCACCTGTCTCCGTGTATGACACTGGAAAGTTTGAGTACTACAATGCAGTTGCACATTTAACATATGCTAGAACCCATAATCCTATTAGAACAATGAATGGGGGCTTGATACGACATAATATGGGTACTGGTACTGCTTTGACTACTTCACGTGCGATCATCATCAAGAAGGGCTTTGTGCTATATTATGAGCACGGCTTCCAGAAAGATATGCAGATCACGGGTGACCGTTGACCAATCACTTACAAGTGATGTAGTTGGCAAGTTCCGAACCTCCAAACAAGGTAGGTCACTTTATATGAGCAAGGCCTTACCCAAGCATGCCTTGGCAGTGCACACTACAACGAGAATGAGGGTTTCCATATATTTATATTGCCGTCATCTGGGTGGTTCATATATAATTTGATGAGTGAGGATGGATGTGTGGCAATGGGTTAGCCAAGGACCGGCTTGGAGCAAAGTACAGTGCATGATGGTTCAAGCTTGGGGAGACGACTACTAGTTTGAGGGAATTACGTTTTTCAACATTTATTAGATCATGTTTTGACAAGTAGGAATTAGGAAATGGACACAGATTTGGGGAAAAAACGAGCTACAGTGACTGAATAAAAAAAATGAAAAACAGACAAACAGCAAAATTAAAAAATGCTGTTTTGCTTCTTATACTATTGGAGATGTAATAGTGTACAGCTAGGTATATTACTTTAAATAGCACAAAAAGTAGGCTCATTTTCTAGAGAGCCATTAAATTTCACCAGGCCTGTTTTAGATACCACCTCCTTCAAGCTGAGGAAAACAAAAATGCTCCTGTTGCATTTTATCCTAAGTTTTCAAGATCAATTAATTGAATGTGTTTACATTTTGTATCAAGTGCCAAAATCCTGTTACAGAAAAGTGCTCGACAACATGAGAGTGGGTGACATAGGCCCAGTGCTTTGGTGATAGGGATGTCAGCAAATGGAGAACCGATTAATGTAGATTCTCCTTATATATAGAACGCCTATATCTTCTGGCATTTCAAGACACAGGTTTGGTGTTAAGGACATTTTAATATAGCTACTGTCAATAAATGTAAAACATTGCACATGATGTGAACATTTAATAAGTCCATGAGTCAGTCCATCACTGGGTGCTTACTTAAGCCAATGTTTACTATTAAACTCAAGCTGCCTCAGTGAAATTACCTTCAGTGAGATGTGCTGGATTTTTTCTGCACAATTCTAGATGGAACTTAGGAGGTTCGACATTTACGTGTCCACCCGTGGTCGGTCTCACCATTGGAGTGGGCTGTCTTTAGACTCAGGTTGGGGTAATTAATAGAACATTCTGGTGGTTTTTGTTCGTGCCTGTTTTTATGATATCTGCAGTGTGCGTGTGTACACTGTGCGTCGTCACCGTGCACCGGGCCCTGGCAGAGCATTTGCGCAGCATCAATTTGGGCCAGCAGGTGGGTGCAGCACAGACCATCTTGTTAGTGTGAAAAATGCCGCTTTATTGAAGACAGGTGCACCTTACAAACCAATTCCTTGGTCTATGCGTACAAAACTAAACCTCACTAAATATTTTCCGCCTACCTTACCCCCCACCCCCTTCCCTAAAGTTTTCCCCTTTGCAATCCCTGCCCTACCCAGCCGGCTGTCGTATCACTACCAACAAAATGGTGGCCAGTGACTTAAAATGGCCGGCTATATACCCCCAGCCCAAAACCTAGCCAAGTGCAGCCCAACAAGCCCAATTGGGCTCTGGCTGCACCCCCAGCCCGAAATCCCCTGAGAGATGCCGGCCTCCCGCTGGTCAGCCGCCCCACCCCAAAGCCCTATTTAAATCGGTTTACCAAAAAATGTGTTTAGCGCCACTTGGCAGAAGCCAAGAATTACCAGTTCCCTTGAATTTTGAGCCTGCTGGTTCGTTTTTCAATTACGTTTTCGTTACTATGCAGACCCTGGGCCCCCAAACAGTGGCAATCCCAACCCTCTACCGGCACAATTACCAGCCCTCTGAGCACCCAAACGGCGAAAGCTTTCAGAATATGGGTTGCGATGTAAGTACCGCGGCGATCCACGCAATTTCCATTACCACACATCATCGAATAATCAATTTGAAGCTTGCAGAAAAGGTATGTAAGTGACACCTGGCGAAGGCTTCTAGAAACAGCGCAACTAGAATAACCACCTCGATGACTGTGGTGCTACCACAAAGTGGGTACTCCACAAAACACTAGATCATTTATCATTTAACGTACCTTAATAATTTGCTTGCACATAATTGTTGATTGTTGTGGTAGGTTCCACCATATTGAGTTAAAGCTCTGAGACAGCTCAGCTGTTTGTGTGCCTGCTGCAGAGATTTGTGTGAAAACGGCAGAGCGCAAATTTGAATCGCAAAAGAGCTCCCCGATTCAGGCATTTCTCCAAGTCTCGAGTCAATCAAAACAAGTGCAATAGAACCGGGGAATGATAACACCCGTTTTAACAAGCACCAGCAGACAATCTAGTTAGTCCATTCTCTTAATTTAATAAGTAACAATTGTTTTGTGGACCGTTGAGGGGATAACGACAGGGGCTTGGTGCAGGTGTTCACTCCTATGCTACAGCTATTTTCACAGAAATACGGTCAATACATAGATTATAGCAATCTAAAATCCAAATCATGTTAAGTATATTGCTATATGAGCATCAACACAGTAATAATAATTGAATATCAATATTAAAAAAAGACACAGTTTAACAATAGCTAAAGCGTCAAATGCTTGTCTCTGGCTACCAACGCATATGTGGTTTCTCTTGTTTTTCTGGTCACTTTTTTGACCAAGATTTCTTGCAAGCAAAGAAAATAAACAGCTTTCACGTTAAAAAAATTGAACATATTATTAATCGGTCCGTTTAAGAAAACACTACTTCATAAACAATTACTCACAAAAGAACTAGAGGGCTCTCAAAAACTTGGAAGGAAAAGTATTCCTGATGTCTTATATACACTTTCCTCTCCTAAACTAATCCCTAGTGAAGATGAAGCCATGTTCACTTTTTTCAAGATGGTCCTTAAAAAGAACGGCTCCTCACACTAACACTTGGCAACATGCGTCATCATAAGAGCCTTCTTCCTCGGCAGCCAATTGGAGCACGGTGGGCCCACCCTGAGCTCTTTCAGCATCGGAATCATGAGTTTTTTTAAAAGAACGAATATGACACAATCTATTAGAACTATATCTTGGCAGGGACCTTCAATTAGAAATGTACCTGCCCGAGTCATGGTGGAAAGCAGAAGTTAGGGAGTTGGTGTAAAGGTAACTGTTAGGGTTTATTTCTTAATAGGGTTGCCAAATTTCCTAGACAAAAAGGCCAGACATCTGCTCATGTTCTAAGATTGTACAAAGACCCGGGCCTGATTCTTAAACAGAACTATATTTGAAATGTCTGAATTCTTTTTTAACATACACTGCCTGCCTTTGTTTACTTTAATTATCAGTCCAGGGTTATTAAGGTAGCTTTAGAACACATTTAAAAGTGTTTCCTTCGAACATTTCCTGTTTAAAATATGTACTGCTAACAGGAGCGGCTTGTGTTGGGGAAAAGAGGTGGGGTGGGGGAGGGGGCGGGGAGGTGGGAATGTGGGATGACGGAGACAAATACATTTCTTTTTAAAAAAGAACTTGCCTGCCACCCACCAGCATTGCGTCCCTCTCTTCTGTGGCAAATCCTGAAGCTTCTCTCATGCATGAGAGCAGCTTCAGGATTGGCCCGAGTGTCGGGGATTTGCGCTCCAGGACAGACTGGTAGCCTGTGCCTGCACTCTCCAATGCCAGCAATGCAGCTGGGGTTGGAAAGAGCTTCACTGCGCATGTGGGTTTGGCTGGCCGGAGACAGCCGGCCAAACCCCACATGCACAGTGAAGTCAGTGCCCATCACTCCCCTCCAGCCTATCACCACCCCGGCCCTGCCCCCAAGCCTAGGCTCTAGAAAAAAAATAAAACGATAATAAAACGGGCTTTAAACCCATTTTATTATAATTTCATTTTTCATATTTTTTAAAGTTCTGGCAGTGGGGGCGATGCTCCTCTGCCACAACGGAGGAGCTGCTGCTGACTGCTAAGGGGAAAACATACCGGCTTTAGGTGCTTTTTTAAAACGTTTTGAAATGACCGGATATTAAAATAATGTTCATACGGCATAAAACTGGCCAGGTGGCAACCTTATCCCTAACCCATCTTAGACAACATGTTTCTGCCCTCTAGTGTGCTTTCTCAAGGATGCCAAGACAACACATTAACAAGTTGGGACAGCTGGTAATCTTGTGATGACCCACATATGTGGGAGAGAAAAACCCATTGATGAAGGCGCCAATTACCCATTATTGTGAGGTGCGTGGAAATTGGACACAAAAGCGAAGTAGTTTCTTCATTGAAAGGTAATGCACAACCCTAATGAAATGAGGGGGATTCATGCTAACAATGCAAACATTCGGTCCTGATGAAAGCACTTGAAAGCATCACGAGTGCTGAAACATGTTGACTCTCTAGCTGCAGATAACTCCTTATGGTAAGCTATTTTTATTCTTCTTCTTGAAGGGTCTTCTTGAATAAAGTTATGAGTATTTAGGCACCTCACACAATTTGAAGTTTGGTTCCATTAATGTGAGATTACTAACCCTAGATTGAATGAAGCATTACCCTGAGGGACAGCTCAGTTCAGTGAATGAATATAAGACAGCACCATGAGTGCTAATGATTTCAGACAGACAGAGGTTACAGGAGTCAGCTTGAGGGACGGTTTCTCTAAGATTAATTACTTCCTGTGTTTTATGTTGGTGAATGTGCCAATGATGATACTGTTGGTGACTCAGTCATGAGTAGATATAAGTGTTCATGAGGCACCGTCACTTTTCTCTCTTGTTATCTTTTTTTTTTTTTTTACTCACCATTGTAGATAGATCTCTTGAGTCATTTCAATTTTACTTTGGAGAGATGATTATACCTCCCATTTGATCAAGGGCATACATTAGCCTTTGGCTCTTTGAGCTACGATGTATGCTGTAGATAATGGATTACTTATGGTTTGCTTGTAAGTGCTTGCAAGTGTCACTAACACCACCATTGTCAATAGACACTATATTTAGATGCATTTACTATTCAAAAATGGCCACCCTATATACAGAGCAGCACAGTATCCCTCATGGCAGCAGTTCACCAAGGGGTCTGAAACAGAGTCAGCAAGAAAGGAAAACATGGAATGGGTAGAAGCATGGACGCAACTCTTAGAGAAAACCGCATGTTGGATACTGACGAAAATGTCTAACGGTGATGACACATGACATACTGTAACACTTCACAGAAAGTATTGTGTTTGTGTTACCTGACAACTGTGGCTCGAGCTTGCTGAACCGACAAGTTTCTTTGAAAAATAAAAATCTGCTTAATATGGTGGGTGCATTCTCTCACCCATCTGGCTCTTTCCCCGGACTATAGGATTTGGTTTTCAGGACCAAAGGGGCTGTTGGAACCCAGTGGTGGTCTGTGGGGTTTTCTCAAAGCCCTAACTCTCTAGCAGTGGAGAAACCTAAAATATACAAAACTACAAGCAGTAGAGCAGCATCATTAGCTGAGCACACGGTGACCAGGTGGCAGGGAGGTTGCTTAAATAAATAAAATAATGCCTTCTGTAAGTTTGCAGTATGTATTCATTTCAAGTGACTGCATTAAACTAAATTAACAGGATACAATGATTTGCACAAGAAAAGCCCAGGGCTGAAAACGCAATGTGCGGGTACCAAAGGGTGTGCAAAGTGCGCACTGCAGTTTCGAAACCCTAGCAGGGCTTCCTTAGCTTGTCATGTTCGCAAGGTTGATAAAAACGAGTACGTTTCAGTTGGTAATTAAGGTCTATAATCAGAAAACGAATGTATGTAGTGTGCTATATTATTCAATAATTATGGCATTTGAAAAAAGATTCTGGCGAAAATAACACAGACTAGATGACTTGGTAAATTCAAATGTGCCCGACGGTGTCCCCAGAGCAGTTCCACAGTTGGTGGGAGCTGCAAAACCTCGAAATGAAACAGGGGCGTGATCAAATACAGATCGCAGTGGATAGCGTTCTTGTATATGTTTGTGTGGTGCGCACATATTTCTTGTTCCTGTTCTTTCTACTGCTTCGCGGTGCCGGGGCAGGAACAAAGGCCCCGTACCCTCTGTTTCTTTCATTTCGCCCTCATTACTCCTGGCGTCTGCTGGGGCTCTAGGGTGGCTGGCTCGGTATTTTTTCGCATCCTTCGGCACGTGCAGGGAGCGCTCCCGAATAGCTTAGGGGAAATGCAATTCCGAAGGAGAATAGGGCAATTTAAAATTATCTTCTGCTCTGCGAGACAGACGCCCGTGGCAGCCTGGGACAGAGCAGGCGGGCACGAACCAGTGTCTTTGGAGGCCTATTTCTAGGGCGACCAGATTCAAACAAGCATTTGCCATGCAATAGGTCTGGTATTAAGGAGGGTTTAAGCTATTGGCAATGCAATTGATTAAACTCTCTCAAATGCGAGACCAATTGCATTGCAGAGATTTGTGTTTTTTACCTGGACCCATGTGGCGCTTTCACATTTATGAAGGCCATGCCCCTTTCTTTAAACAAGCGGCGTCTAAAGAAAGGGGCGGGCCCGACATTAAAGTGATACCGCAGCATGGGGGCTTTGATATAAAAAGCATCTGTTTGTTAACTTGACTAACAGATGCTTCATTTCACTTTAACCCCTTCACTGCGGCGGCTATTCTGCCGCAGTGCTAAGAGGGGAGGGCCGCCGAGTGGCGGGCGCATGATGGTAACGGAACCGCTCCATCACCAGCATCGGTTGTGCTGGGGTTATGACGGAGCGGTTCCGTCACGGCCCCGCCCGCTCAATAGAACGCGCCGCGCAGGTGCGAAATCAGCGCTGCGCAGGCGCGGCGGCCGGGCCATGACGGAACCGCTCCGTCATCAGCACAGCGCGACCGCGGCTGATGACGGAGCGGTTACGTCATCAGCAGGGGAGGGGTTAATGCCGGCCACGTACCTTTCTTTAGATGAGGTTTGTGTAAAAAAAGGGGCCTGGCCTCTATGAATGTGAAAGCGCCGCATGGGCACTAGTACACCAAATAAATAATAGTGCGGCAGCTAAATGCGGACCGCACTGCTTAAATAAATAAATAATATAATGAAAGCGGACCGCCATTAGTAGAAATTAAAATGAAAGCTGGCGGCGTGCTGCCAAGTATGGGTGGAATATGGAAAGCGCATTAAATAAAATAGGCTCACCGACTTATAAAGCAGACCATGTAACAACACTAGTAAAAGGTCCAGTCGTTATGAAAGGTAACAAATGTAGACACTGCAGTATCAAGGAGGGCCTAGCAAGCCTAATAACGACTCGGAAGCCGGCATTTATGAAGGACAATGACACAAGCCAGTTAAAAATATGGGCGAAGAGTGGGCGGGGCTTCAAATCCATACTCCACTACTGCTGGCTTTGCAGCAGCGCATGCGCTGCCCAGGCTCGACCTAAAAACCAAAATCCGGCGCATTTCCCAACAATAGAAGAAGGACTATAATTTTACATTATCTAAGCGCTTCAGAATGCCAGTGCTCATCAACAAAGAAATTCAGAACAGGTACTAAGACAATACATGAAATTACATTTTTTAACCCAGTATTATACCTGTTAATTAAATTATTGCTTTCTTATAACATTTGCTTACTAGCCCTGCTGTAATCTGCGGGACAGGTGGTCGAAAACTGGGACTGTCCTGGCAAATCCAGGATGCCTAGTCACCCTATCTATTTCTTGGTTTTACCCATGATAATAAGGCACAGAGGAATAGGTGAAGAACAGAAGCAGCAAATTACATGTCCGCGAATGCGCTGTTTAATAAATTCACATCTGTGCCATGTGTCTATCACAGTGAACGCCTGACGACGTGGGATAGTATTCAGAAGTAATGTCCTTCACTAGTTCTCCTTTTACCTTTACAATCCACACCACTTTGTTTACATGGTCGACGCCAGTAGGTTTGCATGGCCACTTATAGGTTTCAAAAGATCCCTATCACGTACAGTGCCCAAGGTTTCCATACAGTCTGACGCGCAACAGCATAGAGATTCAGAAATATGCTGCTGATACACACCTCTGCCTGTTAGTATCCTCTACTTCCAACATACAACACCTCCAACACTGCATGCACCTAATGCAGACTTGGATGTCCAGCACCTACTTCAACACCAAACCAAGACAAAATTCATATTTGCCAATAACAATCAAGAAATAATACGAAGTAAGTTCAATGATATGAAACTTGACGTCTTTGAATCCCAGCTTTCACTGGATGCCAACTCACTTGTATTCACCTTGATCACGATCCTCATCCTCAAGGAAAACACTTCCAAAAAACTCAACAAAGCCAGCCTGCTACCAGCCCCCTCTTCTAACAAAAGTGCAACAGTTTCTTCCAGTAGGCAACTTCAGAACTGCCATTCTCGCCCTCATACTCTCCGGATGGTGGTATCAACACCATACCCAAAGCATTGCATATCCCACATTGGCACTCCTTAAGAAAACCCTACACTCCATAACCCGTCTCATGCAAGTTCAGAAGAAAAATGATCATATGAGTCTCAATCTGATTAGCTCAATTCCATTACCGTGCCAGCACGCACCAACTTCAAAACCAACTGCATCATTTATAAAGCCATCCTGACTAGCACCCAGCTTACCTTTCAAAGAAGCTCACCTTCTCTGGCAGTTCTTGGCACACACTCATGCAACCATCAGACTGAGGCTAAGACGCGTAAAAAGAAAAAAACCAAGGCAGCAGACCTTTTCCATCTGAGCACCCAGGATCAGGAATTACATCCCGTATCCGTAAGGATCAACGCAATACTGTCCCAATTTCGGAAAGAGTTGAAGATGCCACTCTTTAAAGAACAGCACATCACAATGCAGCAACAACCTAATAACCAAATGTCTCTCCTACCACTTGTTGATTGTGTTTTTGGTTTTGAATCTGTTGAGAGCGCAGCAGCCTTTTGGCTAGGTTGTACAATAAAAATACCAAATGGATACATCCAGACGACAACCGCCCTAATACAGCTCGCAGATGGGCAATGGGAAAACATGATAATGCTTAGGTAAAAAGTGTACAAATTCCCACGTTTATCTTGCCCTTATAGAGAGATAATTAGAAGTGGAGATATCTAATTAGAGGTCTGAATTGCTAAAACAGGGAACGCAATTGGCATAGTTTGGGAAAATCTCAAGTTGAGGACATCTCCAAAGACAACACTAGAGCAGCTAGAAGGCAAAGTTCTTTATATATTTCTACACTTCCCAGCTCTCTGTTGGCCTGCCTAAACTCCAAAACACAAACGGACAGCTTCTCTGATTTAGGCAAGGTCCCTAATTTAACAAAGCGCCTTGAGTGCAGGAAGCACCCATCTCTCATGAAGCACTTAATACAGATGCAGGTCTGAGTCCAGAAGGCCTATGTGCAACATTAGCAGAATTTATCAAAAGGAAATAACCAACGCTTGAGACCCTTCTTAACATCAGACACGCAACTCTAGAGCCCCAATGATTATTTTGGATTCTGCCTGTTAGCGAACTACACCTTCCCTGGACACCTTTCATGTTTGAAGACAAACATACTAGAACGAGACTCCTCGTTTGGTCTAGTGCCGACAGCATTTAATACTCCTTTGCAGTAGACAAGACTTTTTTTATCTTTCCTGGACTTAATGTGCTCTTTCCAGGGCCTGAACTACTTCCTTTGACATCCAATTTAATGCAAATAAGGTCTACTTTCTCAATGGTAGGTCATCGGAAAGGCAAAAAGTAGTCTCTGCTTTGGATTTTACCACAAGCGCCACTTGCAGTTCGAATGATGAGGGTTGTGACCAGGGGCGCATCAGTGGGGGCAAAGAGTACCAACATGTATTTGAGGGACCAGACATAATGCACATCACAAGCTTCCTGAGTCTGCCAAAGGCCTCCAGTGTCAGATCTGTGCAGGTCAGATCAATGTGGTGATCGTCGTGTGCATGGACATGCTCGCTGATGATCCACCTCCAACCTTCTTAGTTGAGCATGAGGCGGCTCTCTGCAGACCTCTTCATGAGGGACAGATGGTCGTCACAATACGATGAAGAGGGAAGGGACTGGTCCCTATGCTGAGGAGGAGGCAGCAGATCCTTGGCATGTAGGACTCTGTGTTGTGGGGGTGAGTGATGTGGATGCAATGTAGCTTTATGGAAGCTGCCTCTCACACCGTTGTGTAGGCGGCTTGTTCGCAGCAGGCGCAACCTTGTATGATATCAGAAGGAATGAGCAATCTCTCCACTCAAGGCACTAATTTAATAATTATTTAATAATACATGTGCCAGCTTTATAAGTGCGGCATTATTTTAAATGCACATCACAATGTCTTTGTAATCATTTATTTTCAATTAAACTGTGAACACATATCAACGTATACCCAAAATTGCTTTGCTACAAACACCAGTATATCATCTCCAGCTATGTTCTCATAACAAAAACATGCTACTACGTAGGGATAGAAGATGGGCGAGTCAATATCAAAAAGTCTATTGCAAGTTTTTTTAGATACTAGTTTTGGTAGGAACCCTTTCTTTTTAACATGCTCATTTGTCAATCATGTTAACATTATTCTCCGGAGGAATTGTTTATTGGTTGTAATACTTTGTGTTGACCGTTTCAAGAGCACTCACTTTTGTGATCTTAGACAACCCACACCGCCTAACTGGGATTTAAACCAGTGACTATTGGGCTAGACTGAGGTCTCTGAAACAAACGCTCAACCATCCGAGCTGTCTTGTATGCAAATAAACGTCAATATTGTATTTCAAGTGCACGAATCATAGCAACAGTCACATGATTTCAGAGATCACGCATGTCTTCAGCGACTAAGTAGAAATCTCAAATTCCAATGGACGACGCTATTGCAATGGATTTTGTGCTTGCCTGTTTTTGGTTGCGAAAACGGCCTTGCTGAATAGCACCCAAGCCTTGTCAGATTAGCCGTTGCCTGTCCCACTAATGCTCTTTGGAAATGCCAGCGAACAAATTACTCAGGTCAGAAAGGGATGGATATTCATCTGTGTCAGCCTGCATGACAGAGGCTTCCATTTGTCTCCGCCTCGGTAATGGACGGGATCTAGCTTTAAAGGGGGGGCTGAAGACTTTTTAATAAGGTTCTGCACAGCTACCCAACTAGGGCCATCTATCTTTGAAAATTAAGCTCGTGATTTATCTGCTCATCCTCTTTTGGAGCATCGTCTTCCCTATAATGTGCGTATCTTTGTTAAACACAACCCTGAGCGGTACCGCCGGGCGCGTCTTATCCATGGGGTAATGGTGGGCTGTCAGCATGGTCGCCTCTCTGCAAAATTCAATCAGCGGCATTAAGGTGAATCGCAGATCAGTGCCCCCAGATACCCTTCCAGCTCAGTCAACTTAGGTGGGCTTTGTAACAATTCAGTGGCTCCCGCCTGATGAGGGCACTGACCTGGGAAGGCCTAATTTCTTTTTTAATTAAATATGTGGGCAGCCATCCGTCCATCACCGCCACGGCTTGTGATCACATGGAGTCTGCTGGAACTAAGGGCACTTCCGGTACGGACTTCTTTTGTTCTGGCAATCCGTATCAAGCACATCACTAGCAGACCTCACATTGAGCAGGGAAGCTTGACAGTACTCGGAGGACCAGGTTGACCCATGTCTGTCCAAGGCTTCCATTGATTAAACAAGAGTTGGAGCGGAGGAAGTGCTGTCTCAATAGTAAGTGGTTGAAATTACAAACAAAATACAAGGGTTGCTTCCCATCTTCTGTAATTGACCAAAATTGAGATTGATGTCAAATAACTACTTCTCCCTTCGCCTGTGTTCTCTTATATGTCAAAACTGAAACCAAACTGAATGCTACTGTTTTTGCCAGAATGTTTGTGCATCCTCTTTGCAAGTGCCCCAAAAGTGCCTAGGGGGTTACTTTGTTCAGTGTAACATTAGATAACTTTTTTTCTGTAGACTCACAGCACTTCAATTAAAACAAGCATTGGCATAGCCAATAGGTCTCGCCTTTGGGACCTTATGAGTGTTTAACCATGCAGTACATTCTCCTGACATCAAAGATTGTGGTAAATCATCTATGATATACTGCCCTATTACTACCAGGCATTAATTAAAGTCATTTGACAGTGCTGGCATGTGTATTAGTTCGAGAAGAAAGACCGGAACTAACTTGAAGAACAAGCTGACACCCTGGGTAAAATATTTGAGCCTTTAGAGAAAAAGATTCCAAGAACAGAAAGGACACCCTTGTCTTGCAGCTCCACGCCATCCCTATGCACATTGGGACTTTTATTTCACCAGCACTGCCGCACTTGTGCTATGTTAGCACCAAGCAGGCTCCTACACTGGCACCAGAAGTCGGATGGCTGTTCATTGGTGGTAAAAAAAATAACCAGATAACCACAGGTTGTGTGAATATTTAGGGACAGTCTGTTGCATACCTCGGTTGGAAATACAAATTCCACACGTTTTTTTATTAGTTTAAACTGGATAAAATGACCATGTCTAACTAGAGGAACATAGAGGTCAAATAATTAAAACCACCCTCCCAACACCTTTGATAAGGATGAATGGATTCACCTCTCAGACTAGGAGTGAAATAAGCCCCCCCTTGCATGCATTCATACAAAGGGGGCAGAGGAAGGCTGGAGAGCGTAGTGTTTGAGCAGGAAAGAACCTGGCTGCCCTTTGGTGGCCTTAGAACGAAATAAATACTCAAATGAAATAAAGTTAGGGATAGGTTGCTATCTCCCCTAGCAACCCGAGGCACCCCGATGAGGACCCAGAACTGGAGGGAGGAAGGCGAAGGGATGAAGAGTACAGGTGAGATGCTGCACTGGACTTATTGAGCAGTTGTGAGAAGGGTGGCGATTAAATGCCTTGGGACGGGCGAAGCATGCATGTGAAAGCAGAGGGAACGTTTGTGTAAACAAAGAACTCAACAGGAAAAGGGTGGGGAAGAGATGCGTGTTACATCCTGTCCTACTTTAGTGTTTGTTATAACTTGCTCAGCATGCATCTATGATGTCACATAGGGTTCTGATTGTGTATGCTTGAGTGGGAAAATCAGTTACATCTGAGGCTGAGCAGGAGTCCATCTGCTCCTGGTGGGGTTTAAATTGGATTACTATTGGACCTACATATTTCTGTATTATCAACTAATCTTCAATAAATCAGATCTATTTCTATCTACCGGATTTAAGGATCTTCTTTTAATTGTTACAATATGGCTTAAGGACTACAGCTGCTGATTTCGGAACTGAGGTATGGGGTTGGAGTCCCGGCGTCGGTTCAACACCCTGTGATCCTGCTTAAGTCACTTAATCTCCACGTGCCTAATACAAAATGAATGTGACCTTGTGTAATGTAAGTGTTGCTCTTGTAAAGCGCTTCAATACGAGTTCAGGCTATATAGAAAACTGTGAAAATAAATGTGTAGGAGAGGGGAAGAGTGAACTGTACAGATATGGGAGAGAGGGGGTTTGCGCAGGGCTCAGACGGTTCATTGTAGTAGTATGCAGGGCATAACCCAGACCCATGCATCTCAGCAGGAGCGCCTTCATTGACCACTCATTTAATCTAGGGCCTAAGGATAACAATGAGAGATGGCAGTCTTGAGGGCCCTCATGACAGTGGGTCCCCCTGCAGACTGTTTTGTGTTAAGTCACTGGTATTATGCAGATTCAACAGGAAGCTAATGGAAAGAGTGAGGTGTACAGTGGGAGGAGCAACAAATGTGTGCAGTGGCCGGATTCAGTGTTCTATGGTACAGATGCAGGGTTTGTGAACGGTGTGCAGGGAGATGGGGTTGTAGTTTACACGCCACAGGACAAAGTGGTGCAGCGTGTGCATGGACCTGGAACAGAAGTGGGGCACAGGATGGGTTAGGGGGGAGAGATGTGTGAGTGCCAGATACTAACCATATGAAGATGTACACTGGTGGCACAATAGGTTCCACGCACTGACCCTAGAAACACATGCAGCAACAACAAGCGAGGTAGCTCAGCTGGCACAGAAACATACATAATGGTAAATTGAGTGGAGCCTCTGGCTGACCACAGAAACATATACAGTGACTGCTAGAGAGGTTCTTATAACTGACCATAGAATCATATGCTGGCAAGAGAGGTTCTTATTATTGGCTGGACAAACTATACAGTGGCTAGGGAGAAAGGCTCGCCCAGCCACTAAACATATACCACAACATCAAGAGGAGTTCTTGTTCTGCCGGAAAACTGAACTATAACCCTTGATAATAAGACATATGATTCCTACTGACCACATAAGCATTTACATCAAAAACCAGGGAGGTGCATCTCATTAGCAGCAAGAATTAAGGTTGCCAAGTGACTCCGAGTATGACCTGGGCGTTTCTGAAACAAGCTAATATGAATTCTGGGAGTTGTAGTCATCGATTGGTACAACAGATCGGATTGCAATAGCCTACCTAATGACAAGGCTTGGCAAAAAGAATGCATGGGACTGGAGGCGGTGTCCCCGAAGGCCTACAGGTTTGACATAGGCCATAGCGTCATCTCCCGTACCATAGGTGTCTCCCTCACTCTAAAATAGAAGTCTCCAACTGACCATAGAAACATACATATACAGCAGACTTTCCCTATGGGGTCCGGGTAATGATGTGGTCTGGGGGACTCCAGGTGACTGTGCCACCTCTGCTGACAGACTGGGGGAGCTACAGGCACATTTCGGACCAACAAGAGAGAGACAAACAGCCAGGCTGGAAACAAAGGTGGAAATGGCAATCAGCAATCCCATCCAGGGAGAAAGAGAGAAGGGGAGAGTTAGAAACAGCTTCTGTGAACACGCCCACAGAAAGAGCCAACAAACAGGGAGCTAGACACATGACAGCTCCAAACTTGGGGAAGATGCAAAAAATAGAAAAGAATTTAACAAAGTTGGAATCCTACATTAATGCAATACAAGCTAAGGGGCAGCCAGTGTAGAACCAGTTGTGGCTGGCGTGCTCTCTCTCGGTGCTTCCTGTATTACTGAACGGAGGAAAAATCAGATCCAGACACCTACCACAACACAGTCGTGAGGCATCCTCACTTGTTCACCTCACAGCACGGTGCCCGCTCCCGTAGCATATTCTCAGGAGATTGATATAGTGCTTAGAGGAGCAAAGAGAAACTAGACATCCAGGGATGTACACAGCGCTGAGAGAGTAGTGCGGAACAGCATTGTACAGTGTAGTCAAGAGTGTGCGTCTGAGGGTAAGTGTGGCGGGGTAAGCCACATGAATGCTCACACAAATGATGTAGACATAACAGGGCAGAAGGTTCTTGAATAGACCTATGGAGATGATCTCAGTGCTGGGCCTGCGAGAGCCAGGAGGCGGAAATGTAATGAAGTGAAAAACAAAAGTAAACTAGAGGAATGTCTAAATAAAGTTATGCTCGGTGTATGCAGCGCCCAGCAGCTCAGCGTCCTCGGTGTCCAGGGAGGTGAGGTTCTGAGAGCTGAGTCTGTATGTCTTGAAACTCATGCTACGGCTGGGCCTGTCCTCAGAGTCCGGAAGGAGTATGAGAGATGAAACGTAACCAACCGCCCCCGGCAAGATTGAAAGAAAACCCCTGGAAGCGACACAAGCAGCCAGCGGGAAGCGATAGGAGGAGGGCTTAGACAGCGCTGATGGCAGAGTGAGGCCCGTGCAGGAAGTGGCAGAGACAAAGCATGGTGGGGATGATTTAAAGGACTGTCAGGGCTCTGAGCAACTGCAAACAGAAGCGCTCGTGTTGTGTGAGAAGCCTGCCAGTGGACAAAGAAAAAAGATTTCCAAGAAACAAACTCTTAAAGACACCGGTGGAATGCTAAAAGTAGTTAGATATTGCTCTGTGGGCATTAATAACCAACAAACGGAGGGACTGAAAAGAAAGATTAGCCACTAGAAAAGAAGAATTTTGAAAGGGCAATCCAAGTTACCAAGGAAAAGCCATGGGCAGGATGTAAGCCCTCAGAGGGATTTCAGCATGTCTCTAGGAGACAGCGCATGTACTGCCTAGGCTCAACCTAAAAATGACCAAATGTACCAGAATAGAATGAATTATAAAGGTACAACCGAAGACATAAAACATGGTTCTTGCCCGACCCATCAAATTCATGGGTTTTTGAATCCACCACTCTTAGTCAGATGTGAGCATTAACTAGAAAAATGGTTTGTCTCATTAAAGTACCTTTTTTTCTAGTAAAACATAAACAACCTCGCCTCATACAGAAAAATAGAATATACTATGATCATCAGGACGTTCTAATATTTTCACTTGGTAGTCAATTTCTTACTAGCAAAAACAATACTGCGCCACCCACTTCACGCATACCATGCACACAAACAAGCGATGGAGAACTCTGAGACTTTTTGCCTAACAGGGAAGTTTGCCGCACTATCCAGCAGCTACCACTATCCGCTTAGAAAAAAAAACATTGCCTTGAATTTGTATTGAGAGGTCATGTGTTTCTTTTGTTGAAACAAGTATTTGCTATTCTTTTTCACTTTGAATTCACTTTAATGCAGTTTCATCAGTCCCTATTTTGGTGTTGGCATGACAGAAAGCTCCTAATGAACCACTACCAATGACTTAGAGATAGGCCCTGATTTACTTTTATACCACCACTGAGGTGTTGGCTATAGAGTTGATACTTTAGGGAGGCATGCCAGATTTAGTCCAGGTAGGGACATTCGTCTACCAATGTAATTCCAACGAGAATACCCCAGAATAACCAGCTTTTTGAAGTTGAGAGCACTTAACAAGATCTAAAGGATTAGTTTGTAAGGGATTTGAAAGGGATGCTGCCGTTGTGGGGATTTAAGAAGGCAAGTGATAATTTGGAATTGTACACGGTTGCAGATTAATGATTTGGGCTGTTGCATCATAAGTGAATTAGAGTGGTGGAAATAAACTTCTTTAGAGCGTTATTCCCCATTGTGGTGGCAGGGTCAGTGTGGAGGCACCACGTTTTAGCTAGCCAGAGCATAATATGATCATGAATTGTTTGAAATTTAAAATATGCATCAATGGTAAGCTTGGTATGAGTACTAGAAATTAGATTACTGACAGTTTGTCTAATTTGAAGAGGACTATATTCAGGTAATTGCAGTCAGTGTGGAAGTTAGAATAACCTCATCCCAGCTGGAACACTGGAGTTTTGGACTCTCAAATAATAAATAAATAAAGAGGCTCTGGTATTTCCAACCCCTTGACACTTACCAGGCCAGTACGGACACTGCTGAGGTGAACAGCACCAGCTTTCTGAACTACCATCACTTCACTTCAGAAGACAAATCCATGTCTTGAGAGGCTCATCATGGCACTTTTGTTCTTTTGTAATATACGGAAAGCTGTAGTCTGTAGCGCAGGTTACAGACTTTTTCCCATTTTCCTCATTCCATGACCAGTGTTTGTTTTATTCGAGACTCACCGATGAAGGGAAATCTGGAGCTGTACAGATGTTACCCAAGTATCCCTTTTTTGGTGATCCAGTAAAGTGCCTCCCCAAAAGAGTGATTTTACTGCTATCCTGACACCCTTCTCAGTAAGACAAATATATATTTTTTGTTTTGTGTCCTAATAAAAAATAAAAATTGAATCGTTACTGAACAGTCAAATTGTTGGGTTATTATTCTTGGAATCCCTTTTTGGGTACCTTCATGGCAAAGGCCAGGAGGAGCTTCATTTATCTTCTTGGGAAAAGGATGACCATCACATGGCGTGAACTAGAGGGAGCTTGTTTCCTTCCCAGTGTAAGAATTGGCTTTTGTAGTTTGGTTTGCCCTGTTCCCATCATGCACTGGGACAGGAACAGACTAATTTGCATACAGCCAGGTTCTGAAACTGGGATGGTGCAGTGAGCTAAAAAACGGTGTTGGATCTAGCCCTGATCTCTTGACTGGGTGAGAGTTTTCTGCTTAATTCAGAGACTCTGTCCCTCACCACCCCTTGTTGTAAATATAAATGTGAACTAGAGGATGGCTCCCTGCAAAAAGAAGGCTGCGGCCTGGAGGAACTGCAGCTAAAGAAAGGTCATAAACATTGCGGGGTGCTGGGTGGAGGATAGAATGGGTCTCAGGTTCCCTAAGTTCAAGACAGAATACACTGGGAATGGCAAGCAGTGGGTTATGAAGGTCAATGTTACTGATGCCAAACTGGGATGAGATGATACAAGAGTGCAGGGCTGCGGATACCGAAGGACGGATCTTCAGGACTATGTCTCCGCTGAGTGTTGTCATGAACATGGCACTTAGAAATAGGCGTTTTGGGCATGGCATTGGCAGTACAATAACTATTCTTTTAGGATTCACACAGACTCTGAGGCACTAAGTCTGGAAAAATATGCAATGCCAATCAGCTGACATCTCTTATTGTGCTACAAGCATTAAATTTCACCAATTAACAATACATCGGAGAATTTATATGAAAATTGTAGTCGAAGGAGAGTAAAGCCATAAGAGTGTCCTATGGTTGGCTCAGGGGTAAACATTGGGATGCCTGGGTTTGGCACAGAGACCGCGCTGGAACAGATGGCACTGACCATGTGTTGCCTATGCATGGAACAAAGACTGAGTTTGGGTAGATGGCATTTTCAAGGGAATAGTATGACTGGCATGAACACTTCCCATGGCTGGCATGAACACTTCCCATGGCTGAATTACAGGCATCTAGCAGGTTGGTTATTGGAATAAGAAAAAAGAGTGTAAAATGTGGTGCTATTGCACACCAGGCTACCCGCCTTTTGTGAGGCTCACCCTGCTGTTCTAGTGGATTTTCTGCCATGTCCTTTTCCCTCATGGGTTTTACTACATGTTTCTATGTGCTTGGTTGTACCTGCCGTTCACCAAGCAGCATCGGCAGCTATCGTGAGGCCAGCAGCAGTAAGAGACCATTTCATTTGAATGTCAAGAGCTTCATCCAAGAGGGACGTAGAAAGTAAGGTTTCTGAGCACAACTGAGCAGACGGTATGGCAAGGGTGGATACTGATAAACAATGCACCAGTAATCCCTGTGCATAGTGGGAGAGGGCTGCTCAGAATGCATTCTTGGGTTATTTCACATTCTGGAACTTGGTTGGATCCATGAATTGACTTTAATAATAACAGAGACCCGCATTACACTTGCTCCTTAAATTGCGTGGACAGGAATAAAGAAAAGTCTGATGTGATTCATTTTCAATCCACGTCCTGTGTTACATCCATAATATTTTGGGTAGCGTAGTCCTAGGTTACAAAGCAGATCTCTACATGCATGAGGGTTGAGTTTGATGCCCTGAAATTGTTCGCTGGCATAGGCCCATATTGTCAATGACTTACAAAAGGAGTCTCAGGCAATTATTTACAAACCAAAGCAAGGTAGAGAGCACATATATAGACAAACAGAGTAACATACATTTTGATACAAAAATGGAAAAGTTTATGGTTTTCTCTTTTTTTCCTTTTAGGCCACGAATGTGTATTGACCTCTGTTGTAGAAGTCACAAAACAAATTGCGGATTCTATGATTCATGTATATACTGTATGATTATAATCTATTTTTGAAGCATGTTCAGTATGAGCGGGCGTCAAGTGTATGCGCGTATCGGTATGTGTGAGCATGAGTATGTCCGGTGACTGGAATGCATTTTATTAACATATTGTTATCTTTTTGGGGGAATTATCTTTTGTCGAGAAACGGTGACATCGCGATTTATAAAAATAATAAACTTTTCAATTTTTGTATCAAAATGTATGTTTCTCTGTTGGTCTATATATGTGCTCCCTTGCTTTGGTTTGTAAATAATTGCCTTAGACTTCTTTTGTAATTCATTGATATTAACCCTGTCTTGACCAAGTTATCTTGTAGCACGGGATCCCCGCTTTCTTAAACCAGAGGCAAATATTGTACCAGTTTACCGTATCCCGGCACAATGCCTCAATTTCTGGGCATGAGCTACAGCATGCAGGACTTTGTGTAGTTCTGATCATACGGCACAACATAATGTGTGATTGCGCAACCGCAGGCCGTGCCAGATGCATGATGTCATGATGCGAGCCTGAGCTCCCGGGTGCTTCAAAGCATGGGAGTGTTCGCAACAACAAGGTTAACAGGACCCACCTCTAGAGGGGCAGGTGGACACTTATTTTGTCACAGCTAGGGATAGAGATGTTGTGAGGTGGTACCACTTTCCTGCCAAATTGCACCACAACTAAACAAATGGAGCTGTGGCTCATTGACATGCCTTCAGCTTACTTGAGCAGGGGTAAGAGATACATCTAATAAATATTCACATTCAGTGCGGTTACTTCCGGGGAGGTGGCTTGCTAAAATTAAAAATGGTACAAAACTAAGCTCTACGCAAAATACAGAATTTTAACTAGGGTCTTTATGCTAATTTCAAGCGCTGCGCTATTGTGCCACGCCCCTCACAGTGGTTTTCATTGTTGGTTAGGACAAATTAAAATAACAATCTATTGTGCTAGGTTTGCATTAACATGTGGCAGAATATTGAAGTAAAGAGCTTCTCTTGAAGATGGTGTCCCCAAGTTGGTTGTCATTTTTACATACATTTAACAGCTGCATAGAAGCTCATTTCTAAACCAAGGTCACTGAACTTTAATATCTATATTTTATTGAGGGAGCATCAACATTCACAAAGAACTAACACCAATGCATAGCGTGAGTGTGGAGCACTGGACGGTGTTGACCTGAGCCACATCAAATCCCCCTTTGCCAGCACAATGCCATTTAACTCTCTCTCTTGTGCATACTCTACCAATTATGGACAGGTTGTTTTAAAATGCACCAAAGGCTACTGGAGTTGAACCATATCCTGGGATGAGATGGAGGACAAAAATGACAAGAAAACCCTAGCGCATACTGAGCCAACTTATGCCCAAACAAAACATTAGCAAATCTGTCAAAATGTATTTTAAATAGTACTTTTGTATGATGAACGCCAGACTATATTATGGTGGGAATTGTAATGATTTTAAGTCATCAGCTATACATATTTTACTTTCTTGAATGTAATATTTCTATTCTTGTCTGATTGATATGTTCTGCTACTGAAGAGCAGAGCTTCTTTGTTGTTGTATGAAAAATAGGTGTCATCTATCTTTTGTATTCTTTGAGTGGCCACGCTCAGGCACCCAAATTGAAATTGTGCCAGTAACTCCAAATTCATGTCTGACATGATGCTGAGTTTTTTTTTTAACTTGCATTGCGTGTTGCACTATATTCTTGGAAAATCCTGGATTCCAATTCTGTCGATTTTCCAATTTTTTCCTGTATTCTTATAAAAATTGCATCTAAATTAGTATAAATGTGGGCTGGCGGCAACACCACCATTAACCGCATCCGTGCGGCACGAATTCCCTGCCCATGCTGACTCCGCCTTGCGGGGGCGGAGTCATGACGGAACGGTTCCGTCATCAGCACAGCTCAGCCGATGCTGATGACGGAACCGTTCTGTCATCAGCATCGAAGGGGTTAATTCAAATGCATTTTGGTCTTTGTTTCTGTTTGTAGGTATCTTTTTAATATCCAAACTATGTTTTATGCGTGGGAAGCCTCTGCCCAAATGGGTATGAGCATTGGGGCGGTGGGGCTCGGTGGGAATTGGGGATTTCGACAGACGACGATGAGGGAAAAATAATTATTTATTTAATTTTCCCTCGTGGTCGTCTGTCAAATCCCCGCACAACCCAGCCCCACTGCTCTTACCTGAACGGGCCATGGCTAAGCGTGGACCCTCCATTACTTCGCTAAGCTCCCCTTCATTTGGCACTGAAGGCTGTACATTGTGGACATTCTCCTGCTTCCATTTAATCCTGCTGCTACAGTTCATAAAACCAACCACTGCCACTGGACCCATTTAAATGCCATCAGGCTCCAAGGTTAGGAACAAAGCTATCACATCTCAGATGTTGCTGCATGCTGGGCTCAGGAGGAGAGAGATTAAAAAGAAATGATAGTGGTGTCCCACAAGGCAGGAAGGAGTCCACGGAATGGCCATGTTTCTATTATACCCACTTGTAATTCTAAGACGGGGGGGGGGAGGCAGCGCCCAACGCTAGGGTCTGGCAGGTCTATTTATAGCCGGCTTCTCCCTTGGACTTTCCCCGGGCCAACAAGATGAATGTCAATGTCTCAAAATGAATCAAGTCCCGGGGTATAAATTTACTTTTCAGGGAAAATTTGCCTTCAGTCGCGGAGGTCTGACTGACAGTGATAAAATGGAGGATCTGAAATCATAATCCAGCAGCTCAGGCCCCTGCGGTGACCTTCACAGGTCTAAGAATCTGAAGCTCATTTTATGGCAGTTAAAGGAAGGTATGAGAAAACGCGAAGACATCCGAGGGGAATGAGACAAGACAGTGGACCAGGATATGGACCAAGCAACTTCCATTGTCGATTAGTGAAAAGTATCAGCCCTTCGTTCAGTAGTTAGTGTCGTCAGTCACTGTATATTTATCTAATTTTTTCCTGTTATAGATGCTTCCAATGGATAATCATTCTACAAAAAGATGCATTTCCGGCGGTAATAATTCCATCGGACTATGATCTTGTTTTAGAGTTCCTCTTCTTACGATTTAAATGTATCAAATTATCATTCCATACAAAAGTGCATCGTAGCATTGCATTATTTTTCCACAATAATTCAATCTCGTCTTTTAGGGCTTATGTGGGATTTTCGTTCAACCATAACCTGTCTCCTACTGTACAAGGCTATTGTGTAATAACGTGTAATGAGATTTGTCTTCTGATGCAGTAAATGTATCAGACTAGCATTCAATAAAATATGCATTTGCGATTGTAGTGTTTGACTATTATTCTGTAACAACTGAATTTCTTCCCTTTGTGGTTATATCGATTTACTGTTAAACAATAAGATGCGATTTCTGTTGGAATACTTCTGTCGGTCCATTGTCCTGAAATAAAATGTGTCGCTGGTTGGAAAATTGTGCCGCAATAGGATTGGTCTTCTGTTGTATGTAGCAAGTTTATGAGACAACCATTCCGCACAAAGATGCGTCTCCTATTGTAATACTTTATTGGACTACCATCTTGCAATAGGCTTCGTCTTCGCCAGTTAAGTATCAGATTTATCATTTAGCAGATGCCTTTCGGTTGATTTGCTTTTATCAAGCTGTTTCTTTGCAATAAGATGTATTTTCTTACCTATATATATTTCTATGCAATATTATTCCAAAAGTACATTACCTTATGTGTTTTTCTCTCTCACTGATATCGGAACACAAAATATGGGTGCATATTATATATCTAATTCTCTTCCTGTCCCTTCAGCCTCCCTCTGAGTCCTCTATTTATTCCAAAACACTACTTGAAAAAAACAATATCTTGATTGAGCTCCTTGTGTAGCACTTGTAGAGGTGGTACATATTTGAGTAGAGGGAAGTCTGACTTAATTTAGATCTCGCCTATACATTGTGTACGCTCTGATGCAATACATATTGCATAGCCTACAGTGGGCTTACAACTCGCGCACATCATACCACTGGTAGTTTTCGCCTGTCACTCACTTGCAATTCTTCGATTGCTGAGGTCCTGTAAGCTTCCCTTCCTTACTTGAATTAACTCCTTCCTGAAGCATAGACCAAGTATGTGCTCTTCCGCATCTTTGGTTTTCCTTGTCTCTTTGCAACACACAATGTTTTTGTTGGTGTAAGTGTTTTGGTAATATTCCTCGAAGTGCAAAGTGCTTTCATACTTTTAACACTGGCATACAGCTTCTTATTTGGGCAGTTTTCACTCTTTAGTTACTTACACCCACAACTGGTACTACTTTATGCCACTCTACTCCACTGTATTCCACTGCATTCTGCTCTACACCACTCCACGCCACATCATTCCACCCCACACAATGCCACTCCATTCGACGCCCATCTACTCCGCTCTGCTATAAGCCACTTCACTCTAAACCACTCTACATTCCACCACTTTATTCTAAGCCGCTCTACATTACACCACTCTACGCCACTCCATTCTATCCCACTCTACAACACTCCCCCTATGCCACTCAACCCAACGGAACTCATCCCTACGCCACTCGACTCCACTCCAATCTATTCACTACAATCTATTCAACACCACTTCACTCTATGCACTCTACACACTCTATGCAACTGTACCCTATGTCACTGCACCCCACTCTACCCCATGCCACTCCACTCTATCCTACACCACTCCACACTTTGCTCCTTTACCCCATGCCACACCAGGTCACTAACTTTTAGCCATGCTTAACAGCAGCAACGCTGCTGTACAACATGGCTAAAAGATATTGGCAAAGCCAATAGTTCTCACATAGGCAAGACCTATAGGTTTTTGCCAATGCATGTTTTTGTTTAATTCCCTGATTCTTGTAGTGTGGTGACACATTTGCATACAGAAAGGTGTGACTGTAGTTTTGGAAGAGCTGATAATGCCACAACGTTTTTTTTTTCTTCCTGCAGTCAGGAGGAGCCCACTGTTGGTAAATGAGGTTCCATGCAGCAGATGGGCTGGCTGGACCTCAGCTGGTACAAAAGCCAAGTGTGACCAACATCATCTGCCCTAGGGCCAAGCGGGCATTGAGCCTGGTGAAGATCCCATTGAGACATTCTATTAACTGTCTATATCAGAGGGTAGGACTGGTGGACCTGCGGACACCGGAGGGTATAGATCAGAAGGAAGGACATTATATGTAACACCTAGAGATTTAAAATTAGCACGTATGCTGGTTGTATGTAGGCTTTTAGTTGAGAATAATAATACTCTGTCATTATAAAGTGCTTTTGACCGCATTTCTTGACATTTTGTAGGGCCCTACACAATAGTGTTACTGCTGCCTAACTTAATGATACTGAAGATACAGACTTCTGAAGGACGGGTTGGTTTGTGGGGTGTGAATCTGTGACCTGAAGGTTTTATTGAGATCTTTGTAGCAAACTTTAACGTCACTAAAGGTCTATTGTGGTTGGGCCATTAAAAGAGGTGCGAAAATACCGAAGTGGACATACCGCTCGCATTCTAGTGAGAGTAAAACTGTTTGCACTTACAGGTTGTTATTGGTCACACCTGTGACTGCACATCCAAGCTAATTGCCAGCACAGCATAACACATGTTCAAGTTTGTTACTGGATGTGTTTTTGTGTACGCATTTCAGCATTCTTAAAAGTTGTCCATTTGGCAAGCCGCTCACTAATATCGCATCTTTCACGAGTAGCGTGTGTACGCTCATGCCGGCACACTTGGGCAAACCCACACACCATTAATGCTTGATTAAAATTAGTTTCACATGTATTATTTAAAACTATTTTTTTTACATCTGTCATCTATGATTTTATTTGATGTGTTTCACGTAATTTACATTAACAATGTTGTTATCAAAGTAATAAGAACCTTGTTCGCAGTGGAACCAAAGTAAGCACGCTTCTGCCCTTGGCCCCAGTTTCTCCTCTTTGACTCTCAGTTTTGAGTGTGATCTGGTGTGATGTGCCACCTACTTGAAACTGCTCCTTTGCTCCCCTGGCCCGCAGCTTCACCCCACGAGCCCACTCCACCTCTGGGGTAGATGGCTCCTGATACAGCGTCACTACCCCCTCCCCAGCCAGTTTAATGGCCATGTAGTCTTGTGGCACAGGCCCTGCTCCCACCTCCACCACTCACAAAGTACTTCATAGGGGAAACAGAAAATACCATGACGGCCGGACAACATGTTGCCTTTGCAACGCGGGCGAAACAACTAATGCGTCTAAACCACGCATTCCTTTTACAACTCAAGTTGTTCCAAAGAAATGCGTTAGGTAAAGTGGCGTTAACCTTTAAAGTCAATGCTTTCCCTACTGTTGCGGGGGCTGGAGGTGGAATAGTAAGTTTATTTTAAAGTCCAGCACCCGCCTAAGGCAAGTCACTGTAATGACTTGCGTTGTAAATGGAAGGGGGGGCTCAGATGCATTTGTTGTTCCACCAGTGTTGTTAAGGGACGCGTGGGAAAGGAAATCGTGGTTGTGTCATACACCGACTTCAGAGGCAGGTGGCCCAGCTGGCACGGTTTCTGCCCCCAATCCATCAAACCTCCTGCACCCAATTACCCATGATTAACTTTTGGATATGGTGTGTGTCTGATACAGCCCCTACTCTCATTCCACCACCCATCCCTAACATGGTGTTCGCTCTGGTCACAAAAAGTCCACATTGAAGCAAATTTTCATAGGGAACCCATCATCACGTGTGTGTGATTATATGCACAGAGTAGATACAAAATAGCAAGTACGGTAAGTTGTTGATGAGAAGCCTTCTGTAGGACACCACTCTTACCCGCAGACTTTTAATGGTGCAAGGATCTCGGAGTCTGCCTTCTTCATCTTTGAGGTTGTAGCCCTCCGGCCTCTTATCTCTCTCACTCACCTTCCAGAGTTTCACCGTTTTGTCTGAAAAGCACAAAGCAAGAACATTCAATCTGGTGCTAGATTTGGTCTTTGAGGGAAATGAAATACTAGCTCCAAGTTCATCATTGGTACAATTTAAATATCAAGTTATAATAAAAATCAGTGCACCCAATAAAGAGCACATCAAAGCTCTACACTATAAAAAATAAAAAAAAGGAACACAACATGTACACAGGCATCCTAAACCCAGCACAGCATTTGAGAAATAGCCTTCTGAAATTAAAATGTCAATGAAATATCCTGAATATATGCATTGCATGGGCAGTCTGGGGGTAAAGAGGGTCCAATTTCAGTGAGGGACCCTTCACAATCCCCATAATGCACCACCATTAGGACCAACATCGCCACCCCTGTCCCCACCACAAACACCGTCACACGTGAACGGGAAATGCCTGATGCTGTGAGGAGGCCAAATATCAACTGCAAGAGGGATTTTGAAGGGTTAAGTAGCCACAATGAATCTTGTTTATGTACATGCCCAAGATTGTTCAAAGTTTTACGTGTTATCAAAGTTAATTTGCTAAAGGTTCTATTGCACATTACTTTTGAGGAGGCTGAGAGAGTTCTCAGGCTTACATGGATTTTGGATGAATCAGTCACGTTGGTTCCCCTGGAGTGTGACTGACTGAAACGTCCTTACAAGCTTTTCAGAAGCACTCAGTCTGCATATCGACCTGCTGGAGTGTTCGATGGATGCTGTATACCTCGCTATGGTCGAAGGAAGAGGATGTCTTCTACACAAGGGATGCTCAGCATCAATATATTGGGCTGGAGAACGTTCGCCATTATAATTGCTTGCACACCTGACACAGTTCCGGGCCTTCAGTACAGAACCTTCTACGCATACGAGGTACAATCGCCAACCAAAGAATAGTCATTTTCAGGTAATATTTGTTTATCCTTTAGTACGAAATTACGCTGACCACTACATGTGACTTTCGCGTGACATGCACATTTCAATGTGCATATGCACGAGAAGCTGTAATTTGTTACATATATCTATCTATAAAAAAATTGTTTTGTACTGCGGCAGAAATGTTTTATTTGCTTTTTTCATTGGTGGATTAGGAGACATGAGTCTCAGTACAACCCAAAGATACAACAGGCCAGTCCTAGCTTTACCCGTAGTGCCATGAGGTTGCCACTGACAACCAAGCTAGGACATGCATAGGTACAATTTTACTATACAGTCGACAGATGTCCGCAAAAGAACACAACTGCTTGAAAGTCAGAGTTGCACTATAAAGGCAAAAGCTGTCCCCACAGAAGAATACAATGGGGAGGGAAAACTGCAGTTGCGCTATACAACCAACAGATGTCATCAGAGAAGCTGGAAGACAAGCTATGCTCACATAAACTTATACGGTAAGGGAGAGAGAACTGGAGCTGTGCTAAACAGCCTCTTATAAAAGATTAATGCTGAAGGAGGGCAAGAGGGCAGTAGGGGGCATACAATTCAGAAGATGGCAGCACTTTATGAGTGTCACAGCTCCTGCTGGGTGAACACTTAATAGTTCATCCAGTTCAACTTTTTTCCCTGTATTCTGTTATTTGCAATACTCGAAAGTATATACAAGATAGCAGTGCCAGACCAAAAAGAAAATAAATCTGGCCTTTCAGCACTATTCAAACAAAGGCTTTGGAAGAGTGAGTTATGCGCTCTCTGTACTTATTCCATGTAAATAGCAAACCATATGTGCACCATGCACAAAAAAGACATGAGCATGCACAAACAATGTTGACATCTTGAAAAATGCATACAGCACTGCCCAGCATTTAGGTCCACGTTTTCCACTGCTTCAGACAAGTGCCAGAAAGTGGAAGTGTTAATATGCAACCTGTATATGTTTCTCATAGAACGGTAGAATGTCGATGAAAACCTTGCTGCACTCTACTACTGACAGAGCTAGAAAGCTGCAGTTGAGCTACACTACCATCAGAGGTGCTTATAAAAGAATGGAATGGAGATGAAAAGTTGTAGTTGCACTATGCTACAAACAGTGGTCCTCATAGAAGAGTACAATGCAATATAGACGGAAAACTTGTTGCACTCTACTACCAACAGAAGTCCACACAGAAGAGTACAATGGAGATGGAAAGCTGAAGTTGAGCTATACTACCAACAGAAGTCTACACAGAAGAGTACAATGGAGATGAAAAGTTGTAGTTGCACTATGCTACTAACAGAGGTCCTCACAGAAGAGTACAATGGAGATGGAAAGCTGAAGTTGAGCTATACTACCAACAGAAGTCCACACAGAAGAGTACAATGGAGATGGAAAGCTGAAGTTGAGCTATACTACCAACAGAAGTCCACACAGAAGAGTACAATGGAGATGGAAAGCTGAAGTTGAGCTATACGACCTACAGAAGTCCACACAGAAGAGTACAATGGATATGGAAAGCTGAAGTTGAGCTATACGACCTACAGAAGTCCACACAGAAGAGTACAATGGATATGGAAAGCTGAAGTTGAGCTATACTACCAACAGAAGTCCACACAGAAGAGTACAATGGAGATGGAAAGCTGAAGTTGAGCTATACGACCTACAGAAGTCCACACAGAAGAGTACAATGGATATGGAAAGCTGAAGTTGAGCTATACTACCAACAGAAGTCTACACAGAAGAGTACAATGGAGATGGAAAGCTGAAGTTGAGCTATACTACCAACAGAAGTCCACACAGAAGAGTACAATGGAGATGGAAAGCTGAAGTTGAGCTATACTACCAACAGAAGTCTACACAGAAGAGTACAATGGAGATGAAAAGTTGTAGTTGCACTATGCTATAAACAGTGGTCCTCATAGAAGAGTACAATGCAATATAGACGGAAAACTTGTTGCACTCTACTACTAACAGAGGTCCTCACAGAAGAGTGCAATGGAGATGGAAATCTGAAGTTGAGCTATACTACCAACAGAAGTCCACACAGAAGAGTACAATGGAGATGGAAGGCTGAAGTTGAGCTATACTACCAACAGAAGTCCACACAGAAGAGTATAATGAGATGTAAACATGTTGTGCTCTACTACCAACAGACGTACTCACGGAAGAGTGCAATGGAGATGAAAGCTGTAGTTGCACTGTATTATCAACTGAGGTCCTCACAGAAGAGCTCTGCAAGGGTGTATACTAACACTTTGGAAGGGCGAGTTATGCCAAAGACACACAATGTTGACATCTTGAGAAAATATGTAGCGCGCTGCTTTGTGCCTAGATCCAAGTCTTTTTTCAAGCAGGTGCTCTAAACTAACATGTTAAGTTCTGCAAGATCACATTTGCCATGGAATGACTTCCACCACTGAACTGTTCCTTTCTATTTAAGAACGAAGATGTGCACCTCAATGCAGAATAGAAATTGCATAAAACTCCCAGGGTGACTCTAACCTCTTGGACTATTTGTTCAAGATGAATACATGTAACTGCAATTTAAGTGTATTGGTAAGGATTGCATGGGCTGCAAAGCTGCTGCAGTTCCTAGGTTTATTACAAGAGGGCCCTCTCCAGTCACAAACAATTAGTTGACATGCCCGTCACAAACCAAAAAATTTGTGTATACTCTGTTGCTACTCTAATGGTTTGTGCTCATGTTTCTAAAGGATAAATAAAACAAAGCTGGTTGATAGCGATGAGTCAACATCACAACTCACAATAAATATCTTGAGTGTTATGGAAATAGTTAATGACACCCTACTATACATAGAGACAGTCATTGGGATTTCAAGTGTCTAAAACGTTCTAGTATTGGGGGAATAATTCTTAGGTGTATGCATACATGTTAAAGGTAAAAAATGCAGTCACTGAAAGTGAAGTGGCTGAAGTGGGCTGATCCACTAACATAGATTTCGTGATGTGGTAGGAGGGAGTATTTAAGAGTGAAATTTGAACAGGTGAAATGGTGTTGAATAAGAGCCTCTATGTGTGAGTATTTTTGTATGATATGTTTGGTAAGTAAATATGCTAGTAAGGCAGTATATAAGCAGACCTAAACAGTAGTTCCCCAAATTTTATCAGTGGATGGACACAAGCTATCCAGTCACAAGGATATAAACTTTGCTCTTTGGGAGGGACAAAAACAACAAGTAGAAGGAACGCCATTGTATCTCTAAGCAATCAAATGAGACTGGTAAGAAAGCCAACCAAAAGCAAGCAGTTGGCTAACCCAAATCGCTCTGTACGTATTGGTATAGCACACAATAGGTCTTCGACAACAGTCAGCTAAAAGCTGTCTGTAGTCGAAACCTAAAAAAGGAATAAAATGGTAGAAGTGAACAAAACAGACACAAAAAGCAGTCCACTCTGTCAAATCAAGTTATAAAAACTAAGACGTACTTGACATATTCTGAAAGAAATGTATTTCCCTTAATAATACACAGCTTTCAATGTTGAATTCAAATGTATTGTTATGATGATCATGACAAAGGTTGAAATTGACCTGTGATAGGAACGGTGATGAGAACTAGCCCGCATCACTATAACTTGCTAAATGCACAACTCAGTTTCAATCACTTTCCATCATTATGTTTGCCAACCATTTAAAAAAGTATTTGATCGGTTTCTTGTCCGTGTACATATGATGCTTCCTCGGGCTATCGCTTACGGTCAAACCTGCTCCTCATTAAAGGCACCCGTCTTGAAGCGTTCACAAAATGTAATAACATGGAACATTTCAAAAGAGTAATTTAGGCTCTCGGAAGACACACGAGATGCCATCTCAAATAGCGTTATAATATCCCTGTATTCAAACACTATTTAAAATCTCAATTAACAGAACATTACGCTATGTAATGAAGCTATATTCGATTTTTATATTTTTCTCTCTAAATGTGTTTGTGAAAAATAAAGTCCTTTGTAATTTACTGCAATGGTCCTTGGTGAGACGTGGGCATACCAAACACACTTGCTCCTGAAAGAATTATGCTCCGTCCGTCCCCAAAAGTAATTATGTGCAGTCCAGAACGGCCCCCTGGCCGCGTTTAATATGGGAGACAGCGCCATATATCCTCAGACCCTGTATCTGAATTAAATGTGGGCTCGCGCTCCACGCTACAGTTGACGGATTTGCTCGCGTGCTGCTCGTCCCAATGCCGCGCGCGGGCGGGGGTGGGGTTTAATGGAAGGGCTGTCAATCTCAGGTGGGGGATGGGACCCAGAGGCAGCTGTATCTCAATGCTGCATGTCGCCTACTCCTCCGAGCCCCACTGTTGCTGTGACACGTGAGGGCCGGGTACAAGAATGTGAAGGGAGATAACGGTTCCTGGGTCCAGCTGGTCTGCTCATTTCCTTCTCAAATGTATCCCATCATGCATTAGAAAGATCCCTGAAAGGATAAGATGTGTCCTATTCTCCCACTGTCTAGTACAAACCACTAATAAACAATACATTGGACGGACACATCTACTCTAACCAAACTGACTGACAACTCACATCTTGACTGTGGTAAATAAGGATCCCAATAAACAGGCAAGCATTGGCAAAGTCAATAGGTCTCGCCCATGCGAGAGTTATTGGCTTTGGCAATGTGTTTTAGCCATGTTGTACACCAGTGTGGCTGTTGTTCAGCATGGCTAATTGCTAGTGGCATGGAGTGGGGTGGGAAAGATTGAAGTGGGGTCGATTGGGGTGGAGTGGAATGGGGTTGTTTGAGTGGAGTGGGGTAGATTGGCATAGAGTGGAGTAGGTGGTAAAATAAAGTGGAGTAGATTGGGATAGAGTGGGTTAGATTGGAGTGGGGGAGTTGGGTAGATTAGCGAGGTAGATTGGAGTGGAGTAGATTGGAGTGGGGTAGATTAGAGTGGGGTAGTGTAGATCAGGGTAGATTGGGATAGAGTGAAGAAAAATATATTGGGGTAGACTGGAGTGTGATAGATTGGGGAAGAGTGGCTTAGATTGTAGTAGATTGAAGTGGAGAGGGGCAGCCTTGACTGGAGTTGAGTGGGGTGGAGTGGAGTTGGATAGATGGGAGTGGAGTCAAGATTAGAGTGGAGTGAGATAGATAGGGGAGGAGCAGAGTGAGATGTAGTGGGGTAGATTGGGGTACAGTGGGGTAGATTGGAGTTGAGTAGATTGGGTAGATTGGAGTGGGAGAGTAGGGTAGATTAAACTGAGGTAAATTGGTGTGGAGTGGGGTAGATTGGAGTGGGGTAGATCAGGGTAGTATGTAGTGGGATATATTGGGATAGGTTGGAGTGCAGTTAAATGGGGTAGAATTCACTGGGGTAGATTGGATCATAGTGGAGTGGGGTAGATTGGAGTGGAGTGGGGTAGGTTGGATCATAGTGGATTTGATTGGGGTAGAGTGCAGTGTAGTGTGGTAGATTGGGTTAGAGTAGGGTAGATTGAATTGGGGTGTATGGAAGTGGTTTAGTGTAGATTGGGGTGAGGTGATGTGGGATCGGTAAATTGGGGTTGGGTGGAGTGGGGTGGGTAAATTGGGGTGAGGTAGATTGGAGTGAAGTAGACTGGAGTGGGGTAGATTGGAGTGGAGCAAATTGGAGCATATTGTAGCAGGGTGGGGTAGATTAGAGTACTTTTGTGTGGAGTGCAGTGGGATAGATTGGAGCAGAGTCAGGTAGATTAGAGTGAGGTAGAGTGTAGAGGGCTAAGTGGTGTGGAGCTGAGGGATGAAGAATGTAGTGGAGTATTGTGTCATAGAGTGAGGGGCGTAGATTGTAATAGCATGGAGTAAAGGGGCATGGCGTGCCGCAGAGCGTCTTACAGTGGAGGGGTGTAAAGTTGAGTGACATGTCAGAGTGGATTGGAGTGCCGTAGAATGGAGTGGCATGGCATATAATGAACACTGTAGTGTGGAGTATGCACACTGTGGTAGTGCACTGCCAATACAGACAACACATTTTCAATTGAAAAGACCATTACATTTGCACCAAAATAGTTTTACTGCACACAATTGATAATGTGTGAAAATGTCATCACTTAGTGTATTAATGTATTTCGATTGTATTCAAATATTTGTTTCCACCACACCTCAGCATTACAAAAAAAATGTGCTTCATTTGTACTAAATCTGATGTATTCTAAAACATCAGCACAGTTCATTTTGTTAATGTGTGTGTGTGTGTGTGCTAGAAAACAAAACATCCTACACCCTCTCCTCTTACATGGGTACATGGGTATTGTCACATATATCCTCTCACTTTAAAGTCAGATAAAGAAAAATAAACACCAAGCTACGTGGAAGAGAGAGCCTGAAATCTGATGTCTGCCTTTAAATGCACAGCAAATGTGTCAAGATAAGAACACGATTTAAAGGCCTGTTTAGAGAAGGCAAGTTTGTGGAAGAATACAGTAAACAAGGTTTGGGCAACAGGAGGGACAAACTCAAGCTGGTCAGCCTAAAACAAATCAAGCCAGCAAAGAGAAAGCCAGAAAATGTGAGTTACAAACCACAAATACAATGGTAAGCAACGGGTGGAATACATTATTGGGTCAGCTTTCTCAATGTCCCCATGATGTCTTCAGCAAACTGATCTGCTTCTAGTAGACTTCGACTTAAAAACAGCACAGCAGTGAGCAGAATGACAAGCATACACTCTTCCATCCAAGCGATCCAACGTAATGGTGTGCTATTTATCTTACACAGCGCTTGATCACCTGCTAAGGGGGTATGAAGCACTATATAAATGCAATGGCAATACAATACTGGAAAGATCATTCAGAAAATAAAAGGCACAATGAAATCATAAAATGGAAGAAAGTAACAATTCAAATGCTTGTAACATTACTGCAGGCTCTTGCTGATGATTCAGAGTTTGAAATGAATCAGAGTTTGGAATAAACCGTACTGAGAATGGGAAGTAATCAGTGGCGTAGCTGGGGGCACAAGTTTTTGGTGCGGCGTTCTCCCCCTGCTATCACCTGCCGTCTCGGGGCAGCAAGAGCAAGTCCCCCCCGCTCCTCAGTGCATTTGCGAGGCGGCAAACGGGGTAAATGCTCACCAGCACCCCCCACCTCGCTCCTCACTGCGGTTGCTGCGATCGCCGCGTGGCAGCAAACGCAGAGACCATCATGGGCGCCCACAGGGCTAGCTACGCCACTGGAAGTAATCAGTGAGGCATTAGGGAAAAGGTGAGAACGCCACAAATTCTAGGAAGATTGTGATACTGTTACTCAAATGCCAGACTCACCTCTGAAAGTCTAGAAGAGCTTGGGTGGAGTAAGTCACATGTTAGAATAACTTCTGAAAGGCCAGTAAGGCATGCACAGATAACTCCATGTCAGCCACACTAGAGAAAGGCTGGTAGAACCGGTGCAGAGCAGATCACGCGTCAGAGTCACCTCTGAAAGGCCAATGGGCCTTGGGTAAAGTCGGCCCTGTCAGGTGCATCTCTGAAAGTGATAGGCAGCCACATGAAGCCATCCAGACAGTGTATATTGGCTTGTTTGCCATCAGTTTTCAGGTCATCTGCATTATTGGCCTTAAAACACGAGTAACACAGGATTTAACAGAGGCATTAGATTCCATTTTCTTGGCCGAATTTTGCCATTACTTGGCTTGAAACAAAAAATCATCAGGTCACAGTTGTCCCTCAGCAACCTTGGCAAGTCAAACTTACAGTGAAATGCAAGAGTACACTTAGGGTATTAGGCTCACAACCCACAAGCAATAATATGCCCATGTCAGCCATGAGAGAAGTCTAGCCAAGATGGCCGACAGCCCCATTGGCTTTAGCACGGTAAATACGTATATTCTGAAAAATACATATGAAGGACCAGAACATTTTCATGGCTATATGCCAAACCGCTAATGTAAAGGCGAGTACAGAGAGTTTTAAAGAAAGAAAGACACTGTTTGCTGCTCTCCACAAAAGGTAAAGATCTGGTGGAAGCAAAATGGCAGCATCTGGAAAACAAGGAAGGCGACCAAAGCCAAACATCTACGACTAACAAGTGGGGATGATTTAGCCCTTCACCCTTCCAAGCTTGATAACATTAGTTCCATTGACTTATGCAGCCACGACAGCTACTAGTGAAGCACCAAGAGACAACGCAATGAGCATAGAGAGTAACTAATAAACTGCAATAGACTCAACAGGCAAACACCTCCTCCCAGCACTTCTTTCACACACAATGTTGCCTCTTCTTACCATTAGTAGACAGGAGGAAATAGGCCGCGTTCTGCTGGGGGAGCCATCGGATTTTATTGATTTTCTCCTCTATCTCAAGGCTCTTCAGGTAATCAAATTCCGGCTCGTGGCTCTGGAAAGTGCTGTAAACATTGTACTCCCCTCTGCGGTGCGGCTGGTTTTTACTCTGCGGGGGGAAAAGGAAACAAAACCAGACAACAGTGTAAATAAAAAGAACGATCTGGACCGTTTTAGTTCCTGAGGGGGTTGTGGAGACCAGAGTTGCAATCAATTTCAGCGAGGCGCTGTGTATTGGATGCAAAATTTAGTGGGTGCGCTTTATTTCACGCCAGTGTGGTTTATTTGTGGGATTAAACATCAGAGTGGAAGAATCTGCCATTAAGGAGGAAAGGAACAGTAAGTGGGCTGTTCACTACAAACGGGGTAAGCTTTAAAGCAATGTACTTCAAAGAAAGTACCTCGTTATCAGACTGTGAGAGCTCTTACACACTTTACACACAGTGCTTAATAATGCAGGTGGTTTAAGGTGGTGGGCACTAGTACTCATTGTAGGGGACTGAGCTATGAGCAGGGCCAATGGAATTATGTGGCAGGAGGGGGCCAAGCAATGTGGCAGGGTCCAGTAAATTATGCTGCAAGAAAAGTCAAATTATACAGCACAATTTGTAATAGTATTACTTCATTATTTCATCACTTTTAACTTGGTATTACTGTCTGGCCATAGGTTGCACCTCATTAGTACTAGTTTAAAACCCAAATATAGCAATAAGCAACCGAAAGTTGACCAGTCTGGCTTTGTAAAAGACCCACGTGTCACTGCATTTTTAGTTACTTTTAAACCGTTCGAGTTAAAATTAATTGTTTTGTTAAAATCTGCAGATTATGTGGCAGATTATGGATCATATGGCAAATGTGGCAAATCTATAATTATGCGAAAGTCGCCGTGGCCACACAATCACATAATTCCAGTGGCCCTGTACCATGAGTAAGAGTGAAAAAGGCAAAAAAGGAGAAAGAAGGAAGAAGAGAAAGATAGGAAAATATAAACAAAGAGAGAAAGCTGGGATGAAAAAGACACAGAAAGTGGAAGTTGGAGAAAGAAAGAGGCAAGGGGAAGAATCAAGACTGGGCAGCATCAGCATTCAGCAACTCAGGCACTTGGGAGCGAGTTCTGAAGAAAAACCTTAAGCCCCTGCACTTATGCTTTGTACATAAGTGCAGGAGTCCACAACTTAAGCTTGTGCAAACAAAGAGTCCCAGCACCAAATCTAGTAAATAATTATTTTAAGTCCAATGGGCTAGACCACAGTGCGGAAGGACTAGCGGTCCCTCACTGCACCCGCTGGCAAGGGGTTTTCTGTCCCGTCCCCCCGTTTGAAGTAAAGGCTGGGCGCCATTTTTAATGTGAAAGGTGGACTATCTGCTTCAAGCAGCCACTTCATCTTTCACTAATGTGCTACCCACAGGGCAGCTATGACTTTGTGTCTGCCCCAGTGGCAGTGCATTATAAGCAGAGCCACTGTAATTATGAGATTGTCTGGCTGCTGCTTTTTTTTCACATAGTTGTAGATTTGCCGCATTTGCCACATAATCACCATCTGCTGCATATTTTGCAAAATAAATGTACTTGTAGCTCAAATGGTTCAAAACATTACAAAAACTACAGCGTCACATGTTGCTGCGCAGTCGAAGGCCCTCTGCAAAGTTTAACATGTCACCTTTGTGTTGCTTATTGCTATACTTGAGTGTTAAACTGGAACTAATGAGTGCAGCCAATACCCAGACAGCGCTAACAAGTGTGGAAATGACAAAGCATAATACTATCATGAAATGTGCCACATTACGTAACAAAGTTTGCCTTTTCTTGCCACATAATTTACTCAAACCTGCTGCACAATTAGGCCCTCCGCTGACGCATAATTCCAGCAGCCCTGTTTATGAGTAATAGGACACATAGTCCCGGTTTGCGCAAGGCCCACATATTTGAAGGGGTTTTGCAGCACAAACAGGGATGGTGCACCCTACCTGTCATACAGTCCCGGGGAGTGTGTTCTTCTTAAGGCCTCAAACTTAGTCAATAACTATCTGTTTGTGATCCCGTGTCAGTGATTAACTCCAAGTACCCTCCTATGGAAGCAAATTTGGCTTAAGTATATCCTGATTAAGGATCAGTTTTGGAAAATAATCTCTTTAAAACTGTCACACTGGTAGCCCTTACTTCTACTTTCTCCAGAAAAACTGGCTGCAGACAGTTTAGTGTATATTTTGATTTAATGGAAAAAAATGGGTAAAAAGCCTAGAGTGAAAGGGAAGATACAACCACATTCCATTCACAGAGGTTCCTTTCGCATATCTGCCAAACACCAAATACTTTCCTCTCGATCCACAAAGCAAGGGATTTAAACAGGGAGCGTGTTAGGGGTCTACTTCCTCTTGTGGTAACATTTACTATTATCTTTTTCAAAATCTTTGCATGCATGACCTTGAATAATTCCAGCTCTGTTGAATGGAGATTTCTAGTGGAAACGTAGTTACACATTTTCCCTTCAAGATATGTTAGAGATAAATTTAGAGTGAGAATTATCTTAATGGAATCTGTGGAATTACCTTTATGCTTTTAGAGGGGGTTGGGAAAGTAGTAACACATGACGATTTCCCAATTGATATAGAATCTGATAGTGTCTTGGACAAGAATGGTGGGTGTGTTCCAGGAAAAACATTGAAAATATCCATGTTCAGCAACTGAGGTCAGTGGCAGAGACTGACAACTGCAACAAATATGCGATTCTTCCAAATCAGAGGGTAGGGAAAAACTGCCAGATCCAAGAGGCCCAAAATTCATAATCTATTTAGTCGATATGAATCTTTTAGCTTAGTGTGGCAGAGGTAGACCTCCGCCAAGGCAGATGAGTGTCGCCCCACTGCTTTTCAAAAGGGGTTGGTGATGGACGGAGCATCTGAATCAATCAAACACTCAAACCCAGTCAAAAGATCTGAGTTTAATCCATCTCCGTTCTTTAGCCTGACCCTGTGCCTCATGGGAACAGTCCAGCCCGAACTGCCAAGCCATGTCTTCCCTGGACCGGAAACAAGCTTCCGAGGACCGGTTTCTGGCATTCCAGCCGTCTTCAGCCCGGCTTGCTTGAATCCAGTGGCAAAGTGAGCAAGGGACTCACGTCTGAGCATACCCTGCCACACTTATGGACGGGCTGGACTGTTCCTATGAGGCACAGGGTCAGACTGATTTGCATATAGCCATGTCTGAACTGGGGTGGCAGAGTGGGCTAAAGAACGGTGATGGATTAAACCCAGATCTTTTGACTGGGTGTGAGTGTTTGATTGATTCAGATGCTCCGTCCATCACCACCCCCTTTTGTACAGCCCCACTGCTTATCAGCAGTGCAAAAAAGGAAAAATAAAATTATAATACCACAATGTTATTATCATTTTATTCTTCCCTGCTGAAGTCAGTTTTGGGGTGGGTGAGGCTTGGCTGTCATCACAGCCAGCAGGGGGAGAAGTGGTGAGTGCACTTAAGTGTGAATGATGGTTTGGCCTACCATCTTGGGCCGGCCAAACAGTCATGAGCACTTAGCATTTTCTCCTCCCGGCTGTATTGCACAGCCTGGGTGGAGAAGATGCGCACGCTCCCATTCCCTCTCTGAGCACTGAACCACGGCGCTCAGACCAATCACAATGCTGCTGTCATGCCAGTAACTGCAGCGTTGTGATTGGCTAGGGGAGTCTGGGCGCCTGTGTGCTTCCAGTTCATAGAAGAAGAGGCGGGTAGGAGAAGTGGTGGCCGGCAGGCAAGTGATTTTTTATTTTTTTACCACGCCTCACCACTATTCCCCACTGGACCACGGAACACCTACACTAGCTTGAGGTGCAATGGATATTGAGCATTGCTGTGGTAAGGCTGCAAACCCCTCAAGATGCAGGAATTATGTCTCTCAGTAGTCCAAGAGATAGACTCACAAGTCCAGGCACTGGAAGGACACCTTAGTGGACTCTTCGGAGTATAAAGGAGGGTTTGGAAAAAGACCTGCATAGCTTGATCTGTTGTGATCACTTTTGAAGCACATTTCAAGTAAATCCAGGCCAGTGTCTTCAAGGCCCACGTGGTCTCTTAAAGTTTGTATGAGGAAATTTTGGTCGGCAGCGTAAAAATATAGATGGAGTTGTATAAACAAGCATGAACCACCATTATTAAGGATACACAAAGCATTGTCAATAATTTGCAAATAGCTGTTTTGGTGCTGTACCCATCTCTGAACCCAGATTGGCATCTATCGACGAGTCAGTATTTATTCACACCCTGTTTCAGTTGATTGTTGGTATTAGTTTTAAGAACTTTTGCAAGAAAGGACTTTTTTGTTGTTGTTGCTGTTTTATATAGTGCAAACTCGACCCAAAGGTATCCGAGCACCCTACATGAGCACCAGTTGCATTACAGATGGACACATTCATTGTTTAGCACAGGACGATTATGTGACTTGCCCATAATCAGAGTATGTTGAGTTTCCCACCGAGACTCAAACCCCGTCCCCAGCTTGAATCCGGATTTTGAGCCAACCACAGCACCGAGACCGCCCTCATCGCAGCCACCGACGACATCAGAACCCTGATAGACAACAGGGAAACAACCGCCCTCATACTCCTTGACCTCTTGGCCGCCTTCAATACCGTCTGCCACCGCACCCTAATAACCCGCCTCCACAACACTGGAATTCAAGGAAAAGCCCTAGACTGGATCACCTTGTTCCTCTCCGACAGAACACAGAGAGTCCCCCTCCCTCCCTTCCGCTCCACGGCCACCAAGATCATCTGTGGTGTACCCCAAGGCTCCTCGCTCAGCCCAACCCTCTTTAACATCTACATGAGCCCCCTCACCGCCATCGCACTCAAACACAACCTCAACATCATCTCCTACGCAGACGACACCCAGCTAATACTCTCCCTCACCAAAGACCCAGCCACCACCAAAACCAACCTCCAGGAAGGAATGAGAGACATTGCGGAATGGATGAAGCTCAGCCGTCTGAAACTCAACTCAGAGAAGATGGAGGTCCTCATCCTCGGACAATCCCCATCCGCCTGGGACGACTCCTGGTGGCCCACAGCGTTGGGCACCGCACCGGCACCCACGGACCACGCACGCAACCTGGGATTCATCCTGGACTCCTCCCTCACGATGACCAAACAAGTCAACGCCATCTCATCTTCATGTTTCAACACCCTACGCATGCTCAGAAAGATCTTCCAGTGGATCCACACCGAAACAGAAAGACGGTCACCCAGGCCCTCGTCACCAGCCGACTGGACTACGGGAACGCCCTATACGCAGGAACCACAGCCAAACTTCAAAAACGACTTCAGTGCATACAGAACGCCTCCGCACGACTCATCCTCGACATCCCTCGCCACCGCCACATGACTCCCCACCTGAGAAACCTGCACTGGCTCCCCGTCAGCAAGAGAATCACGTTTAGGCTCCTCACCCACGCACACAAAGCGCTCCACGACACGGGCCCCGAATACCTCAACAACCGCCTGTCGTTCTACACACCCAGCCGCCAGCTCCGCTCCGCCAACCTCGCCCTGGCCATCGTCCCACGGATTCGCAGAACAACAACCAGAGAAAGATCGTTCTCCTACCTGGCCGCCAAGACATGGAACTCCCTCCCCCCACATCTACGAATGACCCAGGACCATCTCACCTTCAGGAAGCACCTGGCTTTTCGAGCAGTAACAGCAACCCCCCCCCTCCCCCCCCTTCAGCGCCTTGAGACCCTCACGGTTGAGTAGCGCGCTCTACAAATGGATTGATTGATTGATTGAAAGTCGGCAGGCTCTAGGGAAACGGAACAGAATGTATTGTGAGCGTCTGAGGCAATGTTTTTTTTTTTTTAACCTTATGATTTATTTAAAATAGCAAATTGACTTATTCAACTTCGAGGCAATCTAAGAATACCCCCGAGGTGAAGGCGTGATTGATAACATTACTCCAGTGTGGTGCTAAGTAGCTCCTCGAATCTTTGGCTTGGTTTCAAGTCTGATATTTTGGGTGGACGGTTTGAATTCTGAGAAAGTTTGGCATCAGATATCTCTTTCAAGAGAGATCCTTTGTTAGAGCTTTGGGAGAGGATTTTTGGAAGGCAGGTTTATAAATGTGCCATTTTTTTTATTGTGCGTCATAAAGATAGAAAAAAACCACATTTCATTTTAAGGACTCCCACAATAACAGTTCGGATTTGTAGCAGATTTTTTGATTTTTAGCAATTTGTGATGGCAATTTTTTGGGATTAGTTGATTTGGAATTCGCTGAAAGTAGATTTATGTATAAATATATCTTTTTATTCCTAGTATTTTACTGCAAGCCAAAGTTGTTTTAAATTAGTTGTTGATGGATTCTGACTCCAATTGATTCATTGAACTTCCTTGAGTATCAGACAGCAGAATATTTTGGTTCTTTCTTCTTTCTTCTTCAGAAAGGTGAAGGTATTTATAATTTCAGATATTAAACTACTGCATTTAGTGTCTTCATCATTCACATTGGGATTCTCAGCATGGCAGCAAAATCCAAATATATGTTGTAATAATAACAACAATAATAATTTTTATATATTTGCTTATCTCCAATCACACCTTTGCACGTTAATTGTGTTGTAAATAACAAGTGTTAGTACAACCTGAGGTAAAAGTAAGAGGCACTACTTCTGTCCATTTTTGGAATTAAGTACAAAATAAAACGTGGCCAATTGCAGCACACTTTTATGGTGATCTGGTCTCACCTATTCAAAGACTTCCTTCTAAAAATAAAATGCAGGCCAAATGAGTCGGAATTCTTGGTTGACTATTCACATTTCCTGGAATGCACCAGTCTTAAAATAAAATGTAGGTCAAATGTGCTCTCTGTGGGCTGATCAGATGCTCTGCTACAGGGAAGGGAGCCCCGGAGCGAGCGTCCCATACACACCTTAAATGAAAAAAAAGAAGCCGTAGAGACATTTCTCTACATTAATTATTGCAACTCAAGAGTTACCATGAGTGCTTAAACATACCCTTAAATATCTCATTTTTTAAATAATAAAAAATACAAATAAGAATACATTTAGACTCTCCACACCTTGAATGACCACCTGAGGGAAACCTTTATTAGAGGGAGATGTATTTAAGCAGATGAAACCCCCTCCTTCCACTAGGTGGAGCACTCTCCTCCAATACAGAGATCTACAGGTGAAAATGGGCAGGCATACTAGAGCAATACAAGCTACAGCCTCCTAGGCCAGGACCCCTATTCAGGAGGCCGCATTGCCCTGTGCTTGGCCCAAGCCTGCGTTGCGCATGAGGTCCTATTTTGGAATAGGATTGGAATCCTTTGGGGATCAATACATTCAACAAGTCTCCTCCCACACACACCCATGGGGTGGCTGTAGGGTGGTGCTATTGGCTCCTCTACATCGATCTACAGTGAAAATTACATTCACCCAGAAAGGCAGTGGCCCTACCATGCACAAAATCTCCAAGGCCACGAACATGCTTTTACAACGCATGCCATTACAGTGAATTCTTTTTATATATAAAAACAATGTATTTGTGGGGGGAGACCCCCCACAGCCCCCAACATACCTTGAATTCGTGGTAAAGGCATGCATTGTAAAAGCATGCACATGTTAAAAATATGCATGCTAAAAAATGCGTGGTAAAGACACAACGAGATAAAAACCTTGTTGTAAAGGCTGTTTCCCATAAGCAGTACTCAATGCGTGAAGAGGCCAGAAGCTTTTATTAGCAGCCCACTATCTGCACTGCGGAATGCCAGGTTTGCTGAATTCCAAGGCTGTCTGGTGACAGACCCAAACCAGCACAGCCAGAACCAAGAGGCCACAACGCCAGGAACATACCACACCTGCAAGGACCGGAACCAGACACGCTTGTGTGTGTTGCCTTTTGCCCTGATTGTCTGCTGGCCCTGTCTTTCGGCAACACACAAAAGATGTTGGACGGAATGTTGCACAACGGCAAAACATTCACCCCGAGTCACAGCACTGGGTTTAATCCATTGTTCTTTTGTTCACCAAGCCACCCCAGTTCAGACATGGCCATATGTCTTTCGGGATTGGTGCTGGAGCTCCTTGGCTGTGTCCTGGGCCTGGTTATTTCAGTCTTGGCATCCGGGGTTTTTGCCTGTGGTCTTTTCTCCCTGGGGTAGGCTTCTCTCCTGGGTGGGGTCACCCACTTGGGTTTCTGGATGTGGTTGGTTTCCATTTTTTCTGCTTACCTGGGCTGCTGGTTTTTGGCAGGCACTGTGGTGATGGTCTGGCCTACTTTGGGGGTCAGTTTCCCTTGCCGGTGTGCTTGGGATGCCCTGGTCGATCCTCGCTGCCGCGTGGCGTTCTGGGCGCCTCGTCTGCTCTGGTGCCTCAGTGGATTTTGGAAAGGTAAAAGTGCCTTCAAGGGGGTTTATTCTCTACGTATTTAGTAACTCAAATTAGTTATGGAAGGATGAATAAATAATCCTTGTCATGAACCAATCCAATATTATTTAGCTTGAAATTCAATATAGATACTTTGTTTTATCAAAACACAACATACAAACAAAGACACAAGGTGTATTAGAAAAATAGTTTTATCAAAAATTCATTGAGATAAGTGACTTCATATACAGATAAATAAACAAAATAAAGTTTAGGACTGTGGGTACACACATAAGTAAATTACTACGTGACTCAACAGAACCTAAAAAACACCTATCCCACGACACATTGAATAACACAAGATAGGGATAAGATGTACTGTCGACGTTTCGGTTTCCTAAGAATCCATTGTAGAAACCATCCTCAGGACTGCTGTCAATTATGATATAGAGGTATTGTAATCTGAAATTTAAAAATATTTACAGTTACAAATCTACACTAACTATATTCATTACACCTTGGTGACAAAACAAAATATTTACAACATTTACAATAACAATACAGTGATACGGTGATCTATACAACATAGAGAACATTGTGAACCTAAAGTTCGTTTTTTTTTAAAAAAGGGACATTTCAATATTGACAAAGCCTTGTATAAATCAAGGTGGTATTTCCACGCATAGTCATTTATCCGCGAATCATTGGTTAAACATCCATACGGAGTTAAAGCCGTGTTGCTTTTATTTATCCAAAACAAATGACTTTGTAAATTATATATTTTCCAAGAATACTCTGTTTCAGCGAAGTTTATGAGTGCAATTCAGAGAATCAGGTTATTGACATCTTATTCACAATCTAGACATCTTGGTATATAACATAAATCAGAATAAGAGACTGTCTAATCATAGCTTATTAGTTAATCATAACTTATTGGTACACGATTGTTCGAATTGTCATGCGAATGTTGTATGCAACTATATTAAACATACTGATTACATATCAATTGACAGTAGGCTCTCTATCATTGTAGGACCAGGTTTTATAATTGTTAAAGTTATCATGCGGATGTTATATGAAACCATATTAAACACGCTGATAGCATATCAATTGGCAGTAGCCTCACTATCGTCTTCAATTATGCTGACGATTTGCAGCTCATCTTCCCCCTTGATTCTCCCCAGGCAATCAACAACTTCCATGCCGTTATGACTCATATCCAACAATGGATGAATTTGAATCAGCTAAAATTAAATCCTGGAAAGACCGAGCTACTTCTCCCCGGTTCCAGTGCTGTACACTGGGGTCCGCAGTTCTGGCCCCCCGTTTTGGGTCCCCCTCCTACACCACTCAAGGCCGTCAAGAGTCTGGGGGTGACGATCGACGCCGAATTGTCGCTTAAAGCTCAAGTAGGGGCCACGATCTCTTCGTGCATGTTCCAACTTCGAAAGATCCAGAAGATCAGACACCTACTCCCACATGCGGCTCTGTGTCAGGTCGTCATGTCCCTTGTCTTATCGCGCCTTGACTTTTCTAACTCCCTTTACCATGCACTTCCACGAGCTCTCCTACATCGTCTTCAGGTTGTACAGAACCAGGCAGCCCGCCTGATATTTAAGATCCCTAGGTGGCAATCCGCGAAGCGTTTGCTCCGCGAGCTTCATTGGTTGCCAGTGAAGGAGAGAGCTGCCTTCAAGATGGGCTGCATGGTATTCAAATCCCTTCACTGCCCCTGCCCCGCGTTTATAAAATCTCTGGTCACCTTGTATCAACCTGCACGCTCCCTCCGTTCAGCTTCCCTTCATTTGGTCGTCACTCCTAAATTCAAACTTAATAAGTTTGGAGGTCGTCGATTTGCCTCGTCGGCCCCCAAACTTTGGAACTCCTTTCCTCTGGCCATTAAATCCAGCAATTCTCTTCTTCAGTTCAGGAAATCCCTCAAAACTTTTCTTTTCACTCTGTCAGGATAAACTCTCCTTGCCCTCACCTCAGTTGTCCTCCCAGTAAGCGCCAAGAAACCCTCGGGTGTTAGTGCGCTCAATAAGTGTCATTTAACAAAACATAACACTATCATTGTAAGACTGAGAGGGTTTGCTGAATTTAAATAGCAAGGGGGATTCAAAATAAAGTGATATACCTGTTCAGACTGCTCCGCACCTTCGTCACATGAAATACGTGTAGAGAGTTACACTTGATTAAAATTGAGGTGTATCTTTATTGATTGACTGAAACATAAGAAGTCAAAGATATTGAATCAACCCATTTATAAGGCTGGTTAGAACGCCTATCTTGTAATTAAAGGACATACCTGTGAGTCGTTTGATATCTTGACTCAAAATTCGAAACCAATCTATCAGGGATATACGTGAAGTCGTGTCTGATCTTCACACATGTGAAACGTAAATTCAACTGACCGTGGGACGATAATCTGGAAGATGATAGACGGTATCAGAAACGCCAATGTCTTAACAGACTGGGAAAGTAATGGTATGAAGCCTGGTTAGTGATAGCGATCTTACCTAGTTGAGGTGGGGTGCACTCTTTTATACAACCAATGTAGACGCAGAGAAAAGGAGATCGTCTATCATAAGAAGGATTACTTTCGAGGTAGATACTCGCCAATCCTGCATCAGTAATCTAGGGGTTAACAAAAAATGTATATATGCGTCAGTGACACAATTGTCCAAACGCAATATAATCTGCTTAAAAGTCCATCGGTTCATTCTTACCTAATTACGATATCAGTGTCACAGAGTAGCGCAGCGTCTATTCGATTCAGGGCAGAAAATTGCTACTGCACGCTCTCCCATTTAAGGGCGGCATTTGGAGATCGAAATAGGACTGCGCTCGGCAGCCATATTGGACTAGTCAATGGTTTGAGTGTATCTCGATTTGCGAGTCAGATTAACAAAATGCTGCCTATACATTTGATGAGGGCAAATGTGGGCCATTGAGAATTGTCGCAAGTTTACTATTAGTAATGGTACTGTCACCAGAAATCTTTTTTTCTTTTTCTTTTTTTTCTAAAGCTTCTATTTCTTTCGTCAGCTTTTGGATTTGGCGAAGAGCTGTTTCTATACTCAACACCATCCAGGTGCGTGAGCACCTGTTGGCGGAGAAGCGCAGTACTATTTCGATCTCCAAACGCTGCCCTTAAATGGGATTTTCTATGAATAAATCTTCAATCTTTCGCAATGTTTTTTAATTGTCAAAAACATGCGACAATTCTCAATGGCCCACATTTGCCCTCATCAAATGTATAGGCAGCATTTTGTTAATCTGACTCGCAAATCGAGATACACTCATACCATTGACTAGTCCAATATGGCTGCCGAGCGCAGTCCTATTTCGATCTCCAAACGCCGCCCTTAAATGGGAGAGCGTGCAGCAGCAATCTTCTGCCCTGAATCGACTAGACGCTGCGCTACTCTGTGACACTGATATCGTAATTAGGTAAAAATGAACCGATGGACTTTTTAAGCAGATTATATCGCGTTCGGACAATTGTGTCACTGACGCATATATACATTTTTTGTTAACCCCTAGATTACTGATGCAGGATTGGCGAGTATCTACCTCGAAAGTAATCCTTCTTATGATAGACCATCTCCTTTTCTCTGCGTCTACATTGGTTGTATAAAAGAGTGCACCCCACCTCAACTAGGTAAGATCGCTATCACTAACCAGGCTTCATACCATTACTTTCCCAGTCTGTTAAGACATTGACGTTTCTGATACCGTCTACCATCTTCCAGATTATCGTCCCACGGTCAGTTGAATTTACGTTTCACATGTGTGAAGATCAGACACGACTTCACGTATATCCCTGATAGATTGGTTTCGAATTTTGAGTCAAGATATCAAACGACTCACAGGTATGTCCTTTAATTACAAGATAGGCGTTCTAACCAGCCTTATAAATGGGTTGATTCAATATCTTTGACTTCTTATGTTTCAGTCAATCAATAAAGATACACCTCAATTTTAATCAAGTGTAACTCTCTACACGTATTTCATGTGACGAAGGTGCGGAGCAGTCTGAACAGGTATATCACTTTATTTTTAATCCCCCTTGCTATTTAAATTCAGCAAACCCTCTCAGTCTTACAATGATAGTGAGGCTACTGCCAATTGATATGCTATCAGCGTGCTTAATATGATTTCATATAACATCCGCATGATAACTTTAACAATTATAAAACCTGGTCCTACAATGATAGAGAGCCTACTGTCAATTGATATGTAATCAGTATGTTTAATATAGTTGCATACAACATTCGCATGACAATTCGAACAATTGTGTACCAATAAGTTATGATTAACTAATAAGCTATGATTAGACAGTCTCTTATTCTGATTTATGTTATATACCAAGATGTCTAGATTGTGAATAAGATGTCAATAACCTGATTCTCTGAATTGCACTCATAAACTTCGCTGAAACAGAGTATTCTTGGAAAATATATAATTTACAAAGTCATTTGTTTTGGATAAATAAAAGCAACACAGCTTTAACTTCGTATGGATGGGTAACCAATGATTCGCGGATAAATGACTATGCATGGAAATACCACCTTGATTTATGCAAGGCTTTGTCAATATTGAAATGTCCCTTTTTTTAAAAAAAAAAACGAACTTTAGGTTCACAATGTTCTCTATGTTGTATAGATCACCGTATCACTGTATTGTTATTGTAAATGTTGTAAATATTTTGTTTTGTCACCAAGGTGTAATGAATATAGTTAGTGTAGATTTGTAACTGTAAATATTTTTAAATTTCAGATTACAATACCTCTATACAGATATACAGATCATAATTGACAGCAGTCCTGAGGATGGTTTCTACAATTGATTCTTAGGAAACCGAAACGTCGACAGTACATCTTATCCCTATCTTGTTTTATTCAATGTGTCGTGGGATAGGTGTTTTTTAGGTTCTGTTGAGTCACGTAGTAATTTACTTATGTGTGTACCCACAGTCCTAAACTTTATTTTGTTTATTTATCTGTATATGAAGCCACTTATCTCAATGAAGTTTTGATAAAACTATTTTTCTAATACACCTTGTGTCTTTGTTTGTATGTTGTGTTTTGATAAAACGAAGTATCTATATTGAATTTCAAGCTAAATAGTATTGGATTGGTTCATAACAAGGATTATTTATTCATCCTTCCATAACTAATTTGAGTTACTAAATACGTAGAAAATAAACCCCCTTGAAGGCACCTTTACCTTTCCATTTCAATTACCCAAGCCCTCAAGGGTATTTTCGGGGCGCTCACTTTTTGTAAATCAGTGGATTTTGGCTTCCCCTGGGGAGTCTTGTGCTTGGCCTGTTGGCTGTGCTTCTTTCTTCGGCCTTTCCTCCCTTCTTCTTCTGGTCTTGTCTAGTGTCAGTGGTGCTACTAGGTGGCCGTTGTTTGATGCCTGGATGGATTCCCCGTGTGCTGTTGGCCTCCGCTGGGTCTCTTATGGCCTGCGGTGTCCTTCTCCGGTTTGGATCTCTGATGGGGGGGTGTTGGGGGGGGGTGTTGTCCCTGTCCTTTCTGGTGGTTCTTTTTGCCAGAGTTGTGCCTCAGCTTTTCCCTGTACTCGTGTTGTTCCGGGGGCTGTGTTTCGGTCACTCTTGGCCTGCAGGCTTGCGGTTGCGGTTGCTTCTGCTTGACCTTTGGCGGTGGCTGCTTGTGGTTGCCTGTTGCCTTCGGCCTTCCTCCCTGTTGGATCCTGTTCTTGGCTGGTGTGCTGGTTTCTGTTTGGTACGTACTGCTCAGGGTTGCCTGGTTGCGCTCTTGCTGCGTTCCTGGACTGTGTGTTGGGGCTGTGTTGGAGATTTGTCGGTGACCTGGCACTTTTTTAATGGTATCTTTTCTGCCTGTGGGGTGGCTGGTTCCTCTGCTGTAGCGGGTTCCGGTCTTTGCAGGTGCTGTATGTTCCTAGGTGTTGTGGCCTCTTGGTTCTGGCTGTGCTGGTTTGGGTCTGTCACCCACTCCTATGTTCCATGCTTGCCTCCTCTTGGGTTTCGTTTGGGCGATGCGGGATTGTTTGCTCTCTGGCCTGTGCTCTGCTGGGGCCTTCCCTTCTTTGGCCTTCCCCCGGTTTTGGGTTGGGCCTTCTGGTTGTGCTGGTTGCTTGGCTTCGGCTTTTGATTCCAGAATGTGTCCTCAGTTGCCTTTTTTGCCCTGGGGGTTCATCCCCTGCGCGTGCCCTGCCCTGGGTTGTGTCGTGCTGTGGGGTTTGGTTTGCTTGTGCGTTCCGCCCTGGCTTCCGTTGCTTCTGTGGTCGGGTTGTTTTTGTGTTTCCTCTCCCCTGGTGGGTTGGGGTTCCATGCTGTGGTGTTTGGACCTGACCCGCTCCTTCAGGTCCTCGAGGGGTTGATGGCCCTCGGTCTTGCTGGCCTCTGTGTTTTTGCCCCTGCCTTCTGCTTGGGCTGTTTGGGGTCGTCTCTGCCTGGCCTGTCTCTGATTGGGCTTGTCGTTGTTGGCTCCCTTGGGGTTCCCTTGCTGTGATCTTGGGTTCTCTGGGTCGTTTTTCCGTCCGGTTGCACTCCTTCTCTGGTGTTCGGGGTGTGCCTTCTTCAGGCTGTGGCTTCCTGCTTCGGATTCCACCGGTTTGCGGTTGGGGTGTTTTGCTGGAGCTGTGTTCTGGGGTTCCTGTGGTTTCTCCTATTCCCTTTTCCTCTTTGTTTTCCAGGTCTCTTTGTCCTGGTTGGTTGCCCTTGTGGGTTCTTGCTGCTCGGGCTTCCTGGGGGTGCTCGTTTCCTTGCTGCCTTGTTCTTAGTCTCTCGGGCCTGATATGTTGGCTTCTGGGGTTTGTTCTTCTTTCCCCGGTGCCTTGTTTTTCCCTCTTCCCCTGTCTGTGGGCTCAGTCTCGCCTTCCGGGCTGGGTGTTGGTGGACTGTCGGCTGGTGCTGGCCCTTTCCTCCTTGGGTCTATTCTTCTTTTGTGCGGTTCCGGAGGTTTGTCCTCTGGTCTCCCTGGGGTTGGGTCGTTTGCTTCCCTTCTCTTCTGGTTTGGTCCTGCCCTTGGTGGGCTTCTCGACCTTTTTTTCCAGGGGCGATTTTGGTTGGTTTTGGTTGAGTCTTCTCATTTCTTTGGCTCCCTTGTCCCCTGGGTGTTTCTTTTCTTTCCGGGGCATGGGTTCCACTGGCATGGGTCCTCTGTGCCTGGGTTTGGCTCGTTTGCCCGGTTATGGCTTGCTGGGCTGGTGGCTCTTGGCTTTTCTCTTTTGGTAGCCTCCTCGCTGTTGTTTTCTTCTTGCCTTGGATGTCTTGTGTGTCCCTGCTCTCCTCTTCCCTGGTTGGCCTCTGTGGTTGTCGGACTGGTCGTCTGGATGTTCTTCCGTTGTTTTGTTGGGTGCGTCCAGAATTGGTGGGGCTCCCTCTTGTCGGGGGCTCTGCCTAGGGTTTCGCCGGTTCTGCCCTTTGCTTCCTGCAGTTGCTGCCTTGGTGTGGTTTCCTGGGTTGGTTTCTGTTTTGTTTGGAAAGGCTGGCTTTTCTGCTTTGGTATTCTCCACTTAGTAATGAATGGGACGAGAACATAAGGGACCAGAGGGTAATGCTCTATTACTTACCGGTAATCTTCATTACTCCGGGTCCTGTTGTCCTCATCCCATTCATACGCCCCGCTCTCCCTCCCGGACGACCGGCCTTCCTGCGGTGGGCTTGGTTGTTCAGGCGGAATGCTGGGTAAGCTCCCCTTATGTACTCCCAGTGGGAGGGGCGGGGTTAGTATCCCAGCATTCTTCTGATCTTTTATTCTATCGGGAGATGGTTATCTCCACTTAGTAATGAATGGGACGAGGACAACGGGACCCGGAGTAATGAAGATTTCCGGTAAGTAATAGAGCATCTGCACTGCGGAATGCCAGGTTTGCTGAATTCCAAGGCTGCCTGGTGTTAACCCCACCTCATGCCTTCTTCTTCCAACCCCTGCTCTTCTGTCTTTATCCATTATTCCTCTTTTTTCCAATGAAGCGCTCTGCGCATGTTCCTCTGTTCCAACAGTTCTCTTCCTCGGTCCTTCGACTGTGGGCCATAGTAAAAAAATATGTCCTGGTCCCCAAAAAAGCAGTGCCAGTACCCACTATCTGCAGCCACTGGCACAAATTAAGCGCTTATCAGCCACACTCTTTTAACAGTCTGATTCGATTCGTTTTTGTTTTCCGAGACAGCTGTGTCTCTTTCTCTTGCATATATCTAGGCTAAGGCTACCAGATGCTCCCTTATCATCAGGAACACCAGGTTCCAATCCTGAGCTTTCATTTAAAACTACATTCTGGGATCTGTAGTTCTGTTTACCCTCAACTGAACAAATTGGAGTTACAGTCTAGATCACAGTGGTTTGCAATAGTAAAATCAGGACTGAAATATTGTTTCGGCTTAAGTGATCCACCTCGTAACTTCACAGGGAGGTTTCTGCACGAATGTCAAAAGGAAGCAAGTTCTGTATTTGGCCTCCAACTTCCCAGAAGCACCCGCTGCCACATTTCTTAGATTTAAGTTTCGGAACAGGAACACTTTGGTGGCAAGAGGAATATAATAGGTCCGTTCTTGACAATTTTTTGACGCAGAAACATGGGACAAAATGTGATAGCAGCACTTGAGAATACTCAACCGACCTTTACGTACAACCTTCATTCTTGGCGCTTTAAATACATGTTTAAGGAGCTACGCATCAGAAATAGCTGCGGAGAGTGAAGGACAAAGGGTCTTAAATTGCAGCGCTTGGCAAGTGCAAGCCACAGTAAAGAGGCTGTTGCGTCTTTGACGTGCTGACCTTTCTGTAAGTGGAGAAACCAGAGGCACTCAGCATTTTCCACACACTGCAGTCCCTCCAAAGTGGAGGCAGAGGAGGCAGGGAACCATGCTAGTTCACACTCTAAATGATGCAAACTCCTCAGATTTTACAGTGGTCACACTGAGGAGAACATTCACAAAGGTCGCAAAAAAGAGAGAATTGTATTTGAAGCCAAAGCATTAATGTTTGCACTATGGGTAAATCAAACATCTTTGCTAATTTAAGCAAATACAACTCATTGTAATGCATGCATTGCATACATTAGATCAGTAACTGTACAGTATTAACATATACTAGTGACACACGTTTATTCACCTAATCCGCCAACAGAGTAAAATGTGATTACAGTACATGTGTAGTTTTAGAAAATGCATCCATTTCACATTTATTTTACTTTATATTTTTCCTCATTTATTATGTTTGTAAACCACCCCTTCTACAAACACATTATTAGTATTGCATGGATTAATGTGCATCACTGCTCATGCTACACAATCTAAGCCTGTTCCTCTTGGGTGTAATTTAAGAGCATTAATAGGTGTAAAAAGTACAATCCCACACCTATTACCAATAAATTAATGGATTTGATGATAAACGTTTACATGCCAGGCCCCTGCGACCCCCCCCCCCCCCGCCTCCCCCCAAAAACTTAGGTTCAGGAGGTAAATGCTCCTAGATTGTTGGATGCAAAACTATCCCTGATTCAGTTTGCTGGAATTCAGGTTCTGAAATGCACCAAATAAATAACAATACCCCAGGGCTAGTCATTTATTGATTGTGATACACAGCACCTAATGTGAATTTCTGGGGAATAACTTGCGGATTTTGGTGCTTCCTGCACAAAAATGCACATTGTATGGTAAATACCATACACCTTTCCCTGTTGAGATACAGCAGATTCAATCTACTGAAATTTAACAAAGGGCGAGATATTTAATGGTAAGGCTAGAATTAAGGGACCCCCTCTATACACAATCTAAATCAGGGAAAAGAGGGGATTGAAATTAACACAATAATATATATTTCCCTCATAGACCATCATACTTTCTCATTAGACATTGTTCATATACATATAATTAGACATCAAAAGATGCAACAGTGACAATCCAATCATCTCATTGTTATTTTATTTTGTCAAGATATTTCTTTTCGTTTTTCATCTCTTTATTTTCTTTTACCAAAAGACTTCATTTTTTCAAATTATTATTTTTCTTATTTTTTTTTATAAAACCACACTTATGTATTGTTCTGGACTTGTAAATTCACAAATACATTTCTTTTAGAACAGTGATTATTCACAATCCAAATATAATATAGAACTAATTTGAAGAAAAATACATACAAACAAATTCCCCTGGTCAAGAATAAATGCATGCAGTCATACTTCAATCACACCAGCTCATACAGTCTCACACCAACTACACTCATACAATATCTGTACACAGTTGAGTAATTTCTGACAAGAGAGAACTCCTGCCAACATCGGAATCCCAATGTAGGACACAAAACTCAGCACTAGGTCGACGCGCATTTCGGTAGGTTAAGGATGTAAAGACCACCTTCCTCAGGACCTTTCCAGATATTTAGCAATCATTTCCCAGGGGACATAGTGCCAGGAGGCAGTATATGTTCAGACTAATACTGTACATCCAGGCAGTATGGATCCACCAACTGGAGTCTTTCCAGATCTCCAGAGATAGTCTATCAAGATCCCAAAAACTTTTTTTGCATGGTCCTCATTTACACTATTTGAAAAGATTTCCTCTTGAATTACAGATGACAGAGCCAGAATACCAACAGGGAGGCTGATATACACATTTGGCCGCCCCATGACAACAACGAAAAACAGGGTATCGTGTTTTTCGTGGTGTCATGGGGCGGCCGACGCAGCAGTGTGTCTGAAAGAACAAGAAGGTATCATGACAAAAGTTTTGGTTTAAAGAAGAAAGCAAAGAACACCCTAATAGAAAAGAAGTTATATCTGCAACTCAAATGTGTATATCAGCCTACCTGGTGGCATTCTGGCTCTGTCATCTGTAATTCAAGAGGAAATCTTTTCAAATAGTGAAAATGAGGACCATACAAAAAAGTTTTGGGGATCTTGATAGACTGTCTCTGGAGATCTGGAGAGATATTTAATGGACCTGATTATTACAGGATGTGCTAAACACCACCCAACTCGTAATTTTAACCCATTTATAATCTAGGCTTGTGAGTGAAAACATGTAAGGATGTACTTTTATTTCACCAAGCGCGGCCAATAAGATTAGCCTTACATTTTATTTTTTACTAAACACTTAACACATGATTTAAAATGATTATGTTGCCCGCCACTCCAACCATTACCTTTTTTTTATTTAAAGCACTACTAAAACGTCTATTTGAGTAAACTATACAGTGGTCACAAATCATGGGCATAAAGTTGGCCAACAGAGGTGAAGGCATACACCCAATGAAAAAAGAGCATGCATTATAAGGATTAGTAGGTGAAGATGCTGCTAGGGGATCATATAGATATTGCGGGAATCAGGAGCACTTACCTCTTGCTCTCGCTGGAATATCACAACCCTTCCGCCCTTGTCTCCTGTTGCTAGTAATTCTCCTGTGTGGTTGAATTCTACCGTAGAGATAATGTCGGCTGAAAAAAAAGAAAATTAAATCAGTTTTGAAATCTGACAAATTTGATCATGTACATGTTGGCAGGCAACTTGATGTGAAGTGAGAGGTATCATGGCCAGGGATCTCGTACGGAGTCTCAAGGGCTGCTTTCAGTGGTAGTGGTCAAAAACTCCATTAATTAACCCACACAAAGCCCATGTTTATTTACAGAAATGCTAGCTTATCAACCTTAAAGACAACACTTCAGTGGGTGGTAGCACATCTTCCTATCTATCTATCTAGATTGACTACTATTTGGGCACATGTTTTACATACATTGGAAGGCAACTCCCATAACATTGGTACCACGTAACAGTGAAATATATAAAAGCTTATAGGATATATTGGGAGAAGAACCTGCGTATACTGAAATCTAGATTTATTCTCGATTTTGACACCATGAGACATATATATATATATATATATATATATATATATATATATATATATATATATATATATATATATATATATATATATATATACACATATATTGTGCTTTGTGTTAAGCTTCAACTCCTCTTTTCATTGTTTAACATTGTCTTAGATCTCAGCGTGGCAATAATAATTATCTTAAGAATTTTTCAGCTCATTTTTGCCCAAGTCCTCAGAAAAGGCCAGGGATGAGCATGGTAAATGCCCTGTAAGTATTAGCAGTAAGTTTATTGAACTCCCTGACTTGTGGAGCAAGACGTTTATGAATATATAAATATATTTATTTATACACACACACACACACACAACTACTGCTCCCAAAGGAAAAGAGCACGCACACAAGGACTGCAGGATTAAGGCTTCTTTAATGCATAGGGCCTCCTTCGACCCAGCAACCAGGAGAGATGCGTTTCGACTGAATATATATATGTATATATATATATGTATATATATATATATGTATATATATATATGTATATATATATATATATATATATATATATATATATATATATATATATATATATATATATATATATATATATATATATATATATATATATATATATATATATATTCGTAGGGATTACCAAATTCCTATTTACAATGCTTCTCTTGCTAATATAAGCACAATTCACTATGTGGAATAAGGCTTAACAGTCGAGGTGGTGATGGTGTTTGTAGCGGTGGTGTGAAATTTTGTGTACTTAAGGGAAGCTTGCATTCTTCTGAATACATGAAGGAACCTGGACCGATGCTGCTACTACCTACCTGTCCTGTATCAGCTCCTTGAATTGATGTTCTAGGTTGTTGAAATTTGGCAAGACCGGTTTCAATGTACAAAACTCAAAATACGTGGCCTTGCCAATGATTGTAGTAGTGCACATGGTATGCTAATGTTTCTTCTTCTGAGAGTTGTTCGAATTACTTCAGAATCTCATCGGAGTAAGGTGGTTTATCTAAGAGCAGAGAGTGGAAGCCATAATCTTCTCCAATATGTTTGTCTGCGTTAACATCTCTCTAGAGACCTACTCAATTAAAGCTTTCGGTCTATATGGTCGACCTACAAATGTACCTCTATGTATTTATCTACTTGCATGCTTCCACCTTGTATTTAGCTTCCGGCCTGGCTAGTTAGGTGTATACAGGCTCTATGCCTGCCCATTTGTCCGACCTATCTAGCCACCCACCCATACTTTGATGTATCCATGCCTGCATCTTTGTACTAAAGTGATTTAAGGACTATAATTGGCCATTTTGAGTAATTTCGATAATAATAGCTAATTGGCATTCGAAAACGACTCTCGGAGACCATGAACCACTGTGCAAGACACGTCATAGGACAAGAAACCCTCTTAACTGAACCATGTTTTGATCAGGTGGGTCTCCAGAAGTGAGTTCTGCGATCACAGGTCTAATGTAAATAATAAATACATTAAGTTTCTGGCAGTTAAACAGAAAGTCTGTTTTTTATGACCTATAAAATGCTGGACTTCAATGAAATGTATACTGGGGAATAACTGAGATTACACCTCATCTGATAAAATGTCACTGGCATTAATATGTACATTAAGGAAAACATGCTGATCTGTACATCCCTAATAGTGTGTCTAAGCAGTTCACATCAATCCCAGGGCCACACACAGTTGCAAGTGGCCTGTGTCTTATCGATCACATTGGGATAAGGCCAGGGTTGATTTTACTGGATTTTCTCTTGTGGGTTCCACAGATCCAACAGTTTTTATTTAACCCACATTGAATTCTATACGCAACAGGGTGTTCAATTTAAACCCATCTTAAGTTTAAGACACAAGTGTGCAATCTATGCTTTCCTATTCTTTGACATACAAGGGAGGCCGCTCGAGGCTTGCAAAAATCGAATACAGATGTTCAAGCTCTGAAGACAGGCCAGCAGCCTGTGAGTGAATGTGGCGCGCCTTTTAAGGGAAACCATAATATGCCTTTTAAATGGATCAATATAAATAAATGCTTTGGTTCATGCTGTGTGGCCGAATAGCACTCTCCAGCACCTGTTTTCAAATACCTCTAATAGCAATTTTATCTGCGGGTCGATGATTGCAACTTGAACAAGCCTAGCATCCACGTGCCGTTGTGAAATAATAAATTGTGCACGTGTGAATGGCGCTAATGCTTACAACGCCACAATATTTCATAAGGCAACCGAAAAGGGTTCAGAATTTAGCATTTTACCATCTCATCTTACTTTAGTTAATCTCAATGGCAATTACATTAACATTTTGGCAGTGGTGGCTGCTGTGGCATTTAAGTGGTGAGGCAGCACGGGGGAAAAGAATAAAAAAAAGAATTCTTACATGCATTCAACAGCGTCAGTGCTCTTCTGGCCTCTGCTCCTCGACTACCGGCATATTACGGAGTCCCCTACGCCAATCCACACGCTGCTCTCATGTTGGTAGTACCCAGCAGGATAGCAGTACCGTGATTGGTGTGATTGCCATAGTTAGGTGCTCACTAAGGCCTCTATGGCCCTCTGCTTGTTCTCCACCTGGCTTTAAAAGCACAGCTCGGGTGGAGAGATCGAAGTGTGCATGACGGTTTGGCCCACCTTAGACGGCCAGCCAAACAGTTATGTGCACTCGAAGCAGTGCTACCAGGGCCGGCCTGGCCGTAGCGGGCACCGAGCAATGCCCCGGTGCGCCGCACTGGTCAGGACCGTTTTTGGGCCCCTGGGGGCCGTCTTTGTTACAGGGCCGTTTTTGCAGCATAATCGGCCCTGTAACAAAATCGGCCGAAAAACGGCCCTGGCAAAGAGCGAGCTTGGCGGCACCCACACCCCCCCCCCTCCCCCACGAGGGGGGGGGAGGGGGCCGGCCGAGCACTTTGCCAGGGCCGGTTTTGGTTCCCAGTCCGACCCTGAGTGCCACCACTCATCCTCCTTCCTGTGACAACGTGTGGAAATGGATGGCCCTGCCCTCGTCTTAGCTGCAGGAAGTAAGCGATGAAAAATTGAACGGTAACAACCTGTTATTATCATTTTATTTTCATTTTTCCCTGCTCAAAAGCAGTGGGGTGATGCTCCACTGCATTAGCGGAGACGTCGCTGCTGCATTTTTGGAATCTGACTATTAGAGAAGCAGTGCCATACAGACACCCATACCAACAACCTCCATGGACTTACCCGTGCTTTAATGAAGTTCCATCAACTAGGAAATTTCAATGATGGCACCTGCACTGGAACCGTGTATGTCTCATAGTTTTGTACACTTGTTTAAATGACACCCAATCTTAACAACATTAACTAGTTTGTTATGTTTTAGAAGTTTACAAATCTACTGAAACTGCTGTATTCTTTTCTTATCACATGAAACAAAGCTACCGAAATCAGCCCTAACTGGTCAACTCTGCCCTGGACAACTTCAACTGTAGACAACGAAACTTAGTGCATTGTTGGAAACGCAAAATACATGTAATCTTTGTCCTTGTAGTTTGACTGCGATATCCACAGGGATTCAGAGACACGGAAAAGGATTGAGAATGCACTAACAGAATGAATTCAAGACACACTGTAGATCAGTAGAAACCACTGAGCTGCTTACCTAAGAGAAGTTAACTTAGGAACACATTTGGTCTACTTTATTAAGGGGTGGCCACTTACATCTCTAAATGAAGATTGGCAAACTAATTAAAAATGCTCCCTACGTCCCCTGTGTGTTGCTAAAAATGTAATAAGACTAGAATCAAATGAATTCAATTTATTGACTGGTGTTCTGCAAGATAAATGGTTTTGGAGTAGAGACCGATGACGATGCCCTTAAAACGTTCTGAATGCTCCACAGGCTGGATCCGCTGAAAAGACTGCTCAAGTGGCGGGCACCATGCAGTGTTTCAGACCACCATAGTTATAAAGCGCTGGCCTGTCAGAAACTCTACCTGGCTCTACATACTCCAGTTCACCTCTGGCATTTCTAGTTTAAAAATAATAGTAACTGTACATTTCTGTCTTGAGATGAACGAGAGCGGCTTCTTACATTTGGGAGCGTTAGTTGCACTGCTGCAAGGCCAGGCTAATGGCAAACCAGCAGTATGCAAATCTCTTTAACAACGTAACATAAGTGAGGGCTCCATATGAGCACAGCAAGAGCCTAGCAGCCAGGGTCGGACAAGCGGATTTCTCCGGTGGGCTGGTTTTGTGCCCATGGGAGCCCGTTTTGTCACTGGGGGACGGTTTTTCAACATTGCTGCAATATCAGGCATCTGTAACAAAAGCAGAGACGTTGCTTGTTGCTAGCCACTCCCCCCCCCCCCCATCCTAGGGCCGGTTGAGCAGCAATCTGCCAGGGCTGGTTTCTGTTTTCAGTCCTGCCCTGCTAGCATCTGGGGTATGGACTACTATTTCTTATGCTGTATCAGTCACCAACATTAAATTGAAATCCACAAAGAACAGAATCAACAAAATCTGTATAATCCACAATGTTTCGACTCTATTGAGTGACTTCATCAGGGCAAAACTACATCCAGCGTTCAAGACTTTATGTAATTCCAGCTAAGCCATTCTGCACAATTCAACAGTTGCTGGGAAATATTTCTTAATGTCTTCTTACTGCAGATGAGCTAAGCGTCCAATTGCTTTTTATAGTAGTGGGAAGATGAGATTTAAGAACCTAAGATTATCTCAGAGTATTAAACTCAATCGGTTTTGTATAGCACTGATGTGTGGTGCAGTTGTTTTTAGCAGCATGTGTACTCCATTAAGTGCATCCTTTGGCCGTGAACTTCTTTCTGATTGATGACATCAGTGTGTGCTCCGTTAAAGATACCTTCACAAAGTGACATCGGATGAAGAAAAATCTATCTGTTTGGTAACATAATCAAAATCAAGCCCGAAACAAAAGAGAATAAAAGGAGTATAAAAGTATAGTAAGAGGCAGAGACTAATTAAAACATTCATTGCTGCAGCAACCGAGGAAGAACAGATTGAGCTAGTGGCCCTCAGATAGTGTCCATTTACATTGCTCTAAATAGGAGTTAATGTTTGACTGTGTGTCAAATGAACTCTGATGGACAGGTGAAGACATATTGGTAAACATAAAAGTGCCAGCTAACCAGGCAAAGTCACAGAGGGGGTCAATTCCTGGCCATTACACAACTGTCACCTAGAAACATGTCTACCCCAGGTTTAGTGTTCAAGGAGCCATATGGAAGATGCACTTGCACAAAATAGTGAGCCATAAGTCCTACTCAGCCTCTTTCTGGATGGAAAAATTCTGATGGGAACGAAAGAAGTTTATGAGTCGATGACACCAATATGATGGCTAGTATGAAATAAAGGCCAGCGATTAGAGATGTAGTGATAAGTTATAGGTAGAGCTATGAAAATAGTGTAGGGTCTGCATTAGAAACATTGAAGGGAGATGCCATGGCTTAAATCCATATGGTACTGAAGAAATGGGGAGAAGGGGAGGTGAAGGAGAGACTCATTTAATTACCATAGCAGCCTAGAGACAGGAGCAGGGTTGAGCACATTCCATTTGCGGTAAGGCACTTAAACAAGTTTTGAGAAAAGACATGGCAGGTGGATGTTCAGGAGTAGTACAAGGACATTATTTCAGACAAAAAAGGGTCAAAGGCGACTAAAACCACTTTTTAGCAGTTGAGGGCAGAAAAGTCAGTCTCAGACTTTTCTCACATCTGTGTTCTGCTAAACAGCTGGCAGTAATGGAGATGGTAGCAGAGGCAGCCTCTACTGACCAGGATTCTGGAAACTTGACTGGCAGTAGAGAGTTGGACCTTGGGAAAGCCTTCTTGACCCTCACTGGTAGATTGAGTAGTCGTGGGCCGGCTAATGGGAGGTGGTATTAATGTAGAGCCACATATAGTGTTACATTATTACAGGCACAACAAATATAAATGTTTATCCAACGAAAACTAAAAAACAGTGGAGCTAACAAAGGAAAAACCATTGCAATAACAAGTCTCTAGGTTTTACCTTTCAAAAATAATGAAGGACTCACTCCTAGTATTAGGGCCATGTTTGTGATTCACAGATGTGTTCTTTTGCAGACACAGACATAGGATATGTCCTCTGGTGGGGTGTAGCAGCTCTATAAAACTAGGGTGTAACAGGTGAAAGCGTACCGCATCCATGCGCCTTGAAACCCCAGGAGTTACTCTTAATGGTGAAAGGAGGTAGAAGCCCATCTACCTCCTAAACTGTGTTATTGTGATCCAGACCAGTGTGAGTGTCAGACAGTCCACTGCCTCTGGAGTCTGGACAGAGGGGCCAGTCAGTTGCCGCAGATCTACACAGCCCAGCCACAAGTGAGGCTTGGGTACACTTTCCTGACACCCAAACCTGGTGATAAGCCTCTGCTAATGCTAACAGAGGTTGACAGTGGAAACCGGAGATGTTGCTGTGTGAGTCCCATATTCATAGGAATGCAGCTGTTGGTGCATTGGAGCATGTTGGCCAGGCAGAACCATGACTCAAGTGGTAGCTTACTTATGCGTGTGATGTTGTCATTAAAGCTTGTTCTCTGCCTATCTCATGTCAACTGTCTATCAACAGCTTCTGTGCATTTTAGGTTAGCTTTGTTTGAAATTTGTGGGCTGGTGTGCCGGGTTGTCTTCTGTGGGGCAGAGGTGTAGGGCCTTGGGCAGAGCTCACTTGCAGTCCCATTCTGGGGAGGGGGGGGGGGGGTTATAGGGACCATGCTGTCCCAAACATTCAGAATGCTCTACAGTTCACAAACACAGAGTGAAGTGCATCTCTTCCAAGTGCTGTAGTGAAGCTAGCTCAACCACAGAGGCTCAGTTTATGGGACTTGAGCCAGCATCTCACTGCCAAGCAGAGGAACATTTTACTTCTGTCCCCCAAAAATATAGACTAGCTGTTCTAAGCTGTCTGACGGCCAGAGGTTGGCTAGACTGAACTACGTCAATGGATTCTATAGGTAAGCTGGACATGAGAAAATTAACTTACATAAGGAATTTTCTTCTATGTTGCTGGATGAACTTTGTTTCTTTTAACACATGTATGCATAAGTTGAAAGGTCTGTTAACTGTTCCCATATATTCTCTCAAGGAAAAGGCCACCATAAATTAAATGTAAACAATACAAACCAAATAGGACACAGACCTACTGGCTATTCTCAGTATAAGCCACCAAGCACTGGTACTCACTGCCAGTTAAGATTAAAAAACACCCAGGAGCATTTTAAGTGCGGGCAAGAGGTGAAAACATGATATTTCCAAAGATAATCACATCATAATCTATGACTGGGACGGGACTCAGAATGATGACTCATCACCAGGATAAGAAAAGGTCCAGAGCTATGGAACAGCCAGGCCAACACCCCTTCACATATGGAGTTAATATAATAACTATGCCATCTAAATCACACAATATACCTCAGCAAACATTACTAGAAGTACCCGCTGCTGTTGTAAAAGTGAAAAAACAACTCGAATCTGCAGTCAGACAATAGTTTCAATGTTGTGCAGGCTGTTTTCATCTGTCATCGGTTTTGTGAGCCATTATCTAGATTAGTAGGGCTAGAGGGATGGGTGATTTATTTGTTCTCAAATGCAGCTTTACTTGGTTTCGTTTTTAATATGTCTCAATGGAGCTTCTGCATCAATAGTAAATGCTTTCATATCTCGCAGCTGATAGAGAACACCTGCTGTAGTTGTCTTAATTATGCCCCAAGACTGAAGCCTCAGAGGCATACTGGCCTGAGGGGAAGCTAGGACAATGCGGAGACCTGGGCACGTCACCCGCTCTTGCCGCGCTTGACTGGATTTGGACAGGCCTTGGAGCTGCAAGCCGAAGTCTGACGTTATCCAAATAAAGAATGGCCTTCAAAGGGCCTTCCAGTGAAAAGAAAAAAATATGAAAATGAATATAATCAATAAGTGTTCTAGGGGAGGAGGAGCCAAGCTCGCGACCATGATGGCCGCACTGTAGCTCGGCTCCACCAACCTTCCTGCCTAAACGCATATCCTGATCTTCATCCTGCTCCGAGGCGACACACTCGGCAAAAAATGGAAAGGTGAAACAATGCTCGCATTCACCGTTTGTCCCGGGGGCTCCTGTGTGCTGCGGATCTGGAGTTATGCCCTTGCTTGGTCCGGGGCCTTCGCGGCGTGCAGACCGGGAACTCGCCTGTGACGGTCGGCCGGAGTGAGGGTGTTGGCGGCGGCCCCTGGTGGAGGAGAGGGGTCGGCTGAAGAGGCCGTTGTGCGGTTGTGCCGGTGGCGACTGACCGGGCCCGGTCTGGCGGCCCGGGGGCCCTGTGGTAAGGCGCGGCCCGCTGCGGACGGGGGTAGACCGCGCAGGAGGCATGTCCCCCCTTTGTTGCCCTGTCCGGCCATCTTGAAGCCCTTCGCCCGGATTCGGCGGGCGGTGTCCGTGGGACGTTGCCGCCGGCGGTCCCCGTTTTTGGTGGCCCTTCTTTCTGCACCAAGATTGCCATTTCCGTGGCTCGAGGGGACCCCAGTGGTGGGCCTTGCTTGAGAGCCCATTCCAGGAGTTGAGGCGCAGAGAGGCGCGGCTGAATTTACAAGATGGCGACCGGTGCCCTGAGCCACAGATCTACTCGGAGCGGCGAACCTGGGTCGCTGAAGTGCACGAGGGCCGCGTCCTGTGATCGTGAGCCCACAATTGGTGATGTCCTTGGCGCCCTGCATTCTTTACGTGAGGCCATGGTCTTCGGCTCCGGTGTGAAAGATTATAGGTCTGCCGCCATGTTTGTTGGGCCGTCCCTCATGGACGCGGATAGACTTCGAATGTGTGCTCCTTCGCCCCCCTCGGCTGCTGCGAGGAGGGTTGTTGCTGTGCATCTGCAGGATCGTATGCCTGCGGCCCCGAATCTCCAGGTAGCTTCGATTGTGGCGGGTGCGGGCGTGGGCCCCACGTCGGGGCACGTTCATGCCCGAATGACTGGGGAGCGAGGTGGATGCTCGATTCAAACTGCTTTGCTGTGGCCCCGCTGTTACCTCGCGGGGAGACCTCGCTTTATTGGGTGGCGAGACTACACCCATACTGTTTGCTGCTCCTGATGTTGCTATTGGAAAGTCTAGACTGCTGCAGCCATTGCGTGCTCTGCCGTTTGATACTGGGGTCCTCTGGTTTACACCCCTGGCCTGATTTGTCCCGATCCTGTGCCTATCTTACCTCGATCTATTTGCTACCCACTAAACTTTTGCGCATGATGGCTATGGTCAGGAGAGGACAGGGGTGAGCCGGACTGGACCCGGTGGACTACTGGTTAACGGATTGAGATGAGGACTGCCCGTAGCTGTGCCAATATGGCCGATTCCTTCGACTGTTTCTGATACTTGGGGTTGTGTCGATCTCGCTTGGATGTGGTTTCATGTGTGTGAAGGCGGGGGGTGAGGGCCGAATGACTCGATTGCAGTTCTCCTCTCCCACTGATTCTTTTTCCCCCTTCTCTGTTCTGATTCTTTCTCACTTTCTAAATTCCTATATTTCGGGTTTCTATTTAGGGTGACAGGCACGCTGCTGGGGGGGTAGGCCGTAGCCTTCTGCAGGGGTGCAGGGTGGGGCGGGTGGGATGGGGTTTTTTTACTGTTCATTTTTCTTTTAGTTCTATGGCTCTTTTGTATCCCTTTATCGGGACGCTGTGGCTGTACGTGTTTCCCATGGTATGCTAGCTGGTGGGATGGGAGATGACTCGCTTGCTTCTACGGTATTGATTGCACATAATTCATGACTTGCATGCCCTAACCCCGATAGCGGATCTCTCAGTCTTGCGCGCCTTTATCGCTGTGGGGCGCGTGCAGTAGCGCGGCGTTCTTTTTCTCCCTCTTCTACTAATTTTTCCTCCCTCCTTCCCCCTTTTTTTCTATTTACTTGGGTTAGTATAGAAGATGAACACAACTAAGCTGCTGCTCTGGTTCCTCTGTTATGTACTAGCACATATATAGGTGGTCGATGGGTGTGTGATGGGTCACGGTGGGACTGTTCTGAACTGGGGTGTCTATAAGTTGATTCCTGTTAACCGCGGCTGTTACCTGTTTTTATCGATGCCCTGTTGATGTTGAACATGTGGCCCGCCAAGGGAACTTAGATGGCTAAAAGTTGCAACTGATCCTGCTATACTTCCTATTATATTATAAAATTAACCTTCCTTAATCCTGTTTCCAGTGGTCATGTTAAACCCCCCTCTTAATATTAGATCGCTTGCTTGAACAACGCCAGGTGACTGCCGGGAAATCTTATTCTCGTCTCATGTGCTTTCTTAATGTGTCGTGGACGGCCTTACTGGTTGTAGGCCCGTATATGTATACTTCCATCTGCACAATAAAGGTTTTCCCAAAAAAAAAAAATGAAAAAAAAGGTTTCTAGAATGTCCTTTTGTTTGACTTAGTCGGTTGGTTGTAAAAACCCTTTGGTGGCATGAATCACATATACCCGCCTCACACCCGAGGTAGGTTACACACATACTGATACTATCTATACATTAGGCATTCCGAGTATGCATCCCTGGCCTGTCCTTGGGTACTGTGTCAAAAAGATCTGAAATATTCTTAAAATGACTAGCAATGCCACGTTGAGATCAATTGTAAACCTTGAGCAGAGGAGTCGAAATGTAACACAAAGTAATATATACACGTGCTTGCTTTTTTAATCCTTGTAGAGCTGAATGAATTTCTATACACAAGGATGTCAATACTTCGCTCCACCCCAGGGGCAGTTGCCTGCTATGTATCAAAGGACGTTTGTTCACCAAAATACCAGGAGAAGCAGAAGAGCCATCACAATCCTTTGACCTTGATGACATCATAGCAGGTGACATCATATGGCCCTTGACCCAGATTTTTGCCACACTTCATATGCCAGGTTGTCCACCTTTATGCATGCGCAGTTTTCACGAAGAAGTCGCAATGGAGGAAGAGTACAGCACAGCTGCGGCCCGTGGAGGGAGTTCCGGTGGGGCAGAAAGGCGGGACGGGGGAGGGGCAGGGTGGGGGGTGCTAAAAACCGGAATATGGATAATTGGAGGTAAGTAAACAATTTAATTAATAAAACGAATTTCGTAGCGCGCACTGCCTCACATTTTGCGATGCACGGCGCGCTACAAAATTCCTTTTAATTATTAAATTGTTTACTTACCTGTAATTATCCATATTCCGGTTTTTAGCACCCCCCACCCTGCCCCCCCCCCTCCCCCGCCTTCCTGCCCCACCGATACTCCCTCCACGGGCCGTGGCTGGTACAGCACGGAAACGCCGCAGATAAGGTATGGCGTTTTCATAGTCTTTACATCGTTTTTTACACTTACACATAATTGTTAATAGTGCGGGTGGGAAGCCAACTCCGCTCCGTCATGAGTGCGGATTTTTGCCTACTCCACCTACTTCGTGGAGCAGTCAAAACTCCGCCCACTCCGTGGGCGTAGCGGAGTTCTCCGCCCACGGTTAATAATGAGAAACGGGTAGAAAAAAAAGGAACGCAGAGCTGCCTGTGTGTTAATGGCACTAATTTTGCCACCTAGAAAGTCAGGGGTCACAAAAACAGTTCCAGGGGTCACGAGGGGCAGCTGGGACCCTTGCTGTCCACTATATGACGTCCATATTTGTCCAAATGACATCCATGTACGTAATTTTGTGTTTCAGAACATAAAGAGGACAATTCTCAAAAGCTTAGTCCAGCCTATAGGTGACGGGATGTGGGTGGGCAGATATGTATGGTCAGCGATTGCAATTGTTATTTCAAAAAAATCTGCAATTTGGCAGATTTTTCCACATTTGTAGGTGTCTACTGTGGCAAGAATTTGGGTGTGCCTTGAGAGAAGTGAACACTCATAAAGCTTTCCTCGTACTCTTTACACTTTTGCATGTACACCTACTCTACGTAGATGTACGTTTGAGGTTTCCCCATGGTGGTCTTGGAAGGACAGAACCATGCCAGATTTTAAGACTAAACACTGATATCCTGAAATCAGGAAGGGGTCAGCCCTCCAGGACTTATGCTGAACACCCCCGGTGTAAATGGTGAGAAGATTCAGGGGGAAAGTGCCCCCAAACACCCTCATTTGGTCAGAGTGTACAGCATGAAAGATTTTTTGATATGGAAAATGTTTATGTGAAAAAGGAAAGATTGCACCAAAGTGCATTCACTTTAACACTATGAACTATGGATTTTCAGCTCTGTTTACAAACTGCTGAAATGGCAAGCGCATGCCACCCGGCCATACAACGTCCACTCATGTGAACCAAATAAAATGAGCAAAACTATTTAAATGGTATGTGTAATACAAAATAAGACCTGTTTTTATTTGTGTTTTATTTTTGTTTTAAGATGCTTTTAACTGATGTATACTATTTTGATTATGAGAGAATGTTTCGAAATATCCATATACGATATAATACGACAAGTTAGCAACACTATTTACATATTTTCAGCAATGGCTGGCATGGCCAAAGTCAGCATGCCTGGCCTTGGCAAGCCTGCAAGGTTTTACTTATTTTTTGTAAACTTATGCAATAGGCATTACAAGTGTAAAAGCAACAAAAAGTATACATGCTGCGGTTTAATACACGAGTGCGTATATTAAAAATACGAAAAAAATGACAAATCATAAAAATAAATAACAAAACATGCAGTGAAAGCAGAAATAAAAGCATTGATTGATCCAAGCCCTGGCACTGAAGTGAGCTACCTTCTAGGTGGATGAGCCCATCTGCACAAGAAACATGCTGTACCTCAGAGAGGAGGACAATGGCTGAAGTGGGCTGACTTGTTGCCCATAATCTAGACTTTGGTTTGCAAATTCCAAGTATGAATGACACTTGCAAAGATCAATGGGTGAAGGGGAGGTCCAAAAAGCCCCTGTGCATATGTATATATGTACTTTTATTTATGATTTTTTTCATTACATGGGGCTTGTGAGCAGATAAAACTGTATTTTTGGGAGAGTAAAAAAAAACGGTATTCTTTATAAGTTCACTTAAATAAAATATCTATGAAAAGATCCTTAGAATTTCTTTTCTACTTTTCAAAGTTTGACATTTTAGCAATTACCAAAGCTTGGTGTGCACTTGCCTCTAAGTGGATTGTTTTTCTAATTAAAATTGGAAAACTGGACAGCAGCCAAAACTACTGATTTGTTAATGACTCTAAATTAAAGAAACTTTGGGAACGGTGGCAACAAAAAGGTCAAACTTGTGTGAACTTGTGTGATGAGGAAGTTGTAGCAATTCTTTAAAACATTTCTATTTTGTAAAATAGAAACAGATAGTGTGGTAGCTTTGTAACTAAAGCAAATCAAATCTGCGTGTCACCTGAGAGGTATGGTTTCTAATTATGGAGGGTGTTTTGTCAGTGAAGGCCATATTCATTGTTACCTCTCGAATTCATTATGAATTCATCCCAGAGTACACCTCAAAACGGTGGCACATAATTAATAATTATCATGTTTGACTATTTAATAAAAAAATACATAGAACGTCTTGGTAATACGCTTGTAAGGAGGTTTTTGACTAACCAACATAGTGTTCCAATCTTGTGGCGAGGGGGCTTAACAAGATATAACAATAAAGAGAAAACCTTTTGGTCATTTATAAACTGTGTACGAATTTAGAACCTATCCTTTAAGATGTTCTCGCCACCACTCAAGCTTTCCTTCCATTATTTGTCCCTTCCTAACTCAGAATATCGTTGAAGATATTTTTCTCAATGCATTGAACCTGATTTACTAAGTTTTTTTTAGGATAAATGTAACTCACTACTGAAATTAAGCTGCCAAGTGCTGCTTCTCATACAGATGTCTTACGACCCCCAAATTTAAGAAGCCAGTGGGAGGCTTTGAGAACTGGACATTAGATTATGGGGTGCATTAAACATCAGTTGGGGCTGATGACGATAAAATGGTAATACAAGAGCCAGAAAGATCTGTTGATAATTCATAGAGTGATTTGATGAAGTGAACCAACGGTTACTTGACCTATAATGTCCGTCATCTCTTTCCAACGTCATCTTATGACGCCCAACGTCAGCACATGGGGTTTGTTGCTTGCCCAGATTCCATGAATCCTTACACGTCTTTCATTGAAGAGGCAGAAACATAGGTTAGCCGATTTGCAGATTGCTCATATGTTGGCTCCCGACACCTCCAGGGATTCCTTCTGCCTAGGATTTCTGAAACACACAGCTGACCCAGTTCCCCATCCCCCCTTTAGGAAGCCCTTCCTCCACCTTCAAGGAGGGCAGTATTATCTGTGAGGTTATCTATGGCACTGCTCGAACCTTTAATTTTCCCAAACCGGAAAGACATGGTGCACTCCTTCTCAGGCAATGAGACTAGAATTTGGAAACCTCCAAACCTTTGGACCACCGCCTCTTGCCGGATGCACTCCTTCTCAGGCAATGAGACTAGAATTTGGAAACCTCCACACCTTTGGACCACCGCCTCTTGCCGGATGCACTCCTTCTCAGGCAATGAGACTAGAATTTGGAAACCTCCAAACCTTTGGACCACCGCCTCTTGCCGGATGCACTCCTTCTCAGGCAATGAGACTAGAATTTGGAAACATCCAAACCTTTGGACCACCGCCTCTTGCCGGATGCACTCCTTCTCAGGCAATGAGACTAGAATTTGGAAACCTCCAGACCTTTGGACCACCGCCTCTTGCCGGATGCACTCCTTCTCAGGCAATGAGACTAGAATTTGGAAACCTCCAAACCTTTGGACCACCGCCTCTTGCCGGATGCACTCCTTCTCAGGCAATGAGACTCGAATTTGGAAACCTCCACACCTTTGGACCACCGCCTCTTGCCTGATGCACTCCTTCTCAGGCAATGAGACTAGAATTTGGAAACATCCAAACCTTTGGACCACCGCCTCTTTCCGGATGCACTCCTTCTCAGGCAATGAGACTAGAATTTGGAAACCTCCAAACCTTTGGACCACCGCCTCTTGCCGGATGCATTCCTTCTCAGGCAATGAGACTAGAATCTGGAAACCTCCACACCTTTGGACCACCGCCTCTTGCCGGATGCACTCCTTCTCAGGCAATGAGACTAGAATTTGGAAACCTCCACACCTTTGGACCACCGCCTCTTGCCGGATGCACTCCTTCTCAGGCAATGAGACTAGAATTTGGAAACCTCCAAACCTTTGGACCACCGCCTCTTGCCTGATGCACTCCTTCTCAGGCAATGAGACTAGAATTTGGAAACCTCCACACCTTTGGACCACCGCCTCTAGCCTGATGCACTCCTTCTCAGGCAATGAGACTAGAATTTGGAAACCTCCAAACCTTTGGACCACCGCCTCTTGCCGGATGCACTCCTTCTCAGGCAATGAGACTAGAATTTGGAAACCTCCAAACCTTTGGACCACCGCCTCTTGCCTGGTGCACTCCTTCTCAGGCAATGAGACTAGAATTTGGAAACCTCCAAACCTTTGGACCACCGGCTCTTGCCGGATGCACTCCTTCTCAGGCAATGAGACTAGAATTTGGAAACCTCCAAACCTTTGGACCACCGGCTCTTGCCGGATGCACTCCTTCTCAGGCAATGAGACTAGAATTTGGAAACCTCCACACCTTTGGACCACCGCCTCTTGCTGGATGCACTCCTTCCCAGGCAATGAGACTAGAATTTGGAAACCTCCACACCTTTGGACCACCGCCTCTTGCTGGATGCACTCCTTCCCAGGCAATGAGACTAGAATTTGGAAACCTCCACACCTTTGGACCACCGCCTCTTGCCGGATGCACTCCTTCTCAGGCAATGAGACTAGAATTTGGAAACCTCCAAACCTTTGGACCACCGGCTCTTGCCGGATGCACTCCTTCTCAGGCAATGAGACTAGAATTTGGAAACCTCCAAACCTTTGGACCACCGGCTCTTGCCGGATGCACTCCTTCTCAGGCAACGAGACTAGAATTTGGAAACCTCCAAACCTTTGGACCACCGGCTCTTGCCGGATGCACTCCTTCTCAGGCAATGAGACTAGAATTTGGAAACCTCCACACCTTTGGACCACCGCCTCTTGCCGGATGCATTCCTTCTCAGGCAATGAGACTAGAATCTGGAAACCTCCACACCTTTGGACCACCGCCTCTTGCCGGATGCACTCCTTCTCAGGCAATGAGACTAGAATTTGGAAACCTCCACACCTTTGGACCACCGCCTCTTACCGGATTTTCAAAACAGATCTTAAAACTATTCTCTTCCAAAGACACTTCTATTAATTCACCTCATCCCAGCTCATGACCCCGATTGCTACATGACACTCACGAGTGCTCAGTTTTGTAAACGTGTATTCTGTACTCATATAACCCTAATTGCTTCACCTTATGCAATATTGAATGAATCTGTAACTTGTTAATCTGTAAATCTCACCATGAGTACTCATAAGTAGTTTTACCCACTTCCATGCTACTATTACTCCTTATGTAATTAAGTTTGCTCTATTGTAAAGCACTCTGACACCTCTGGGCAAAGTTTGCGGTATATACAAATGCATAAATAAATAACTATCACATCACCGTAGGCTTGTAGTAGATGCAGTCATTAATCCAGTCATCTAAACCCAAAAGCATTCATTTCTAAAAGCAACTCATCAGATTATGGACATTAACTGACGTTCACACATTGGAAGCACTTGACAGGCAATGGGCATCAGAGATAAAGCACTTTTATGGAGACAAATTTGCATGGCAGATGAAAGATCATTTACAATATTCGGCCCTGCTTCTGTTCTTGGAAAACAGACACTAGCTTCTTATAAAAATATAATTATTTTCGAAATAAGGTGCCCGGCTCGCTCATGGAGCTTCAGAAGGCAGTAAGCAGGCCCCTAATGGACTCCTGGCTTCTTCCTTTTATCTTCATGAGATGGCAGAATTTTTCAAACTATTGTACATCAGCTCAGACATTAAGCTAATGCAGGGGAACGTGGCTGCTTCCTAAAGCTTATAAATCCTAAAAGAGCGGCCCTGTGAAGAAATTACATGAGACAATTTGCTCTTGCCCTGGCGAGGCAGAAAGGCGCGGGAAATGTGAAGAATTCTCGCAACATGAGAAATGAAGCAAATGCGATTTGACAGGAATGAAATGGCCTTTTAAAAGCGTTTCCTAAATTCGAGCACTGTGAAATGACATGAGGCGCGGAGATTTGTAGCCTATGAGGGAAAAAAGAGGATATTGAGAAAGGAATCCTTGACCTGCAAAATACCTAGAGTGGTGCTTGAACATCTAAGGTCCTGATCTGTCAGAAGATTTATTCCCCTTGATACCCAAGTCAAAAAAACAGACCCTTGACTGCATTTATATTAAATATGACACATACCTCAGCTACTCGTGCAAATATGTCCTTTACACCATAGCCAAGGTCGGATTGGTAACGCGGGCACTCGGGGAATGGCCGAAGGGCCAGTGAGTTCCAGCTGTGGGCTGATTTTTGGACAACCTGGGGGCTGTCTGTGATGTGGGATGCCACCAGAGCCCAGTGGGTGCCTGAGTGTCCTTTCTAGAGGCAGATGGGTGAAGGTATCACTCAGTGCTTAATTTGTAAAATATGAAGTGCAGGTGCTCAAATGTTTGTCGGAGGCCACACCTACATTTCTCTGACTCCACCCACTTCCTCCACTGGCTCCACCCACTTACTCTATTAGCTCCACCCACATCTTCAACTGGCGCTGCTAAAAATGAAGAAGGTAATTTGATACAAATGAAACATGTGGTTAGGCATGAGAAGAGTGTGGAAAGGGACCAGTAAGTATGCAGCCTCAGGCAGAGCGAGAAATAACTTAAACGGAGAGGAGATGTTCTTTTGAGGATAGCATGGTCTAAGAGTACTGTCTTGCACACAGCAACATTATAGTAGAGGAATTCTCTTGTATCGTTCGGAGGGTGTGCATTTGTCTTTAATGGCAAATAAGCGTATCTATCTGCTGAATTTAAGAGAAAAAGTGGTAAGCATCTAGGGGAAGAACCTGTGGTGCTAGAAAGATCAGTAATGTTGGGTGATTTTATAATGTGGTGGGGCAGGAAAACACCCAATCGTGGTTTCCTGGTTGTCTAACTATTGTGAAGGTCTAACCGACCCAGCATTCCAAAGGTGTTCTAGGTACATCCAGGCTAGTGCCGGACACCTGGAGCTCAATATTTCATCTGCCTCAATTCACACATGCAGTCTGGCTTAAAACATTATTGCTTCGCTGCGGGCAGATTAGATAAGCACAATGTTCTGATAATAGAGCACTCTAAATGGGATCTTACAGCCACAAGAAACTCACTAAAAGGGACACATACAACAGAAATACTCCTGAGTCCTGAAGCAGCACCCATGCGGTGTAAAACAAACTGAGTGCATTGGGCTCAAAAAATTATAATTAACTGTACATTATGAGAAACTTCAGTTAAAAATTACCAATGAAGTCTTTGCACGTCATTTTAACCTCAATAACAGTGATGGAAGCCACAACAGACCGTATTGGAGTTGAAAAGAACATTCTTGGGGTAACAAATTCGGGGCCAGTCTGCAAGTGAGTGCACAGATTAACCTCGATGAGCCTAACCAGACTTGAGGGCGATGCTGCCTCCACTACCCCGGGCATTTTGGCGAAGCCACCTCTGTGTACAGGGCTATCTGGTGCTTGACACAGGTTTGCTATGTGGGCAATGGGCATGAACAAGAATACAGCTTCAGCACCCAATGTAGGATGCCCATCCTTACCTCGTACGTACCCACTACCCACCATATTGTTTGGTGAGCTGAATCAGTGTCAGTCTCAGAAAGAAACACGAGCGAAAGAAGCTTGGAGGTGCAAATATATTTTGATTTTATACAAAGTGCATTTTGGGTTTGTTGATAACAGCTCGTCAAATCCCTAACTTACTGTACACCGTTTTTTCTTTGCGGACTGTGCATATTGTCAAACACCTACTCTGGCGCAGAGGCAATGAAGTTCGGCTCTGTTCTAAGACAACAGTGAAGAAAAAAACCAACTTGTTCTTATTGACTGCTGCTTTAGCCGCCGTCTCTTCCTAAATAACAGTCCGGAAGAACATCCTTATTAACACGCTGATGCCTGTGGTGATGTGACACACAACACATTTTTCTCACCTTTGTGGCGAATGCCACGGACCCTGGTCTCCTTGGCTGGCCCCCCCTTTGGCGGTGACCCACAACCAGGGCCGGCTTTTGCATTGGTGGTGCCTGGTGCGACAGCCTTTGTTGGTGCCCCCAGAACCTTTTCCACAGATTCTCCCACTGCCACCAAACAACATCCTTCCATAGCCTATCTTTCACATTTATTTTATTTATAGCACCACTCATCGTAATGTAGGCTGTCATAGTGCTTAACATTACACAAATGCTATGCAGAGATAGTGAATCATACAAGTGTGTAAACCAATGTATAGGAAATGCTACAATAGACAAAAAGGGCTAAAAGGATTGCCACCCTGCTGCCAGGCAGTATATTCTAAGAGTGCTCCTGGAGAAACACAAAACCAGGATTTAAAACAAAATTCAGTGGCTGGTGCTATCTATACTTATAAGAATGTTTCACTAGCGTAAGGAACCTTTTTTAAGCAACCTTAGAACAACAAAAGTTGGAGGAAAAAAGTTCTAATGCTTTGCCTTGCAGTTTGACAGTAGTTCTTAGAAGGATTGTAATGCACGAACTGCAAGTAGCAAAAAAATGTCCATGTCAAACGCAGTAACCCACTGAGCTTATTGCATAGAATACACATTTATGACCTTCGTGTTATACGTTGCGCAGGGTTTCGTTGTGTCTCCCTCCCCAGACAGTTTCCTTAAATGTGCCTGCCCATCCCCTAAAAGTCAGACATTCCAGCTCATAACTCATCCTCCCTAAATTCCAAGCCTAATGGCTGTTCCATTCCGCAGCTTTCTTTTACACATGCATTCTGGAAAACGAAGTTTTGGTTCACTTCAACCGACCAAACTGGACTAATGCACCATAAAACTCTGGTTTGTTGGACTATGGAGCACGTTCCTGTTAAACAAGTTGAGGCTCTGTGTCAGCCAATTGGTGGATGCTAAGGTATGTTGCAAGCACCCATAACAATGCCACAAATAGACAAAACAATCATTTGTCAGAAAGTGTGGACATAATAAAACACAAGAGCCTAGGGTAAAATGCTAGTTTGGGGAGGGGGGGATTACTTTTATCACACAAAAAATAAATTCTCAAGGGACGGAGTGATAGATGTTAGAAATAAGCTGCAGACCAATTAAGAACAAAACGTTATTGTATTGCACAGTGATGTCTAATTAGTCCCTCCACCCTCTTTCATCTTCCGTTTTGGTGGCTGACCACTCATACTGCTGTGCTGAGAAATCGAGAATCATGCAAATGGCATCGGTGCCGAGTAGGAGCCCGCACTTACCTGCGAGTCTCGGAGCTCCAGCAGCAGTTCTACTCTTAGGCAACCTGGCAAAATTAAGTAAATTCCATGTACGAATGTAGCACAGAAACTGACCCACCAGTGACGAATAACTCCAAACACCCCTTGAATAGTAAAGCGGAGAGCAGCAGGCCAGCTCTGCACTCTGCACCATTTCCCATCACGCAGTGTGCAAGTTAACTTGAAGACCTGGGAAATGTTGGGCGCCAGTGAACGGTGGCCAGGTATTATGGGTAAACTAAGCTTCCCACAATTCCCTTGTTTGCTGCTTGCTACGCATGCCCTTGCACCTCCAGGACTGGCGATTTACTTTAGCTGCAGCACCAGGCCAGCACTCACTGAATTTTCTGTGGGCAGAGACGCCTTCGGGGGAAGGGCAAGTATCAGCCCAAATTTGACAAATGAGCTAGATGAGCTTTTTTAATGCACAAATAGGAAAATGCGGTCCAATTCAGTGGGAATAAGCAAAGCCCAATCAGGCAACACTGTTTGAGCATGCACCGTGAACTCCCAGAGGAGTGTGCTTGTAAAGTGCATGCACAAACGGCGCCCCAGAATTTGGCGTCGATTGCGGCGTTATCGCCTGCACCGCCCTAGAGCCGGCACTGCCTACGAGCCCCCATGTACTTTCTGCTCTCTCCAAGTGCCCTAAATACATTTTAGTGAAACACCAACACTTTTACTTAACATATCTCACACTCTGGAACACACTACCACACCAGTAGTTTGTTCCTTAACTTAGTTCAGAACCTGGGATGGAAGGAAGAGGGAATGAATGCTGCTGCCTGCCTATACTATATCTTTTAGGGAACGCCTGGGAAAGTGAAACCAAATTGTATTTCTTCGGGAAACTAATTCATGCTGGGTGGCGCCAGACACATGTTTGGAGATAAAGCACACAGAAGCCTGAAAGACGTATAGACAATTTTCAACCACAATGAGTTTCACTATTGAACAGCCTTTCTGAGGTATTTCCGTAAATTAATGAGCCCGGCTACATAAACACATGGACATTGTTCTTCTGTCCGCGTTCAGCAAAGGCTGCCAAAACAACACCTCGTTAACTCATCTCGTGACTCGTGCTATATATTGATTTGTCTTACCTGGGCATTCGGAAGCATTGTTGGTTGTGGGAAATATACTTGAAAGAAGCAGATTCATCATCTTCATTCAAGTGCGCCACTGCCCAACCGACATTGAGCCTGGGCACTGTGGGCAGGGCAGCCTGTGCAGGAATGTGCGTGGCCATGTGAGAAAATCTGAGTGCGCTGCTTGCACAGCCCCCAACCCCCATCAGATCCAGCCCGCCCAAATAAATCAGTGCTTGTGTCCCGCGAAACGCCCACCGGCAAGTTGCAACACAGTGACTGTGAACTAAGAAGGGCTGCGCCCCTGGCTGCCATGAACAACATAGATATAAATATTAATTATGAATGTTCTCTTGGGCTAGGGCTCAGCCTCGCCCTCAGGGCAGGCTAACTTAATAGCTGTGGCTGCGCTGCACGCACCACGTATAGACTCACTGTAAAATTTAAAAAAATATCAATGTGTGACATGCATGCAGATCTGTAGACCCGGCCCTGATAATTAAGTGCCGGTGCTAAGCACCGGAAAGCACCGGCACAAATTAAGCACTGGTATCACTCCCTTTCCCTCACTGGGCCGGCCCATTAATGTTTGCTGATTGAGCGGAGGCGGGGGCATGAGCAGAAGTGGTCTCACTTGCATTCATGTGTGGCTCAGCAGTGTGAACTGATCACCCCCTTTCTTTTCATAAAACTTTACTGAAGCAGTGTTTTGCAGAAAGGCAATATGCAAATGCGGGCCACTTTTGTTTGGTGTGCCCGGAACCAATTTTTTATCCAATCCAACCATGACCATAGCCTCGCCCATGTGTACCCCTGTACCCTGGCAGTCTGTCTGAGATGGCGCAGAGAGGCACCCAGGCAGTAATCTGCAAGTGAAAGAAATACTGCCCTTTTACTGCCTGCAGTAATTCAGCAGTAAAGAGATCTTCCCTGCTCCCCTATAAAAGACTGCACAGCTGCTGCAATGTTCTTATCTTATCTTAGGTGCAATTTATAAAGCGCACTGACACCGAAGCTTCCTGGCGCTGTTGACGCAGGGCCTCCTTAATAAGGCAGCGGAGATGGCACTGTTTATAATGAATCGATGTTTCTGACACTTCTAATGCCCTCACTACGAGGGGTCACTTAATTCTGGTGCTGTGGTAAGATTTTTTACTGGCAGCATCGGACTTACGTTTACCGTCACCTGGAGGTTTCCGCTGCAGAAAGTTTGGGCTAAAATGAGGACTTACTTGGGGAATCAGACCAGAATTACAGGTGCATCTGGTTATTTCTCATTTCTTAGTTGCCTTTCAGTGTCCACCGTGTAAGGGATAGATTATACCTGCCCTTGAGGTAGGTCACCCCCGATCAGTAACTACAGCGGTAAAGCAATACAGCCAATTTCCCAGGCCACTTGTAATGAAGGCCTTAGAGGCATGGCAGATGTCAGCTCAATGGTGCTCCGTTTGCTGACCTCGGGATGATGCAGGTGTGTGTTTGGCTTACCAGATTCAAATCTGAGACCTTCAAGTCACTACAGATGCCGGCAGGGAGCCTTCGTGGCCCACCGAGGCTCCAGAGCCACGGCAAACCTGGATGATCCAAGGGTAGGTGCAGGGAGCTTTGTGTATCCCCCTGCATGTAAAGCAGGGGGAATTAGATTGGATTCTACAATGCGTGGGACGTCACAGGACAGTTTTTAAGTTTTGAATGGATGTGATCTGAGAGACGTGAAGTTCCAAACATTTTGGTGGCAATTTTTATTTACTTTAAGTCAATGTGGAGAAGTGTGGCTCACTGGTTAGAGCGGCAGACCCTGTTGCAGAGATCTGACCGGGACCAGGGTTCAATTCCCGTTGCGGCAGGGTCTTGGGCTCAATGTCCGCGGACCAGATAATTCTCGCCACGGTGCCTACTCTAATCATGGGTCCCACTTTGCAACTCTGGGCAATAGCTTGTTTAATTTCCACACCGGCCCTAATCGCTAAGGATGCCTGGCTTCACCTTGGGGTTCCCAGGAGTGGGCGCCTCACAGGAACAGGCCAGGATGGGTTCCTCAGCGGTACAGCACGGGGACACACTGGCTAGTGTAACCAGGCGCTTTATAAGCACAGTTACTACTACTACTAATGTGGTTGTTGCTTGGAAAGGCCGTGACCTATCTGGTTAATATAGCAAAGAGGCTGAAAGGCACAGAAAGTCAGACTTTGACTTGACGAGGCATGGCAAGAATGCTCTTCTTCCTGTTAACATCTTTTGCACAAAACCAAATCAATCCAGTAACTTTTGTTGTAACACAGCTCTTAAATAAATGCTTCCCCGCAATCAGCAGAGACTTGCTGATGATCTGGGAGACCAGAGAAACCTACAGCTCAACTGTACCGCTCATGACATGAAGGCTGTTCTTTACTCATATGCTGTGTGCCATTATGCGGTACAAGTCAAACCCTTCACCGCAAAAACAGAAGGTCAAATTCACAGATGGACATGCTTCAATTAATACCAATCCTTCACTGCGATCAATACCCCGGAGGCTGGGGAGCAGCAACGGCAGCCTTCAATATGCCACTCCAATATTGAAATAAATGAAAATATTGATTTGCAAATCATTGGAGGTTGATTACAAGAGTGTGGTACAATAATGAAAGTGCAGCATGCTTCCATCAATGGCCGACAGGCACCCTGAAGCCTCCTGTGAGATGGCTGCCCTGTGCTTTCCTGTGTTTTTAATTGTTGCACAAATAAAGACCTGGCCTGAGGGACACTGAGGTTTTGGGGTCAGGTCACAGCAATAACCAGAGGAAGAACATCAGTAACACCACAGACAAACAGGCACACAGTGGAGCGCGTGGTGGGCGTTGATGCATAAGGGAGAGTTTCAGCTCTGGAAGAGAAAAGAGAGTGAGTAGAAAACCTACTAGTAGTGTTTAGAGATGAGATGGGACGAAAAGAGTGAGTGGGGCAAGGGAAAGGTAAGAGATGACACCAACTGCCTGCGGAAGACACATTCCTAATATGTAGCTCTTAACACTCTTAACACTCTAGTGTGACTCGCATTCTTAATGTTGTAGAATAGAATGATTTAATTTGCTCTTGCTGCTGAGTAGAGATGTGTCCAATGCGGCACAGTCTGTAAAAAGGTCTAGCAGATCCATGTAGGACCTTGCCATTGGATATCTTCTTATCCAATGGATGAATGGAAACCAATGTGGGTGGGTTAGATCACTTCCCCATGCAGGAACTGATGACCAGCCCTATTGTCTGGTATTTTATTCATCCAAAATGTCTTCTGATACATCTCCAGCACAAAGCATTATCCTAACACAGAAGGGAAAAGAGACGGTCCCATGTGTTATTTTCAGGTAAATTAATCATTCTGACATTCTGGTTGATTTAATACTGGGTGATTATTTTGGGTATCATATTTTTTTATTATTTTTATACAAATCTCAGATTTGGGGAATTACCAGCATAATTCATATTTTTGTTAAATGGATGGAGACCCCTCCATAACTCCATTTTCTTTGCCTGATTCATATATCCGCCCTTTCACTTTTAAACCTTTCCATACCCCAAACTATACCTTAACTATCTCCCTTAATCTCATCATTGTCTATTGATCTGCATCCATCCTGATTTGTATTCCATCCAATTCTGTTGTCATCCTTTTTTTATTAACCTTTTTTGTCCTTTGTTCCTTCAGAAATGAACCCGTCATTGAAGGCGACTGAGGCAGGATCAATGAAGCAGCATGATGTTCGAGTTAATGCAAGACAGCACAAGGCGTATCCGTCTACGTGTTCTCAGACTGTGCACACACTGATGATGCGACTGACCTGTCTGATGAAGAATTGTGTGGACGCACTGAGGATCCTAGCATTTTTCACAGCTTCTTGTCATTTTCAGAACGTTGCTAGGTCTTTTCCTCTGTTGCCAGAGGTGGAAGCCACCATTATCGCAGAGGTCTGACCGCACCAGTCAGTTTTCGGCTCACGTTCTAGAGCAGCCTTGCTGATTGATGGAGATCCCCTACTCCCCAGGCACCTTTGGACACAGAGTCACATTTTATTATTGCGGCACCTGTACATTGCACTCTCAAGTCCAATGCAGTGTCTCAATTAAAGATTGTAATCCCTCCTGTGCCATGTTTCCTCTTTGCTTGCATTATTTAAGAATGCTGCGTTAATGAGGCTCGCTGAGGAGGGCAACTAATTGATACGAAGATTAACCCCTTCGATGCTCATGACGAGCTCAGCTCGTCATGAGGCACGGTTGAGCTGTGCTGATGACGAGCTGAGCTCGTCATGAACAATGGGATTTACCAATCAATCAGCACAGGAGGGGAAAAGCATTAGGAGCGATGGTGTTAATTTAGTGCCAGAGTTCCCAAATTAAAAACAACATTAAAGAGTAGCATTTGTATTTTGAATGCATGTTACCGTTATATATACTTTAACTTTGCAGACTTCCATTCCACCCCACTCATAGCAGCATTCCTACCAGGGGCGTAGCTTGGTCGGTAAAATTGGGGGTGGGTGGTGGTCGGGGGTGTGAGCTTCAAATTTACCAACAATCACGCTGGTATATCTTGCCAAAATATATTTCATGAGACGCAGGGCACATAGGTATAGGGGCAGTTGAAAGGAAAGCAGTGCGAATTGTTAGGGTTACTAAAAAGACAATATGTTGTAAAATAACCACCGGTTTAAAGAACTTTAAAAGAGAGAGAGAGGGGGAGAGCGAGTGAGTGAGAAAGGAAGAGAGTAAGTGAGTGTGTGTGTTTTTGTCTGAGTGTGCGAATAAAAATCCTAGGTGAAATCCGATAACCACTTCACCATACCCGACGGAAAGCACCTGAACCCAACTATTTACTAGATAATTTTGTATGGGGGTGTAACACCCTAAACACCCCCTAAAGCTATGCCCCTGATATCTACACGTGGAGCCATTTGCTATGGTCAATAATAATATGACAAGGGCTCGAGTCGGGGTACCACGTGGGTGGACGGCGTCCCCACCACTTATTTTACCGAGTGGACGCTGTCATCCCTGCCAAACAGCTGGACTTCACTGTTTGGCCTCTCTGAGACGCGATCGGAGCGCACCTTTCGTGACGTCACTTCCTGTCGTGACGTCACTTCCTGTGAGCGTCCCCCCACTTCTCTTTTTAGGACTCGTGCCCTGAATATGACGACCTCGGGTGCTCGATAACCTCAGTGGGAAACGCCACGTGACCCTTTGTGACACTAGTGAAGTCCTGTGTAATGTGTGAGTTTTGAGTCGCCAAACCAGCACAGTCGGGAAAAACTATGAGTAACCTTTCGATTTTAAGATATCCTCACTCCTTACGGTTCAAAGAAAACTACTTGAGTACTATGGATTCGGGTAATTAAAAAATAAATGCATGTTATCAAATAAATCATTAAAGAGGTCCTGTTATGTTTCATATTTGCCTAGGGTGTCTAAACGAAAAATGAACAGGCCTGGTGTCATCCCTGAAAATCACTGAGGTTGCACTACTAAGAAATTTTGTGAATTCCCTAAAAAAAATTTTTTTAAAGCAAAACAAAAAATACATCACTTTGTATCAAACGTACATTAAGGAGCACCGTCTGTCAACGACATCTCCAGCTTGTGGTAACTATTCTAAAGCACCCACCTGTGCTCGCATGCGCCACTCTGACCAGACCTTTGAAAGAATCCAACCTTTACCTTAATGATCATCTTAATTTCCCGCCAGGATAGTTAACGAGAGGAGGTAAGGGCAGATTCTAGTGAAATTTCGAGGGGCAAGTTCTTAGCCCAGAAACTCAGAAGATGGGGAGAAACCGCAGAACCTAACACCTGGGTATCTGGGGGCATTTCTTCCACGCCATCTTGGCTTCCACCGACCCCTTCATACAGGGCCAAAATAAGATCACTTACTTCCTGCTGCTTGAAAACTCAGGATACCATTTGCGAAGTCAGTTGAGAACTTATTTTCTCAACCTTTGAAAGATGAACAACCGAGTCGACCATGCTGGGATTCAAAGAGGTCACTTTACGGTGGACCAGCCGATCTCTACAGCAGGCTCTTGACCCACTGGCCAATCACAGCTGTGGGGAACATTCTACCAATCTCTGTCCTCCCAGGCCCTTCCAAGACTAGCCTGTTTTGTAAATGTGATTTAGCTGCTATTTCTTATTTTAGGAGCTGCCCGCTCGTTTTTGCAGCTCATCCCTCAAGCCAGGTTTTCCAGGTACGGGAAGCGCTATCTCTCTTGTTACACGCACCACACCGTCCTATTACAAGAGCGCACGGTTAAAGGCTGTCAAGGAACTGACAACCAGGCCTCAAAAGAAGAACATTTTTATTCAGGCGGAGATCCCGCTTAAGAAACAAACACGGCTTAATTTAATAACCCAAATTGGAAAAGTGATGTAGCCGAGAGTGTTCTCTCATGCATGGTAGTTCTGTATTATACTCCCATTGCATTTGCTCTTGTCAGCGGTAGAAAATCTATTTTGTGTGCCCCTGCCTGTCCCGAGACGTGCCTCCGCCATTAGGAGAGTGGGATTTAAAGACAACAGTTTCCATGGCAACCGCCTCCTTCAAGCTCAACACTTCACCTCCTCTTCCGAGGCACATCAAGGGCTCTTATTGCTTTCATGAGAAATATATTGGAGATGAGGCTTGATTTCCTTACTGAAGATTCCAAACGAGTGGGGGAAGGGACACTCCACCAACCCAAGCCCCCACTTCCCATGGGGAAATGCAAAGCACATGTAGGCAGGAAGAACCATTTACGAAGAAATTAAGGGGAAGGCTGTCGGTGAGTGTGTTCTTGCCACGGCTTGTCAGGGTGGGTATTCGAGAAAGATGACAGTAATGCTGAGATAGTGTCTTACCTTGTAGCAATTCAAAGGTAGCCTCAACCAGAAAATGGGGGGTCGGTGTACCGACGTCGAAGCCCAAGGGAGCCCAGATTCTCTCTTCTTTGACTGACATTGTTGCTCAAAATCACCACGTATATATATGTTAAGAAAGTGGCCCGGAATGTTATTTATTTGTTTGTTTCCGGTGTTGGAACAGCACTATCGTTGTGGGTGTTTCAAGGTTCGCTCACACACTAAAAGTAGGTTTGGGCGAAATTTGTGTAATTTCCTTTGTGTCAATTATGCGGAATGCCCAAAAAATGACGCAAAATTATGTGAAATGCTAGGCCTGCATTTTGCTCTATTTTTAGTGTGAAATTCGTCCTCACTTCCATTTTGGATGGAAGAAGGCACATTGCTGGAAAAAAAAAAAGAAATAGCTAAAAATTGTGCGTGTTGCGAACAACACCGGTCGCGTCCTGGTTTTTGCACAGTTTCAGTGCTCCTGCGCTATGATTTTTACCCAAACAACATCTCAATTAGGAAAATTTGAAAAATGGCATAATTTTAGGCATTTCACATACTAAGCGTAACAGAAATTGCTAGACATTATACGAAATGATGCTGATGTAACAGTTTTCCAGGCATAGCAATAAGTCAAGTCAAGTCAAGTCAAAGAATTTATATAGCGCACTACATACCCAGAGGGTCTCAAGGCGCTTAGGGAGGGGAAGAGGATTACTTGTCAAATATCCACGTTTTAAGTTGCTTTCTGAATGCTAGGTGGTTCTGGGTAAGGCGAAGGTAAGTGGGGAGTGAGCTCCATGTTTTAGCAGCCAGGTATGAGAAGGATCTGCCTCCCATGGTTGTCTTGTTGATGCGAGGTACGGTGGCGAGGGCTTGGCTGGAAGAACGTAGTTGGCGGGAGGGGGTGTAGAAGGACAGTCGTGAGTTGAGGCATTCTGGTCCGATGTCGTAGAGTGATTTGTGTGCGTGGGTTAGCAGTCGGAACGTGATCCTCTTGTTGACGGGTAGCCAGTGGAGGTCTTTCAGGTGACCAGAGATGTGTTCGTTACGCGGGATGTCTAATATGATTCTGGCTGAGGCGTTTTGGATTCGTTGGAGTTTCTTCTGGAGTTTAGCGGTAGTACCTGCGTAGAGGGTGTTTCCGTAGTCCAGTCGGCTCGTGACCAGAGCATGGGTGACTGTTTTTCTGGTTTCGGTGGGGATCCAGCGAAATGTTTTTTTGAGCATGCGAAGAATGTTGAAGCAGGATGAGGATACGGCGCTGACTTGTCTGTTCATTGAAAGTGAGGAATCCAGGATGACGCCCAGGTTCCGTGCGTGGTCTGTCGGGATGGGTGCTTTTCCAAGGGCTTCCGGCCACCAAGAGTCGTCCCATGCAGAGGGGGATGTACCTAAGATGAGGACTTCTGTTTTATCTGAGTTCAGTTTCAGACGGCTGTGTTTCATCCATTCGGCAACTTCTTTCATTCCTTCATGTAGGTTAGTTTTGGCGGTGCTGGGGTAATTGGTGAGAGATAGGATCAGTTGAGTGTCATCCGCGTAAGAGATGATGTTGAGGTTGTGTTGGCGTGCGATGGCCGCGAGGGGGCTCATGTATACGTTGAAGAGGGTGGGACTGAGTGAGGATCCTTGTGGTACGCCACAGATGACTTCAGTGGCCTCGGACTTGAATGGTGGAAGGCGGACTCTCTGGGTTCTTCCGGTGAGGAACGAGGTGATCCATTCAATTTTTACAATGGCTGTCTTCACCGCTTAGCCCCCAATTGGAATAGCTTCATTTTTCCTTTAACTTTCTAAGATTTCCTTTTTACGTACGTTGAGTTCTCATATTTAACAATTTGGATTTTCATGTTCTGAGGGACGACTTGTAATGATGTAGAGAGGATGGCTGCAGTCAGAGGAGGCCATCCAGCGAAGTGACTCCTAGCAAGGCTCTGATTCTGGATTGGACGATGACACCACTCTCGCGGAGCGAGAACAGTAGAACACAACGTCCAATCAGGGATCCCTCACCGGCTCCCTATAATTAGTGTGCAAGCCTACAGTCTTCCAGCTCCCAGATATTCAGTCAAAATGTAGATGTGCAGAAACCATGAAGGGCCCTCTTGGGCTACGTTGATACTGTAGGGAGCTCCCACAGCGTATGCATCAAAACAACGCCGCGTAATGACCACATGCTTGGGAAACATGCTTTTCCCAGAAGGCTTGAAAGACAGCAGCATTATCTGATGTCAGAGGCCTGGACAGGAGGTACAGCAGCAGCCTGTCACTTTCTCTTTGAGCCGATGCTGCATGCTACCTCAAGACGCTCAAGTAGCAGCGTGTTGGCAGCCTATGAATATTTCATCAAATCAAACCGAACGGCTGTGAGAAGGTGTCCTCGCGATGAAGACGAAAAGACCAGCAAAGCCACAGATCTCAACCCTTTAGGCTCCACTGACCGCCACAAGTCATGTTAGTTCCCTTTTGTTGGGATACTGGCAAATAAAGTCCAGAAAATTTGCAAGCATGGTGATCCTTTTCTTCAGTATGTCCCCGAGGTTCAGGACGAATTTACATGTTCAGGTCATTTGACACTTTAAAAGAAACAAAGTAGCGTCCCACTAGCCCTGTTTCACTGCATAACAATCATTACCTCATGAAAGTTGAAAAATCTGTCTCATCTTGAGACCATGCATCCATACCAATATGAGCTGTTAAAATATAGTTTTTCAGCCCATTTCATTAAAATGTGCAGGATAAAGCCAAGTTTTACTTGAGTCCATCTGGTTCTTCTCTGCAGCAGATTCGACAAAGCACTTTTTTTCACATTAGCTTCTGTAAACCATGCACACTGCATCTTCACTCGTTTTGACCCTCAGAGGAAAAACCTTGTTGACAGTTAGGCCAGGAATTGACTGTGATAAAGTTATCCATAGTGAGAAATATTTAACGGAGAGCAATGTGGAAGTGATTCAATAGGTTGCTGCCTGCGGGATGACAGTGTCCCGAGGAGATCACAGTGGATCAAGTACTGAAGCAGGTGGGGAGGATCACTCCTGGAAACCATTGTGCCTGAAAAGCTCAAATGCCATCTTTTAATTCGTGGGCACACATACTAATCTCAGGAGCTACAGGGAAATCGCATTGATCATTTATGTTGCACACTCCGCAAACTCAAAAGACAGGGTCGTTGGCATGCATATATTGATTGCACAACTCTAACTAAAATGTTTGTTAGCACTTAGAAAAGGCATGGATCCTAGCCAACTCAAAGGCACTCGTTTCACCAACTTTGAATGACAGGCTGAGTTTGCCCAGGACAGATTTGAACCCATGGCCACCAGGTTCCAAAGAAACCTATACAGCAGCTACACTGATTACTGACCTATCTAACTTTTTATGAGTTGCATCGGTCATTGACAGGCCAGTTCAAGACAATCTCAGTCAATGTTCCTTTCCTATATTCAGTGCTTAATTCTTTTTTTTTTAAAGAATAATAAGTGTCAGGGCCCTCGTCAGGAGGCCACTGCTGCTTTCCCACCCATTGCCCCTGCAGTGCTGCCAAATGACAGCAACAACACAACTGCAAAACATCACACTCTTACAAGTGTGACAATTCAGACTATTTCAGTCCCCCACAGCTCAGCTGTAAGAATGACTTGGGCAGCAGGTATTAGTCATTTTTAATGTAAATTGAATTAACAAACAAGTGTTGTTCTACTTCTCTCTAAATTAGACAAACATCACCATCATGTGGCAGATTGCCATAAGTGCAGGTGTTCACAATGAAGTGCCAATGCTGAGCCCAGGAAAGTATCGGCTCAAATTAAGCACTGCCTATATGGTTCTACGTGTCTCCTAGGATTATATTTTACATGACACCGGCACAAATCTGATCAAGTCTACAAACCTGTGTGTTACACTAATAAGATACTTTCTTGTACCCACTATAGACCCATGCGCAATATTTTCCAAGTGAGCGTAATCTCTCGTAAACCCTGATTACTGGGCTTCGCGTATCATGTATTGTTCCAGTTTTCCTCATGCATACCTTGGTTATGTAATTTCACTTGTGAAAGGCCGGGTTGCAGCACAACATATCTTGTGGAACTCTAAAACCGGATGTGTGCTGCGGCTGCGTGCACTGCACCCGCAGCATTCACCGTGTGACTTTAGAAGCTGTATGGACCATACACTGAGCTGGTACCTAGCATGCCCCATGCATGCATGGGCAGGCATCGCATTCATTATTCATGCAGTTGGTCACCCACGCCTAACCCACATAAAACATGTAATTGTTGCAGGAATTAAGCATAAGTAATGCAATTTTCCCAACCCTTATCTACAGCGAAAAACGAGTTAGGGTTGCATGCCGGAAAACTGTCTAGATGCCTTTGCTTACAATGAGGAAAAAAAAATAAGAATTCGCTATCCATCAATGCATTCCTTGTTTTTAACCGAACACATTATTGTTCCCAGTCTTATCCACTTACTCTCTAAAACTATGTTAGGAGACAATCAAACTCCCAAACCATATAACCTCTTTGAAATTCTATATTTCATTTTAAGGTGACATGAGTGGAGAAATATACATGTCACTGCCTCTCACAGTCTAGCTGGGGCGGATACTGCAGAGGTGACAGGCCTTGTTAACCATGCAAGTGCCTTATCATAGCGGGCAGGGCTGTAGGCTGTGGAACCAACAGTAGCAGCGCCCCTCGAGGCTGTGCTGATGGAGATTAATGGGCTTGTATCCATGAGATGACTGGCTGAGAAGGACACATCAGACATGCATATTGGCTTCAATTACAAGGATCCCCTGTATCCACTCCTAGCTTTCACTTTACAATGCATTTCAATACCCCAGCTCTGCTGATGCCAGCTCGGAGTTTTTCCTTCATCCTCCCTTTGATGTGTTAAAGGGCAAGAGACAAGAGCTTGTGGATATTTTAATATAGGGTTTTACCAATGGGATCTTCCCTGTAACTTGAGCTACAAAACACGCGAGGCATCTCTGACAGCCTAGAACCCGTGCGGGGAGCACACTGTGAACCTTAATCCCAAGGAACATTGAGACAAGTCTTACATGAAAGAGGACAGCAAGCCTCTCTGTACCCTTCCCTGTTCCTTTGATCAAATACAGAATTGGTCATCCGACGAGTAATTCACTGGGTCCTGTAGTAGTGAACATACTTGTTAGAGCAGATCAGGCGTTTCCTCTTACCAGAGGCCTGAGGGCTGTTCTTGCTTTTCACGCTTCCGCCACAGGTATGTGAGTAAGAGAGGTGAGCCAAGGAGGGAGCGAGACAACGAGAGAGTGAACGTGATTAAAAGAGGGAGCGAATGCTTTGACATGTATCCCGCATCCATTGAAAACTCTGAGAACAGGGAAGAGGTTTATAGATTTGGGGGATCTGTACCCCAAATATTAGGTCTTTTTGGTTGTGTTGTAAATTGCAGGTGATAACACAGGTGAGGGCTTCGGACTGCAAGAAATCACCATTCTTTGATGGCTCAGTGTATTCTGCGCTGTGGACCTGGTGGTGGTTTTGAGAGCAGAGATTGCTTTATTGCCAGGATCATTTTATTTTACTGCACATGGTCGCAGGCGGTTCTTGGAAAATTGACCTTTTTAGACGAGGCAGTGGATTTGGAATGTTACGCTGGAATGACTTTGTTCAAGTAGGGCACCCTCCCCATAAGCAAGGTGGATATCGTGTATCATTCCTAGGAAGTCACTGAAAATGAACAACCCCATGTTTTAGAAGTCCCTTGAAGAGAGAATTTGCATTGTTCATTTGTGAATTAATAGGAGAACTAAGAACCAATCACTGCCATCCGCGAGAATTGATCACAGGCATCACCGGCCAAGGCCAAGATAGTGATGGCACTAGCTGGCATCTACCACGACCTGGGCACCGCTACTGAACCCAGTAAAATTCCCAGTTTCTTGGTTTTGAGGCATATCCCTATGACATGCCTGAATATGGACAGTAACACGAGTGGGATTTGCAAGGTAATGCTTGCTTACACTTGAGGAACATTCATTCATCATCACTGAGATTAAGGAAGCGCCTCGCCACTAATGATCTGATTAGCAGTAGGCTGTGATTGGTATCAGCTGTGATGGGCACCGACATGGAGCAACAGACGGGCGTCATTGGCATAGAGTGGCGCTGTTGAAGCTCTTGAGAAGGCGTCAGTATATATACATCAAAGAGAACTGACTGGTGGCCAAGGACAAAGTCTCCTCAGATAGGATCCGTCGAGCCATGACACAGGATGGTGCTAAACCATCAGAGACAAAAGTTAACAACTCTTGGCAGTAGGGAGAAGTGGATCAGTCAGACTATGTGATGTACGCGGTGACAAACATTGCGTAGATAAATATGAACAGTATATAGAAATCTCTACCTGTTTCTACGTGTTATCCCAAATTTAATGAGTGCAATCTCAGTGCTTGATGGGACTAAATCGGTGACACGGATTGCGTCGAATTATGCAAACGTTGTCTCCAAGAGTCTTTTAAAGGGTTTTTGATGCGATGGAAAGGTTTTATGTGGGTCTGTTGCAGGTTGTTAATTCAGGCCAGAGGTATTTTTGGAAAAAACTCTCACAGCATGTTGAAGGGAGGTGAGACTGATCTTTCAAACTGAACCTGTGCTCAGTCAGAAGTCCACTACAGCGAGCAAAAGAGCCCCAGAATTCCTTGAGTGACTTGATGGAAGAACCAATCAGGTTTTATGGAATACGGTGGTGGTGAGCTGTTCCATTGAATAACCTTGCACTGCCCGTGAGGTGTCTCTTTAGAAACGGCTTCATTAACAATCTAATCCTTAACTGTAGAGACCGCTTAACACAACGAGAAGAGAGAGAAGGGCTGGAGGAGAGGGGCACAGCCACAAAGAGAAAGGGAGAAAGAGACACGGAAAGACAAACAGCAAGGAAGAGCGAGGGGAAGACAGTGTAAGACATGGAAAGGGAGAGAAATGAACGAGTAGACGGACAGAGGGGTTTTAAGAGACAAAGATGCAAAGAGAAAGAAATCGATAAAAAGACATAGATAGATAGATAGATAGATAGATAGATAGATAGATAGATAGATAGATAGATAGATAGATAGATAGATAGATAGATAGATAGATAGATAGATAGATAGCAAAAAAGTAGCAAGTGAAAGTTAAAAATACTGAGGCAGAGAGAAAAGGATGTAGAGGAATATTGGATGAGAGACAACATGAGATAACAAAAGGGAAGGGAGTGAAGGGAGACGGGTAGAAGAGAAATGGGGAGAGGAAGAAAGGACCCTGACACACAGATCGCGAGAAATAAAAAAGAGAGCCCTACAACTTCCAATTTGCAGCACCTTGACAGCTAATTTGCTTTTTACACTCCGAGGCAGGGACATTACGTCTTAAAAGCGATAGAGGCAGACAGGTGAACAGCAGATCGTTTAGCTCCGCGTTACAGTTTCAACAGTTTGGTTAAAAGTCTCGTGAACGGATTGTCCCCGAAGAGGCCGCGGAGAGTCCTTCGGCTGTTAAAATGCGTCTCACTTAACACTGGCCACGGAATACGTGCTCAACATTTTTTAAAATGGCGGCCAAGTAATTGTCTCATTACAACAGGTGCACAGAAGGCTGCTACAGAAATGCCGCCGTGCCACGGCGTCCTTCCGTCCGCTTATGCGGAAGTCTAAGTGGCCACACCTTTTCTCTTGTAATAAACTAAAATGCAGTGTGCAGTATTCTGTAAGCATATTTTGCACCACAAAGTAATGCAAATGCAATATGTTTATGTTGCGCTATTTTTTGCACAGTCAAACCGTGGCTCTCTGCTATGTCCTTAGTTGTGTGCTTTTAATAGTGAGATTTTATGGAATCAATGGGCTTCCCCAGCACGTGATGGGATAGGGGTGTCCTACGCAGTTCACAGGAGGGCAGGATCCATGGCAGATTTTCAGGAAATATTTACATACAATAACTCTAATGAAAGGAATTGACAAAATCAGGAGTAAGTCTCAAACAGTTATCCTGGCCCGTCTGGAGTTAAATTGAGCCCCTGTCTCATCCGTCCCTCCCCAGTGCCCCCATACACAACTTACCACACCTCCTGATGAATTTACAGTTTCTATGCCCTAGAGGAGGGGTTCCTCTAGGCCAGGGCATAGAAACTGTAAATTCATCAGGAGGTGTGGTAAGTTGTGTATGGGGGTGGTGGAGAGGGAAGGAGGAGACCAGAGCTTCCAACAAGGGATTCCCTCTTTGGGAGCGCTTAGGAACAGAACCTTCCGTAGGAAGCACTACATAACATAAATGGACATGAAATCTAGGAGTTTTCTCAGTTTAAAGGGGAAGGCCAGTGAATGGTTGCCTTGGGCTTCCTTGGGATAGTTACTTTTTAAACCTCTTTCTATGTTCGTGCAGGAGGATGGCCTATTTCTCACCAGGGTCATAAGGATGTGTCCACCGCTGACGACCAGGGGAGTCTGTCAGGCCATGCCATACAATCTGTCTATCAAATGCTTCCGCTTTCTCTTCTTTTTGCCTGCTCCTTAATCTGCACATCTAACACAGAAGACCCATCCGGGTGGTGTGCGCTATGGAAGTTCAGTCAGTCAGTAAAAAAAAAATCAAAGTGAAATAAACATGAATGTATCTATTAATAAAAGCTCCTTACAGTGGAGGGGACAATTAGCATAGCATGGAGCTTCAATAGAATGCAAATGTTATTCTTTGGCCCGAACATCGAATCCCCATATATCCCACCCAATTTTGAGTCATGTCTGGGAATATAAATACACATAGCTTGCCAAACCAGGGTATAAAAGGATCCCTGAAAATCTAAACAAGAAATTACTTGATCTCAAGATGAAATATGCATGTGGTGTCTATACAGTAACATTGCCCAGCTGTAGTATAAACCATCTGTCTACAAATGACCTTTGCCACTTAAAAAGCACTTGCTGGCGCTAAAATACACATACAATTATAAGCAATCGCTTTTATAAGCTCTCAACTTACACAGAACAAGCTGCCTGTACTTTTCTAGGTGATTTCTTATTCGAATCGAGATACTTGACAGCAGTAAGAGCTTTTTGTCAATCTGTCTATTTAAATCTCATGTAGGTGTCAGTGATTAACCTATATTTCATTTAGATTGTGTCCCTTTGGATTTTGCAGTGTGACTGTGGTCATATGATTCGGCCTTAATGCCTTAAGGTAGGTGGTACGAACAACTTTGCCCGTTCTGACCCAATTAAGCAATTCATCATGCATTCTTTCGAAAAGGTGATCCCGACACCCAGGTTACCAAATGCTCCATGGCTGATGGAGTAGTCCCCCAAAGGTTGCCACTTGGTATACAGTCGGCCTGTGACTTACCGTGTACAGTATGGGACGAATGTCAGGTGCAGATCTCCACCAATGTGGAAAAGTGACAACAATTGTTTGCGGTGAAAATTGCCAACACCTATGCCTGGCTGTAGGGCAAAATGGAACTACCCCCAATAGGCACTCAACAGCTTATAGGTACCATCAGGGAATTACGCATTCAAAACATAGAATGAAATGATCGCATTTGATACAGTGCACAGCTACTCAAGGCAGAGGGTCCTAGCGCTAGGAGGCAGATCGCTGAGGAAGAGCTAGGTTTTAAGATTATTCCTAAAGGTTAGTAAGTCTGAAGTTGCTCTCAGAGTTACTGGCAGGTTGTCCCATATCCGTGCGCCGAGGAATCTAAAGGATCTTCCCCCATACGTGCTAAGCGTATTTTGGGTATGAGGGCATGATTTGCATTTGGAGATCTTAGGGATCTGGTTGGATTATAGCAGATTCTGAGTTTGTTTAGATAGCTGGCTCCTTTGCCATGAAAGGCTTTGAAAAACATCACCATAGCTTTGAATTTGGTCCTTTCCTTCATGCGCAGCAAGTGCATGGACCTTAAGATGGGGGTCATATTAGACCTGGGTTTGGGTCTCACAGTTGCTCTGGCTGCCACATTTTGCACCACTTGTAGGCGCTGGACAAGATAGTCAGGCAAGCCAAGGGACAAACTGTTGACATAGTCTAGTTTTGATGTCACTAGGGCTTGAGCCACAATCTTCCTACTGTCCAGTGATAATAGTGTCAGAAATGTTTTCAGCATGCGGAGCGGACCAAAACAGGCGTCTGCTAAGGTTTGGATCTGCGAACGCATGGAAAGAGTATTGTTGATGACAATGCCCAGGTTTTTTACCTTCTCCTTGGCTGAGAGCGGAGGTGACACATCCTTTAGCCACCAAGTGCTCCAATCACAAGTTTCAGGTTGTCCAAAGGACACAACTTCTGTTTTATAGGGATTACACTTCAACTGATTTATCTTGAGCCAATTGAATACCTTTGTGAGACAAGCTCTGATATTTGCACCGTCAAAGTCAGTTCCTTTGTCACAAAAGAAAATCAGTTGTGTGTCGTCTACTTAACATACACTTTATAGTTGTACGCTTTAGAGATGCCTACCACCCAGGTGAAGAAAACATGACAAGTAATAGACACTGTTGTATGGAAATCATAAGCCCATGTCATCATAAGTCAACCGCAAGTAGCAGGGCAAAAACACAATGAAATGAAAAGATGCTGACTGATAAAGAAAAGGTGCAAGCGCTAAACTGGTCAATAGCTTTGGGTATTCGTATTAGGCTTAATGTGGATGAACTCTGAATAATATTTATCAAAGAAGTAAACTTAAAGTAGGACAGGCAGGGATTGTGTTTCATGAACCAGTGCCCGTAGACTGACTAAGTGTCTAGTAGAGATCATACAAAAATCCTCTTGAGCTGGCACCAGTTAGTGCGATGAGGTAGAAAAACCAGGACATGGACTTGCTGCCCCAAGACCGGGAGTGTGGCTTGCTCCCTAGGCTGAGCATCGTACTAGGGAGGAGATCCTCCCCAGGGCTTTTTAAAATGTATTAAAGGTGGTGCTAGAAAGAGGCTCTGCTTAGAACAGCTGGTCATCTTTCAATAACCTTTACGAAAAGTATGTAATAATGGTATCCTCACATTGAATTTACCTTGGTGGGAGCACGTCATTGGCTGTGTTGTCACAGTCCCCTAATAGTTAATGACGTTAAGTAATAAGAGGGTTGGAAGGGAGAAAAATGTATAGCTCTGCATGCAAAAGAACGTGGAAATATGAGTACAATGGATCTAGCATGAACAACTATTTTTTTTTAAGTTGCAACAACTTTCAAAACCTGAAGAGAGGGATGAATGGCTGTGGAAACACAGAGATATGGAATTTGATGGCATGTAACACCTGCTAGGCCTACTCAGTTGTCTTCTAACCAGATTGCCCTTTGAACTCAAAGGGCCTCCCCCTTTAACCTTGTTCACTGTCCAATATGTCTATATTCTCTCCTAGGCTTTTCCGAATGACTTCCCAGTTGTTTACTCAACCACTTCTTGTTGAGGTTGCCTCAATCAATGTCTACCTAGTAAATAAAAAAAACAGAAAACTATTTTTTTAACACCAGCCTGGTTAATCATGTTAAGGAAATTGATGGACTTTCCAAAAAGTTCTTTGCTCGTTGCAGTAACTCAACAAACCAATGAAAAGAATTAAGGATTTAGGGCTATACTCCCCAAACAGCTTTCTGGTGCCTTCTGGGACACGAAGAAACAACAGCAGAGTGATTTGAGAGTCTTCCAATGCAGCAGGGTTGGCAAAAAAATGTTGAAAGGTGATAGCAGCTATTTATGAGATACCAGCATGTGACCATTGACCACAAAGAGGCTTCTAATGGAGAAAGACGATTAAATATAGCCATAATCCCGCATTTACTAACTCAGTGACCTATACTCTTCATCACTGGGTGGACATGTCATAACTTACCATCCTTACCTGCATGTCAGCATCCCATGGAGAACCCAATCCCATTGTATTTTCATCATCCCTCAATAGAGGCCAACTCTGAGTGGCTGGCAGACAACAATACCTTTGACATGTGATTTGCTGCTCAAGACATAGCTGCTTTTCAAAGATTAAGGCGGAGTTCATTGAGCGAAGCATTTTTTTTAAACTCCAGTATGCTCAGTTTGTACACCCGATATGTGTGCAGTGTTTGTTGAAAATAAACGGCACCTCTTTAATTCTTTGCACAGCCTAGCTGTTCCATAGAAGTAACTCACCTCAGGCCCCAGGCGCTTGTGATGCTTGGGGTTGGGGGCTGGTGTCCAGAAAACTAGGTTTGCAAACAAATCCGAATTGCAGCGTCCTGTACACCAACAAAGTCAGGAACAACAACTGGAGGAAGCCTCGAAATACTTAGGACTAGTACTACCTTCTCTGAGTTGAAATATAATTTAAGAGAAAGAATCGGAGTATATAGCTTGCATGTATTCCCAAGGGCGAAGCGCGTATTCACAAATGGACTGTATACAAGAACTGCCAAATGTATATTCCACTTATATTTTTTATCAATAAAAATGTATTAAATAAAAAAACAAAAAACACACTTTTTAATTTGTTCGCCTCTTGCACACATCTCTGCATACCCTGGGGGCCACATGCCAAAATGCTGAGCAACTCAGACTTTTATTTTATGATGCTGATAAAATGAGTACCGTTGGATGATGAGGAGAAATATTTCTGCCTCTAATGGCAGCACTGGGAGGCCGGGGCTTCTAGGGGGCCATAAAAAGATATTATTATTATAATTAGCATTACTGCTTCAACCATCACAATTATTGCTGCTGTCATTAATTTATTCTCATCAGCATTAGCCTTGTGGTGTCATTACCCGTACGTCAGGAGGCGCCAGAGACAGCACGCGCCCCCGCTGCCTCACGTGACTCACCCTGTCCCAAGAAGACGGACTCCGACCCTAACCCCCGGACCTCGCCTCGGACTGAGCACAAATAACCCCCACATTTAATTAGAAGTGGGAGATTTCTTGTCCAGGAATAAAGTCCGTCGCACCGAGAGGCGGTCAGAGGGCGGCGGTGAGTCACCGCGCTGCCCTTCAGGCCTCATGATTAAAGTGTGACTCGAGGGGGTGGTGAGGGGGTCGCAGACAGGCGGAGATCTCTATCAATCAAGCCAGCCACCCCCGCGCTGCGAATGGTAGCGTACGCGGTCGGATTCTGGAAGATTAAATTTGGGATCCGATGGCATGCAGAATTGCAGTCTATCGATCAGCATTGATTTTTGTTTCCCCGCCTGAAGGAAGATGATAAACCAGTACAAGACAGCTAATTCCCCGGCATTAAATATCAAATCACTTAATCTCCGCGAGGCTAAAAAAAAAAAATCTGACCTTGCGTAATGTAATCTGGCGCTCAAGCAAAGCACTCTAATGCATCGGGCCAAATTTGCACTAAGTAAAACTTATAAAACTGGAAAAATAGATCAGGCGTTGAACCAGAATCACAGCATCCTCGTCCCATACGCCCCCCCCCCCCCACCCAAAAGCTCCCTCCCCCTCCCCCCGTGGTGTGAAACCATCCAATCCTGTCCTCAGCTATGTACACACCAGCATTGCATTAAGAGAACCTACCAGTGCGAATAGGCAGACAAGAGTGTGGCTGAGTGCCTGACCGTTCTGTACATACGCTATGCTACTGTATTGCTATAACACTTTCAACCATTTTCATGGCAATTGCGTGGAACTGAGCGAGCCATCATTTCATAGTAATTATGTCGGCGGGTTGCTCAGGGGGCGTAGCTTCTATTCGTGCAGCAGGACTTAGGAGCAGCTCTAGGCTGATGGCGGCCCTGGGCAGGGAGGGGTAGGGGGCCCCGAAAGAGGGGGTCCGGGCGGGGCGGAGCACAGAGGCCAGTGAAGAGGGGGGGGGGGGGGGGGGTCAGGGTGTTTGGAAGTGGAACAGAGCCTGAGGCTGCCAAATCCCTGCCAGGGGCCGCCACGCAAATATGTATCCATCCTCAGAGGATTATTATATTAAGGATATATATTGGCGTGGTGGCCCCTGGGGTTTGGTGGCCCTGTGCAGGTGCACGGCTTGCACATGCCTAAAGCCGCCCCTGAGCAGATGCAGTGGCACTTGTGCCCCACTGAATACTGATTATTGCTGTATTTCACAGTTCAAACAGGGGCCTGTTTCCTTCCTTGCACTAGGGCAAATGACAAACTGGCTACACCGCTGTGCAGGGGTTAATTTGTGAAAAAATAAGTGCCAGGGCTCTCAGGAGACAGCTTGCATCAGCTCATTTCTCCTGTTATTGGAGCCTAAAACAGAACTAACTACTGACCATGAAAGTGCGGATAGGATGTGGCTTAATGGCCAGAGCTGCAGAACTTCAGAGCTGGCAAACCAGGTTCAAGTCTCCGCGTTGGCACAACATCCTATGATTCTGGGCAAATCACTTAATCTCCCAGTGCCTGGCTTAAATTAATGTGTCCTTAACAGGTACTCATGAAACGCACCAGTGTCAATGATTAAGCACCGGTTCTGAGCACCAGAAACTACTGGCTCAAATTAAGCACTGCCGCTGTGGGTGTTGTGAGGTATATGGTTGAGTGAGAAAAACAACAACAACTGGATGTGATGGTGGTGACGGAGGCAGTATTTATCAGAGATGGACGGACTAACAGATGGGAGAGCTGACCCACGTGTCAGTACAGAGCATGTGCACATGCTGAACCTTACAAATATTTGGTATCCAAATCATACAACAAGACTTATAGAGCACATTAAGGTGTCTTCAAAGTTCAAGAAAGTGCATTTCTTCAACCGTATCTCAGTACATCCAATTATATCTCTCCTTTGAGAGGCATTTAGTAAAATGGAGTGTTTTAAAACATGCACTGAGAAACATACCTCCTCCCACCCTGATGACGATGCCACTAGTGAACTAAAAGGCAAGCCAGTTGACATGTGTACCCTATATGTGGCCTAGATTCTTATTATGGATGGAGCAATATTACAGCCGATTAAGTCAAACACCGGAGGTTTTTGCCCCACGCACATCCTGACTCACATATTTGAAGATGCTCTCATATGTGATAATGAACAAAAGGAAGGCTCAGTGGAATAAAGGTTCTGCTTAGGATTACACAACTATGTTAAGCAGTAAAGCCGGGGTTGATCCCATATTTTCCAGTTTCACACTGTGCAGTTCAGCCACGAGATTGTTATCTGTTTCTGACATCAAGGGTGAATGCGGTGTCCTTAATTCAAGAAGGATGAGATTAGAGCCTGGGTGACAGTCAGAATCCATATTTTATTTTAGGCAGTTTTGCTCAGAGGGAACCTTGCCCAAGGACATACGAGTGCTTCACAGCAGACACAGACTACATCGCATGTTTTCTTCGGGCGCAGGGAGATTTACAGGATGCTGAGCTGGGTTCGGGGTTCGAACCTGGTTTCCCATGTTGGATGGTCAGCAGCTGTAGGCAGGGGCGTTGCTTGGTCAGTAAGAGTAGGGGAGCGTGAGCTTCAAATTTCCCTACAATCACGCTAGTATATCTTGGTAAAATGCATTATTTGAGCAGTAGAGCATTAGGGGGCTTAAGGGGCCGTGAGAAGGGATAGCAGTGCTGATTGTTAGGGTTACTTGAAAGACGATATGTTGAATAATAACCAACAGTTTTAAGAACTTAAAAAGGAGAGGAGAGAAAGTTTGTTAGTAAGTTTTAGTCTGTGTGTGCATGTAAAAATCCTAAGTAGAATTTGGCAGCCATCTCACTATACCTGACTGAAAGTACCTTTCCTCAATTATTTACCAGAGAATACATTTATTTGGGGGGTTTAATCCCCCAAACACCCCCCTGAAGCTACGCCCCTGGATGAAGGCACCAAGCCAAGGCGTCTCCAGTAACTATCAGTTCGTTTTGGGCTCGTGTTTTCAAGAGGGTTGTGGCCTCGAGCTGACGCTTCAGGAACGAACTTTCAGAGGAGTGCCCACCGTTAGTTTCTGGGATGGATCCAGCCCTTTCGGGACTTCTTTGGGCACATCCAGAGACAAAGGACTCATTACTTCATCATCGAGAGCTAAGTTCTCCTGCTCCCTCTTTGACGAGCCTCGCAAATACACATGGAGCTATCTTGGTCTTTGAGTAAACACAGAGGTGGGTTTGGAGTAAACTCTGCAGTGCCGCTGTAAGCATGAGTAGAATGGTTGGGCATGCTGACCACTGTGTGTCGAAGTCTCCATGTCCACGCGCAGGTACAGTAGCAGTGTCCAAAGTAGGCTCAGAAGGGCTGGGTCCAGCCAAGATTCTGAGAATCACTGGTGATTATCTAAATGAGTTCCTTTTGCAGTCTTTGCATGCACATTTATCTTATGTTACTGCAGCCTGGATTCAGCCTTCTTGGACCTATGTTGGACACCCTTGAGATACAAGCTAAATCTTGAGTAGCGTCAAAAACACAAGTAATGCCTGCCTGATCCTAGGGGGTGCATCTTAGATCAAATACATGAAGGATATAGGTCACTTTCCTTAGAAGGGGTAGCGCCTTGGCATTATTCTAGCAAGATAGTCTGAATTTTTATGCACCTGCAGCAAGAATCTGTGATTCAAGGGAGTCAGATTCACATCTAGGCATGGCAGACTGGCTTAACCTTTAATGCTCTAGAGGTCAGTAACAGGAGTACCACTAAGCGGGGTAATAGCAACACCTATCATTAACTGGCAAACTGGCGACTTAGTTTCTGGTGTGCAAGATATTAATGGTCAATATTGGCGATTTCAAGCTCCCCGCACAATTTCATTATTTCAAAATTCTTTCAGTACTGTAACGCACCCCCGCCCCCAAAAAATGATCAATATGAAGTGCTTTTATGCGCCGTTTTAAAAGATCGAATAAAAGTGTGTTTTGATTTGATTTGATTTGAAACGCCAATGTCAAAAGTCAAAGATTAATGCCAGTGATTAATTTGACACGGAGTAGCTGAACAAACATCCCGCAGCTGCAAAATATTGAGCATTCGGGACATCTCTTTCCACTGCCCAAAAGGATTTTGCGTTGATCTGAAAAATGCAATCTTTTCTGCATTTTTCTCCATTTCAGTGCACGCCTCCCCAGGGACGCGAGCAGCTCTGTCTGACACTCGGGCATAATGGCGATTTCTATTTTTATGAACAAGCTGCCTCCTGGAGTTCGGGGGCCGTGTGATCAAATTGAAGATCAGAACAATAATCGTTCTGTTTTTTGGGGTAATTGGAAAATTCTATGGACCATTTGAGGCAATGTCATTTGCAGGGTCTGTCCTGTCTGCCGCTCATTAATTGTGCTGTAAAACACGCGTGTTAGACCTGTCCCACTATACAGTTCATTAACCATACACAACCCGTCCCGCAGGGGTCAAGAGGTCAGCAGAACTGAGGACAAATCACTCAGCCCCATTTAGGCCGTCAGTGTTCCTCCTCTGCCCCGTGTAAGAGTGGAAGCCAATCGCAGAAGCCTGGCTGCCCTCCTCTACAGCAGGATGTTCCCTCCCTCCTAACCCGGAAGCACTTGCCAAGCATATGAACCAGCAGAAGCCTTCTGCAAGAGACAGTATCCAATTACAAGGCTCAGGATTGGGTGGTGTCCTCCACCTGAACATTATCGTAACTGTTCTTGTACATCACGCCCTCCTCCTGTGTGGCATCTCATGGGCCTCACACACTAAACCTCCAGAAACTCCATCTCACTAGTCCTGAACATCACTCTCACTGTTGCTTTATGTCACTCATAGATCCTATACGTCCTCTGCGGTCCTGCATTTCTCTGGCTTAGAACTCGTGTACAGCCCTCATAGCTCCTAAACATTACACTCACTGCTGCTGTATGTGACTCGCTCTTTCTCTTGGTTCCTGCACATACACGTCAGCAGTGGCAGCACCTCTGCTAAGGCGGAGGAGCGTCGCCTCACTGCTTATAAGCAGTGTATTTTTCTTTATGTTACAGAGTTTTATATAGCGCAAACTTGACCCGAAATGGGTATCAGAGCGCTTTACATTGCACCAGTTGCATTACATGAGGACACATTCATTTTTTATGTATTTATTTTTGTTAGGCACAGGGAGATTAAGTGATTTGCCCACAATCACAGGATGTTCAGCGTCATTGCCGCGACTCGAACCCAGTTCCCCAGATTCGAGGTCGACCGCCCTAGCCGTTAGGCCAACTCTTCTCCCCAAATAAAATAAAGGAAACATATAATGATAATAATAATGTTATTATCATTTTATGTTTCCGTGCTGCTTGGTGGGCGGGGCTGCTCTGCTCTCAGGGCAGGGGAGGAGTGGTTTGCCCATTCCAAGTGCGTAATGACTGTTTGAACGGCCCTATGGGGCAGGCCAAAACAGTCATGCGTGCTTTGCATGTTCTCCATACAATCTGCATTACAGTTGTATTACAGCCTGTGTAGAGAACATGTCGAGGACTTCAGTCCCCGTCTGAGGGCCGAGCCATGGTGCTCAGACCAATCACAACGTTGAATTGCAGCATTGTGATTGGTCAGGGGAGTCCAGGTTCTTCTAATTCCTGGTCGGCGCCAGCAGAGACCTGACGTGGAGGAGCGACCTGGTGGCGATAAGGTATGTTATTATTTATTTATTTTTTACATCCGCCCCATTCACCCCTGTCCCCGCCCGCCACTCCTGATCGATGTCGCACGCCACTGCATGTCAGCCTACTTTTACACAGAACCCATGTTGTCCTTTGACAACGATCAGTAGCGTAGCGTATAAGCCATGGGCCCTGGTGCAAGCAAAGGAAAACGCCCCCTTTGGCTGCTATTGGCGGAGAAAAACTACAGCAATCATCTGAGATCAATAGGCCCCTCAGATCTCTGGAAGCTGGTGCACTGCACCTGCTGCACCAATGGTCGCTAAGCTCCTGACAGCGATGTAAGCAGTTTCAGAATTAGTGAAGGACTAGAAGGGGCAACACAGTAAGTATTAGTAGTGTGAGAGTAAAGAAAGAGTGGGAGATAAATTATAGCCTACGTGATGCGGTAGCAGGAAAGGATGGAAGGTTGGACCTGGGAGTCCTCACCTGTCATCAGCCATAACAGAATATATTCTGCACTACAGCAGGAACCAATGAGGATCTCTGGAATCAGCAAGACATGACCTCTCACTAATCTGCCAATAAACTACCATGTAAAAAGAACAGATGATAGATGGAATACTGAACAAATCTAACATTCACCACCAGTCACAGATCTGGGTTTAATCCAAATGATGGATTTAACCCTGATTTGTGAATGGGGGTGAATGTTTGATTTATTCAGCATTCCGTCCATCATCTGTTCTTTTTACTTTTGTTGCCCTAAGTGGGAAGGATATGCCCAGACGTGGGTCCTGTGCCCACTGTGCCACTAGATTCGGGCTAGCCTGGCTGATGAGGGGTGAAACCCCGAAACTGGTCCCGGGATGCTTGTTTCTGGTCCAGGGAAGACCTGGCCTTGCAGTTCGGGCTGGACTGTTGCCATTGGGAGCAGGGTCAAGACTGATTTGCAAATGGCTGCGTCCCTGTTGGGATGGCGTGGTGAGCAAAAAACTCAGACCTGTGACTGGCGGTGAAAGTCAGATTTGATCAGCATTCCTTCCATCATCTGTTGAATATGCCACGTGGTAGCTTATTGTACACATGCTGGAGCATTAGGATTCTTGCCTATTGTTAGAGGTCACACCTCTAAAGTTCCTAATGTGCGGTAGTTGGTTACCTCTACATTACAGAACATATTTTGATTATCATGATACACTGGCTACTCTGCAATAAAAAAAAATCCCCTTCTCTTGTTTTTTCCAAGCACAACGTTCCTCTTATAGAGAGATCCACAACTCATTAATTTTTGGATTAAATGACATTTTTTAATTGGACTAGCAACGAGAAGAACGCAGAGCTATTAAATTCTACACCTGTGATAGCCAAACAGCATGTTCAATCAAGACAATTAGCGCGGGGGGCTGGAGTGCTTTCGCACCACTGCGAATAATCTTTCTCACTTAGAGGGAAAATGAACAGCTGCTGCAAGGCCTATCCCGCCACGGCGCGTGAAGGGAGCGCGCGCCCAGACCCGCAAACTGTGTGAAACATAGCTTTTATGCCGAGGTGAGACAACATCTGTGAAGACGACAGACCCCGCCTTATCTCCAGAATATTTAATGTGTATGCACACAAAAAAAAAAAGATACACCCATTGAGACAGATCACTGATTTTCTAACCGAGGTAGTGAAAGGCACCACCAATGCTGTTGAATCTTCGGCTCCGCTCCTTCCACGCACAAAAGAACCCCTTTAAGTAACCGTCAAATACCGAAATCCAGTAGGGGTTTCAGAATATGCAAATACTCATCACTGAATTTCATTACATGGAAATTAGCTTTATTCATATTAATTTTGAAATCCTCAAAAAACCGACAAGATCTTTCCATCAAGTGAGTGGAAGTGTCATGCTCCAAAGTGAGAAATAAATGTTAATTCTGTTTGCAAACGGATTCCAGGGTTGTTATACGTTAAACTTGTTTTCGTCTCAATTTTGAATTTTTGTAGGCTTTTATGCTTAAAACCTTCTCAATGGCATTTTTAAGTGGAACAGGCTGCTATTTAGTAGCTGTGACTTTTGGCGAGAGGTCATGTTACGTTTATACTAACATCTAAACTAAATACCAAATTCCCTATGACTGAGTCTTATCCACTCAAATGGCACTTAAATGTAAATGCCCTAAATATTTAGCTAACGCATCCTTTACCTAACAAGAACAGATCTACTAGGTATTTAATTTCATTCATTTATCACGGTATGTCAGAGTGACTTATAAATGATGCATCGACCTGTTTCGGTGAGATGTAGAGGGGGCTGACTCAGGAGATGACAGCACCTCTTTGTTATCTCTTAATAAGGCAATGTCAGCAGGAGGAACATTTGGCATGGTTGCTGATCAAAACGAACATCCCTTTATTGTGAACCTGAGCTGTCAATCTTACGCTTGCCCAGCACATGTGGTGGAAGGTGAGACAGAAACAAGGTTTTGATTCAAAGAATAACCAATTAGTGGGCAGTACCATATGCTACCCCGATGAAGGCATGCCAAACTGCCCAAAACCATACTGGATACAGTCCAAGAGCATGAGGCAATCAATTCATGGATACCTGTTGAACCTCTGGTAGTTCTTCTGAGAGAAAATCTGCATATTTAGACAGACCCACTGCAAATTGTTTTAGTTTTGCACCATTGTGCTTTTCATAATCAAGGTAGTTACGATCTATTCAATTACAGAAAGAGTGGATTAGAAATTTGTAAACCTAATTCTCTTCGTATAGTTCACTGTCGTATTCAACAGGGCATTGAATTTCTTTGCCAGTTATGTGAAATGTAGGGCGCCATTTGTCATGTGGCCAAAAGAACTATGGACTGAGGCCAGTAGCAAATGTACTGCAGAATCTGAGGATCATCTAAGCAATTGGGAATGGAAGGAAGGTGGCACATCGATTAAAATGGTTTAGTAGCCATAGAATTTTAGACCTATACCCAGGGCCACTATCCAACAGACAAGGTGACCGACTGCTAACCATTCAAATGGATGGACCAAAAACAGTGGCTCTCAAGTGTTATGTGGGAATACTTAGAAGGCGATGCTGCCAGTGGACTCAAGATGGCCCATCATTAGTGGACTTCAGTATTTAGCTATGTAGAATCAAATCCAAAACTTTCATACTATCTGTTATACATTTTGTGCTACGTTTGGGGGCCACTGCCTTTCTTCTGGCAGAGGCACTATACCTGTTTTGTGTATACATAAGTCCTTCTGACCGCTCACAAAATGAGCAACACCAATAAGCCAGTTTGGAAATTGAGTTGCCTTGTTTCTTTAGAAGGAGGCTAAAGAATCTGCCAAAGCTGGTTAATGGGAGTAATATAGCTTTTCTAAAATCAGACTCCCTATTGCCGAGTCTTGGATGCAGAGAGGGTTGGGCTGTAAGTGGGTTGACATATACCACTGCAAACAAGCCACAGAAAAAGGTGCATGACATCTCCTGGCTTGGCGGTAGCATGGAGTCCAGTATATTTTATTCTGCTCTTACCTAGTGTGCGCACAACAATCCCAAAAATACGCAAAAGACGTTGGACTTTTCTAGAAGACCTAGAACTACAATTTCGAGAAGTGAATGTTTATTCAAAATTGAATTAATTTAACAATGTTTTATAAGGCATCCAATGCATTAGAGGGTAAGAGGGTTCTGTACAGTGAAAATTACATTTTCTAGTATTGCACAGCTAGATTTGGAAAGTAAACCAGATGTTGAATAGAGATCTAGGCTAAGACCAGTTTTTATCATCTTGCCCTCAAAAATTCTCTACATGGTTATTTGTAAGTACGGCTTTTGAGGCAAACTGCAGTGTATCCGATAACTGGGCTCTAAAGCGTATTGATTTTTGAGCAGGCTGGTACTAGGAAGCATTCAGCTGATTCAGCCAGTGAACACTCTCCAAGAGTCAATGACATCAGACCACCGTGCTATTTTCTGCCAATGACTTCATTACCCATGAGCAATGCGCCAACATTTTGTTGGGTCATGGAGAGAGATGGACTGTCTGTAGGCATGTCAGAGCATGATCAGATAGGAAGGGGACTCAGACTCAGGTAGGTAGGAAGCAGAATCTGTCACACACCGGGCAACAATCCTGCACCACTGAATAAGACCTTGAACAACACAAATTATTCAAATTAAGAAATGCGGACGTTCAATTTTCTCTCTTCTGGGTGGTGGCGCTACACAGAACTATCCAGGATTTTTACATGCCAGGTGGTGGGAGGAGAAATGCTGCTAAGTGACCTGTAAGAATGGACTTGGTGGGGGCTAAGCATAGCCCAGACAAAGGCCACATTCGTTACTATTACAGCAGAAATGTTTTCCCTTTCCTCCATTTTATTGAAATTATCCGGGGGGGTGGGGGGGGAGGGGGCTGGATCTTGAGTGTATCCTTTCCCCTGGAAGGGTACATGATTTACGGGCGCCCCTGTGGGAAAGATACTCTTCTTCCTGGACCAGTAAACTTCCCAGGCAGGGAAACGGTTACAGGGGTGCAATTGCTCTCTATCAGTGATGCCTACATATTTCATGTACTGACGTCGTTTGTCTCTTTGAGGCCTCCGTACAGGTCAGCTTCCAGTCTGTCACTCCAGGATTATCCCCATGGTTTCAGTGCACCAGGGCCTCTGTGGAATAACAGGTGCTTGGGCTACACTTTTTGAGCCTTTTTTAGTCCTGAGCACCATGAGCAGGGCAAAGCTTGGAGCTGGAAGCAGTTCTGTTTCTTTTTTTAATTCAAGCACCATATTGCAGTGAGTGAGCAAGCATTTTAAGTAATCAGCAAGCAAGTCTGATCCTCTTCAAGAAAGCTCAAGATATTTCCCATAAACATTTTTTTTATAAAGTGAGTGCCATATTATTCATTTTATAGTAACAATTTCCAAATATATTGTCTGAGTAGCTATCAGGATGTATATACACCTCCAAAGAGAGGATCACAAAGCATGACAATACTTTTGTCTCTGGTAAAGTATCCATGAGCACTGGTTATCCTCAGCAGCAATTCATCCGCGTGCATAATAGAACATTGTGTAAACATATCCTGGGGTTGCCTTGAGGCTTGGTGGATGGGAGAACGATAGGATATCTGAATTCTGTTCCTCAGTCCGTCAAGCCTATTAGAAGTTATCCTTGTGTTCGACCATTCAGCCCACACCACCGGCCAGAACCAAGGAACTTGGTGCTTTGTTCCTAGTGGAAATCTCAGAGTGACTCCAAACCCCATGCTTTCTACAAAGCCATGCGTGGAACATTAGACCATCATGTGGTCAAGCAACAACGCATATTTGCACTCTCGCCGCCATCAGTAAGTGAACTCCATGTCATAACAGGCTGAGACAGACGGTATTTCTGAGACATTGGAAGATGCACTACTACTATTCAGAGCCCTCTACTGTTCTCTTCTTTGTGTGTCTACAGGCATCAACACAGGCATACCTTTGTAACAGCAGGGTGAGTTTGCTTCGGTTATTTCATACATATGAGACTAGTTCTTATATTTCCTATTTCCTAATAGCGAATTGTAATTTGCTTCGTCTGGCACAGAGCCTGGGGATAGAGTGACATGGCTGCTATATGCTTAAATGTCCCAAGCCCCAAAATCCCCTTTCAACCATTGCCTTTCATTGACTAAAAGTGTACAGGGACACAAAGTGGAACAAAGCTTTATGTACGGCATCTGTACGAGTCCATTCAACAAGGACACCAGGCCCCTCATCCTGGAACTTCTGCTCAGGTTTCAATCTGGCTCCGTAGTCTAAGTGAAGTGAATCGAGACTATCACCTACCCACGCAATGGCTTGTTTAGTGGTTTTCAGGTGATGAGGAGTTCCATGGCTAGAAAGCATCATTGTACAACCTATTTGCCCAACATGTGACAATAGAATGTCAAGGTGGAGTGAGTACCTCTACATGACCCAACACACACGGAGACCAACCATGTTTAATGAAGCTGCTTCCGAGTCAGAGTTCTGATGCAGGGTGACTTGGAAACCGAAAGCGTCACTTGAAATAAATGTTTAACAAAGCCCCAGATTGCAGAAGGCTGCGGTTGGGATGGGGCTATTGGAAACATGGCCCATCCTGCCCCAAAACCTGCCCCCTAGCTTGCACTGGGAGATCGCACTGCTGTCAATACTAAACTGAAGACACCACAGGCAGCACAAAGCCTGAAAATGCCGGGGGCCAGACGACCTGTAGCATGAAATGACAGTTGATCCTACGGAGAACTTCTCTGGTTCAAGGATCTAACGCTACACCATTTCAATCTTATGGTGAGTGGGAAAAGACAAATAACACACTGCAGCATGCTGCAGAAAAAGAACCTCCTATGTGATGTGCCTGGCATTTGTTCAAAGGCTCAGACCCCAAAAACAACGGTAATTTAACTGAGGAAAAACAGGTGTCACTTATGAAAATTAGATTAGCCGCACCGACTGCTTGAGCATGGATTCTGGAGATCTACTGTTGATAAAGTGATCCAAAGGATCATGTGGCAGTGCCTTTTTTTTGCAGTTTTTAGGTCTCGACTAGCTATCGCGTAAGCGATGCTTTGCGAGAATTTAGTAAGGTACTTTTGAAAATGCTCCCAAAGGCTGCAGGCGGATCGGGTACGGTGCATTTGCGCTGGGCGCGAGCACCATTTGTCAGCCTGCGTGATCACTTTCGCGGCTGCTTTGATGTTCTCAGTGAGCCACGCGGCCACTGAGAACATCAAAGCGGCTGCGAAAGTGATCACACACACCCTGTACTGCTTCCTTCCCAAGTGTTGCTTCCTACTACTCGTTCTTTCTTTCTGCTTGTTAAACAAGGATGTATGACGTTAGCACGCATACTATTACCATGCATACCTTTACAACGCGGTATTTACAACGAATACCGTTACAACGCATAGCGCTTTGAGGTGCTGGATAGTGGTAAGTATAATTTTATATTCCAACTCCAGTCCCCGTGGACACTAGGGAAGGTGTTGGATATAAAATTAAACTTATTCCCTATCCTAGAGCGCCCCCCAGCGCAATGCGTTGTAATGGTATGCGTGGTAATGCCTGCGTTGTAATGGTAGTGCATTGTAAAAAATGCGTGCTAAACGTTGTATACCGTTAAACAACCGCCATGGTAAAGCTTAGGCTCCCAGAGCATGTTTCCTCCCCTCTCCCCGTGCTCCCCCTCCCCACATGCACACTCATGCTCCGAGGCCTCCAGAGCCCCCCATCTATCCTCCCGGCGCGTTTTCAATTAGTTTTGGCAACGCATGCGTGCTCCTCCTTTGCCTGTTTCACCCTCACCCTCCATTGTTCTCTCTTGTGTGTGTGATGCTTTTCCCCTCTGCTCCATTCCCATGTTGCGTTGCCACCCCCACCCATTCCTCAGTAAACTACTTGCATGCATGTAAACATTTATTATTATTATTATAATTACTTTTTTGGTAGGGCCCTACAGTGCATCAATGCATCTCATGACCATTTTGCGGCAAGGTTGACATATTGGGCAACATCTCCTACAATTCCGCAATATTTTCCCTAACTTAATTGTGCAAGGGAAAATCAAGTCGGGTCGACAGCCAGATTTTGGGCTACAATCCACGCAGTGTATGCCCGATTCACAGAATTGCACCTCACAGCCATATTGCAACATGGGGTTGCTTCGCCACGCCCCTCTTCCACTGTCTGCCTCTCCACAGTAACAACGCAAACATACATCCTCTGCTACACGAGCAACTCCTTCCTATGAGGGTGTTGCTGTTTCTGCATTGACCTTTGGCCTGCCCCCATAAACCTGCACACCTGCCCCATCATTCCTTTGACCCAATCGTGATCAGATGCATACCTCACTGCATGGGCATGCCAGCACTTGTAAAGCCCAGCCCCAAACCTTTTTGCCCTTCATTGTTTCAGGCTCACCTACCTACTTCCTTCTTTTTACCTGCCTGCAACTTCTGCGACCACCACTTACCATGCTAATTAATGAAGGAGGCCTCCTAACGCCTGACGCCACATGTGTTGGAAATCAGCTCTGTCCCCCCAGTAGTCATCAGTTTGTGGCTCACCCAGCCCTATCTGATTCACAAACATTTGTTTGCCTCGGGCCCTGGAGTTCTGCACCACCCCCAGCTACTTCAAAGGAAAGTAAGTTAAAGGGAGAGTGTCTTTCTGGTGTTTAACTTTCAGCACCCCGGCAGTGGCGTGTGTAACAAAAGCTGCTTGTATGTGAGTTCAGTTTAAAGGTGCGAGAAAGCTATTACTTCGCCTAGTAATGCTCAATAAGGTTTTGGTTAAGAAATATTTACAAAACCTTTGCTACTTAGTAATACAATTCTGCTAATTACAATAAATACATGCAGCGCTGTGATGTGGGTAATGTTTTTATTAGTGTTTAAGAAACCACAGTAAATCTATTTTGTTCTGATTTTTTTATTTTATTTAATATTCCGTGTTGACAATGCCTTTGGCCCATTTATTAGCCAGTGTTGTAGATTACATTCACAGAAGCCCAGTAGAAGCAGAACGTTTGTATTTTTGTGTGAACGGTGACCATTTCACTCTGGCTATTCAAGTTATTTGTCTGTGGGGGAAAAAAAAGAAAACAAGCATTGGCATAGCCAATAGGTCTCGCTTTTGGGACCTTCTAAGTATTTTTGTTCAAACTGTTTCCCTTCTATTTACTTCCCTCCCACTGACCATTTGTGAAATATAATTATCTTGACCTTCCTATAGTTTATCCGAGTCATTCATCTTTCCTATTTTTATGTTTATACAAATGTTCTTTGTGCCTTGAAGTTCAGAGAACAGCTACAGAATATTTGCATGGTGTCCGAAATCTGCTTGAATCGAAGAAGTTATAGTTGCCTGAACAAAGTTGTTTGCTCTGCAAATGTATACTGTCTCTACTTATAATTCTGAATTGCTATGTCATCCGTGTAAGATGGTATTCTCAAGTTCACCTACGTCAGTGTGAGGCAGCTTCCTACTTAACCACACACACACACACACACACCACACACACACCACACACACACACCACACACACACACCACACACACACACACCACACACACACACCCACACCACACACGCACACCCACACTACACATGCACAACACAACACACACAACACACACATCACACACACCCTCACAACCACACTCACAACCACACTCACAACCACAACCACACTCACAACCACAACCACACTCACCACAACAACCACACTCACAACAACAACCACACTCACAACAACAACCACACTCACAACAACAACCACACTCACAACCACAACCACACTCACAACCACACTCACAACAACAACCACACTCACAACCACACTCACAACAACAACCACACTCACAACCACACTCACAACCACACTCACAACCACACTCACAACCACACTCGCAACCACACTCGCAACCACACTCGCAACCACACTCACAACCACACTCACAACCACACTCACAACCACACTCACAACCACAACCACACTCACACTCGCAACCACACTAACAACTGCAACCACTCTCACAACCACAACCACACTCACAACCACACGCACAACCACACCCACAACCACGCTCACAACCAAAACCACACTCACAACCACACTCACAACCACACTCACAAACACACTCACAACCACAACTACACTCACAACCACAACCACACTCGCAACCACAACCACACTCGCAACCACAACCACACTCGCAACCACACTCACACTCACAACCACAATCACAACCACACTCACAACCACACTCACAACCATACCCACACACACAACCACACACACACGCACACACACACACCACACAAACAACCACACAACCACACGCACACACAACTACACACACACACACCCACACACACACCACACACTCACAACCACATTCACAACCACACTCACAACCACACTCACAACCAAACACACACACAACCACACACCACACACACACAACCACGCATCCACACACACACACAACCACACACAACCACACACATACACACACATACACAACCACACCGTCAGTGCACACTTTCGCCAGACATAGACACCATAAGTCGTCATTGCACGCGTTCACCGGGCACAAACACCACCAGCTGTCAGTGCACCCTTTCAAAGGGCACAAACACCACCAGCCATCAGTGCACGCTTCCACCAGGCACACACCACCAGACGTCAGTGCACGCTTTCACCAGGCACACACACCACCAGCCATCAGTGCACGCTTTCACCAGGCACACACACACCACCAGCCGTCAGTGCACGCTTTCACCAGGCACATACACACACACCAGCAGCCATCAGTGTACGCTTTCACCAGGCACACACCATCAGCCGTCAGTGCACGCTTTCACCAGGCACACACAACACCAGCCGTCAGTGCACGCTTCCACCAGGCGCACACACACCACCAGCTGGCAGTGCACACTTCCACCAGGCACACACACCACCAGCCATCAGTGCACAATTTCTACAGGCACACACACCACCAGCCATCAGTGCACACATCAATTGTTAACGCATCCACAATTAACTATTATAGCAATCGCAGTATGGCGCACTTTACTTTTAAACATATTCATCTAAAGAGCAGTATGGCACCATTGCTACAAAAATAAATACACATTTTTTTTGGCCTACAATTTATAGACTTTTGTTGCACTTGGTGTTGCAATATTTTAGCTCAAACTTAATTAATGCAAGACCTATTGCATAGCAAATGCTTGTTTAATATATCATGAATTCGACCCGAAGGTATTGGAGTGCTTTACATGAGCACAAGTTACATTAACAAGGACAACGAGGCGCAAATAGAGCCAAATTTAGGCGGGGGTGCAGGGGGGGGGCTACTAAAAATGTCAAGGGGGTGCTAATTCTTCCAGCAATATGCAGAGTGGAGATGAAGGGGTGAAAAAACAACAAAGCCTCTTTAACACGTAAATGGTATTTTAAAGACCTGTGAAGTACTCAGGTGCTGCTGTGATAAGCTCAAAAACTGTCTGTGTGTGCCAGGAAAGCCAGCACTGTGGGTGTGCGTTGCGCACCTGCAAGGACACATTAATGTTATGGTAGGTTATGGGGAGATTTGCCCAGAACCACAGGAGGTTGAGCGTAGCTGCTGAGACTCGAACCCGGTTGCCCAGCTCCAAAGACCGCACCTCTGGCCATTAGGCCACAACTGCTCACAGCTCTCTTAGCTTGACGTCACCGTCCCGCCAATTGACACAATATGTTGGCACCGCCGGGCAGCTCTTTCCAGTGCCCGCACGCGGACGGCTCAGCTTGGCACGGGGCGGCGAGAGTGGCAGCTGGTGCAGTCTCAAAAAATATTTTCCAGATCATCTCACATCAGAAGCAATTTGTTGAGGCTATTTCACTGTTCCACTTCAGTGGAAACGTCTCCCAGACCAAAGCGCGCCAGGCAGAAATCAAAAACAGGAAACGGATCCAACAGTACCGCGTACAATCTAAGTAACTCGAGAAGAGGCGAGGGTGTGACGGCGACTAAAGCGCGTCTGCTTTGAATAGAATATTCAGTCGAGTTCTAACATGTGCCTAAAATCGACAATGTGCTCACAGATATTTAGAACGAATCGCCAGTGTTTGCATTTCACTGTGTGAGGGGAGGAGAGGCTGGAATTAGACAGCCCAGATAAAGCAAACACCGCAAATGTTTAAACAAATACAACAGGAAATCGCACATGCAAATATTTGCAGGCTGTTGATGAATATGCATTGTGCTGGCAGACTCGGACTCTTGTGGTAAACCGAGCAGAACATTTTTACAGCAGTGGTTGAAGCGTACCGCATTCTTTGTTGTATGAACGAAAATGGAAACAGGCTCAGAGAACCCGGCTAGCATTTTGAACAGCTACGGTATAGATTTATATATACCTCGCTCTTTTGAACAGCTACGGTATAGATTTATACCTCGCTCTAGCACAATCCTATCCCTTTCGGTGTGAATCGACTGGCTCAGCCAGGATTCCAAAGGCTGCAATGAAATCAAGGCAACCCCCCCTTACGTTCTTAATGGGGGGCAACATTGGGGTTCAATGGGTCTCTCACACATCTTGGTCCGGGTTCCACTGCACCTGCTGCACCAAGGTTGGCTTAGCCCCAGAGACCGTGGTGTGTGAGTTCTCCTCACACCACCCTCAAATAGAAGGCGCCATTCACAAAACTGTACCTGAGAGAAGATCTAATTTGCTATTGAAAATGTTTGAAGGCGGGCCCACAAAGTGACAGGTGCTTCGCAAAGCCAGTTTGTCATTTCAAGGTGCTACTTAAAGCATGGGAAACCTTTTCTATGCTTGTAGATATCCACCACCCCCTTTGACCGTGGCACCAAGGGGGGTTTAAAGTCTCGTGGGGTTTAGGATTAGAAAAATGTACATTGCAAATCATGGAACAGTCACAGCATTGTGGCTACTAAAAACCCCGTGCACTGCCTTTCTAATTCGAATCTGCACTTATGAATTTACAACTCAACGCTCCAAGGGGAGTGGCGTTGTAACTGTTAGAAAAGCCACCGATAATTCCCTATTTCAAAGGAGATTTTGTCAAGTGAAGACTTTTTATGGAGGGCTTTCCATTAGATCAATTAAAACAAACAAATATATGTTTTTAAAGCCAGAGAGGGGTGGGGAAAGCAAAGCATTAGTTGGGGGGAGGGACTAGGGAGCAACATGGATCACATTGGCGTGGGAAGCAGCACAGGAGGGACACAGAGCTAGAAAACATTGATAGTCTCGTGGAGTGTGTCGGACACCATCTTTCGTGTGGTATTCTGCCAGATTTTAGCCTTCCCTACCCTATTTTGCTGAATGCATTTTTTTTATCTTTAGGACTCTGCACACTTTACTCCTGCTAACCAGTGCAAAGTGCCTGTGCTCTTGCTTCTAAGCACAGTATCATTGAGGTACACCTAATTGGCACATTTCATTTACTTATTAAGTCCCTAGTATACAATACTATGTATGCCTAGGGCCTGTAAATTAAATTCAACAAGTGGGTTGCAGCACTCACTGTCCCACCTGATAGAGTAGCACTGCTAACATGTCTACTAGCCTGCCCTTTCAGCCTGTGACTGCAGCTTTAAACTGCCATTTCAACTTGAGGCCTAAACATTTCTGTTCATTTTTACTTATAAGTCATTCCTAAGGTAGGCCCTAACAGTTCATAGGTCTCGATGCATGGTGGCAATGCAAGCCTCCCATAGACAAACCCTAGTTTACTTTGTTACACTTTATAAGTGCTAAATTCAGTTTTGGAATACTTAGAGAGATACTTCTTCCATTTATTATAATCATAATTTAAAATCCTCTTCAATGGTAAAGTCTTATTTTAAATTATTATTTTGGAATTGCCACTTTTACAAAGTTGGTATTTGCCTGCTTAAATTTCTAGGGATTTTCTGTGAGAGGCCATCTGTCCATGAACTGTTGAAGGCACCACCCCCAACCCCCCTCCCTGGAAAATGTGTATTATGAAAAGACAGTGAACAAAAGTCCCGGAGGTGGAGAGGTAAGGGACTTCCTGACAGGATGGCTGGGGAGAAGCTGTGCCACTCTCCTGATTGCACTTCAAAGGGTATCCCCTGGAATTTACCCAGTTCTTCCTGACTTCAAAAGAAACATACCCTGTCACTGGAAGATACAGCTCACACTTAGGCCTGCCAGCCCTTCGTTTTACTAGACAGGATGGAGCTAAACCCAGAGCAAAGGGAGGAACTAGCCACACACAGTTTTAGAGTTAGACAAAGGGGTGTCCCCACCCACAGGCTGGCACAGGGTATAACATTGACATCTACAGAAACTGAAATCAGAGCACTCTGGACCTGTAAAGACTCAGAAGGAGTACTGCCTTGCTGTCTGAAATGAGACTGTACCTTATTGTCTTGAACCCATGATCCACAAAGGGAGTCCTGGGGTCAGTTGGCAGACCTCCTGATTGTGTCACAGGGGCATAGCAATCTTCCAGAGGCCAATTCTGCTTTCCAAATGAGACAACCCAACTTGATTTGAACTTGGCCCCTTTGGTGGCCTCTGTGGGAGTGAGTCCCGACCCCCAAGCGCTATCCACAAGGCCCTGGACCCTGGGCTGGATTCAAAGTGTACTCGAAGGTGTAATTGAAGGTTCCATCAGATCTGGCGCTGAGTGACGCAGAGACTCGCAGTGCCACGCAGATCCCTACTTAAAGTCTCACCAGATCCAACACAGTGTGACACAGGATGATGCAGAGCCTCAGAGAGCCTCAACGCACTGTTTTCGCATCAAAGTTGGAAGCTGAAACTTCCAGCAGAATGAGCGTGACTCCCTATCCGGCCTGCCCTCACTCATGGTCAGCTTGAACTTGTGACTTTTCCCCAGTCCGGTGTGACCATATATCCGCAGTAGGCACTTCATGCCTTTTGGCAATATTTTTATTTTAGTTTGTTGTGTTTTCACTTTATTACTGTTTGAGTGCTGCATATATACTTTACATATTGCCTCTAGTTTCACCCTGCATGCTTGTGTGCCAGGCTACCAGGGAGTTAACCACAGGTTTATTTGCTGTCTGTTGTAGATCACCACGACAAGGATTGTGATTATTGTTTGAAGTGGGTTCTCACCTCCTTCAACAAATAGTTACATTTCTTACAGAGTGCTGAAAGAAAAAGTAAAAAAATATATTTCTCTAAATGTAAACAGGAGTAGGATACAAAGTCAGACAATCCAAATGGATGGTAAAGAGGCTTTGATCCAGGGGAGGATCAACTACAAACAGAGGAAGTCAAACCATGGAATAAGGAGGTAGCAGATGAGAGGGCAATACACCCTACAATGGTAAGCAATGGCCGGGCTCTAAACCCATTATAATAGACAAAGAAGGGGGTTCCCCGTGGGCAACTTTAGGATATAGGCAGGTAGTGGGGGGGAGAAACCAATGTAAATAGAAAGAGAGAACACCCTGCCTTAGGATATAAAGGCCCTAGCCGAAGGGTCCAACAGATATATGTAGAGGGGTGATTCGCCTAGGGGTTGACAATACACATAACAGTAACCTGGTCAAATCAAAGGTAGACTGTACAGTTCATGTTTAGGAATATATATATATTTTTTATTTATTTTTAAGGATAACAAAGATATAAATATAGAGTTTTTAGGTATCAAATCAAATTTAAATACTTTATTCGACAACATTGTCATAAAAGCTTTCATCCCTATCTAGACATAATAAATACTAATCTATTAGTAAAAAACATATTAAATAACGTGCAATAGTGCATTGTTGGCGAATAAGAATCTTTAAAATTTACACATTAAAAAGTATCATCACAGACCAAAGGAAGTTCATGTAGTTCATGGGGGTTTTAAAGTGCGCGTGCGTATTATCCAAGCCCAACCCAGGAATTTGGCCACTGCAATTGCAAGTTGAGGGGCACAATTTGATTTCAGGACCCTGAAAGCCTCGAGGCATCTCCTTGTGCCCAGGTTTTTGCATGCCGGTTTCAGCCACCTATTCCTTGGGGCAGCGTATAATGGACATACGAATAAAAAGTGCAAAATATCTTCTACATGGGATTTACAATAAAAGCATGTGCTAACGTTATCAGGGGACCATTTAACAGTAAAAGCATTTAGGGGTAGGGTGCCGACTCTGAACTGGAAAAACAATTTCCTATCTAGAGGCTTGGAGATCAAATCCCAGTACAGTTCAAACATAGGGAACGTTTTTATCTCTAGAAACTGGGATGTCAAGGCGGGAGATTGGCTGGAGACCAATGCGGCATTATTTATCATTTCCCAGTATAGCTTTTTTAATGTATTCTTGGAAGGAAAGTCATCTGGGTCAGTTACGGACCACAAGTGTTCAAGGTGCAATTTTTGAAGTAGTTTCCTCACCTCTTTTAACCAAACTACTTTGTGAAAGGTATCAGAATTGTCAACATCCAATAAGGCAGCAGCATAGTGGCTCAGTTCCGGGGTAGTTTTTATACGCCTCCAGTATAGGAGGGGGCGAAGTCTAATCATGTCCACAATCCTTTTCCTCCCCAGATCGTAAAGGAGAGGAGTGGAGGGGGTACTCTGTGGGACCCCGATTAAGCCTCGCAGGAATTTATTTTCTGCCACTGATAAAGCATTCAAATTGGTGAAGCCCCAAAGTTCTGACCCGTAGAGGCATGCACCCAGCACTTTCATGCCGTAGATCTCCAATGTTGGCTGTATTGGTTTTGTAAATGAAGTTTTATGCTTCTTGGCTATTGCCCCTGCCAACTGATTATATTTTAACATTACAAAGTCCATGTGGGATCTCCAGTTCATGCTAGCATTCAGAGAGATGCCTAGATAGGTAAAGGCATCAACTTCTTCTAAGAAAGCCCCATTGTGAACCATTTTCCCCTTGTATTTCTTAGAGGGATTCAGATTCATAAATTTTGTCTTTGATGTGTTTATTTCTAGGCCTCGGATCCGGCAGAATTCTCCAAAAGCGTTTAGTGTCTTTTGTAGGCCGCTAGGGGTCCGCGAGACCAGCAAGGTATCGTCCGCGAACATAAGTACTGGAACTCGCTTCCCATCTAGTAATGGAGCATCCGTCGGAGTTTGCTTCAGGAAATCCACAATGCCGTTTATGTAGAGGGAGAATAGCGTGGGGGCCAGGACACAGCCCTGTCTTACTCCTCTCTCCACAGGAAAGGTTTCCGTGACCTCCCCCTGGGTTCCCCACCTAATCCGGGCATAATTGTTCTCGTGGAGTCTTACAAGCAAAGTTAGTAATTCCGGGCTTATTCCTAAATCCCTTAGAACATCCCAAAGATTTTGACGGGGAACTAAATCAAATGCGGCCTTTAGGTCAACAAAAACAGCGAACAGGGGACCATTTAGCAGGGTGACGTTCTTCCAATATAAAGTTAAAAAGTGAAACACTTGGTCAACAGAGCTGGTTAAAGGGCGAAATCCAGCTTGATAAGGCGAAAGAATGTCCTTGTCAACTATCCAGGCTTGTAACTTGTTTTGAACCAGCCTACCCATCAATTTTTGGGCACAGTCGATAAGGCTGATTGGCCTGTAGTTGCTTGCTAGAGCCTTATCTCCTTTTTTGTAAACTGGAATAATTTCTGCTCCTTTCCACGTTGTGGGAATCTTTGCCCCCTGTGCGATAGCATTTCTGAGCCATACGAAATATTTACACCAGCTATCTCTGTCTAATAAGAAAACGTCAGCCGGTATGCCATCAATGCCTGGTGCCCTGCCTCTGGTCACTCCATCCATTGCCTCATGTGCATCTTTTAGTGTAAATGGTCCATTGGCAAAGAAGACCCTTTCTGGAGGAGGAACTACCAGGGGGCCTATATTGTCAGCATATTGGGGTTTGAAGAAGTCAACCCAGGACTCTTTCGGGACATGATTTTTTGGGCATTCCGCTACACCCCCTGAACCCCATTTTAATATGGCCCAAAACTCTTTCTGGTGTTTGTCAGCACATGCCTTCTTCAGTTCTAACCAGAGATTCTCATCCCATTGCTTTTTTGCCTTTGCTTGGGTTTTTCTATATTCATCCCTGACTTTCAAAACTCCCGTTTTAGATCTAAGAGCATTACTAAGGTTATGCCTTGCTACTCTACATGATTGGTCGTACCAACCCTTTTTTATAGATTGTCCGTTACCCTTCTTCTTCTTGCCAGCTTTCAAGAATAACTTCTGGAGGTTGGCAAAGAACTTTGGCTGTGACTCTTCGATTATCATTTTAAAATTTCCATCATTCATTAAAACCTGCAGTCTGGCAACTTCATCAATAACTAGCCCCTCAAGGACCTGCCTATCCTCTGCATTGGCCACTAAAGTTGCCCATCTAACATGACGAACGTTGTTTGATAAAACAACGTCTGAGGTCATAAAGTTCCTAGCTAAATTTTCTGTCATGATTTTTTGTTCAAGGTTAAATATTAAAGACAGAGGGTTGTGATCACTCTCCAACCTGGATATGACCTGCATGTCGATCACTTTGTTCCAGACTCTAACATCTATCAGAATATAATCAATTCTACTACTTGATCTTAGGTTATCAAAGGTGTGCCTACCCTGAGCATCAGAAGGAGTACGGCCATTTACTGCCCTCAATCCTCTGGATAGGCATAAACTTTTCACCTGGATAGCTACTTGTGACCATTTTTTAACCACTGGAATGTCTAACTGAGGAATTCCCCATTTGGTGTCTTCTTCGTAAGTCAGATCATTGACCTCACAACCTAGAGGTTCAAATGTTGTATTTAGGTCTCCTCCTACTAAGATGTTATACTGGGTAGATAACTTCTCTAGGTCCGCATCTAGGTCTACTACTATATCTGAGGGTATACCCCCTAGAGTCCCCCTAGCATAGATGTTGTATATTGCCAGCTTGCAACCATCGTTGCAAGTGAGCAGGATAGAAAGTAGGTCACTGTTGGAAATAAGATTCTGCTTAGTAGTACATTGCAGAGTTTGCCGTATCCAAATGATTAAACCCCCTGAAGGGCGTCCCTTTGGATTCTTCTTCGCGGGCACATAAAAGTTCAAGAATCCCAGGCGAAATACTGGTGACACTGACCATGACTCTTGTAATAGTACAATGTCATAAGAATCTATAAAGTCACACCATTCCGGGGTCTCAGTTTTATATTGGATACCTGCAATATTCCAAGAGATAATCTTGATGGGGCTTCCTCTTTCCATACTCCTCTTATTTAAGGGAGTAGTCAGGTTAGGGGAAGGCTCACCAGGTAGGGACCTTACTTCAATCAATGTAATACCTGGTTGGGCAGCTGATGAGCTGTTCTCCACTAGTTTAGTGGTACAGCCTCTAGGGTCGAGTATCCTACGATCTGTTTCTTCTAACATAGTAAGACTAGGATTCCCATGCTGAACCTCTATAATCTTTGATTGCCCTGCACTCCTCTGGCTATCCAGTCAATCACATTGGCTTAGTCCTGATATGGCAGAGAACCTATTTTCTAACGTAATTCCCCAGTTACTTTTGTTTGGCGGGTATTTGGCTTTTCTTATAACGGGGTTCCATTTAGTTTTTAACAACGTTGGATTTATGGCATTTCCCTTTTTTGTATAAAAGAAATCCAGCGTTAATGGCACTATTTCTGTAGATCTTCGCTGAGGGGGGTATATATTAGCTAGTATGTTTGGTAGGACTTCGGGATCTGAGAGGTGCAACACCACGCAATCCCCCCTAAACTTTTTAAAGCCACCTCCGATCCATTCGACCCTTCTAGCTTTTACTATTTCCTGTGCCAGTTGATCCCTGCCTCCTGGTTTAAAAGCCATATTCTTGGATAACCAATGGAGTGATTTGTTTATCAATGAAGGGATATTCTCCTCTTGTCCTGGTTCTAATTGAGGGACGTTTGCTAGAACCAGAATTAGTGGGGAAGCTTCTACTATTAGTTCTACAGGACCCCTGTCCAAGTTCTCTAACTCGTTGGTATTTCTGGTAGCAGGCCCTGTTGAGTCCTCAACCCTCAGGACTGGATTTATAGTTCCTATCCCTTCTCCCCCTTGGCCAGACTGGTGCATGATATTTTGGGAAGTGCTTGCGGCACTATCTGGGCAGATTATGGCTTTAGTATTTTTAGGGACTGCCGTTGTCAAATTTGTTTGGGCAGGCCTAGGTGTTTCTGTTATAGTTTTTTGCAGGAGCGATCCCAATCTAGTGACCTCTGCTGTGAGCGAATCAATTTTGCTTAAAAGTGGTTTGGTAATCGTTTTAATTTTATTATCTATGGCGTTCAGTAGCTTTTTGAATTGATCTTCGTCTAGATGGATTCCACCTCCCCCATTATTCTCAATGTCGTCACCATGTTTATCCTCTGAGGAGGCCTCAAGACATTTTTTACCTGATCTAAGTCCGCCCCTTTTTGGTATATTTTTACCCTTATTCTTCGTTACTCTAGGGGCTGGCACCGGTGTAGGGGCTTCCTCCTCTAGGGTATTACTTTCAACGTCAACAGTGCACTCGGGGGCTGCTTCATTAATTTCAACTAGTAATTGGGTCAGTGAGTTAGTATCAGGAATTTGAAAGACCTCATTACTGATGTCAAGAATTGAGACTGGTGGAGGTGTGTTACCAATAAGCATGTCCGGAGAATAGCTAAGACCCAAAGAAGACCTCCTATCCTGGTTGATTTTGGCAACTTTCTGTACCATGTAGTTTTCAATTGTATTAATTGGAGCAGAGGATGCTTTAGCTTTAGGCATATTAGTATCAGCAAAGGTAGTCCATGGGATGACAGACAATGTGATGATCCAGACGAATACAGGAGTAAAAGGGTGACAGCACTTACTTAGATAGAATTGGACAGCGTTCTTGGCCCTGCTCCTGCCTCTTCGTGCCGATGAGGGCCGTAGAGGGCCCGCCCTTTGCCCGGGCTTCGCTCCGGGCGTCCCGCGAAGCGGGTAGCTGCGGCGCTTAAGTGCGCCTCCTGGCGCCCTCGCGTCGTCAGAAACGCGCGCCGCCGCGTAGGCTGCCGGGAATTGTAGTCCCGGAGCGGCGGCGCGTGGAGTCAGCTGGATTTTGACTCTTGGCGGTGGCGGCGTGCTGCAGGGCTTCCTCGCTGCCTCACAATGACTCCTGGCGGTGGCGGCAACTTCCAGGTAGGTGTTTGCTTGTCTCCCCCGCTCCGCCGGTAGCTGCGGCGCTTAAGTGCGCCTCCTGGCGCCCTCGCGTCGTCAGAAACGCGCGCCGCCGCGTAGGCTGCCGGGAATTGTAGTCCCGGAGCGGCGGCGCGTGGAGTCAGCTGGATTTTGACTCTTGGCGGTGGCGGCGTGCTGCAGGGCTTCCTCGCTGCCTCACAATGACTCCTGGCGGTGGCGGCAACTTCCAGGTAGGTGTTTGCTTGTCTCCCCCGCTCCGCCGGTAGCTGCGGCGCTTAAGTGCGCCTCCTGGCGCCCTCGCGTCGTCAGAAACGCGCGCCGCCGCGTAGGCTGCCGGGAATTGTAGTCCCGGAGCGGCGGCGCGTGGAGTCAGCTGGATTTTGACTCTTGGCGGTGGCGGCGTGCTGCAGGGCTTCCTCGCTGCCTCACAATGACTCCTGGCGGTGGCGGCAACTTCCAGGTAGGTGTTTGCTTGTCTCCCCCGCTCCGCCGGTAGCTGCGGCGCTTAAGTGCGCCTCCTGGCGCCCTCGCGTCGTCAGAAACGCGCGCCGCCGCGTAGGCTGGCGGGAATTGTAGTCCCGGAGCGGCGGCGCGTGGAGTCAGCTGGATTTTGACTCTTGGCGGTGGCGGCGTGCTGCAGGGCTTCCTCGCTGCCTCACAATGACTCCTGGCGGTGGCGGCAACTTCCAGGTAGGTGTTTGCTTGTCTCCCCCGCTCCGCCGGTAGCTGCGGCGCTTAAGTGCGCCTCCTGGCGCCCTCGCGTCGTCAGAAACGCGCGCCGCCGCGTAGGCTGCCGGGAATTGTAGTCCCGGAGCGGCGGCGCGTGGAGTCAGCTGGATTTTGACTCTTGGCGGTGGCGGCGTGCTGCAGGGCTTCCTCGCTGCCTCACAATGACTCCTGGCGGTGGCGGCAACTTCCAGGTAGGTGTTTGCTTGTCTCCCCCGCTCCGTCGGTAGCTGCGGCGTTTAAGTGCGCCTCCTGGCGCCCTCGCGTCGTCAGAAACGTGCGCCGCCGCGTAGGCTGCCGGGAATTGTAGTCCCGGAGCGGCGGCGCGTGGAGTCAGCTGGATTTTGACTCTTGGCGGTGGCGGCGTGCTGCAGGGCTTCCTCGCTGCCTCACAATGACTCCTGGCGGTGGCGGCAACTTCCAGGTAGGTGTTTGCTTGTCTTGTTTTTAGGTATCACATGTATATATAGATCATAAATAAGACAGACATAGATAAAAGAACAACATGATTAGGGGAATTTTTTCCTACCCAGTAACGGCCACACTTCACACACTCTTTCTCTTTCACTTCAATCTCTACTCACTCTTACTCATCTAGTATCATTCACCATTCATACTACATTCGTTCTGCTAGTCCTGGCGAGTACAACACTAGGGTGGTTAAGCGTGTTGTATAAATCGGGGTGTTTATTCCAGGGGGATGGTTTCGACTACGGGTCCTGATGTAATAAGGACAATAGCCGTTTTCCTGGAGACACAGGCCTGTGTCTCCAGGAAAACGGCTATTGTCCTTATTACATCAAAAATATATATATCAAAAAATATATATATTCCTAAACATGAATTGTACAGTCTATCTTTGATTTGACCAGGTTACTGTTATGTGTATTGTCAACCCCTAGGCGAATCACCCCTCTACATATATCTGTTGGACCCTTCGGCTAGGGCCTTTATATCCTAAGGCAGGGTGTTCTCTCTTTCTATTTACATTCTAAACCCATTATAAGTCTTTGGTGAAGTCTACAAGAGGCTTTTGCCTACAGAAAGCTAGTTCCTCTTTCCACACCTTATTTCCCTTTGCGTTCTGTTTTATACATTTAGCATGCAATGTAAGAAAGGCAACATTGACATCAAGTTCTAGAATTAAAAATAAATAAGTACTAGCATGAATCTAGGAAAGAAAGGCACGGAATGCAATACATTTTTCATTTTCAGACAAACTTCTTCAATATCTCAATTCCGATATTGGAATGGCAGACAACCACACTTTAAAAGTATCGAACTCAACAGCCACAGATTAACACAAAAGGACATAGAAGAAAGTAGATGTAAGTGGGAAAGAAATCCTTTTTAGAGCATTAGGGAGCTCACCTAAAGTCCTAGCAGTCAACGCTGCATAGTAATATGAAGAACTTTGCTTTTATGTAAGGGCTCGCTAGCACACTTTCTCACACTTCAGGTACTGTAAGTGACAGATGTTTCTATTAACCAACCCAGTAGTGCATCATGGTTATGCTCCGGGCTAGCTGTTCAAATCCCAGCTGAACCTTGAAGGTCTTAACTTCTTCAGAGGAGAAATTGTAGAAGTGTATTAAACAGTGGATCGATTCTCATTCATTCCAGGAAGTGCCTTAAGTCCTGGCAATGCACTTGAATATATAATGCTCCTGGTGTAAAGTCACACAAGGACATGAAGTGTGGTAGACAGGGCAGGCTTTGGGGTGGTGGCGCCGGGTGTGGCAGTCTTTGTTTGAGCACGCCCTTCACCCTACTTCTTTGAGTGTTCCCTCTCTGCTGCCTTTCATCGGTGCCCCATGCCTCTTCGTAGCCCCTCTTTTACACTTGTTTGATCTCTTTCATGGCACTGCTCATCCCAGTGTGGGTTGTCGGAGTGCTTGGCATTGCACACACATGTGGCAAAGAAACCGTGGCTTGTGTAGGTGTGTGGACCATTGTGTGGGATGTGTTCATTGGAGCGGTGGGGCGAAGTGTGTGGGGGTTGCATTGACATACATGCTGGTGGGCATTGTATGGTGGGAGTGCTTTGTCTGCAGGGGCATTGCCTTGAGAATTGATGTCTCGCATAGTGGTTAGGGTTGCTATACTGTTGGGAGTTTGTTGCTACTCAAGGGAGCCCATTTTGACGACTGTGGATTCGGGAAAGATTGAGAGGGGCGGGGGTTGGATTCTGAGCCTGTTCCATGCGGTCTGACTGCAGCAGCTCCGTGATGCGGGGTTATGGTTTACTGTGCTATATTAGAAGAGTAGTGACTAGTGGGCTGCAGGTGCAAGGCGGGTCTTTGTGTCGGAGTGATGACCAGCTGAGCTGCCTAGAGTGCAGATTCATGATCTGCGTGTTGCAAGTTGGGCTTTGCAGCTGGCACGTTGACTTTGCGCCATTAAGATGGGCCGGGGTTGCGACAGGAGTGGCCCGAATCTCTGACAAATGCATTGATTTTCAGTGTTATGTTGACATTTCTGTTGTCGCTTGGAGGTTGCTGACCACATGGGGAGCTTGACAGCAGATGCCTCTGACTGTGTGGGTCTAGGGTATGACGCCCTCTGGTTTAGCACTTGGTGTGGCAGCACTAAAGCCGGCAGTGGTGGTAGGCCGGGGTCTTACGGGTGATGCTGTGACTGCTTTGCAGCTTCTCGTGTGGTTGTAGTTCCAATGGTATCCTCTGGGACAGCGAGTTCTGCAACAGTTCAGTATCCAGGGTGTACCACGTGATGAGCAGATAAGGCACAGGCAGTCAGAGCGTCAGCTACAAGCCGGTTACATCATCCCCTGGGAACGACATCCGCTCTGTCAAAGCAGGAAACTAACAATGTTGATCTAGAACAAAAACCATTTGTATTTTACAAAGCTCTGTTCAGGCAAACGGGGTCAACCCGTGTAAATGGAGGGTGGTGCTACTGCGTCTTTGTGGCTGCAGGAAGGCGAGGCCTTTTATCTTTTCTTCAGTTATTTGGCTTGCAGGGTGGGGGGGGGGGGGGGGTACTACTCCCATCTGTGCATCTTGGGACCTGCTCAGTCTGATGCTCATTCCTCCAGATGGGGTGTGATTGACAGACGCATCTTTCACTCGCACTCTTGCCTGAAACAATGGATTCAACTTCAGGGTGTGCTGTGACCCACTTCTTTAGTGCCAAGAGGTAGTAGGGCTTGTTTGCAGTCAGTCTCAGGACCTTCTCCCTCCTCCACATGTGCGCCTTTTTCTCATCAATATTTGCTCTGATGCCTCTCATCGCCTGATCAGTAGCCAATTAGATTTTTCCCCAGTTACTGAGGTAGAACTTATTTTGAATGTATTTCAACAATGAGCTTCCACAGTCATTTGATAAACTTCTCTATAGTTTACCAAGTATTCACAAATATCTTCTTTTCTTCCTCCCCATTTGATCTCATGATTACAGCTCTTCCTCTGACAGACTATTGAGACTGCTAATAAGGTTTCAGTAGTTCCACGTTTCGAGCCTGTAGCGCTTAGTTTTCTTCAGGACCCGGGCAGCTTGGATGTTAAATCAGTACTGAAACACATCTGATGTATTTCTGGCTATAAAGGCAGGTTGGGCCTACAGAGCTAGTAACTAACTACATTCCTCTGAAGTGCTCCTTGTCGTCTGGTGTATCCCAGCGTTTTGCCACCTCAAACAAGGAGCCAGGCCCACCCAGCCCTGGCCAAGGGGGGTGACTAGCACATTCTCCTGAGCCTCTTAAGTCCCACAAGTCCAGAAATGGGAGGTGCAGATTGCACATCTGCAAAACAATGATTTTCACCTTTAGAGGCTCGTGGAAAATGAAACCAGAGTATAAATAAAGCAAAACTGATGGACCTTAGAGGGCGGCAGAGAGAGGGCAGGGGCAATCAAAGTGGCATAGGAGGGGTGTTCTCAGCCCCAATAGAAGCAAGCAAAATAGCCCCTTAACCCAGCAGTGAGTAGTAAAAAAACACCATAAATGAGGAGTATTGGGTACTTCAAACTCATGGATCCTGTGCAGTCACAAGCCAGGAAAAGTTGTCACGCGACTGCGTTATCCTTCTTTACTGGTTTCATAGCAGAGCCTGCCTGTTCAGAAATCTTCTAATTTCCCCTAGAGGCCAGACCGCCTGTGGGTCAATGGTGACACACTTCTTCCTCCCAAGCATGAAACTCAGAAGGGCAGCTAGTTATGTGACTGAGGAGCTTCCCAAAATGGCAGCATTAACAAAACGCTGATACTGCTGTGGGATTCTTGCAGTGGCATAGCAAAGAGGGGGGCCATGGGGGGTGTGGTCAGTCCACCCCACGTGGCACGAGTTTGGGTGCGGCACACCCTCCTTTCATGCGGCTGCCACGGGTGGCAAATGCAGAGACTGCCAGTACCCCCCTCCCCACTCTTTCATGTGGCCATCGTGGACGACAAATACAGTGACCACCAGGGGGGCACAAGGACTAGCTACGCCAATGGATTCTTGTCCACTCTATTTATTTTTATTTATTATTCTATTTTAAGAGTTTTATATAGCGCTGGCTAGACTCGGAGGTATCAGAGCGCTTTACATGAGGTTCCACAAAAGTACAAGATTACATCAGTTCCAATTTACCTCAGTTGCTAGACAAACAATTACAAGAGCATAGAAAACGAGATAAATGAAGTGTAGAGGGGAAGGGGGTAAGGGTAAAGGGGTGGGAGGGAGAAACGGTAGAAAGATGAAGGAAAGTTTGCCCAAAGTCCGGCTGGGTAGGTGACGGTCGAGGGGGAAGTCCCAAAACCCATCTCCTCTATAGCTATCAGGTAGCTCCATCGGGCTTTGGCCAAATAGCTAGGTCTCAATGGGTAAAACATTTAAGGAACATGGAGGGCAAATTAAATGGAGTGTAGAGGGGAGGGGGCAGGGAAGGTGAGAGAGGGAGGATAGGGGAAGAGACAACGAGGAGAGACGAAATGAAGTCTGTCTAAAAGCCGACTGGGTAGGTGACGACCAAGGAGGGAGTCCTCGGCCCTTCCCCCCTATAGCTAAACCAGGTAGCTCCATCGGGCTTCAGACAAAATAGTGCAGTCTCAATACATTGAGAGAGGAGAGAAGGAGAGACATAAATAGAGGGAGGATGCGGGAAGAGGCGACAAGGAGAGACGAAAGGAAGTCTGGCTACAGACCGACTGGGTAGGTGACGTCCAAGGAGGGAATCCCCGACCTGTCTGACCCTATAGCTAAACCAGGTAGCTCTAAAATTGAGCACTCAATCAGTAGTACTCTAAAAACAGGAAGCAGTGTAACCCTCCCAGGTGTCTATTCTACTATGATAGGTAGCAAGTGTGATCTCCACATATAATTTATTCTATTTCCCAGGATTAATATCCGTTTTATCCAGCTCATGGTATGGAGGACAGAAACATTTCTGTTTGTAGCAAAATTTCTTTATTTTAATTCATACAACAAGGACAGCCGACACGTGTTTCGCCCCCTCTTGGCGAATTGCGACGGGGCTTTCTCAAGGCTAAATGGATTAAATCACGTTGGCAATTCTCATTTCCAGATGTGTACAGTGTCCGAAATTTAAAAATTACTTCTTCAAAATTAAAACATTTCTAGTCTTGGCTAATGCCCTCGATCCTAGAGTCCTCCCGGCATGGTGGTTCTTAGGTCGAATCCTCCTGGGAGGAATTAAAATAAAGAAATTTTGCTACAAACAGAAATGTTTCTGTCCTCCATACCATGAGCTGGATAAAACGGATATTAATCCTGGGAAATTGAATAAATTATATGTGGAGATCACACTTACAATCTTTTCAAAACTGTTCCCTTAATTTGAAGGCCAAGAGGTCCAGAGCTTCGAGTGTGTCTCCACCCACGGATCAATTATACTTATTCAAGTGTTGTCCAAAGCCTTAAAACCCTTGGGCCTTTGCTACTCTTTCTATATGATAGGTAGCGTCTACAGCCATATAAAAGTGGTTGAAGTAAACTTTTTCAGTCCTCTTATTGGACTTGTGCAGGGTCCACAGATATACATACGCAGAGCAGCTTGAGCGGGTGATAGTAAGAAGTACTTTGGTCTCGGTTTGCAAATACTTCGGTGAATAGTTGTGCCATAAACCAGGATGGTCGAACTTCCGCGAGAATGTTTACAGCATGAGGAATGTTCACAGATAGTTGTGGGCAAAATATTCTGTCAAATGCTAGGTATGTTAAATTGGACTTCTTTTTATAATGTTATAAACATAGAAACACCAAAATCAACATTAAAACTGACCTTGGCAGATGGAGGCAAATCCATGGAATTTCACAGATTTGTTAGGAAATTCTTCTCCACTTCCTACGTGATGAAAAAATAAATTTGCCAAACTTGTTCACAGACATAATGCACAAAGCTGGTTGTTTCCCCTGAAAAAAGCATATTAAACCCTGGGAAATTCTGGAGTAAATTCAGTGGTGCTGGAACAATTTTTCAGAAGGCAGGGGTGCTGCCATCAATGGTTGATTCACTGCGGTCAGAGGGATTGTTAAAAATCCAGAGTTTCAAACAAAGAACAAGTGTACCAATTGAGCTACGCCCTAGCAGAATTGTAAACAGCCGGTGCACCATTTTGGAGCACATTGTCGCAAATATATTACTAAAGCATTTGTGCAACACCAAGTTAAGTGCACTGATTTCTTTCACATCACCCCACATGCCCTCCCCTCCGAAGAATACATTCTACTGGGAGACCTCAATTTCCATCTGGAAAAGAGCAACAACAGTAACACTACCACCCTTCTGGACAATCTCGCCAATCTCGGACTCAAACAACTTGTTAACACCCCCACACACTATACAGGGGACACACTAGACCCTATCTTCACCTCCAGCAAGCATATCTCCTTCACTCACACCACAGCCCTCCACTGGATGGACCACAGTTTCATCCACTTCATTTACAATAAGACCACGATCCACAACCACCCTCAACCAACTTTGCGGAGAAATTGGAACAAAAGCACCATCGACCAGATCTCCACATCGCTTCTTCAAAAAACCCCTGCCTATTCATCGAACCCTAACCAAGCCGCCATCAACCTCACACAATGGTTAACCCAAACCGCCGACAAACTGGCACCCTTGAAAAAACATCAAATCAAGCAAGGAGGCAAGAACGCCCCCTGGTTCAACGATGACCTTAAGAAATCCAAGAAGCTCTGTCGTTCCCTTGAGAAAACCTGGAAAAAAGACCCAAACACTATCACCCAAGCCGCCTTCAAAAACGCCACCCGCAAACACCACCAACTAATCCGGACAACCAAGAAATCACCACTCAAAGACCGACTAGACAACAACGCCCACAACAGCAAGGAACTTTTCAATATCATCAAAGAGTTCACCAACCCCACCGCCAGCTCCAACGACATCACCCCCTCTCAAGTCCTCTGCGACTCCCTCGCCTCATTCTTCCATGACAAAATCGCCGACATTCATAACATCTTTGACAACCAACCCGTAAACCAGTCCACCCCACTCACCTCCGAACCTGTACCCCCTCCGAATAACCTCTTCGACTGGAACCCAATCACCACTGAAGACACCATTCGCCTGATGAACTCCATCCACTCAGGATCCCCTACAGACCCATGCCCCCATCACATCTTCAACAAAGCAGACTCCATTATCGCACCCCATCTACGAGACGTCATCAACTGCTCCCTCAACTCCGCCACATTCCCAGAAAGCTGGAAACACGCCGAACTCAGCGCCCTTCTGAAGAAACCCACAGCTGACCCCACCGAACTCAAAAACTACCGCCCTATCTCGCTCCTCCCATTCCCTGCCAAAGTCATTGAGAAAGCCGTCAACAATCAGCTCGCCGCCTTCCTCGAAACCAACAAATCCCTCGACTCCTCACAGTCTGGCTTCCGAGCCAAACACAGCACCGAGACCGCTCTCATCGCAGCAACAGACGACATTCGAACACTACTGGACAATGGAGACACAGTCGCCCTCATCCTCCTTGACCTCTCTGCAGCCTTCGACACAGTCTGTCATAGCACCCTGATACAACGCCTCAACAACATCGGAATTCAAGGAAAAGCATTGGACTGGATCATCTCGTTCCTCGCTGGAAGAACTCAGAGAGTCCGCCTCCCCCCTTTTAAATCAGAGGCCACCGAAGTCATCTGCGGCGTCCCGCAAGGATCATCACTCAGCCCCACCCTCTTCAACGTCTACATGAGCCCCCTCGCAACCATCGCACGTCAACACAACCTCAACATCATCTCCTACGCTGATGACACTCAGCTGATCCTCTCACTCACCAAAGACCCAAACACCGCCAAAACCAACCTACATGAAGGGATGAAAGAAGTAGCCGAGTGGATGAAGCAAAGCCGTCTGAAACTGAACTCGGACAAAACGGAAGTCCTCATCTTAGGTGCATCCCCTTCCACCTGGGACGACTCTTGATGGCCAACGGCCCTAGGAAAAGCTCCCATACCGACGGACCACGCACGGAACCTGGGCATCATCCTGGATTCCTCACTCTTGATGTCCAGACAAGTCAACGCCGTCACATCATCATGCTTCAACATCCTACGCATGCTCAAAAAACATTTTGCGGGATCCCCACCGAAACAAGAAAACGATCACCCACGCACTTGTTACAAGCCGTCTGGACTACGGAAACACCCTGTACGCCGGTACCACCGCAAAACTGCAGAAAAAACTCCAACGCATCCAAAATACTTCAGCCAGACTCATACTAGACATCCCCCGCACAGACCACATTTCCGTTCACCTGAAAGACCTTCACTGGCTCCCCGTCAACAAGAGGATAACGTTCCGTCTCCTCACCCATGTACACAAAGCCCTCTACGAACTTGGACCCGATTGTCTCAACACGCGCCTTTCCTTTTACACCCCCACCCGCCAGCTGCATTCGTCCAACCAAGCCCTCGCCTCTGTTCCGCGTATCCACAAAGCCACCATGGGGGGACGATCCTTCTCCTACTTAGCGGCCAAAACCTGGAATTCCCTTCCCATCCACCTCCGCCTTACTCAAAACCACCTAGCCTTCAGAAAACAGCTTAAAACCTGGATATTCGATAAGTAAACCTCCCCCCCTTCCTCAAGCGCCTTGAGACCCTCTGGGTATGTAGTGCGCTATATAAATTTTTGACTTGACTTGACTTGAAAGCTGGTTGTTTCCCCTGAAAAAAGCATATTAAACCCTGGGAAATTCTGGAGTAAATTCAGTGGTGCTGGAACAATTTTTCAGAAGGCAGGGGTGCTGCCATCAATGGTTGATTCACTGCGGTCAGAGGGATTGTTAAAAATCCAGAGTTTCAAACAAAGAACAAGTGTACCAATTGAGCTACGCCCTAGCAGAATTGTAAACAGCCGGTGCACCATTTTGGAGCACATTGTCGCAAATATATTACTAAAGCATGTGTGAAACACCAAGTTAAGTGCCCTGATTTCTTTGAATCCTATGAAAATCGTTTATTCCATCAGACTTCAGAATTACAAAAGAATGTGCTTCATGTGTGTTTTTCTAATTTGCTATATTTTGAAATATGTGTACACTTGATTAACAAATATTTAAATTTTGTGGGTTAAAAATTGACATCGGACAACCTATCCTTTCACACTCCCTTTTCTCCAGCAAGATTGCGTAGTTCAATTCAGAAAGGCCTCTCAAATTGCAGGCAAAGAAAAGTGAACACCAATCTCCATGTTAAAAGAATAAGCAGCGTTTTGTTCCAATATACACCCTGACATGTGATCTTTTCTTGAGCGTACAGGAAATGAGACAACACAAAAACACATCTTTATTGGTTAGTCATCTTCTGAACAGGAGCATGATTATTTTGGGGTTCCACAGTACCCCCGCACCCCTACTTCCAGCGCCTACGGGAGTACTGGTCGCATTAAGGCAGGAGTAAAACTCGATTACTCACAGAAAATGCTTTGTGAAACCGACAGGACAATGTGGAAGACACATTCCTAGCAAGAAAGATATATTCCCTTCTTTTGACGCTCATTTTTTAAAATTTACATTTATGCAGCCATAGGATAACAGCGCTATCAGAATCAACTCGTTTGAGCCATCAGCATATTCATTCGAGCTGCTCGTCATATTCAAGGAGATAAAAAAAAGAAATATTCATATTAACATAAAATGAACGCTGCTCTCTTGGGGCATAGAAAAACCTGACAATGCAAATCGTGTAGACTTACCTCGGTAATAAATTCCCAGAGCAATGAAAAGTGACCAAGACAAGTTGTGGAATTGAGATGAGAACCGAGGTGGGCGGGATTGGCGACATAAATTTTCGGGGATTTTTCAGGACATTCTTTCGGAATGCACGATGGAGGTCAGAGGTCGAGGAGCTGTCGAGATCTGCTGGCTGGTGATAACGGGATCCCGTTTTAGTAACAATAGCCCCTGGTCAAGCTTTTGTCTCGTGCCAATCAGTAGCCACTCGCCACAGCAGCGCCAAGAAAAATCCCGAGCCAGCCTTTGCACGGAACTCACTACTCCGCCTTTTGTCAAGGGAGCTTCGCAGCGAGTTGAGATGCGGAGACGTGACGATGACAAGCGCCTTGAGACAGGGAGATTAGGACTGCACTTAGTCCAATGGTGTAAACGTAACTGATGCCCCCCACATAATGTGACAGGGACCCCGAGGCTCACATATCTCACAGATACTCATTGGCCTTGGGCCTGAATGCCCCCCCCCCTCCTCTGAAGAGTTGGGGCCCGCTGCATGTGTCAGAGGCCTGCATCCTGCCCCTCACTTTGCCCGGACAAGAACACAGTATGCAATGTCTGCAAATGTGGGTGCATCACGTGAAACAGGCTCCTTCTCCAACCAATCCCGCCAGAATCATAAAATAGCCTTTCCACCCTCCATGAGTTCAACAGGGGAATGTGGGAAATGGCGATTCAAGGCAAAGTCAGTGACAATGCCACAGGGTGGATTTTATCAGCTCTACCCAAGCCTGGCTGTGCCATGTAATCCCAGGAGCATAAAACAGGCAGCTTCAAAGGCATCCTTTATTTCCCATCGGAATTTGAAGGACTCTCACAATTCTATACCCCTAATTTTCTCCCATATTTAAATGCATGTTTGAAGTTTGCATTCGATATGTGGTACTAATTTAAATCGGGCTCCATGTTATTCTGAAAGCATTGAAGTTAAAGCAGCTGCAAGGGCTCATGGGAAAGATTCATTTACACATTGATTCTATAGACACTCTTGTCACTCTGTGTCATTTTCTTGGCTAACAAGTTGGTAGAAATGACGTCCGCGAAGCACATCTTTCCTAGTTTGACCCTCCTAGGTTACCTTACATGATGGTCTGGTACTGAGGAAGGTACGCTTTCCATCCAGTGATTACACATAGTGGTGGCTTGTCGTAGAAACCCTTGGTAGCAAACACAGAGGCCTGCTGGGTTCATCAGAGCCTAAGCGCTGCTGTCATGGCCGTCCTAGTTCCTAAGTATGTGATGTACACATGAGGTTACCAGCCTAGATTCTCCACTTAGGGACACTAAAAAAGGAAGTCATACAAATTAGCTAGGACAAGATAATCCCAGAGCTTGTCTCTGCTAAAAGGGCACGTAAAGTATTGGATTAACCTGGGAGTCTCCGGTGAAGTCTCATTAGCGTACTAGAAACTACGTCGAAGGGAATTGTGGCCTACTTCAGTCTTTCCGTGGATCAAAAACTAATAAGGTTATGCGAGGACACGCAACAAGAATAACAAAGTTGAGCCCGCCTTGCTGGGCTTCGCACTCGTGACGTGTAAAAGTGGTGAGCATTCAGCTAACTCAGTCACCCTGCTTGTTGAGGTGACTGGAAAAATAGGGGGAAGAGAACTTCAATGAACTATATTTGCCAATTTATAGACATTTACTTTATCTATCCAGGTATCTTAAACATGGGGCAATGGAAAGATTTATAGCGAATGCCGTGGAGTGTAGAATTTGCCATTTATTCAAAAGGTAATTCATGAATTCTTTTGTAATACACACCCTGATAAAGCCTGCAACTAAAATGTGTTTTTTTCCAGCTTGTCACTGTGCTTATGACACAGTTTTATACTCTAGAATAATAAAGACTCATGAAAGAAAAGGGTTTCATTGTTTTCCCTATTCCGAGTTATTTTAAAAAGATGAAAACAGACCCTCAATTTTCGCCAAATCTGATCCACTTAACTGCGCCCTGGATAACTCTTTATTGTCTGGCTGTGAGCCTTTGAAGACCCCGAAGAAAGGCAATCCTCCTTGAGGGACTAACATTGGAGATTGGTTGCCCAGTGGCAGCTGCGATTTATCTCAGTGGGGTGTGCGCTAATCTCCGCTGAAGGACAGAGATGAGAAAGAAGCACATTCGCAAAAATTGGACTCAAGGGAGTGTTATCTCTCCGCACACATTTCCAGCAGAATTCCACCAAAAAACTCGAAAACTAGTCCACAAAAACAACCATCTACATAATTCACTAACACATTGGATGCCAGGTCGGTACAGTATTACGAAAAATGACCCTTCTGTCATTCTCATCAATGGATCCATTGTATTGATTAACCAATCATCGAAGTCTGGGCTGAACTAAACAACAAACTAAGTCTTAACATAAAAGTCTCCAATTTACATAGGCATTACCGATTAAAATCAACATCAGACTAATATATTGGGAAGTTTCTGAGTGGAAAACCACAGAGTAAAAAAAGAATCCCTAAGAGGCATCTAAGCCACGCCTGTGAAAAAGAGTGGTAAACTCAAAATGCGGCCTCTGGGATACCCAAACCGTTACATCAGAATTATTCATGGATCAGCTTCTAATAATATTTTAACAAATACCTAGTGGCCACCAAAGACAGGGACCTCTAACAATGCAACATACTTTTTGGCTTCCTTTAGAATTTTGAAAGAACTAAAAGTCCTCAAATTTGTGGAGGAAACTCTAACTACATAGTAAAATCCACTGGTTGTTTTTCCTCCACAATTCTCTTCATAAAGAGGAGGAAATTCAGTCAGTGGGTTTTCAGTTCCTTTAAAACTCTAGATAAGGTGCTAAGTTTGAAAGAAAATGACTTTAGTGCTTAAGACTGCATCTGTGCTGACCCCTTCCACTGCTAGTGTTCGCATTCAAAAAACGAATTTCCTATGGTAGGGAATTAACCTGTCTGCCTGTATTGTTCCGTGACTAAAGAAGCCCAGACTGAAACCCAGATAAATACCACTTGGACGAGAGATACTGCACCGCACCAACATGTAGCAAGGCAATTGCTGGTCACTAAGGATTTCAAAAACCACATAACAACTCTAGAACACAAGATCATCTCTTTTATAAGGGACACTGGTTATAACGAACCTTGCCATTTGTATGTGGCGGTGGAATTGATTTCATAACAGTTTTTAATTTAAGTTAAGGCTTTTGTAAAGTAGTTATAACCACAGCCATAGGGTACTGTGGGATAGGGATACGTATATGTAGAAAGATGTATGATACTATATTTCTAAAACTGGCAGTGGGGGACCAGTTAATCAACCCTGCCCAGAGGCAACCCAACATCCAATATGTCCCCTAGTAAGAGTACCAAGCATTGAAAGAGCAGGTTATGAGAGACAGAGAGAAGAAGCAAATCTGATCTTAGGCGTCCGACACAGAAACAATTTGTACTTATTTATGTTTTCTATAGCATTGGCCCAGGCAAGGTGACATAAGAGCTCTTTGAGATAGCAAGGAGTGTACACATTCTGCAAACAACAGTACAAATGTACATATTTAGGAACCAATTAATTCATGCATTCTTAAGATTCCCTGGTCACTGACTGTAGTCAGAAGTCTCACAAACAATAATACAAAAGGAAATAAAACCAAACACTTCACATTGGTACTTAGAATTTTTTTAGATATTGCCTTTTAGTGGAGTTTTTTTCTCAACATTTTGAATCCTTAGCCCATCCTAAAGCTGTATCCTCTCCTGATTATTTAAATTAACATTAGTTTGGACAGCTGTCTAGGAAGTAGAGTAGTCAATATCATATTTGCCTATTGTGTGGAAAATTCGAAGTTGAAACCCTGAGTGAGTTTTTGGAGTTACTGAAATAACGATTTAATAATATCCTAAATAAAATTTAGGACAATGGCGCACACTATGTCCCTGAGAATCCCCACATTTGTTGCTATTCAGTGATTTCATTATTTCTTCCTGAATTCTTGATGCCATGTTCTACCCTCGAATGTCTGGTAGCGGAGCACTGGGTAAAGGGTTGGGAAGGATTGTGCCAGAAGAACTCTCTAGTTATATTTCACATCAAGCAAGAGTTTGAAGACTTTCTTATTACAGCAGTAGCGGCTCTTGGAGGGAGTGCTGTGGGGCTGTGGGGAGGGGTAGGGTGGGGGGTAGTAAACTCCGGCATACGGCCGAACGGAGGTAAGTAAAGAAATAAATAAATAAAACGAATTACATTGCGCGCGCTGCATCGCCCTTTCTCACACTAACAGCACTGTTTATGCCCACCAGGGGTGCAGCAGGTGCAGTGGCACAGGGCCGGAGGCTTTGGGCCCCTCTGAACACTGACAATTTTCTTCCTTGCACTAAGGCCCATAACACATTGGCTGCACTACTGATGCCACTGTATTTAAGTGTAACTGAGTGTGCAGGTGGTGTAGTAAATGCTGCTTCGTTCCAAAGGCTGGTGAATACCTATACAGTTGTGACTTTGTTTGTTTGTGATTCAGTGATTTGCAATAGGCACTTCAATTACACCTGCAACAGAAGGCTCTTTTCGCTGCCTCCAAACTACGCCTGCTGCTGCAGCCTGGCACATTTTCTGATGCTGTTGGAAGTGCCTTCTTCTTTCTCGGGTATCAGAGATTGTGTGTCTGCGAATCAGGACCTGGAATTTGGAGACAAACGATATACGTTTTGCGCGCCGAAGTCGAACTTCTGTGGTGCATACAAAATTCTGGTAATTTTCCCCCAGTTTCCTCTCTTCAGACTGCCAGTCAGCTCTGGCTGGGGAACACCAGGACTCGTTTCATGCTTTTGGTGCATTACTGAATCACTGGTATGTGCCATCGTTTCATTTTCCAGAAGAAGATGAAGGGACTGATTACAAGTTACAGCGTATGTAGCAGCGCTGAAATCACGCGAGAGTTTATCATTATCGTGCTGGAAATCTGCCCAAGTGCTGCGCAGCTACCATTACATCCTCACTGAATGGAAATTAGCACGTGGACACGAATTTTCAATTCATAATAGCAAAAGGATGTCAAATTCCATGGGGTTTTTATTCACACATTTACCACCTGCTCTAAACAGACTGTAGGTGGGGCCTGTAGGTGGGACGAGGGAGAGTAACTGAAAGATGGGAAGTTGTTTTTTCTGGCACTGGGAGTGCCCACCCCTCTCAAAAAAATAGGGAACGAGTCTTGGCTGTTGCTGCAGCAAAAGCCATGTTATTTTTTTCTGCCTGGAATCACAGGCCGTAAAATTGGGTATGGTTCTCACACACCTTGTGTGGAAAAACCTTCCTGCTCAGGCGGAGCAAAATTCCAAACGGTAATTTTTCTTAAAGGACTCGGAGTATTTATCTATAAGCCGGAAGTGATTTTAGATAAAAATTTAGTTGCAAGAAATGCTGAAGTACATACCGCTAATCCGCCCTGATGGAAGGCTGTGATTTTGTCTGTGGGCTTGTTGGGAAAATGTCAAAGCATATCCAGTAAGACAACTTGCATAAACCACTGACTGATGAATGTCATGTGACGCAAACAATAACATGTGACACAGAAAGTGGACAGGCTGGTGAAAGCATGAAGATCACCCACGTAGGGGATGTAGAAGGCGTGTATCAGTGTCTACAGAAATGAGCAAATAAACACAGCAAAATTTAAACACAAGCATTGGGAAAGTCAGTCTTAAGGCATTGGCTGGCAGCTTTTTTTCTTTGCCAGTGCTTGTTTTATTTTATCATTCCTTTTGTAAAATGGGATTGTTTTGTTGATGGAGTTGTTAGCCCTCGTCAATGCATAACAAAATTGTTAAGCGAAGAAGGATTTATTTTTAGTCTGAAAAAGTGCATTATACTTTAATGGCATCTGGCGTACGAGGAACTATGTGTGTATGGATGTGCTTCTTGTAAAAGAGCCAAACGCCATCACTGACCGGAAGTTAGCCAATGGCGGAGTGTGCTCGCCAATTGCCCCATGTTGTATGCTGTAGCTGGCAGTAGAAACATATGGATGACAAAACAAATGACTGGCGGTAGAGTAGGCTGTCTGGAAGCCCTATATGTAAATATATTATAAATAGAACTTTAGTAAAATTAAAAGATCTTGGCTAACACCGGACCTAAACATGAGCAGAGTTGTATTTTGGATGACCTGTAAAGCTGGCTAACTTTACGCACCAGAGATAGAAATGGGCCTTGATGTATTATTTGGGACGCGCTGTATAGCTACTGTAGTCTGGCACCAGTGATATGTGATTGCATTGGGGGTAGACAGGCTTTTCTTCCATTTACAAATGAGCAGGCTATCTAAATCCTCCTTGCCTGGTGCACTTCATAACATACAGTCTGGCAGCTAAAAGTGCACCGTGATTTAATAATCAGGTGCTCAGAAAATCGAATTAACTATGCCATCGATCATTCTCCAGTTCTAGGCAGCGTGCATATCAGGATCTCATAAAAACAATCATGTCGCGCGCGGTAATGGGTGCGTTTATTCGCCATGCCGCTAACAAGGGACTTTGACGTGGTTGACTCAGCGGGTCAAGTCTTCATCACACCACCTTTTAAATGTCATCAACTATGTCACATTTCAATTTTTTGCGTCAAAACAGATTATCTATTTGTAAATGCAAATCATCTCTTTCTGGAATTTGATTGTTCTTTTTGCTGCTGCACCTTTCAGAGAATTAACTCAAAGAAATCCAGAGATTGCACTCTGCCCCCGTTTACTACGTTGGCATTGCTGATGAATTGGGTGATTCCTTCCACAGAAGAGAATTTGTGATCCACAAAGCTATTGAAAAGTACCATTTGTTTTTCCTCTGTGTTGTTCCCAAAAAAATCTAAAACCTGCTTTAAAATATATTTTTCTTCCCTTTTAAAAATAACTATCAGTTTGCAAATTAAGATTTCTTGTCTCATGGTGACAGGAAGCGTATAATTTGAGGTCTTCTATAATTAGTTTAGGAAAAGAAAACATGAAATAAAGCAGCCAAGAACCTGCCACGACCAGGATATGTCTCCGGCGCCAAAGCCAGGCCTGCATTAATCAGAAGCTGATTTTTCCTGACACGAACGAGTTATTATGGTGAATGTGAGAAGATGCGCAATTAGGGACCATGATGTCCGGTTTCCTTCAGTCAAGAAGGACTCCCTGGATTTTAAAAAAAGTGTAGTTAATAAGGGTTTTTTTTAAGCTACAGAGAGAAAATGTATTGGTATTAAATAATAGGTGTGTTAGAATATAGAAAATGTGTCTCAAAAAGGAAGGATTAAAAGATGAAAGTTTCTTAAGTGGATCGATGATCATTATAAACTGTACGACCACCATAAGCAAGTATTTAGTGTGTATATTTAGAAATATACATAAATGATAGAAAGGGCTAGTCAGTCAATATGGTACAGCCATGAACTATGATGCAGCAACTATAATCTATTGTGGTTATGTGGGGATAAATTAACCAGAAGTAAGACTCAAAATGGCATTACAATATACATAATATAGGAAACCCATTTTATATTTTTAGGTTATATGGGAACATGTGTACAGTATCGGATAAAACATAGAATTCATATTTGGTGTAATAACAGGGGCAAAATGTCCCACTACTGCTGTAGAGAACGGGGAAATGAATAGCAGAAATTGAGACAGGAAGAGACATGTTGAAAAAGAGATAGAGGGGGAGCGAGAGAAAGAAACACAAAGACAGAGTGACGCACAAGATCAGCTTTGCTAAAACCCAGGGTTAGGGCATGACATCATCGCTTGCATATTCATATTGAAGTGTCTTGCTTTTCAAGTGCATGGTTCCAGTTCCTAAATAATGAACCATGTTGGGGACATTTTATTACAAAATGCAAATCACGTGATTCTTGGGAGAGAGAGTTTCATATCTTGCTGAAAAATAGCCTTTAAAATATAACCTTTTTTTCTAGACATAGAGCATTTTACAAAAACTGTTATTAATTCCAGGTTTGATGATTAGATCTGGCTTCCTGCCACCTCTGCTGAGCTGTGGTCACCACTTTCCATGTACTACTATGCCCACCTAATACGCTTAACCCCTTGGGACCTTCCTCCTCATTAGCTAGAGCCTCGTCTTCTCTCTGGGCTTACAGTCCCCTGGAAGCTCCATTCACCCGGACAGTGCCTTATAAATTAGCTTCTCACGCTATCATGCAATACATGTTAATATTGTGAGTCCCCTAAATGCTTTTTATTCAGCATCATCATCATATTGTCTGGGCAAAAGGTCAATTTCTAGCCCAATTAAATTGATCAGCTTCCAATGCGCCATAAAGAATTTCTGATGACCCAGACGGTATACAACGTTTAGCACGCATTTGTTACAACGCACTACCATTACAACGCAGGCATTACCACGCATACCATTACAACGCATTGCGCTGGGGGGCGCTCTAGGATAGGGAATACGTTTAATTTTATATCCAACACCTTCCCTAGTGTCCACGGGGACTGGAGTTGGAATATAAAATTATACTTACCACTATCCAGCACCTCAAAGCGCTATGCGTTGTAACGGTATCCGTTGTAAATACCGCATTGTAAAGGTATGCGTGGTAATAGTATGCGTGCTAACGTCATACATCCGACCCAGACAATATCAATTAGGCCTCTCCAAATCCTTTATTGTGCAGGGACTATGGATGGTATAAGGATAACCACTCCCAGATGTTTTTGCCAGCTTTCCCATCCGAAATGTTGTTTCGTTGTCCCAATTTCTCTGAAGGGGTAATCTCTTTCAACCCTTTGTCGAGGACCGTCTGGTGGCATTCCATCATCACGGTTATGTTGCAGGACAGCACTGAAGCCCCCAAGGAGGGAGACACCACAAGAGTAGAAGAAAACCTGTAAAAAGGCCCCAAGAGCCTATTGTTTGATACCCTAAAATTGAACCATGCAACCTCTGATGAGGCATCCTGCCCAACTACCCCATAAATAAACATTTAGCTGGAGTGTCACTTTAGTAGTTGGAAAGTTATTGCAGATAAAACCTACGTTAACCATTAGTGCTTGCGGGAAGCAAGGAGCGGCATGTTGCACATTTTGCCAGTGTGTCTCTTTGATCTAGCTGCTGTCTAACTATCTGAGGGCTCACTGCAAAAAGCATCCCTTGTCAGCATAAGTAGAACACGAGAACACAAAACAGACAAACAGTCGCAGCAGCCCACAATGGTGACTCGCCAAAGATGGAAGACACCTAAGCAGCAACAACTATAAGTGCATGTGAACAACCAAGGAAGGTTGATTCAGTCTGGCCAATACACCTGCTATCACCAAGTGGCCTTTGTTATTTGCTGACACTCCTTTTTCACCACTTACAACTTCCGGTAACTTCCATCCTCTAAGGAAAGGGTATGATCCCCCACCCAACCTACAGCCTGTGTTACCAGTAGAGTGCACACAAGTACTATCAGAGATCAGCCAAGTCCTCACTCAGCTGCACAAGAGTACACCACATTATCCTAACTGCACCCCCAGACCTCAAGCTCCCAATTCATTGGGGGTCAGATCCAGATCTAACCCTATGAACCCTTTAGAGGCGCCCCTTGTCTCTTGAGGCCATAGTCTATTTTATGAACGCTAACTTGTTTGTAAGGTTAGTGATCCCTTGGCTCCACCAAAGACCACCCTACAGTGTGACTTTGTGATCTCTTTTTCAACAGGCCATGGCAACAGCATTCCAACAATTTTATGCTTTGCAAACAAGGACACTGCCCCAGTCCTGCAAAAAGCGCTGTATGGAAATGTAAGATTTAATCTGAACCCCATTGTTTTTTTTAGCTCACCTGTGCCATTACAGAAGGAAGTCAGCCATATGCAAATCTCTTATTCCTTTTCCAATAAGAATAGTCAAGATAGATTTACTAATCCACATCCCCTCTGAATGGCTACATAAGGAATCATATTTCCTATGCGGCATTCTAATTTTCCCTTAGTCATTCTATAGTCACTTCACGACACAGGCTTACATTTTATGCTGGGGAGAGTCTTATATCTCTCCCCACCCCACACATTTTATTAATTTAATAGTTGTTTTTTTTCCCTCCGTTTTATACAGTGCAATCTTGACCCAAAGGTATTGGAGCGCCTTACATGAGCACAAGGTACATTACACAAGAACACATACATTTTTGGGCATGGGGAGATTAGGGGATAGGCCCAGAATCACAATATGTTGAGCTGAAGCAGAGAGCAAAACCTGGTTCCCCAGTCCCACGGTGGGTAGCTCTGACCCACGCGCCACATCCTGTCCCGTTTGACGCCTCTCTTTATTTTCTTTCAGTATGGTGTGTATGCGCCCGTGTGGGAAGGGTGGTCCTGAAACACTGATACAAAATCACAGTTGATGGACAGAATGCAGAACAATGTCATACATTCACCCCAGTACAGAGATCTGGGCCTAAATCCATCGTTTTTTTGCACTCCACACCACCCCAGTTAAGACATGGCCATATGCAATCAGTCTGACCATGTGCCTCACGTGCCAGATCTCTGTACTGGGGTAAATGTATGACATTGTTCTGCATTCTGTCCATCAACTGTGGTTTTTGCATTTGTCACCCCGAGTGGGATGGGTATGCTCAGACGTGAGTCCCAGGCTCTCCACACCACTGGAGTCAAGCTATCCAGGCTGAAGACGGCTGGAATGCCAGAAACCGGTCCTGGGAAGCTTGTTTCCAGTCCAGGGAAGGCATGGCTTGGCAGTTCGGGCTGGACTGTTCCCATAAGGCACAGGGTCAGACTGATTTGCATATGCCCATGTCTGAACTGGGGTGGTGTGGAGTGCAAAAAAAACGATGGATTTGGGCCCAGATCTCTGTACTGGGGTGAATGTATGACATTGTTCTGCATTCTGTCCATCAACTGTGGTTTTTGCATTTGTCATCCCGAGTGGGATGGGTATGCTCAGACGTGAGTCCCATGCTCTCCACACCACTGGATTCAAGCAAGCCGGGCTGAAGACGGCTGGAATGCCAGAAACCGGTCCTCGGAAGCTTGTTTCCGGTCCAGGGAAGGCATGGCGTGGCAGTTCGGGCTGGACTGTTCCCATGAGGCACAAGGTCAGACTGATTTGCATATGGCCATGTCTGAACTGGGGTGGTATGGAGTGCAAAAAAACGATGGATTTGGGCCTAGATCTCTGTACAGGGGTGAATGTATGACATTGTTCTGCATTCTGTCCATCAACTGTGGTTTTTGCACCTAAAACACTGATACTTCAGACAATTACTCGACAGTAAAATTTAAACAGTACCCGAGACTGAGCAATGTTTAACCGACCAATGTGCTGCAGAGGAATGACGCAGACAACACTGTGCATATGCATCCTTATGCCAACAAGAGTAACACATTTTTTTTCAAGGTAGAATTGACTTTAATGTGTCATTTAATAAGCAGTCAAACTGATGTTTTTAAGTATCACCTGCCCATTCACATCAAAGCCAGAAACATGTAAATTGTTTATAGGCACTTCATGTAGCACAGATTAAAGATGGATGCTCATGCATAATTTAACAATCCGTTAATAGCCCTTCTACTAAACACCGGCCCTTTATTGAATCAGGTAACGAGGCCCTGGTTCATTTCACACGGGTTCTTTTGGAAGCAGCTGATGAGGCCCTGTGAGCACATGTAATAAAATATGTAAATATTACTGCAGGAGGGTTCATCAAAGACCTCCTCCAGGCCAGAAAATTATTTTACAAAAGGTAACAGCGTTTGATGAGAACCTCAAATTAAACTGAAGACTAATACCTAGTAAAAACCAAAAGCAAATCTATGAACTTAAAGGAGATACTCTTATCAATTAATTCTCGAAAGTCCTGGTGTACAAATGTATATTTGTTACTAAGATGGGGAAAAATCACATTTAACTGAGGGGAAAAAATGTCACGCAGCCCAGTCAGCAGGCAGCTTCGATAAACGCTAACGAGTCCTTCCCCAGCCCATTCTGCCTTCCAGTAAGATCTAAACAGGAAAGACTCTCAGTCAATCATTCAGTAGATTTGTAAAGCGCTACTTGTCACCTGTGAGGGTATCCAGGCGCTCTCACGAGAATTATTTAATAGCATTGAATACTACAATCACTCCAAGATGAACATTATTACAAAGAGAAGCCTGGCATCCAGAAGCTAAAGCGGTACCCTCACCCAATCTGTAGCCATGCCAGTCACAAGTAGCATGGCTCCTTCCCATTTACACAGTGAACAGCTGTGCCACTCCACTTACCTTTGCTGCCCAAAAATGGGGATCGTCCACTGTCGTCTTAATACCCTCCCTGGCACTCGCGGACTGTGTATCTATTGCCACCCCTAAATCACAAATTGAATGCATCTCAAGGGCAAGGACTGACATTGGCGGTCATTACACCACTCCTCAAAACCAAAATAAGAGCAAACATACCCTTGAATTTATCGCCCTATAGGCAATCTTCACATGAGTCTAACATATTTGCTTCAGTAGTTGACTTGCCTGAACAGCACCTTCATACAGAAAGCCTAATACAGAAGTACAATCAGGATTTAGCCCGTCACACTCAATGGAATAGCATAACTATATTTTTGGTATAACACCAATATGAGGAGGAAGGTACATCTGATTATGTAAGCATCGCTTCACAAGGATGATGATCATAAACTATCACATATCAACTCGAGAAGCATCTGTCCATGGCCTGAGTTGGTCTTTAAGGACTTTCCTGCCCTTTTGTATAACTCAGGCGTCACCAATTCCTACAATTTTTAATGCCTTCAGTAGTACAGCTAAAAAACAAGACAGAAATATTGTATTACTCTGAATTTCTCACAAGCAAAACCAAACAGCAAGAACACAAACTCAGGCCAGTTGATACAAAGATGAACTCAGAATGACCATGCAACACTGCAAGCATCTGGAATGGAGATGGAGATAAAGCTAGGAAGACACTGACAAGAATGTCTTCAAATACTACCTGAAGTGCTCCCACAAGCAAATCCGGTAAATGAAACGGAAAGCCCTAGCAGACCAACATGGTCGCCAGCTCCAAAATCGGCAAAAAAATCTACTAGATTATTAAAGACTTCATCACACCAACAGCCAATGCCAGCAACATCACCCCATCTCAAGAACTGTGCAATAGCCTCTCAAAATTTAGCACAGCAACATCACAGCCATATATCACAACTTCGACCCTCAAAATGACCCAGCAACCCTGTAGACAGCTTGCAGACCTAAGACAAAGAACAAGCCCTAACTTCATAGAACGCAATTGCCAAAGACAAAATTACAACATATATGAAGATCATTCTTACCGGAGCTCCGTCTGACCCTTGCCCTGACCACCCCTTCAACAATGGTATCACCTTCATCAACAAAGCCCTCACCAACTCCATCGACACTGCCACATTCCCAGAAACCTGGAAGCATGCATTTGGCAACACTTTCCAGGAGAAAACCTCAGCTGACCCACCAAGCTCGCAAATTGTCAACAACGCTTCCTACTACTATACCCAGCCAGAGTCTTAGACAAAGCCATCAACAGATGCCTCAATCACCTCGCGAATCCCCTCATCAACTATTAACTCATCTACACCATGCAATCAAGATTCAGACCCAACCACAGCACAAAGAGAGTCCTCATTAGAGTAACAGATGACATTCATATGATCCTAGACAGTGGAGAAAGAGCGACCCTCATTCTACTGGACCTCTCAGCAGCCTTCGGTACAGTTTCCCATCACATCCGTTTCAGAGGATTACACATATATTGGTATGCAAGGACCAGCTCTCCAGTGGATATGTGCATTCGTAAACAATAAGAATTCAAACAGTCAAAATGTTAACATTCCTCTTGGAAGCCCGGGGAACTCATCTGCGGAGTACTTCAAGGATCCTCTCTCAGTCCCACCCTTGTCAACATCTACAAGGCCCCACCTGCTGAAATCATTAGAGCACATGACATCAACATCCTTTTCCAAGTCAACAATTCACAACTGATACTGTTCTATTAGACACATTACCAGCACAAGGAACAAATTCCCCACCTGCATGACTGACGTGACCACCTGCATGAAGCTCAACTGTCTTAAAATAAACACTGATAAGACAGAAGTAGCGATCTTTGGAAAGAACACCTCACCGTACGACCCCACGTGGTGACGAAAAGACCTCGGACCCACCCCCAGCCCACATGCAAAGAACCTCGAGATCATCAACAACAAACTGGACATGCCTGCCTAGGTCAACACCGTAACTGTGTCCTGATTCCACGCTCTAAGGATGTTGAGAAAGATTTACAAGTGGCTACCAGAGAACACCAAAAAGACCATCACTCAAGCCCTCATCACCAGCAGACTGGATCATTGGAAGTCCCTCTATTTAGGAATCACCAAGCAGCCCACGGAGATACTGCACACTACCCATAACACAGCTGCTAAACTCATCCTCAATGTCCCACACTAGCTCCTGATTCACTAGCTTGCACAGTTTAAACTCCTCACTACACAGCCCTACTAATCAACCACATACATTTCCACCATCCCTCCTGGCATCTCCAATATGCCGGACACTTACTAGCACACATACCACACATTCACAAAAGCGGATTCAGAGGTCAATTCTTCTTATACATCGCCTCTACATCTTGGACTGACTTCCTACTTTACATCAGAACATCCTCCTCTCTTCTTGACTCCTGCAGGAAACTGCAGACTTAGCCCTTCGAGTAAGTCTGCCAGCTCACCGGGACTAGCCTTCCACATCTGCGAAGTGCCAGGATACCCTCATGGTTGATGGCATGTTATACAAATACATACAACATAACAATGCCTCTGTAATACATAAATAACTACATTTAAGGCACCACCTTCAATGTCCCCCATGAATGACTCATCATGTGCAGAGGAGCCCTTCATTGTACTTGGATGAAAATCCCAAAATCCCAGAGCTGAGCCTCTTCGGGTCCCTGCACCGATTATTGCAATACCTTCACCTAAATGAACCCGCTAGGAACCTTCTGATTGGGTTTGTTTGTTGACTACGCCTTCCTGTTCTTGGACACTCAAATTGCAAGAGTAATGAAATCACACAACTGCACATTCTGGACCCTTCAAATATTACTAACGACAATGAACGAAAAAGATATCAAAACGGCACTGGGGGCTCAAACCAGGACTAACAAACTTTTTGTTAGCGTCCTGCCAAATCAAATGGATGCTTCCAAAGATTGCACCATTCAGAACCAAGATTGGGTGCCAAACTAAATTCCAAGTCCAGGTTGCTTTCCTTTCAAAGTACTCTCCATAATTCAACACAATTTGCCGGGTCCAACTCAAACTAGTTCAAGTATTTAATTCCAAAGTGGGCGCTGCACTCACCCTTCCAAATATGCTCCACAGGGAGACAAATCTGCCTATGCTCAGAGAGGTCCCTTTCAGAAGAAGACCCTGGACAAGGGAAATCTCATCAGCCAACGACTTGTTCTTTTCGGACCTACAGTGAAAGATGGTTACTGGTGTATTTTTAACATATTATAAATGTCTCATTAAAAAGAGACACATTTATAAACTTTTTAGATTGTAACCCTCAGGGAGGTCCAAGTATGATTATACATGAATAATAAATCCTTTTTTAACCAATATCTATTTTAGATGTGCTTTTGTAATGTACTGTGATACCCGGAATATTATTCGAATATTTCTTTCATAGTATATTCTGTGTTGATGCTAACAAGGAATATTTGCTGCAGTTGAGAAGTTTCTCTTATGTAACATTGTGCAACAGGGATTATGTCCTTTGGGTTTTGTCCATGCATTGTACACTGAATATACCATTACATAAGTTTGAGTCCCTACAAAACTCCAAATTGAATAAGTAAATATAAAAATAAATACAAAAGTTAATATTGATTTTTAGCATAAATATCTTAAAACTTTTAACAAACTGTGATAGCAGATTAACAAATTTGCCATAAATCTGTCTCTAGGACAATTTAAGCAGAGTACGGGTTTCAAATAATGTACCAATCTGCCTTGTTGGATGCAGAATCTTCTGGAGGTGCACACCTAAGCGAATTGAGAAGAATAAAAAATATAAAACACGTAAGTACATTAATCTTCACTCTCTCATAATAATGGTAGGCTGCAGCGGACTGAGAGTGAGAGGAGATTTCACGCACAGATTGATACAGTACCAGCCGCAATGAGCTGCACTGATGGGAAACGCGACAGGCTTACCGCTCCAGCTAATAACTCGAAGCCAAGGCTTATGGCTGTAGACAGAGGACAAGCTAAGGCCAGCCAACAAATCTCCTGCTTACTCACTGAGCAGTGAAGGTGAGGAAGCTGGCAGCTCTCAAGATGTGAGGCGACATCTCAACGCAGAACCTGCAGCACTCCGGGACTAGCAAGGAGCAGAGGACCAGGCACACTAATGCTGTGTCTGAAGGAAGGCTTAGAGCGGTGGTTTCATTAAACACGGAGGACACTGTTCCCACAGGAGCAATACTTGGTACTAAGGCCCCGCGTTGACTTTGCTCTGATTTCATGGAAGGTCTTACGTTCTGCAGTCTTGGCAATAACCAAGGCTTTCTGCACCACTTGAATAATTCAGTGGTTGTTGTGGGGGGAAAGAACATTAGACAGACGGGACAGCTGTGCATCAACGATATGCGTCGCATTGACGCGCCAATATTGGGCGCTCTTTCAACGTTCCCACCAGTAGGTTTGTGAACGTACATACTCACACTGGTGATGTTTGACTTATGTGGGTCTTAGCACAGCAATATTGTTCTACTATTTCTTCGAAAAGTGAAAACACTCTATAGCAGGGATTTTACACACTTTGCCAGCAATAGCGTTACAAAATCTTAAATGTGGGGAAAGGACGAAGAGTGTGCTTTGTCTTTCTAGACAGAACACAGGCAATCCACCTTGGGTGGTCACCCTCAGCCGCTTCCATAATGAGCAATGGCTGCAGCAAAATGTCTACTTTGGGTCCCAGTTGTTCAAGTACCCAGGGAAGTTTGCTGATTCCCAGGGTATATACCAAGGGTATTTTATGTTACGCACCACAGAAAGTCAGTATTAAGAGTATGCTTTTGAGATTAAAAGACTCATTCATCCCTGAAAAGGCATAAAGTAAATATTCGAAATCTTTAAATGTGTAATTGCTTCTCATTCCATTCCTTATCCCAGCACCAATGCCTATGGCCAGAGCCTTCAACAAGCAGCAGCCGTGCATGAGTCTCAATTCTATGTAATGCTTCTTGATCAACCATTGTGGGTAAATGGGGAGCCAGAGACATCTCAGCCAACTAGAGTTGCAGTTCTGAATAGATGTGTCCAATCAGCAGAGGGCAGGGAGTCCACTGACTGCAGTAATGCACCGTAGGCATCAGATCTGTTCGGACTGCAGCTACCCATTGTATTCTGACTGCAGGATAGCACTGCAGAGGGTGGATGGAACCTGACTGCAGGAATGCACTGTCTGAATGCAGGAACGCACTGCAGGCATGAGTTAGATATTGACTGCAGCACGGCACTGTGTTGCAGCAGATGAATCCTCAAGGCCAGAATGCTGTGCAAGCACCCTGACATTTACTGAATGCAGGCCTTCAAGGACCGACCCGGACTGCAGAACAGCACTGCAGGGACAAAAAGATTCTCACTGCAGGAATGCTCTGCAAGCACCTGGATTGACTATTGCAATGCATGGGCTGGAGAGAGCTTTATTGTAGGCCTGCACTGCAAGGACCCGAATGTTTACTCGCTGCATAACCCAAACTCAAGGAGATGATGGACGGAGCGCTGAAACTTTTCAGACACTCACCCCCAGTCACAGATCTGGTTGAATCCATCGCTTGCCGCAGAACTGCACAGCTGGGGCCCAGAAAAAATAACAACAGGACTGCAATGCAGAGAGCCAGGCAGATAAAGCCAGCATTACTGCAATGCACGCGTCACTCCGAGTCTGCGTACAACTGCAGCTTCGCATTGGAGGAGTTAGGACCTGGTTGGCAGACTGCACAGAATGGATACACATCATGAACTGAAAACCTGCCGCATGGACATAATGAATGGAAGCAACGGCTCCATCAGTCTTAGCCGCTCAAGCCTTATCTCGCCGCCGCAGCATTCACTGCGCTCAATCGATGCAGCCTTTTCCAATTTACAGCCATATGTTAGGGATGGATAATGGGCCCATACTTCCCGCTACATGTTCTTTGCTCTTTATGGTATTGCTGTATGGGAAAATCAATAGGCTACGAATCATAAAAAAGGACTGCGGCAGGTCCTGGAATGCAAATGCAGGGGAACATTAATGCAGCACGTGCTACTCAGCATGCACTGGGCCATCAGATTTTAACCCTCTGCCTGCCCAAGTGCGAAAGGCTACTGAAGTGGACACGCCAGAGAAAATAAAATTGCTGGAAAATTATGATTAAGCCAGTCAACACCGTTCTACGCCTAGGTGGGTATGAACCTGTATGTGTTGTGTTCTGGTGTGTACGGCATGCATATCACGCAGCCTGGAATCCTGTCAGCTATGGAAGGGGATCCCTGTCTGGAGACCATTGAATGCCCAGGTTTTCAATTTCTTGCGGAATTCAACGATGGAGCTGGCAGCGCTGATGCGGAAGGGGGGATCATTCCAGGCTTTGGGGGCCAGGTAGGAAAATAAATTGGCCCCAGCTGTGGCTCAGCAGTTGTGTGGGATCTAGGTAAAACGCTGGGTATTTCACTCATGTATTTATTTGAGGTTGCTTTTAGAGCTGGCATCATGCTTTATCTAGCGGACGGCAGCGGGATAAGTGGGAAGAGGTGTGAATAAAAGTAAATGAGTTTGAGGCCTGAACACTGGTCAGGGATTTCAGCCATCTTACTAATGTAAAGCAACTTGGGAGCGGTCTCATCCGCAAAGACAGAGTCCTTGAACTAGAGCCTGGCACGCAGAGTGGCTTCTCACCAAACACTATGCTCTTTCCATGTAAAAGACAAAGAGGCTGATGGACTCTAGTCCTAGGCAGCCTATAAACCTGTGTGCTGAACTCTACAAGCTGTGTCTAGGAGTATCTCGGCTCACAGGCGGCATCAAAATACACACGGAAGCCGCCCTTTCTTATGGAATACTCCCTCTTGATTATAACTTTAACAAGTATTTAAAAAAGTTTGATGTTTTTATTTTACGACAAGAGGCCATATTATTAACAAATGTATCTTTATTTCATTTTTATTCTTAGCAAAAACACAAAACTTTTTTCCGTTAGTAGTTTACACACATTATTAATTCATCGAGAAAAGCCGGCATTGAATGTTGTAGTAAATAGTCTAGCGTTTTATGTGTAGATTAAAAGACTTACCAGCTGTCTACTTCAGATCCCAGATACTGCTTTGTTTTACACGTTTTGTCTCAATTAAACGCATGTTTCAGGTTGAAACTATGCATGCACACCCTTAGCCTCAAATATTGCGACACTGAATTCAAACTTTTTGTAGTTTGAAGAAAAAACATATAGGCTCCCAATTTTTATTTGAAAAAAATATATATAGTACAATTTCTATTTATAGAAATTAGGTTGGACTTCAATAAGCGCCAATATTTACTACATGATTTCAGTGTTGCGGTCCTTATTGTGCGGTCTCGATTTAAAACAAGATCTTATATCAGGAGGGTGCCCTGAGAACATTCATGACTGAATGGACAAATGTCCTTAAATGCCACAGCTTTGTCCTCTAGCCAGAAAGCAGGATGCCTTTCTTGCAGCATCTTTCTTCTCTCCTCCCTTTCCACTGTATAGCCTTCAGGCCTCCCATACTTCTGAGGCGAAACCATCTTTCTTTCAGATCATTATGTACCATCCACCACAAATCCCTTTTGAGGACTGACCTAGAGACAGTTTAAGCTGTCTCGCCAGCTTCATGTAAAAAAATAAATGTACAAAATCATGACTAAAACAGACATACTTTATGCAAAGGGGCTTTAGGTCAGCTCCCTTCATCCATTGATCTGCTCAGATATCTATTAGGTTTCTTTCTTTGTTTGTCCCCACCACAGCACAGAGCATCGGGGAAATGGATCCACCCACTTAAACTTCTGTCTTTCTTGCACTGTGAGGGACGGCATTTCACTTGATCACATGTGTACAACCCCCTACTTTTGTGTCAAGGCTCTAGGGCCAATGCTATACCTTGACACAAAAATGTATATCCATTCTTTAAAAAAAAAACAATATCCTGTGGTTTTACTGTTTCTTTAGGTCAAAGTAAGCAAATCAGCTATTTGCATCAGTAATAATTGCTATTTCCTGGGAAGTGCTTTACAACTAAAAAGGATTTCTATACCTGTTCTAAACACATTTGCCTATTAAAATGTTATGTGATGTTTTTCTTTTTTTTATTCCAAATTTTTATTGCAAGCATATGGCTGACATGTTTGTCAGTAGCATGTTTTCTCTTTCTTTTCTTCTTTTTATTTTTTGTGGCATATGGGGACACTAATTAAAAAAAAAACATCATACCAGCTGGTGATGGCTAGGCCTTAAGGCCTTCACCATGCTCCTTTCTTCTTGAAATCAATGAAGGAAGTACAACAGCATGCAGTAGAGTGTCTGGCGTTGAATTTTTGCAATTTTCAGGTCCACACGTCTCAAATTTTTTGAAAATTACATACTTAATAAGGGAAGCTTGGCATTAGCTGGAGAGCCAATCAATTTTGTTTTCCCGGATCAGCCTTTCCTGAGACAATAGGTGCAAGACTTAAGGCTGCATTATGAGAGTTCAGGGATTATTGTGTCAGGATTTCTGCCCTCTGACCTTACTAATACTAAAGGGTGAGATAATCAACAGGTGTAGAATCAGTGATGGCCGGCACAGGTAAGAGCGGTGGGCGAGGCAGGGTGGGAGGAAATCGGCGATCGCAAGGTGAGTGGTTTTATTTATTTTATTTTATTTGACCAACCCAGCTGTCTGTCAACTCCCACACCCACCCCACTGCCCTTACCTGTGCCGGCCGCCACTGTGAGGATTTCCTTGCCGATTCCAGGTTTGGTTTCTGCTAAAGAAAGATGCTCAAGAAAATTCGTGTTTTTTTTCAATTTCCTAGGAATTTCCTTCATTCTCAGATATGTTTCTATTCATATTTCTCCAGGTTTTTCCTGATGAAATGTGAAGTGGAAAAAAGAGGAAAAACCACAAATGTGCGACTTTTTGTGCTAAACTCATAATTTAGTATCAGGAGCAAACGTGTGTGCGCCCAATAGGGAATGAAGTGAGTTAGTGCAAATCATTTTGAGAACCCTTCAGCTGCTTCATAAAACTGAACATGGAGCTCTAAAAGAAGGGCAGAATCTTAAATTCAATCTTTTTTTTGTTTTTAAGGCCTTCAATATCTCTCTAGGTGCTGCCATCACCAGAATACTTAAGGCACTCTGGACCGTGGAGCGCTGCTGGTGCTCCAAAGGCGTGCCAAATGCTAGCCCGTCCGTATTGCAACAGGGCCAGGGGCCAGAACCACTGCCTATTTACCATGAAAACACTGTTTTGTCCACGGCAGAATGTTACCAACTCAACAGACCGATCAATATGGTCTGTGAACACTCCATTATTCCGAACAATGTCAATTTTGTGTGTAAAAGGTGCAAACTTGACATGGGGACATTTTAAATCATTAAACAGCGGCATTTGCAACTAAAGTTACCCAACAAAGCCACAACAGGCAGATGTATCTGCTTAATTGCAGATCACTACCGAAGCCCTTCCAGAGTGTTTATAATTCTGGAATATAGAAAACAGGAGGCACGGTTTACTACTGCGGCGACAAAGAGAAAAGAGACGGGGTAGCCATAATCTTTAAGGATAAGTTGAAAGGAAAATTCTCACCCATTTGTATTCTAGGGAGCGAAAGCCTGCTTTTTTCAATGGAGCTTCTGGCTACCTTCACCTTCTCAGGCGTACTGATGTATCACTCCCATGGCCCAGCTACTCAATTTATTGAAGCCCTACCTGATATAGTGGCGGAAGTCAGCCTTCAGAAGGCAAACTTTACGTTATTGGGAGATTTAAATTCCCATTTTTATAATGATAATTGTGAAAGCGCTAAAAATGTGCTCTATGATGTCGACGACTCAACTTGTCGAACTCTCCACCCACAGGTCAGGTCACTAATTGGATCCTATGTTTACCAATATTACTGGCATGACCACAGACGCCCCCATTCCAATATACTGGTCAGCTCATCAGACAGTGCCCTTCTACCTACAAAGTACTGGTTAAATGCCGATCAACCTAATCAACCTAGACGCAATTGTTGCTGGTTGACAAGTGACACAGAGATGAGGCAAATCTATCTAGCAAATTCTACCCCTTCAATGGAAAGGGCCATTGCAGAAAAGTACACAATTATTAGGGTTGGCTTTGCCTCTCCTTGGACGCCCTGGCCCCTTTGAGACTTCATGGAGGTGGGTCGCCATTGTGGACACACTCGGTGGTTCTCCGCTGAGCTTCTTGAACTAAAAAAAGAAGTAAGAAAGTTGGAAAGGGTTTGGAGGAAATCATATATTGGACCTGGTAAGGCATCCTATAAGAAAGCTATGAAAAAATACCAGTATGAAATAAGAGTAGCTAGAGACTGCTATTTTAGCGCAAGAATTGAAAATGTGCCCAACTCATCCAAAGAGTTATTTAAGCTGATGAACAGCCTCGTTAAGCCGGCTAGGAGTCAATCGGACCCTCTTCTTCAGAGGAGCGCTGCAATCGGTTTGCCAACTTTTTTCTTGGTGAAATATTTAATATCCTCATTTTCCTACCAAGGGACTCTGTTCCTAAGAGGATAACTTGTGCAGTAAGTCTGGCTAAGGACAATTGCTTGGTATTTCCTTTGATCAGCAAATAAGCCCCAGAGGAAATCCTAAAGTAAATTTTAAGCAGAGTCACTGTTGGACCCAGCCCCCCCCCCCCCCCACATGCTTAGGCAAGGGGGAAACAACATTCTGTCCAGTTTGACAGATAGTTTTAACAACTCCTATGAATACATACCTGCCCCCTCTGCATGGAAACCTGCAGTTGTGAGACCCCACCTGAATAACCCCTCTGCTGATCCTTCACGTGCAGAGAATTACAGACCAATTTCCTTCCTTCCAGAGGTCAGAAAAGCCCTGGAGCATTTATTAAGCAAGCACCTTCCCTCATTTCTAGAGACACACACTATCTTGCATCCAACCAAAACAGGTTTTAGACCTGGAAGCAGTTACGAAACTGCCCTACTAACAGCACAGAAGAATGGAGAACAATTCTTGATAAAGACGGCTCAGTGGCTATGATCTTATTGGATAGGAGCACAGCCTATAATATAGTACACCGCCCAATTTAATTCAAAGGATGGAGGAGGCAGGACTCTCTGGAGATGCACTCAAATGGCTTGCCACCTTTCTTGAAAACAAGGATTTCCAGGTATGTGAAGAGTCACTGTTATCTGCAACCAACCCCATAATATGTGGGGTTCCTCAGGGCTCTTCCTTAAGCCCCTTGCTATTCAACCTTTATGTGCTCGCACTGGCAGAGATATTGCGGTCTCCTGGTCTAGCGCTAGCCTCCTACGCAGACGACACAAAGATAGTCATATCTCTCACCTCAGATACCAATAAAGTCTCCAATCAACTAAATACCAGTTTGAAACAGGTAACAGACTGGATGTCCGCCTGCAGCCTGAAATGAAACATTGAAAAGACAGAGGTGTTACTTGTCAGTAACAATTCTTCTCGCAGGCTGGAAATGTGCTAGCCTGACACCATAGGTGCACATCCCCACCCTTCTCCAGCAGCCAAAAGCCTCGGGTTCTGGATTGACAATAAACTCTCCAGGAAGTACAGGCTAGTAAACTAGCATCAGTCTGCTTTGGACTTCTTAGGACTCTCAGAAAACTGTTAAGTTGGTTTCCATGTCCTTTCCGGAGAGTGGTTGTGCAGGGACGGGTTAATTCATGTCTGGAGTATGGAAACTCTCTTTACTTAGGAAGTTCTGAATTTGTGATAAAAAGTCTTCAAGTTGTCCAAAACACAGCTGCCCGGATTCTCTTAAAAACTCTTAAGTTCCAGTCAGCTACACTAGCCTTGGTAGCTCTGCACTGGCTGCCTGATCATAAGAGAATCCATTTCAAGACACACTGCTATCGTATCAAGCTATGCACAAGAAGGGGCCAGAGGTAATACTGCACTTGCTGAATCCCTATATTGCGAGGAGATCACTGCGCTCTGGGGATCGAACACTGCTGCAGATCCCCAAGATCAGCAGAGATAGATGTGGGGCGCTCCTTGGCCTACTTACTTCCCAAACTCTGGAACACCCTCCCAGTGGATCTCGAAATGAACCAATCAGAACTAAGCTTTAGGATGCACCTGAAGGCTTTTCTTTTTTAGTCTCTCATTAGGACGTGCAATTTGATTCCTATGGCTAATGGTGTTCTTATCACTGAAAGGCCCATTGGGTAGCTATGCGCTCTATAAATCCAACAAAATAGAACGGAACAGAACATTCCACTCAGGTTTCCAGGAGGAGTTCAAATCCCAGATATCACTCCACCTCCAACACAAGGAATACTATTACAGATTATGACATGATGGGGATGAGATGTAATCATTGGACCTTAATAGGTGTTTCTGTTCCACATAACCAGTTCAAAGGGTGTCCAGATCTCATGAGATGGACTTGCTCTCACAGCCTTTTCCAATGTATTGATTAGAGTTACTGATCTCAGCCAGTCATTCACCACTTGGGGATCCACTTGCAACCTCCTTCTGCATACTTCCCTCCTGGCCAATAGATCCCTGTAGAGAAGCAGCGTGCACCAAATACAACCTCTCTTGAGATGAAAGATAAGCTCTCCAAGGCTGTGGTCTTTTTTACCAATGTATCAAGTCATGATGTTAATATTCAACCATGGATCGAGGGAAATCAAACTAAATTGATTATTTCCACTGAGAGTACAGCCTCATTCGAAAGCTCATTGTGGTTTTCCTCCATGACCTTCAAGCATTGTGTACTTGACGTGTTGCTGTCTGTTCCCGACCTAACATTTATTCCTTAGGCCTTTTATAATTAGCTGCATCTTTTTAACTTAGCCACTAAAATACATGAACATTTATGTAAATAGGATTCAATTTTATGGCTACAAAAATGTAATTTCCCTTGAGGTACATGGGGATGGGGACAGATATTGCCTTGGGTTGTCAGTCTCTGCAATGGATACTTAGTATCCGTACCAAGAGTGATATGATGACTTGCTTCCGTGCACGAAAAGACGAGTCACAACGGATCAGTGGATTGGAAAATGAATAATTGGATCCTAGTTGAGGTCCTCATCTATTGCAACTTGGAAATAGGTCCGAAAAATTGAGTCATACAACAGAATGATTAAGATTAACCAGTCGAATGATGATGATAATAATAACATTAACCTCTAGTAGTCTATAATATGTGTAATTATTCTCAAACAGATTGGTGCTCACATTTATCAACGCAAAAGGGTGATCTAGCTCCCGCACCACAAAATACAAAGAAACCAGTGGCCTGCGGTAAGAAAGATTTCATAATAGGCGCAAAAAAAACTAAGCTATCTTAAAGGTGGTGACCAAGTACTTTGTAAAGGTAGATTCTGCTCAAATGACAAGACACCGTCCAGTGCAGGCAATAGGATTGCTATTGTCCATCAACAACTGAGGTGAATGGCAATGCATCCTAATGAAAATTTAACACAAGCATGTTGTCAGGGATTCATATTTAGACCTCTTAATCAACATTTTGGGAATTATTAAAAATGGACAATATCCCCCAGTTGTCTATGGTATACAAACATAGACATGGGTAAGTTATATGTGGTGATCAGCTGCTTCGGTCACTACTTTCCATTAGTGAAATGATTAATGGTAGGAACCAGTCAACCGTGACGATGATGATGGTGGTGGCTGTGCAATCAATGGAAGGCTCAATACAAGCTAAATGGAAGTTGATCAACAGTCAATAACATTTACAAGCTTCTTCACCAGCCATCCATATCGCCATTGTTCAGATGATTAGGTGTGCGGGAGAGACATGCCAGCCACTAGCACCATTGGGCAGGGGCGTATTTAGCCGCTGCTACCTCTGCCACGTGCTCCATCATACTTCCTGTATTTTATGGACACTAAAAAAAGAATGGAATGCCTGAACCACAAAACATGCCCATCACACCGTAAGCCTGTCATCCTTGCAATATTGCACCATAAAGTTGTACATACAACATACAATTGTGCAGTGACTTTAGGAGCAGATAGTAATATTTGCCCTTAATGCTCTGATACTGCCTCCCCAACCATTGTACCCGGTCCCTGGGCTGAAGACGACCGGAAAAGAGGTCGACCTGGAGGCGGCAGGGGCCTAAGTACCCAGCCCGCCCCCAGGCATCACCTCCCCTGGACGCACTTCACTGGTGCACCCGCCCAAGGGGAGGGGCTGGTGAGGCCGCCGAGAGCCTCCCCTCCTAGGGGACAGGGGGGGGCTCCGACTAGTGGGCACTGTGAGCTGCCCTGCTGATGCGTGGGACGCTGGCAGCTGCATAGTACTCGGAGGAGTATTTCTCCGGCCCAACTACTATACACCAAGGTACAACCGTAGGCTTTGAATGGAAACCTTCTATATGTTTGAGAGGCATTCTTATTCGTGTCTAATTTTTCTTTAATGTTTGGTCCTCTTTACCAGAGTTTTTAAGAGGAGTAGAAATCCATCTTCAATTTAGGCGCAGCATGAACTATAGGGTGCAACCATCTAATCAGAAGGAGCAAGTTTAGCAAACAAGGGTTCTCCGCATTCAGCACTATGAGAGAGCAGCCACCCATACTGAATGGGAATTCAAATGGATGGAGCTTTTCGGGCAACCAAAGAAATGAAGACGTGTGAGGCCATTAACCCCAATGAGTGGCAAAGTCAATCCATTGGAAGTCCACCGCATGATTCTTTTAAGAGAGTGATGGAATTATAATTCAGGGGTTTTAGTGGCTGCTGCTTTTAGTGTGTAGAATCTGCAGGACACAGGATTTAATCCCTGCAGGCTCTACTCAGTTCTTCACCACATCAATGTTGATAAAATATGTCCAGTTGACATGACAAAATCTGGTCAGTACTGCATAAACAATCAATATTGTTATTTGATGTAACATTATTCATATTATATATAGGTGTGGGCTGATCTTTCTATACTTAACATTTATATGTATTATTGTGTGCCTCAATATGAACTTCAAATGTATTAATTGGGGAAAGTAGAAGTACATTTGGGCAGGCTGCAGAAGCACGTCTGTGTCTGCATCTCTGGATGTGGATAGCAGCTTTGATGGTTCCTCGGTTTCGACCCTCGCTGAATAATTAAGAGCCGGCAGCAGGGCTGAGAGCTTTCCAAGGCCCCTTGGCTTCTTTCCTGACTACACAGACACGCGCGGCTCCTGGGCACGTGGCCGCCTCCTGCAGCCTGCTCTGCCCATGGACAGCTGGTCTGTCGGCTTGGACTCTGCCCCGAGGTCTCTCGTACAGATGCCCTGCTGTCAAAGGCGGGCTGGGACAGAATTCCAAGGCTGTTCACATTTAGCCCACAGGATATCCCCAGGGGGACATTCTTGCATTTCAGGAGGAAGCTATACTGTTAAAGGTGAAGACATCTCCCAATTAATGGACATGGGGATGACTGAGTTCAATTATGTGACGTCTTGTTTGAGTACTGACATAAAACACAGGCACACGCAGTGTCACTGTGCAACAGAGGCGCAACTAGAGCCACATTTCGGGTGGGGGGGGGGGGTGGGCTAAGAAAAAATTTCGGGGGGGGGGCTGAACCTTTAATCAGTAGGCAGAGTGGAGCTGCAGGGCCTCCAACAAGGGGTAAAACAACAGCAAGGCCTAATTAACATTCAAATGGTCTTTTAAAGACCTGTGAAACATTCGAGTGTGGCTGTGTGTGTGCCGGGATCTGTCTCATCCCGGGCTGCCACACACAACGGGGGGGGCCTGAAGCCCGGTGAGTCCAATGGGTGTTGCGCGCCTGCTGTGCAAAGCAATGTATTGGGCCGTAGCTTCCATTCGTGCAGTGGCACCGGGCCCCACTGAACTATGATCATTGCCAGCGCTTTAAATGGGAAAGAAATAAGTGCAGGTATCATTAAAATGAGCTAGAGGTGTAGTGAGGGGGCGGGGCTAGGGGTGGGGCGAAGGGCAAGACATGATGATACTTAACAACTTCTTTATTAGTTGCAGCACACATCAACACATGAGCTGTTTTATATAAACAAAGCAAGTTAACTCATTGCACAAAATGTAAGAGAAATGCGGTAATATGTTAACATTTCCTTTTTTTGCAATAGTTGCACCTTCTTAAAGTCATAATGTTAATTGATGTTGTTTGGCACAATACTATATATTTTTGAGCACGTGAGTAGGAAGAAACTGAAAATACCCCCACTTCGAACCAAAGCTCTTATGGCACCAAGTAAATGAAGCAAATCATCATGACCCTCCCCAGAAGATATCTCTGGTCTCTTCCATCAATGATGTATCCATTCATCCTTTCATCCTACCATTTACCTGCTGATTTCTACCATTTATGTACTAGGAGAAAGGGGTCCCAGTGTGAGCGTAGAACAATATACACAAATCACAGAATTAATCCCCAAAACACTGAATGGATCCACACTGTTTTAATTCACAATGGGATAAGGTATAATAAATATACACAACAAATTGTCAAGCGCAGTTAGCGGTTGTACAGTGCCCCAAGGGAGGAGAGGGGAGGGAGGTGGTGATCAAGTGAGGATGTGGAGATGAAAGGATTAGTGACAGTAAAATCAGTCAATTTAGCAAAACTTTATTGACAATGTTATACAAAACCAAAATAGCCAAAAATTCGGCAGTTGAATCAAGACGGCATACTTCACAAAATACAGTCAATGTTATAATGGTGGCGTGAAGTTGACACAAGGAAGGTGGTTGTCGACGTTTCGACCCTCTAATCAACGCAGGGATTAGTAGTGCCCTTGCTATGGGGTCTTCTTCAGGACCAAAGAGGTGGGGGCAGGCAACCTAATTAAAGTTTGTAAAGGGAAATAATATTAATCTAGGGGTATTATTCCACCCTATTTAAGACCAACATAAGCACAACATGGTCAATAGAAAAATTCTCGCTGACTGTATTTATTAATTGCTCCACAAACGTGGACATCTGAGCCACAATACCGCATTGTTAGTGCAGCACATTTGAGGAAATCATGTACAACTAGATGGCATACTTAAAATATCGACCTGAGCGTTAGGGTCAGAAAGCTGGCACCTGTCTACCATTTAACCTTTACATTCTGTTGTCTATTCAGTCTTTTATCCATCATTCAGTTTTTCACCATTCCGTCTGCCCACCCTTCATATCCAAACCTATCCATCCAGCTGTCTCCAAGCCTATCCATTCATCCTTTCACTCATTCTTCTCTTTGTCCACCCTTTCGCTCATCCATCAATCCTTTCGCTCATCTATCCATCAACCGTTTCACTCCTTTATTCTATCCGCCCTTTCACTCAATCCCTCCTTTCACTCATCCATCATCCACCCTTTCAGCCATCCTCCTTCATTTTCATTCAGCCATCCAATCTTTCACTTATCCACCCATAATCCACCCTCTTTCACATATCCATGCTTTCACTCATCCATCCATCTATTCATCGATCCATCCATCTGTACATCCACCCTTGCACACTCCTCCATCCACTCACTCACTCACCCACCCAACCAACACTCCCTTTTACGTTATTTAGGAATCTTTGTCGCCGAGCAGACATGCACACACAAAGTGCCACCCATTTTCTTTAAAATGCCTCCTGAGAGTGTCTTGATTCTCTCTTTCTCTCACTTTTTTCTTACAAAAAACAGGCATACAAATGTAGGGAAACACACAAACCTAAGCAGACGCACAAAAGACTTGGGTATAATAAAAGCTATGTTATACTCTTCACCTACCATGGCTTTTTTAATTGCCACCAGGGCCAGACTGGCCGTAGCCTGATTGCCACTGCCAGGGGACTACCAAGATTTCTGTGTTTGCACAAATGCACAGGATAGTGTGAATGTGATTGACAGCACCGGGCCTGAACGAACCCTGCTCTGCCAAACACAGTGTGATGGTGAGCACCTGGACATTATTCAAAAGAGCCCTGGTGAATAGCTCAGCTGGGGCTCAGATCGGGGCTACAGAAGGGGCGCCTTGGCTGCCAGAGACACCTTCCACTCCTGCTCACCAGCACTCACACCCAATGAGCCTATTTGCTTAATCTCCACAACGGCCCCTCGCGGCGGGATGCCTGGCTTTCACCTTGTGGATACCCTGCCGGGGTTATCTCACAGGGGAATACCAGGACGGGTTCCCTAAGCAAGCGCCGGGAAACCCACTGCGGGTAGCTGTGCGCTATATAAGCTCAAATACATTTACATTTACATTTACATTCATGAGTACCAGTACTCTCCTCGGCAGTAGAGAAGTGCTGGTACTCAGAGTGATGAATCTAAGAAGTGCTGGTACTATGTACTGCCCCATTTAAAGCACTGATCATTGCTGAATTTCATAGTTGAAACGGGGGGCGGGGGCATTTCCTTCCCTGCTCTATGGCCCATAAAATACTGGCAACGCCACTGATTACCTGGGTAGCCATTTTTTCTCTCCCCCATCTTGCTCTACATGTTTTCATTTCTTATCTCCCCCACACTCTATGAACTACTCTTTCCCATTTCGCCCCTACCTATGTACAATATTCTGGTCCCTCACTTTTGGAATCTAAAATTCTCTCCGTCTCATTCTCACGCCCTCTGCCCCCCTTCCTCTTTTTTCTCAGACCTCATTTGTATCCCTGTTTCTTTCCTCGTTTTCTCTCCATCGTTTCTTCTCAACTGCTTATTGTACTGTCTCGCCTGCAGTACGCTTCTTTCCCTCTCTCTCTGTATTTCTATCCTTCTTGTTCTCTTTCAATCTCCCTTACCTCACTACCTCTCAAGCACACAGTATCCATGCACCTCGTTCTTGTCTTTGTGTCGGCTTCACTTTCACTCTCTCTCGTTTTGGCTTTCAAGGCACTACGCGCAATCCCTATCCTTTTCTATTCCTTCCATCTGCCTACCTATCTTTCTTCCCTTCCATTCTACCTCTTAGTCTCTCTCAGTGCTCATTTTTCCCTCTGCTAATGTCACTCTTTATGTGGAAAATAACTATTATCTCAGCCTTCATATTTCTCTTCCTCTCAGCATCTAAATCCCTCTCTTTCCCACCCTCACCCTCTCTTAGTCGCACCCTTCTGTCCCTACCTTGTGCATACTATCCATTTTGCCTTTTTTTCTCTCAGTAACTATCTCTGTACCTCTTTTGTCCTCAGTCTCACTCAGGGCCGGACTGGGAACCACAACCGGCCCTGGCAAAGTGCTTGGCCGGTCCCCCCCTCCCCACTTGGGGTCAGGGGGAGGGTGGGAGGGGTTGAGGTGCCGCCGAGCTCTTTGCCAGGGCCGGTTTTCGGCCGTTTTTGGTACAGGGCCGATTTTTCAGCTATGCTGCAAAAACAGCCCTGTAACCAAACCGCCCCCCAGGGGCCCAAAACCGGCCCCCACCTGTGGGGCGCACCGGGGGATTGCCCGGTGCCTACTATGGCCAGTCCGGCCCTGGTCTCACTCTTTATTTCCCTCTCTCGTGACCAATCCCTGTATATTTCTATCTCGTGGGGCCAGTCTCCTGGCCTCTATCTCCCTCATACACGCGACACATGCACGCGCGCGCTCTCTCTCCCTCGCGAACTTTCTCACAGCTCCCTCTCTCCCTCTCCTGTGTAAGCGCTGGTTCACCACGCGCTACTGAAGGGGTGCTTCTCTTCGTGTTCCTCTCCTCTGTGGTAGACGTTGACACCTAATCGAAAGGCTGCACTTTGATTAATACCCGGACTGCAGCTGCACGCCTCGTGCCGCCTCAGGCGTGACGCGGAACTGCTCAGTACAACCTGCACTAGGTGCTGACTGAGGACCGGCCCGTGGGCTTCATTTATCACGGAAGCCATGTTTGAAAGAGCAGGCGCGTGGGCAATGCGCAGGAGTTAACTCTTTGCGCCTGCCCGAGGCCACGCAGTGGCCATTAGGAGGGCGGGCTCCTAGTCATGGAGGGCTGTCCCGCCCCCACATGACATAGCAGTTCCTCACCCATGGCAGTCTCCCCTGGTTGGTGGAGACTGTGTAGGTGATGCACGTCCGGGGCGGCTGGGAGGAGCCGGCGAGAGTATTTCTGACCTCTACCCCGCTGGGGAGGCCTCTTTGCCGCTCCGGACGTTGTAGTTCCTTGTTGGGACACTCTTTTGTCCTCGTCTTTCTGCTTGGGTCGCGTCGAGGAGTTGCCGGGATTTTAAGACGTCGGGTCTGTCTCGTACATGTGGTGAGTGGCGGGGCATCTCGGCCTCCTTCCGTCGTCCCCCGTCTTGGTGGGGGGGCGGGCCGGTGTTGGACGGTCTTTGGTTAAATTTGGGCCTTTCTTGTGCTTTATTGGCATTTGGGTGCCCGTCCGGTTCCTCGCAGGTTCTTGGGCAATAGAGAGGGTTTTCCAGAAGGAACGGAGCGGTTTGGTAGGTGCATTGTGCCCTCGGCGGTGGCGGGGAGAAGTGTAGCTCACGGGTTAGAGCGGCTGACTCGGAAACAGTGAATGGGCCTGGGACCAAGGTTCGAGTCTCGGCGCGGCAGGGATGATACTCGCCTCGGCGATTGATCCGCAAGACTGGCTGATTAATTGTTTAAATGGCATATAAGACGAACATTTTAGGTGTTCGCTAGTTGGAATTTATATCAATAGCATTTATGGGTGAATGTTTTAGAGGCACTAGGCAGTTATATGCATTGCATGGATGTTTACTGCGGATCAGTGAGCGTTGTTTTCTTTCAGTATTGCCCGCCTTGCACACAGCTCACAGAAAAGTGACCTCCGGGTGTATCCCCACGTGTCTAATCCTTACGTGCATGATTTTATAGGGGGATCTTGGAGAACCTGGGAGGCCTGCCGGGTGCGGAACTTTGTGGTGTCCAGCCTGCATCTGGTCGGGCTTGGAAAGCTATCCCCTGGTGTTTCTTCTATTGTTGGCGCGAGGAGGTGGCTGCACTTGTAAGCTGGCGTCTTTAGTGCAGGGAAACAGGGTTCTAGCCATCCTGGAAGACTGCAATAATTTTCGTCTTTGAGGGATTTCTTTTCATTCTTTGATAGGTATCATGTACTGTTCACGCGTTTAGTATTTTGCATCACTGGTACAGCTGCCTTCATCACATGGCCTGGGCGATGCTTCGGTTTTCCCCTCTTGCAAGCTTGACTTATAGGACATGTTTTCAATTTTAGCTATATGACCGGTGTCACCGTTACATTAACATCTTGTATGTATGATCTCATGTGTATGGGCCGTAGTTTATTTCGGGTGGGTCCACACTTCGAGGGGGAGACGCCAGAGTTCGACTTCCCCCGAGCCTTATCTGCATTTTGTAGGCATTTCTGTAGATAACTCAGCGTGTTTATTTTCGCCTTATCTCAGTCTGGAAACCGAAAGTCACATTTCTTTATCGGGTCCAGGTAGTGGCATTTGGTGAGCTTCGGTTTGGCACGAACACTCACAGCTATTTTAATTGACTATGAGTTCTCTTCACGCATCGGTGTAGTAGCTGCCCGCTACATGTTTCAATTTGTTATTTGGGGGTCGCAGGGTGTCCTCCGCTGACGCGATGTTTAACGGACGGCTCTAATTCCTGGTGCCCGGGGATCTGGGTAGTTTATCCCCTCTCGTGCCCGCGCCCCCCGTCGGGGGGGGCTAGAGTAGGCGGGGTCGAGTATCGAGTAATGTTTATGCATGTCTGCTGTGCATCATTGTCGGGCTGGGGACAGGCTTTGCAAAAGGGGTTTTTCCGGGCAGTAATCAGTGAGCGCCCGTCGGCATTCACTGGCTTCTCACTTCCGTTCTCTGCATTTCTTTGTGTTGTGTTGTTTCAAATGCGAGTTTAGTATCGTGGGGCCATGTTACTTCGAGGCCCATTCGTGTGACATATTTATTTACGCGTTGCATGGTAATTTCTGGGCGAGGGTAGGCCTATCCCATGCACAGTTTAGTTGATGGTGGTCGGTATTACAAGGGAGCATTGGGGCCATCGCACCTCGAGGCCCAATCGCGGAACGGATTTAATTTGCGCGCGGCATCTCTTAAATTGTGTTATTCCCTCCCGCTGCAGGTCCGGCCGGCACGCCGAGCACCCCCCCCCCCCTCTTCCTCGCACTCCTCGGGCTGCGCGGTGGTCCACTGTTTCAGCCTTTGTTGCGAGGTATGTATCAACTATGCATCGGGGGTTGGCTCAAGATGGAGTCGAGTGTGTGCGAGGGATTTGGCGTAATGCACGAGGCCTTTCGTAGGCCGGGCTGGGGGTCTGGGTTGCATGCGACGGTACTCCTATTCCTGGCAGTATTTTGGCCCTCTGAATACCAGTGGCAGCTCAAACGGGTGTTATGACGATGGGGACGCTTCGGCCTGCTAGTCCGCAGCGAATCAATGTAGCTATGCATTTCTTCTGTGCCAAATTGTACGCGGTATGTTATTCAAAGTGGAACTGGGTATTGCGCCGCGTTGTCTTACCCGCGTCTCGCCCGGGCCATAAAATACCGGATAATAATTTCGATTCTGGCTACTTGGATAAGCTCAGTGGTTTCCGCTTTTGCAACGGACACTTTTGTTCTTCTTTGATAAGTTACAATCCTAATACAGTACTGCGAGCCTTTAACTGTCATCAAAGAGTTGCCTGCGAACTGCAAGTACAGGATTGGAGCCTTATGTTTCCACCAGTCTCATGACCCTAATGTGCCAAAAAAGGTTTGTTTGGTTAGGAATGCACTACTATTAGTAACGCCAATCCCAACCATGGTACAGAGTCTGGAGTTTGTGCTTTCCATAAACACTCGTATAATATACTGTTTACTGTTATTGGATGCATGGCATTATTACCACACCTCCTTCCTGTTTGTCTTCTGTGCTACGACTGAGCTATCCTGCCAATGCAATAAGTATGACACTGCTTACATAGGACCGGTCTTTGCTGAGAAGTTTCTGAGGTTGATGCACTTCGATGGTCCTTGATTGGACTCCTGCAGAATAACGCAGGGGTCTCCTTCACTGCAGCCTGGCAATCTAACCACGGGAATTCTAGGGACTAAATGAATAGGATTTCGTAAAGGGGTTAACTGATAGGATAATAACTTCTTACTGTTGTGCGCTGACGAGTCAAGATGCATCTAGAAACGGGTGCCCCCCCCCCCCCCCCCAGATTGGGAAGTCTATGCTGTGTATTCCCCTTATGTGCGAGGGGATACTCTGAAGTATCATACAGTGGTTGGTTCTTGTATTAGCAAGATTGGGGGGAACCCGGTTCTTGAGTAACTCCTTTCCAAAGTAGGGCATTGTATCAAGACTCTATCGCTGGTGGGTCAAGATTTTGAGGATGCATCGTCGGTTTTCAGAAGCCCTAAATTAGTCATTGGTTTGTAGCAGTAACTGCGGGGTCCACGTGTTGGGTAATACATTTAATGCAGATTGCCTGGCTTTGTCGTCTGCCCGGTAGCTATATCTGTGTTCACGTTGTGTCTTCCTTGTAGGTCTTTATCCTAGGTAAAGGTGCATTACCAAGGTAATGGTTAGGCATAAACCTGCTTTCGTGCGATTAAGTAAGTGTCGCGCAGGCATGGAGCAGGGTAACTTCCCCCTTACACGAAGGCTCCGTGCCGTCCGCTGCAATGAGGAGCACGGTACTTTATGTGGTTAGCTGGTGTCCTGCCTCATCCAACATTTCTTCCTTGTGATTGCATCCATCTTCGTCCGGTAGCTCTCTTCGCCACTCCAGTATAGACGCTCCTATATGTGCAGTATTCTAGTCTCGTCTTCTCTGGGGAATAGCCCAGCCCTCCCTGCCAATCCTGGCCCTCCCTGGTTTGGATACAAGCATCCTGGTTCCCGGTGTTGGGGCTTTCGCCCTCACCATCCAGACCCCCTGGTCAGGCTTATTGAGCGACACGTATTTTATGCGCTGGCTTGGCTGGCCTGACAATAGCCACCCCCCCCCCCCTTCAACAGAGGTACCCCCCTCTTGAGACCAGCTACTTTTCTTCCTATACATTCCGTTGCGAAATTGAGTACATTCAATCTTCAGATGATCAGATGTCGGTCGCATGCTTTATACCTGTTGGGTTTAGGACTTGATGCATGTTGTTTTAGCCCAGGCGCGGCCTGGTTAGGTTTCGAGTGGCAGGCACGATTAGGACATGATGCCCCGCCCGTTTGCTACCCATCCGCTTTATCTGTTCTTTCGTCCAGGGTTTTAGCATGAGTTGCCATTGAGATCCTAGTATGACCGGCTCATTCGGGCTAAGAAATAGAGGCTCTATGACTGATTTGCCCCTTGTAAAGTCTGGAAGTGGTAGGGACACTGGTCATCAGGTCTGATATGTTCGGTTTACTCTATAGCTTAATACTATAGCTTATAACTTTACCCTTATGTAGCCCTGGTACTCCCTCATCTATCTATAGGCCGGCTTTACAAGTTCTGCAATGGTGTGGGTGGGAGGATGTCAGCAGCTTAGCATGTGATAGAACTGGCATGATAATATTTTAGCTGTATGCAGGACAAGAAGTGATGTATAAGACCCTACACCTGTTCTTATATGACCAGACCTGTTTGGCAAGACCAGTTTCCCTGAGTTACGTTACGTGTTAGCTTGTGGGGCGTTACAAGTGGAAAAGGGTCCGGTAGGCATGCTGCAAGAGTATATTATATGCAGATGGTGGGGTGTTTAAAGGGTCTAGTGCGCACTTTTAGTGGTGGCCCAAGCCAGTGAGCAGGCAACTGGCTGTGTATATGGGGTGGGGGCGGTCTTTTACCCCATCTGTACTCCTTGGAAGGAACCCCGGAGCCGGGGGAAATTTACCCTACAATGTGGCTCATTCTGTTCCACGGTAGGGGCTTGTATTTCAGGGTAAAGTGACATTACTCTAGTGATCATGGCTGCAATTTCGTCACCCTTTCTCCTTCCTGGGGCCCAGTTTCTTCCTCTTAACAGTGCCAATGTCACACTCATTGCCCTATTAGACAGGCACCGCGCACCCAAACCTTGCGATTCATGCTTAAAGTAAACAAGGCAAAACACAGCTATAGATAGCGCTGCACTTCGGCCCTGTTAAGTAAGTAACCTGTTGTCCGGGCAACGCACGACTACTTTAATTTGATAGTTCTGCCATGTATCTGACGCGCAGGTATTCTCCAAAGAAAATCCAGTATCTTTTATGTATTGTTATTTTCAAAGCGCTGACGTTACCTTGCCCCCAGTTACCACAAAGAGGTCTTCATCCTATTAGTTAGGCACAACGGCCGATCTCTTTTAGTCCTTTTCTAACATGCGGTGAAGTGCTGGACATAGACATTCTTATGTCACGTCATAAACAAAATGACTGGATGGGCCACCTACATATTCCCAGACGTTGTCAGCTATGTATGGGTCCTCGTAATTACTCCAGTAGGTTAAACAGGTGGCTTGCTATTATTTGAAATACTGGGGGTGTAATTGCTTGACAGCCCAGGCTAAGTATTTAGTTACACCTGGGAAGTCTGTATGGATCTACATGTGCTGGATTACTAACTAGGGTAATCATATATATGCTTAGAACTCTAGGAGTTGTTAGTACCCCCTATTATTTAGGGCAGGCGAAGGGGGTGCAGCACAAGTGATTGGGCCAGGCCGTCGGCAAACTTGCCACCCGGTGTGGGGTGCAATGGGTTTAGCACGCAGTGCACACCAGACACCCAAGTACAAGATCAAACGTTACGTAGGCTATGTTTGCACCGGTACAAGTGTTAAGATAAGCACGTGAAAAATAGCAAACAGTGCGGCAAGAGGAGTGGTGTGGTGTGCAACAAAGAGTATCAACACAGGTACATAGAGCACTGCAATAATGGCAACCACTTTAAACTGAGAAATTCTACCTGTGCACCCTTGATAACGGCACATGTGTTGCTCTCCCATGTTGGTAGGGTCTTACGTCATAGTCATTCCCCCCCCTTCCTTGGTTCTCCTGCCCTATTTAGGAATTAATGCATTACCTGGGGGGGCAAGTGTTTTTTCAGCTGCCCCCGTGGTTTTCAGTTTATCTCTTGCAAGACCACTTCGCTAGTCACTCCAATATATGCATGTGAGTGCTGCAATAGATTTCTGTATCCTGGGGGATTAGTTGCTGACGCGGAATCGGGCAGTTGATTGGTTTTGTGACAGCGCTTGTTCATTCGGGAGGGATTCTCTGCTGGGGGGGCCCTTCCCATCACCTGGTCTCTTGCCTGGGGTAGTCTTCCCTACTGGGGTAGTGGGATTGTTCCCGGGTGGATGGCTATTGGTGTCGGAGTGGCTGGCATTTATCCATGCATGCCCTTGCGCAGGTCAGCCGAGGGGCCTCTCGGTTGCAGGCGCTGCGGTCCCCGGGAAGTGGTCGTAGTCGGCCTTCAGTCTAGCTACCTTACTGTACTATGTCTGTAGCCGCTTCCAGCCAAAAAACCTAAGAGGACAGGGGATGCCGGCTGTGCGGCCTGTGGATTCGGATTATCGCTTAACTGGGACTCGTCCTAGTTCTATAGTATGTCTGGTGCCCTCCTATTCCCTAGTGTCAGTGAGCACAATTATTCTCCCTGCTGGATTTGTAGACAGTAATTCAGATGTATCAGTGACTCCATGGCGCAGTTTCCTGACGCTCTGTGGGAAGGGATATGGGGGTGGCCCAGCGGCTCGCGCTGGACAGCCTATTTCATGTTACTGAGGGCCTCTGTAGTAGGGGCCCCTTCCTACCCCCTTTAGTTTCCCTGAGGGGTTGTAGGACAGGTTTATTGGTGCCTGATGGTAGCACCCCATGCCTATGGGCGTTGCCCTGTTCCTCCTCTGCCTGGAGGTAGCAATTCTAGGTGTAGGTTGCAGGTAAAGAGCAGTAATAATGGTGGGGGGCCCGTGCGGCAGCGGGAACCACCGCACTGGGCTGTGGCGGAGTTACTGGGCGATCCGGAAGAAGAGAGGTGCAAACGCTGGACGTCAGCGGGCACATAGGGGTGCCAGAGCATAACCTCAGAGCCTAACCTGTAACCTCATGGGAGGTGCAGGAATCCGTGTCGGCACCCCAGTAGTCCTTCGGGCGGTTGTTGGCCTGTGCAACCGGGGGTTTGCCTAGTCACGCCCAGCAAATGGGCGTGTCAGTATAATTATGGTATTTGTACAACAGTTGGGTGGTTCGCCACTGTGTTGTTTGGCTCAACAGGCGGGCAGGTGGCGAGAATGCGGCCTGCCCTAGGATCGCCCGTAAGTTAACCCACCGTCATTACATATGTTGTATGTAATAAACCTGCAGCAATTTTTCCCAAACCTAATACTTGTGTCTTTGTGTTATTTGCGGGTTTGGGCATGTGGGGCGGGTGTTCATGTGGCCCTGATGTGACTATGCGCCTGCCCGAGGCCACGCAGTGGCCATTAGGAGGGCGGGCTCCTAGTCATGGAGGGCTGTCCCGCCCCCACATGACATAGCAGTTCCTCACCCATGGCAGTCTCCCCTGGTTGGTGGAGACTGTGTAGGTGATGCACGTCCGGGGCGGCTGGGAGGAGCCGGCGAGAGTATTTCTGACCTCTACCCCGCTGGGGAGGCCTCTTTGCCGCTCCGGACGTTGTAGTTCCTTGTTGGGACACTCTTTTCCCGCCCTTCCTCTAACCCAGAGTGTCTGCTTGAGGGGGCGCAGGGGGGAGCATTTAATGTGTTCCTTTTTTCGTTGCAGGCGGAGTTACTGGGCGATCCGGAAGAAGAGAGGTGCAAACGCTGGACGTCAGCGGGCACATAGGGGTGCCAGAGCATAACCTCAGAGCCTAACCTGTAACCTCATGGGAGGTGCAGGAATCCGTGTCGGCACCCCAGTAGTCCTTCGGGCGGTTGTTGGCCTGTGCAACCGGGGGTTTGCCTAGTCACGCCCAGCAAATGGGCGTGTCAGTATAATTATGGTATTTGTACAACAGTTGGGTGGTTCGCCACTGTGTTGTTTGGCTCAACAGGCGGGCAGGTGGCGAGAATGCGGCCTGCCCTAGGATCGCCCGTAAGTTAACCCACCGTCATTACATATGTTGTATGTAATAAACCTGCAGCAATTTTTCCCAAACCTAATACTTGTGTCTTTGTGTTATTTGCGGGTTTGGGCATGTGGGGCGGGTGTTCATGTGGCCCTGATGTGACTATGAAAAAGGATTTAGGATCAACAACGGTACAATTTAGTTGGGGGCGTTTTGGAACAAGTAACATTTTTACCTCAACACCGCCCGTCTCCAATAGCAACAAGAACATGGCGGATGCCTTGAAGCCCCTTCACTCAAACCCTCAATGTCGTTTGGTTCACTTCCATGCGTCTCCCAATCCCCCATCCAATCACTGCACAGTTACCATGACGATTAATGCTTAGTAGTGGCCACTTAGGGAGCACATCTTTGTGGGCGCCCACTCAACACTCCGAAGACCCTCTAATTTGGGCTGAAAGCCTCTGCTGGTAGGTGTACCGCTATTCTTTATGTTGCAATTAGCAATATGTTGGGGCACCTGCAGCTGCAGAACAAATTCCACCTTTTACAATGCTGCAGAGATGCCATTTAAAATAACAATTGGAGAACAAATTAGCGCAGTTTTTTTTACAAATAGTGCAGAAAGCCTGAGAGCAACAGAGCCATGACCACTGACATTTAGATTGAAAAGTTTCTCGTGTATGTGAATATATTTTTTAAGCCAGCTTGCTATACATCCAAAAATGTGTACATGACAAAGCCATCAGAGTGGAGGATAAGGAAGGTTTGGAAAAAAGGCAAAAGACTGGTGTCAACTGACCTCAAACAAAATCCCTGGGAGGAGAAAGTCCCTCTATGAGTGTGTATTGAATCATAAATGCAAAATAAATATTTTATGCAGCAGAAATAGAACAAAAACGTCTGAATTTATGGCAATTATCCCTTGCTATTTAGAACGCTAAGGCAACTAAATCACAAGGGAACATCAGCAGTACTGCAAACAAAAAAAATGTGTTTCAAAAGATCTATAGATGCGATGGCGCAGTGGGTTTGGTTTGCTCTCCGGGGGTCTCTGTGCAACATGGCGGTTAGAGAATTATATACGGTAGGGTGCTCGGCTAATAAAAGGACTATCTTAGTGTGGAACAATAATAACACATTCTTCATAATGACAAGGATATCTTCCACGAGGCTTAGTGCAAAGCATGACACATTCAACCAATGCTCGCTTTTTAGCCAGAGCACTCTGCATTCTGGGACTTGTTGTTTCACATTTTCCATTATAATTTATGACCCTCCAACGTTAGGTTTTGATAATGCCAAGTGGTGAATTTGAAAAGTATTATCCATACTTCCGTACCCCATTTAGCACTGTGCCCTCATTCAATTTTAGATTTTTTCAAATCCTGAATGCATGCACGTGTTCCTCCTGAAACTATGCATAAATTAAAAATGTATTAATATACGCTATTTAAAAATTACGGATGCCCTATATAAGATTGCACGCAAACTACGACAAGGACATGACTTGCTTTTCTTTAGTGGGGTCAAGTTAAAAGGAGAATTGGATAAATTCCAGTTAAAATAGACTTTGCAGACATGTAGACCACCGGCCACTAAACGCAAAAAAAATGATTGGGCCCAAGGGAAGGAGGCCTTTACAAACAAACGTAATGTGCATGATTTTCACACCTCATTTATATATGCATAATTTAACAAGCAAGCACACTGAAGGCTGCCAACACAAGAGATCTATTTTAAATGTGAAGAGTAAATTAGGGATGGTGGGCAAATACAGAGTACCAAAATGACTTTGAAAAGGCGAGAAGAACGGAAGAATCATGTGACCATATCAAGTCAAGAGAAATTCATGGCTTTAAAGTACACATTTCATTAAGGCTTAGCGGGCCATGCGTCTATAAAGTTTCTTTCTTTATTGTAAAATACTGGATTAAATTTACTGTGTATGATATGGGAAGGAGTTGGACAGTCCTATGTCAATGGACGTGGTAGACAAAAGTGTGAATAGCCTTTCCTCTTTCCCCTCTGACCGACTGGATGCATCCTCTACATCTCATCTCATTCACCGGCCAGATGCTAGCTCCCGTCCAGCCCTGTGGCAGTCCTTGGCCAGGTCAACAGGCGGTGGGTCAAGGCTGTTAATGGACTTGGGTGAGTGGGGCCAACAGGATAGTTTAAGATGTCACCTTACGGTCTAGTCCATTAATATTCTTATGGGACTATTTCCCGCTCAACCCAGTGGGTCAGCCTTGGGCTAGTCAAGAATGGGACGGGGTAAGACTGATGATGATGGGTTGGCCAGGAGGGGGCTTCACAGGATGATATAGACCTACAAGACCCTCTTGGTTCACTTGCAGTCCTGCATAGGAAACTTCCCTTCGGCTATGATTGGTTAGCAGTGGACTCGAAGGGAGAGGTTGCAATAGAACTGTTGATAATTTTGAACAAACAGGTGGACAGATCAGTCTAACCACACGCTTTACTTTCATTTGTTGACAATCATGATCCACTCCCTTTTACTGAGCCCACTGACAGTACCTGGAAATGGGGGTACCGTGGTGGGTCAGGACAGATGGTCAGACAGCTGGGGCTCTTACAGAGTCTCTCGCATTTGAGGCTAGCAGGACCACTTTTTTTATGTAAAGAAATTTGGTGAGTTCTCGAGACAGTTTTGTTTCCATCAAAAAAATGTAATTTTTAGTTTTGCTGAAACTTCTGTCAATTTAGGTTAGTGGGGCGGGGACAATGCTAGGTTGAAGGCAAATAAGAATCTAGAGGTCACTGCAGCTGTTTATGCAGTACCAGATTTTCGGATATCCAGGCAACTTTTGTTTCGATGTCTGTTAGTTAGCGAAGCTTGACTAAGACAAAAACTGACAACAAACATACAAAATAAATCTAAAATCTAATTGTTCTATGTGGCAGTTTGAGTCTTCATAGATACGTACACATTAGCCCCAGATATGGACCAGCGTGCATTCGTTGGCTTACCATTCCTCTACCGTCTGCAACGCTGCAGGTTCTACTTAAGTCTGTAGCTCCCTCACTAACTGCTTCCCTGTGTCCGTCTCTGTAGTTTCCAAATTAAGTCAATGATTGAACTCACCTGAACTGTTAGATGCCCCGCACTCTCATGCCTCGCATCATCTCAGTCAATTATTCTGTGGTTCTACCTTGGACAAGACCCTCTAGGTCAACCAAGGATGCTCCCATCTAGTGCAAGTCTCAAAATGGCCTCCGCTGTCTACAGTTCAGCATGTTTGGTGGATCTCCGTTATGGCTAAGACTGAGTCATGTTGGTGACAACCTTCCATGCTTGTCTTGATCACTCAGCGCAGACTAAGCCTTTACTCTACGTTCGATTCTTGAAATTTGGTAGCATTACAACACTCCTGCAGCGGTTGATTGATATTACAAGGAGGCGTGACAGCATATTTTACTTGCTATGTTTTAGGATAATTTAGAAAACTAATAGGTGTAAACAACATCCAGGATGATTAAGTGTAACATTTTGCATATTTTAACCGATGTGATATTTAGGATGTAAATGAAGATGTTGTGACTAAAGCCGGAAGGGAGGGGGCCCAGTGGCTCCCCGTATGAGTATCAGACCATAGGCCATTTGCTTTACAAGAGAGGTGTTCAATGATCCATGCCTTATGATTAATATGAGGCCATTTATCGCAGTGGCTAATGTCTCCCTGGCATGCTCTGCATTAGCGCTTTTCCAGAACCATGAGGCGATGGCGGATTATGAGAATTCCCCACTGTTAGGTGGAATAGTTCATTAGCCGATGCGAATGTGGACATGGGGGGGGGGATAAATGAGCTAACGACGCACTGTCCCGAAATTTGAGTTATTAAAGCAATTAGAAAATCGGCGCAATAATTATCCCACTTAACATTCAATATGTATGCCGCTTCAACTTTTCCGAAAAACAGCAGGTGGTGGCGTCTGTCCCCTGGTACGTGAAGACATTTATATACGTAGACAGCATACTGCTCCAAGTTTAGTGGTGTGTGCCAAATCAATATGTTTCGTCATTAGTAAAATGGAAATAGCTATGTTAAGCTCGCGCTCTGCAGAATGGATGAGGCGCTCCGCGAGCCAAGTTTGTTGCATTGGTTGGTGATGGTGGGAGAGGCTTCGCTTTCAAAATGGCTCCCTGACTCAACCGCATGTGCGGTTTACTGTTCTGGGTTGGACCTCTGCATTGCTCGCCACTCATATGTTTAAATCAGTGCTGGGCCTCAGAGGACCTAACACTCCTTCGCCCCTCACAGTTTAATCGGAATAAATACATTTCATGGTAAAACAAGAACCAGAAATACATTCTACAGGTGGAGAATTCCTGCTCTGATACTAGACAGGCGAGGAGCTTTCTTTTGTGCAACAGGTGCAGTGGCACCAGGGCACAGAGGCTAGGAGGGCCACTGAAACCTTGTTGTTGTATTTTAGAATTCCTACAGCAGACAGAGGGGGCATTTCTTTCTTTGCACTTCACGGTGGGTAAGCTGGAACCTGAATTTCCCAATAAATAAGGATTGTCGGACCCAATTTTCTTATTTCCATCCATGCTTTGCAGGATTGGCCCTACATGACTTTCACCTCCTCTCAATTTCATTCAAGTTTGAACAATTAACTAAGAATCGAAATGTGTCCAACGAACAAGAACTGTTCAATCACGACGGAAAGAGCGGCGTAAAGGTATTTTGAGATTGGACATTTAGTGGCCTGTATGTTGATATATCTTTCTCCACAGATGCTTTGCAATCGATTGCTGTTTTGGAACAAGCTCTAAACAAGAATTTCTAGTCTATGTGCAAGTAGTGTTAATTTGATCCAGTGGTTGCCGGTGTGGCTCACCAAAACTCGTGTTTGGGAGCCAGCACTTATTTTTCCTCATCAGATACAGACTGCAAGAGCGCGAGAGAGAGAGAAAAAGACAAAACAGGAAAGGAGAAGGAAGCGACAGAGGGAAAAAGTGAGACAAACAGAGCAAGCAGGAACTGACAAGTGTGAGGTAAATAGGCAGCAGGGTCTGTTAGTGGATTAAAGCGGCTTGAGGCGAGTTCATTACTACTCAACCTTGGTATTCGGCACCCCAATGTTTTTTTTTTTTTAAATAACTTTTTATTGATAATTGCAATGGCGAACAATAAAGACACAGCGCTTCATATGTAAGTAAAAGCACACAGTGCAATAGCATATCAAGAGCCCAGCACCACAGTACAAAATGAATGTATTCAGGGAATGTCACTTCATCCAATATCCTTAATCCCATCTCCCCTACCTCCCGGTGGCTCACATATCTCCCCCCGGAAAGCATTCCAAGGCCCCCAAATCTGGGACCACTTGTTCGGGCAACCCCTGGAAACATGCATAGGTATCTCAGTCACCATACACCAGTCCACGTCTCTGGCCTAATCCACAATACTTGGTGATGACGGAGCACTCCATAATCGCGGCACACCGATTTTGAATAGCGCCGCAGGAGCACAGCTTTGGGCACTGGAACTCATTCTTTTACAAATTAAGCACCGATGCAACCTCCAAAAGGGACTAGCTCTGATGCCAGAATATACAGTGCAAGTACACTCTAGGGACTTATTAGGAGTTTGGCGGTCCCATGGACCGCCGTACCGGCGGTGGTGGTCTGAGCTTGGAGACCTTGTTGGATCGACCTCCATATTATGAGTTAGGTGGATTGCCTTTGCGATGACCACAGTTTGACTGCCGAGACCTCCAGCTGATGGCCAACAACTGGGTTCGCGGTCGGGAAAGGCATCCTCAATAGGGTGGTACAGGGGTCGCAACGCCGTGCATATTACGAGTTGCCTTTTCAACAAGGTGACCGCGGTGTTCCAGCCACTTGCATCAAGGTGGCAGACCTGAAGTATTTGGGGTGCATACTTACCCCTTTCTTGTTCTTCCAGGCACATTTCAATGTGGATACCTTTCTCCAAGTCCCCCCTTCACAGCAGGATATTCACCCCAAGGAATACAACCCCCTTTCCGACGATCTATAGGCGAGTCCTTTTTGTACCATATACCTATTGCCAGGGCTGTCCACATTTGGGCAGAACTCTGGCAATAGGTAGATGGTGTTTTTTCACATGTATCATGCATATGTGCACCTGACACATGTGCATTTGAAATGCAAACACAGGCATCAATATATTTGGTAAAAGTACTCTCCACCACAGCAAGATCACTGCATCCACACTGGCAGCCCCGTGGTTAACTCGTAATACGGCGGTCTCTGGACCACCAGCACTGTGGGCTACTGGCGGGTGCGGTTCTTGGGCGATCGGACCGCCAAACTCGTAATCAGGCCCCAAGTCACAAAGACACCCTTTTTAAGTTAATGTGAATTTTCAGGATTTTTGATTAGCAGCACTTCAATACATAAGCAAGTGCAAGGCCCCAAAGTTTTCACCAGGAGGTACCCCCGATGCCCCTGAATACCAGGGTTCCCAAATACCAAGGCTGCCTGGTCTTGATCAGACTCCAGGCCTCTTTCTTCCGCTGCCCTGCACTTCCTGTTCCTTTGTCTCAGGATTTCAGGTTGTCATTGATCCCTGCTTTCTTCCTTTGTCACTGATTCCCTTTTCTTCTGTTCCTGCTTCCCCCTCCCTTTTCTGTCTTTCTCTCCTGCTCTGTGTCAAAGTCTGATGATGAAAAAGTCATGTTGCCCCCCCCCCCCCCGTACCCCCATGATGGATCCGCAGTCTGGGTTGCAGAGCACCATGGGGAGATCCATATATATATATATATATATATATATATATATATATATATATATATATATATATATATATATATATATATATATATATATATATATATATATATATATATATATATATATATTTAGCACCTTAGCTGCTATGGAACGTCCAGCTCCAGTGCTGAACGTCCAGCTCCAGTGCTGAACGTTCCATTGCGCAGGTGCAGCTGGAACGTCCAACGGCCGACGGCAGCACTCCCGAGGTAGTGGTGCCGTCGGCCGTTGGACTGGGCACAGCACTTATGAGGATATATATGGCATGTGAACAAGGGCTGCAAAGCCCGAAACGCGTCATGGTTGGTTGGTAGCGGAAAATACTGGAAAAATAAAAAATACTTACCCGAATGCTGTGGTCTGTCTCCTACTTCGCCGGTCCTGCTGGATTGGAGGTGGTTTCTTGGAGTTACTATATATATATATATATATATATATATATATATATATATATATATATATATATATATATAATATATGTGTGTGTTTTCCCCCTCTCTCCGCTCTCCTCTCTCCGCTCTCTCCACTCTCTCCACTCTCTCCACTCTCTCCACTCCTCTCTCGTTCTCCCTGCCAGCACTGCAAAGTTACATGATCCTCCTGCGGCAGCTCAGGTCAAGCATTTCCCTCCGTGCACAGAACAACACCTCTTTTCAGCACCAATGCGCCAGAAATAATCTGAGTCAGCAAAGCGCAGGTTTCAGCCATTCATCTGCCTGCTGGCTTCCTGTCAGGCTAGGGAGAGCCCTCTGGTAATACGCATCATACCCCGGAGCCCGGCTCTGTGCAGGCACTGGGCGGCCCTGCGAGTGACTCCATCTGAGTGGAGAAGGGACAAGAAGCCAGAGTGACTGTGGGAGGGACAGAGCGAGGTTGAGGGACTGAGAAAGTAATGGACGCAAAAAGAAGAGCGTGAGACTGAGAAATATGGGAAATTAGGTCGAGAATAGGACAGGATAGATGTGACACAGCAAGAGACGAAGAGGGAAAGAGGAAGTGAGAAGGGGAGAAAGAGGAGGCAAAGAGAAAGAGGGGAACAGAGATATCCTGAACCTCAGCGAGAGAGGAGAGAGCGCCACTGGGTGAAAGATAAAAAACAAGAACAAATAAAAGGCGAGAGGGAATCAGAGTGAAGAGACAAACAAATGAGAACTATTAGAGGCACCGCTCCAACAGAAGAGAGCAACCATTGTTAAAAAATAAGGGCTTCATTAGGATACCCTAGACGCGGTGATGTTTCTGCTACACCCTGTGGTTAACAATAGAAGGGATCCTTTTAACTCCAGGGTGGTGGTATTAATAGAAAGTCCGAGCTGAGCCTCTGGATCGAAGCAATGATGATTTACTGAGTGAATCAGTAATTCTGGGTGTGATTCCTCTGGTAATTACTCTTACTTTATTTTTTTTTACCAGCTGGAGTTCCTACAGAAATTTTACAGGTTCAGGGTAAAACTGCTAATCTCTGAACCCGGGTGGGGTCCCTAACTTCTGTAACAAGCACCACAGGAAATTCCACGAGGCTCAGAATGGAAACCATACTGTTCATTTGATGTATTTGAAAGTCTCTTTCATGTGCTCTCTGTGTTCTGACCCTTTCATTCGAAACACGATCAGGTGACGGCATTGAAATGGACCCACCTTTCCTGCTGTTCTTGAACATCCAAAAGGTCTTGCTCACTTTGTTTTGCTCCTGGCTGAGGTGATGCCACATACGCAAACTTTGCATAAGGACTGCAAAGCAGCAGCATATCACCCAACCCTGTGGTAAAGTGAGCTAGGTAGATTCCAAAACTGAGCCGCTGCCAGTCCCCCCCTCTTTAGACCTTGGTGGCTTCCGCGGCAGGACAGAAGTAGAGACAGGAGGTTAACCCCTTGCATGCTGATGACAGCCCCCATCCGTCATGCAGCACGGTGGGCGTGTGCTGATGACGACTGGGGGCCGTCATGAACCCGCCCACTCTTTAGAAGTGCCGCACAGGCGCAGAATCGTGGCCGGACGCAAGGTGTTAACATGGTCTTCAGAGCCAGGAATGGAGCTCACCTCTCCTACCCAGCAGCTAGTCAAAAACCCCAACCAGTCAAACTTATCCACATTATGAGACAAGAGCCCTGGCCACATCCGGGGAAAAACACCCACAAATGGCGCTTCACATTCTTCATAGATAGCCGGACAGGTAGATTCGGAGATTTTGACATCAGGAAGCAGGTAGGGAAAGGAACCCCTTCCTGCCCAAGGATGAGAGTGCCAGCAGCACTTTGAAAGTCAGGCTATCCTCCAATCCAAAGCCCTTGTCTACTTCCAGAAGGAACCTGAAGCATCCATATAGCAAATACAATATTTATGTCTCACTTCCTCCCTCTTAGGAGGCTATTTCATTGGTACTTCCTTCTATTGTGTTACATGTCGGAGATGGGTGGTGGGGCAAGGTGTCCCAGATGCCCCCCGGGAGAGGCTGTAGACAGCTCCATGTCACTGCTAAGGGGGGTCACTGGTCAAATGCAAACAGGGCTCAGAACCTGCAGCCCAGAGAGAGAGAGATGAAGTCTACCTCTCCTAAAACATGAGCTGGCAGCCCCAGGCCAGTAAAGCCCCTGCCAGCGGCAAAGTGCAAAGGAAACAACGCTTTAGTCCTGCTTACTAGTAACCATTGTAATGCAATTGCTAGTTAAGGCAGATGCCCTTACTCGTCAGAGTGTGTACACAGTAAGTTTGCAAGTTCTTAAACTGAATCATCTAATGGGCAAGTCAGCCTTTCTCTCTTGTAGCCAAAATTCAGATCAATAAACACCTATAAAATGAAAAAGATCGTATCTTTATATGTCTAAGATTTACCTTATGTTATTCATATCCCTACTAGATTTACATAATCTAGAATACCATTTATGATAATTGTGGCATCTAAGGAGGCGGTCACAGTTAATCATTGCTGCATTTAGTCGTTTGAAGAAGGTGGTGAGATTTGGTTCACTCGGATGGGGAGTTGCTCTAACTATAATAGAAGTCCTACTACAAATTGTACTGCGAGCATGTTGGGGCTTAACACAGATTTAATGTTGGATGGGTGAATACATGCTTGGAGTTACTCAGTAGAGAAACATTGCAAGCAGCAGGTTTCTCCTCTACACTGCATTGAATCTCGAAGTTTGATCCATAAACATGGAGATTCTTTTGTACCATGCACCTGTTTTATCCAATCTCCGCGGACTCACCGAGTGACCTTCTGCAGATTTACTTTATGCCATACTTTAAATAACTCAGGAACTCAGGTCAAAATTGAAGTCTTTTAAACGCTGGATTTCTTCACATGGAGATAACTTCCCCCTCTGTTAGCTCGGTCTATCCTCCCGATTAGTCTCTAACCTCCCCCTGTATGGCCACGGTTCTCTTTCCTACATTTAGTAGTGTGTGTGCGTGCGTAACAGGTAACCAACATAATAGAGTGCTTCCTAAATATTAGCATGTTTCTGAGCAACATAGATTTGGCTTAGAGGCATCTCTAGCTGTCTCGTTAACCTCATGTTTCGCAGAACCCCAACCCACCCGCACAAAAAAATTGATAATAGTACATACATATTTATACATACATGGCCCTATCAGTCAGACCCATTCATTCTTCTGTTCAAGTGTCAATCACGTGTTACTACCCTGCCACCACAGTGCACTCTATGGGGCAATGGGTCAGCCCCCTTCATCAATTGGCTCCAGCATGGGGAGTGATAGCATTATGCATAACATGTGCACCACCGCCTAAGAAGGAGTGTACTTCAGTGCCTCAGATGAAGGGCCATTCCTTTATTTTAATTATAGTTTTTATATTGTTGTCATGGTTTGTTTTGGGGTATACTGCATATGTTTCAAAAAATACAAACAGAAGGACACTGCAAGCTTGCCATGGCTAGACTTTTTGGATTTGCCAATTTGAGTTTAACATTTGTTTATTTGAGACTGTCGGCAATTGCTATTAAATGAGCTGTCGGCACTGAATACTAGTGGAGGCTTTTGGGACTTCTACAAAAAACACTGTATTGTAATTGCATTTATATAGCGCTTACTACCCCTGACGAGGCGTCAAAGTGCTTTGTCAGCGAGTAGCACGCTACTCCGGAACCCATTTGTGAGCGAACTGGTTAGGGTTGGCATAACTTAGGCTAACTTCCTGTCGCAAAGATCCAAGTTCAGCGCGTTTCCTCATCTTGTAGCTGGGCCTACCACAGAGACGTTTCAAGCACAGCGCATACCTGGCAAAACCTGCAGGTGGGCGAATTGATGCTCCTGCCTTTCATGGGCATCTGGCCTGGCAGTGGCACCTTGGGTGATCTTGGCGGAACAGTGCTCCGTCAGGAGTGATACGTCCTTCTGTCACCTCTACTGGAGGAGTGCAGAAGCGCCATCCTGGGAGGTCCTCGGATCCCAGACCTTCAAGTGATGGTCTGTGCCTTTCAAACACCGAAAGCTCCATTGATTGCCTAGGGCTGCCTTTATCACCTGAAAAATAAAAATAAAGTAAGCCATCCGTGCAGGCTTCCCATTGGCCACAAGCAGAAGAAGTCAAGGGCCTGATTAAAAACAGGATTGAGGACTCTATGGCTGGGTGAGTTGCCAGAGAGTCTGCGCAGTCTTGGGTCGTGGTTCATTTGTCGCCCAGGTCAGTGCCGAGAAACCATTACCATCTGGCGTCTGTGCACTGGCTTGTGTCTTATTGCACGAGTCACAAAGCGCTGTATCCCAGGTCACCCCCATAAACTGAAGGAACGGATGCATAATAATACTGGTAGCAAGGCAGCTAATAAATCTAGGTGCAGGTGATGGGTTCCAGCGCCTTTTCAAGGCGCAGATACTTGCTTGAAGAGTGAAATCTCTATAATAATATTAATAATCCGGTATTTGTAAAACGCAAACAATTACCCATCAAAGGTGTCAAGGGGCTGGGGGCCGTCGGGAAGATTAAACAAGCTATTGCCCAGAGTCACATGGTGCTGGGCCGGCGATCAAACAGTGAGCCCTTGTGTTCCGGAGTCAGCCGCCCTGGCCGCTGCGCCACACCCCTTCCACAAATCTCTGATAAGGGATATAACCCCTTTGATGCTCATGACGGAACGGTTCCGTCATGAGCGTCGGTTGGCCTGTGCTCATGACGGAACCGTTCCGTCATGAGCCCGTTGGCTCATTAGAACGTTCAGCACAGCGCAGGAATCTGCGCCGCGCTGATGTGGTTAACGATTGTCCCAGGAGGGACTTCTGAAAGTTGCATTAATACCTCTGCTTGCCAGGCTGGCTCGATTTACTTGAGTGCCAAGATGAGGGACTGCTTCAAGTGTGAGTGTGAATGTTATGAGTGTAGTTTCTGTCTTCACTTGCAGAAGGCTCCCATCTAACTTAAGCTCACAGAAGCAACTATAACACACAATCTATGCCGACAGAGCCAAAAAAGGAGGTACGTGGGAAGCGGTCTTCAAAACAATGTTTGTTAGAAAGACTGCCTCTCATTGGCACTGAATGTCAAACAAGAAGGTTTCAGATGCATATCTGAGTGCAACACAACAATCTTTCAACATTATGGCGAAACACAAAGTGGAAACAGAATGACCAGAAAAGGGCTGTCTCATGACTGTCCCTGATGTATTGGAATTGTAATAACACACCCGTCTCCAACACCATTGTGAAATACCTGACTGAAGTCTAAAAACTCGCTGTGGAAATGATCCAGGCTGACCGGGCCGTCTTAACAGCATTATAGGCCCCTGGGCAAAGCAGGCCACTGGGCCTTGCCTACACAACCACCCACAGGAATAAAAATGTTAAATGGAAAATTAGTGTTAATTCTGGTCAGAATTGGGCCCCTATGCTTGTGGGGCCTCCGGGCAACTGCCCAGCGTGCCCGTGCGTTAAGTTTCTGACGACACAATGGACGGACTTATGACGCCATTCCCGTAATCGCCTTTAAAACAAGTGCATCGCGTCGCCTTTTACAATTGCTTTCCGAAACTCGGCCAACTGAAGTGGCCCTATTTTCTTAATTATTGATTCCATATCAAGACTGTGCCGCATTTTTATCTATCAACCTATGTGGTCATTTGTCTTCTAAATCCAAGATTATTACATTGTGGTATTGTGTTCGGCACCAACCCACTGTCCAAGGCTATAACGCAAATGCGCATATATTTCAGGGAGCATTTTCAGCAAAGAAATATTCTGCCCTGATGATGGTCTACATGACAACTGCCCCCTAGACCGAAACGTCGACATTTTCATCATCTCCAGTCACGTTGCTTTGGCACGAATATACGACCATTCTTTATTGATTAATTTTGGTTGTTTCATTTAATCCACCAGGAGTTGATGTTTTCAGTTGTGAATTTGTAGATTAATTATGATTTATCTCTGTTCATAACTACTTGCTTGATTCAATTTTCTGTACTTGTCTCCCTAATAATATATTTTTTGAGTAAACATAAATCTTTCTGCATCTTTCATCTCTGTGTGTTCCATTGTTCATCCTTCCATTGATTTATTTCAACTGTATTTTCAGTATGATATCCTGTGGATTCTGTTGAGTGTGTTACATTCAGTACAACTCATAACTAAGTCTCATTGCTGCCTGAATCAAATCCCTTGTAGCACATTTTGATTTCAACCGTGCGTTAAGATGGCACTATAAGTTGATGAGGCCCAACAAGTCTGAAACCGGTCTGGGTCTGTAGTTCCTTTTGTTGCTGTTCGGAGGCACTGTGGCCTGGCACTTGTTCTGAACTGTTCTTCTTGGAGCAAGGCCAAGACTGATTTCCATATGATTGCTTTCCATCTGCACCGTGAGTAAAACACATATGCACTGGAATGCAGCTTCAATGGTTGCCTGGGGCTGAGACCTTAAAGGATTTATAGGGACGCAGTCTTGTCCATCTGATGATAGCCACAAAGGCATCAGAGGTGGAGTTTCTGATTACTTGAAACCTTTGCCCGTCAAAGTGATTATTTTGTATTGTAGCATGAATATAGTGCTCCATACTACTATGTGGTAAGCTAAAGCACATTATCTGACTGGTAATATGCTGCAGCAGAACGGAGCATGTGGTTGGCACAGTGTTGCATTTGCTGGGATCCAATTGGATGCGTGTAGGTGTTTTACCTAAATGAGTGAACAGAGAGGAGCTCTTATTTTGTGGTGGAAGGCAGCACCTAGCAGTGTGATGTAGGAGGTGGTATGAGAGTTAGACACGCAAAGGGAGGAAAAAAAAGGGAAATGGACCGAAAAAAGATACAGGAAATTGCTTGGATGGTATGGTTTGGTTTAGTTTTGGAGCAAAGGGGACTAAAACATATATAGGGAGTTACACAGCACTCACCTAGAAAGATACGCTGTGTGCATGTAACCCAAAAAAGGGGGAATCTGATAAGGCCAAATAATACAGAAGGGAGCATGCAAAGTAAAGATGCTATCAAATTAATAAAATGATGCCAAATGGGCAGAATAGGGGTGTTGGTGCCATAAGCAGCAGTCATGCACTAAAGGCGGGAATGCTGCCTACCACTATACAAGTACACCTCGTGAGCATGGAAGGAAGTTGAAGAGCAGCCAAGGTTGGCAACCTTATCAGAAACTAGATAATCTAAAAAACCCAAACTTCCTCTACTCTAGCTAGCCTGAAGGATGTGAAAATATGGAGCATAGGCTCATACCACCTCCCCTCTCAGTCCCACATTGGGACAAGTACAAGTCATGCAAGGACTAGTCGGATAATGTCGCAAAACAAAGCCAGTATGGCACCCTACACATTCTTGGTAGGCTGTTGCCCTTACTGCACAAGAGTCATTCTGCCCACCCTGTGTTATGTTTCTATCCTCAACTCGCCATGCAAGTCCAATACGCTTTCTTCCATCACAGAGACCGCTGCTCTTTCTAGTTTTCATGAAGAGACATCCTCCTGCCCTTTTACAATTCCTCCCAGGTAACTTCCATTATTAATAGGGAATAACATTGCAGGGTAAAAAAAACAGGCAATGGGGTGCAAGGAAACTCACCCTGCCCCTATTTATGTCAGCGGGGGCAGCAGGATGGCAAAGAATGGTATCCCTCATTTTGTTCAATATTAGCAGAGCTCTTCTTGCAAATTACATTCCTTGTCAAAAACAACAATGAACTTTAAAACTTGTGAAAGAATTTGTCTGCAGTGATCTGATGCCCCTGGAAGTTTTACCAGGTAGCATATGGTCCAGACGGGGTTTTCCTCAGTCACCCGAAATCTGGAGAAAAGGTTTCCCAAGGACCTGAGGTACCGAATGATGTTCAGTAAGTGGAGTGACTCAAGGCCCAGAGGGACTTATTCTTGGTAGCTCAAAACTCTCAAGGGGTTTGCTCGAATGGAGTTGACCCACATCATTTGGTGTTTAGGAGGAGGAGTTTTCCCCGGTCCCTAAGATTCTAATGGAAACAATGTTCTCGATTAGCCTGTATTGTGTTTTTTTTGCAGGTGTTGTGTACATTTAAAAAGAAACCTTCCCCATGCGAACACTGCTGAAATCCCTCAACCACTTTACCATAACCAAAGATGCTGCTTCACCTTTGCTGATACCTCCTCTTGAATGAAGACCAGGCAGGCGGAAGGATACGCTTGTTCTTTCTGACATTCACCTGCTCCTACCACATCTTAGAAGAATATCCGTCTCTAATGGCCAGGGCACGTGTCCTCCTTGTCTCTACATACCTTTCCTCCCCTTCATCCATAGTACATGTTCCTATGCTATGGTGATGCTAGTTGTAAGGCCGCCATTTGCCATTACTAGGGCCTCCTAGCAGTGTTGGCTATCCAGGGGTGACTTTCCACACAATTAGGAAGTCTTCGGCTAACCTCTGGCCAGGCCTGTGGTATAAACATGTTACAAATAGAGTAAAACACGTGTATGATGTACATTGGTTCCAAATGGGTTATGAATCAACCCTGTGTTTAAATATACTATATAAAGTAATAAACATTCTTTAAAAAAAAGAATTGCGCCATACACCTCTGAAGCTGATAAGGGGTGAGACATATTTCTAACAGCAGTAAAAGCAACCTCACTATATTGGGTTGAAGGTCTCAGATGATATGGCTAAGTGGTAATTCGGGGTGGGGGAGGGGAAAAGTTTTGCTTTGATCTTGGAAATCTGGGAACCAATCACGGGGAGGGGCGCCCGGAGCCCCAGTCAGATTGAATCTCCTCGTAACAAAGTAATTGCCTATCTCGTCCTCCTGTGGAAACGGGGGCCGTTCATCAGCCAGCGATGAAAAGCACCTGTGTCGCGCGAGGCAAGATGGCAGCTATATGTTCTGCTTCGTGATTTTACATTTGCATGCAAGCAATAAAAGCTGTGCATTATTAGAGCGCTGCAGATGCTCTGTTTAGTGCAGACAAATGGCCAAGCGGATACAAAATGCGAGGGCCATCTTCATCGCTTCCCCCAAACAGCGCCAGTAGGGTTTAAATCTAAACTGAGAGTCCGGGGGACAGGTTTTCCCTCTCAGTTCGCCTTCTATTCAGCGGTGCTGGAATTATTTTCTGAGAGGGGGTGCCGTCGTCGGTGTTAAATAACCGAACTCCAAATGATTGTGAAAAATGCAAGCATTACACAAAGAACAAGTGTAGCAAATGAACCCCACCTATTCTGCGGTAGAGTGATATGGGTGTGGTATGTATCTGGGGGTGCACTTTGTCACAAATATACTAGTTCAGCATGGTGTGCTAACACTGTCATTTACAGACAGCACATTTTCAATTAAGACGACTGCTAAATGTGCCCAGACATGCAGCTTTGCTGATAAAACTGCACAGCTCCCAAATGGTAACATGTAGAAATCGGATTTTAGAGTATATTTATCAAAGTCACAAAGTCCTTTATTTCCGATAAAATCCATAAAAGAGAAACACAATGTAAAAACAGCAAAAACAAGAAAACTCTCACATTTATAATCATCTCCATTAAATACCTTTTCAAAATCAATGCATGAAGCAATTGTATACAGAAAAAAAGTTAAAAGGCATCAAAATATTTTTAAATATGGAGAGAGTATCGTCTTATAATTTGCAGTTAAAGTGCAAAAAGGATAGGAGATATAACATGTTTGAATATCAGAAGCCACTCCCTGGAGTGCTTTTAGAGGTTAAAAGCAGGAGCAGCTTTATGTATTTAATCCGTTTCATATGCTAAGGCCTTTAGATGTAAATAAGCCTTCCTCCTTTTAATAGCGAACTGAACATAAATGGACACAGCATGGCACAATTCCTCATTTTAAAGTCTACAGATGAAATTAAATGAGTCTTTATAGAAAAATATTTTCCCATACAGTAATAATATGGGTTTCCTTATATCCTCATAAAAATTGTAAAAATTGATAAAATGCAAAGTTGACTGGCGGAATTTGACCTCGCATGGACACGGGGTAGCTTTTGATCCCATGTCATATTGGGGAAAGCTTCTAGGAAGGGCAAGTAGCCTGTTTGTAATCTAGTAAAATAAAATCTGTTTTGTAAATTGTGTACCCATAGCATCTGCCTTTGGATTCCGTGATCTATTGGCCCTTGACAATATCTTTTCACAGTAACCTCCTACATTTGCTATCTTCTCTTCCTAGACTCTCTAGACCCTATGAGGACAATCTTCATTTCTTTCTTGCTATAGCACAAAATGCTAGCAAGGTCTTTGATATCAAGATTCTCATCCTGCTACAGTAAAAGACTATTAACATATGCCAACCAGGGGGTTTCTGCACTGTAATCATGAGTTAAGCAATCAGCTATGATTTCTTCGGTAAACTTAGAGCCAACTTTCCTCCAGATATGCCAGACAACAATTGAGCTAATGCTGATCTTCTACATAGGGGACAGCAAGCGCTTTATGTACAATATAGGATGAAGTTGAGCTTGGAACTGCCAATAGTCTACGTGAGAAAAGATTCTCTTGTGTCGGTAATGATGAACAGTTAGACATACCCCACAAAGAAGTCCCCTTAACAGGCACCCGTTAAACACGTCCTCTCACATAGCGACAGCATTTCTCGGATTGGTTTATTTCCCATCTTGGCAGAGAATCTAAATAATGAGCGTAAAAATTTTAATTTTCCAATTTCGAGCTGAGGACCTCAATGTCGGGTATTTGAAAATTGCATGCCCAGATACATAAAAGTGTTGGTTTCAGCTAAGGTCTCGCCCTTAATATGATGGACTCTGTTTTTAGGTTTCCCTTTCCCACATACATTGTGTATGTATTCTTTAGGTTTATCTTAAAATCCTCTTGCTCCATATACGTGAAGTTGCCATTTCAGCCAAGAAGGTGTGGCTTGGCTTCAGCTAACGCTCTGTGGTGACACTTAAGAAATACAAGTAGAAATAATATGTAGTAGCTAAATATGTAATATGGGGCAACAATACTCACTTAAAGAATGACTAGTTGTACCACACACAACATTGAAGTATGCAGAGGGGTCGGATGTAGTCCTAAATAACAGGGCAGGTGTGATGATCAGCTCCCACAGTGCTTTACGCTGTTGGGTCTCTTTCTCCTGCATCCTGTTATTGTCAGCAGTACTCCTGCAATGGCGTCCCCAGCTGAGCTAACGAGACAGCTAATGGCGACAGTCTCAAGGAGGAAGAGCTGGGCTTCTGTGGCAAAATATTAGCTGTTGAACAAGAATAAGCTATTCTAACTAACAAAAGTACGTGATCCTGGACACGTCACTTTATCTTCATTGCACCTCAAATGCCCTTTCTTCACAAATCAAGAGGGTTTAGAAGCAGGTTATGTCTTAATCGTGGGAAAAACGTAATGCTGTGTCCAGAAAAAATCAAGTGGTTTTGACCCGGTCCAATCAGGTTGGCCACATGTTATTTCCCATTAAATGCTGAATTACTTCTAATAGCCAGATGCAAGTATAGGGGTGTTAGCAGAAAATGTAATTCCACCGTCCCACTATTTCAGAATATACATCAGTCTGACTTGTAATCGGGCACACAGTGTGGTATACCACCAAAGTCGCTCAATCCTTTGGTCTCAGAGGCTGCAAGAGGTTCCTGTTTTTGAGGATGTGAGATGTGGGTGCTATAAGCTGACCGATAAATAAACCATTTAGCCATGAAACTAGAGACACCTGTTTGTGAAAGGGTTTGAGGCAAACACATAACTGAAGCAGAGTGTAATAATTTTCCCTTCGGGTTCCTGCCAACTCAAGTTGGGCCCCAGAGAATACTTTATGGTCCAAACCTCAATCCTGTTGCCACCAGAGCTAACATATAACATGCAGGCAGGCATGCTGACATTTAATTTTCTTTAAAGGAATTCGCACAGAAGACAGGAAATCAATGTTTTTCTACCAGCTAAGCCTTCATTAAGTCTCTTCCATGGATGGTGCCGGGATGTGAGGTGCTCAGCGGTATAACCTTTCCCGGTTTGCTAATTAGCGTGAAAGCTGCGTGTTCCCCAACGCGAGGACTTGCAGCATGGGTTCCGCATGAATAAAACATGCTCTACTCCATCACAAAATGACAGTGGTATATGTGCCAGTATCCATCTTGCAAACTCATCCCATTAATAGTCTTTCGTAATGAGAATTCAAATGTCAATGTCCAGGATTTATATATATGGAGCTTAATTCTGGCACTTACCCAGTTTTTAAATCACTCTCAGTTTTGGTAGATATATCAGATAAAGGGATTCAGTAAGCATCATAAAGCTGGTCATGTTGGGATTTCGAGGTTAGAAATAGGGTCCCCTGGTTTCAGAGTCACAACCTCTAAACTCAGGAGTGTCCAATGCTGGTCGATGAAGCTGGATCCATGAGTGATTTAGAACCGCTACCATGTAAATTAGCTTTAACCCCTTCCATGCTGATGACGAACCCCAGCCGTCATGCACTACGGTGCTCGTGTGCTGATGACGGCTGGGGTTCGTCACGGGCCGCCCCTGTTCGTGCTGTTTACAGCACACCAGGGGAATCGCCGCCGCATGGAAATGGTTAATGAAATTCATTGTAAGAAAAATTCTCCCATCGGGATACCTTCAAAATTTATCATGAATTGTATTTTGATGTACCCAGTTAGGACACCATGGCAACCAGACAATTTCTCCCTCCCATTCTCGGATAAGCAGAAACCTACGTCACTGCATGTAGTGTTGCTCTGTTATGGTCAGGCAATGTGACCATGGTAGGCGCAAGGAGGTTGTTGTCTCCTTCAAGGATCTTCCTGTCTCCTTTTAGGAGTTTTGCATTCTTGGGGCAGAGAAATATAGTCTTTGTAGTAAGACTGCTACTTTTATGGAGCATGAATTCAAGCCATATACTTAGAATTATACATAGAATACAGAAGCAGAGACTTCTATGGGATGCCACCATAACTGAGAGCTCGGGGCCTGCCCGCACCTTTTCATCAGTTGTTAAGATAGTGAATCCTTTGCTCTTTGGCCTTGGAGAGGTCATATAGGATGTTAGTCGTTCACAATGGCCAACCTCATGCACAAATATAGGTGATGTTTAAGGCTAAAAGGGGCTTAAGAAAAGTATAGAGGGTGCTATTGGGTATTTTTGGTGCTTTCCTAAAGCATACACGTAGGCTCCAAAAAGAACCACATAGCAGAGAGAAGCATTGGAAACTAAACACCGTATAGGAAGTTCACAGCCCAAGCCAGGAAAACGCAATTCATACATCCTTTCCAGAAGGCTGTGTGCACGATGGATTAAGTTTCAGATGGTGGAACCACATCGAAGAGAGGTCTTCAGTTCTTGTTGACCCTTGAAAACAAAGGAACCACAATCGATCCACTATGAACAAATCAACAGCACTGAAGGGAATTAAATAAAGTCCTGGCATGAGGAAAGATGGGTTCTCCCACACTCAGTTCGATTGACTTTATATAATGAGTTGGACCAGAGGAAGAGGCCAGCAATGAAACAATAAAACATGGCCACAGTGGGGCAAGATACTTAGTTGCCTGGTGGCAGAACTCTGAGACACAGGGGAGTTGGATGGCAATTATCACCACTATTTCCGATTGAAATTGTCAAGGTAGATATCTCATTTTAAAACATACTGAATTTTTCCCGTAAACAGCAAAATTAGAAGCAAAGGGGCTTGTTTGCCCCAAGTGTCTTTTCTGCAGGACTTCTTCACACTTCTAGTTTCCAAGCCAAACCCCATATTTTCCCACAAAACATGCTTGTCCCCAGAGTTTAAACCTGAGGCCTGTACAAATCCACGGAGCTTTCTTACCAGCAGTAAAACTCCTGCAACAAGATACTTGAATTGTTGAGCCTAGGTCTTGCTTCCTATATATGTTTGGAGTACAAATGGTATTTCTGCATCTGTGAAACACCTGCAAAGACTTAACAAGCATTGGCAAAGCCAAATAGTTCTCGGCAATGGCTGAGCTCCGAGATTTTGGAGCTGTCAATGTGAATGTGTTTTAGCCGGATGTTTGTGAGGATGCAGATGTTTTATGTGTGCCTGTGACGCAAAATGAAAAAAGGAAAAAAAGACATGCTGGCAGATGAAATGCCAAGCAACAGGTCTCTTTCTAAGACTGCACGTTCACGCTGTTAGGTGCTGAGACCTAAAAGAAAGAAAACAAGCACTGTGGACTGATTTTTTAACAATACCAATTAGCTGGTGCAGTGTGTGGGTGACATGGGGGCAGCAAGTGGAAGAGACATTTCAGTTACTTCCTCCATCTTATACTCCTTCTATTTTTCTCTTCATCCCAAGGGTGGCCGTTAGCCCATGACTACCAGCTTCCTCCACTATGAACACCTGCCCCATTGCTAGACCTCTAGGGGTAAACAGCGTTTACAATGATTATTTTTCTCCACGGGGAATCACAACGCGGTTGTATCACGATTGCGTTGTGATTCCGCATACCATTACTCCGCAAGTCGGAACAACGACTTGCAGAGGGGGGGGAGGTGTTGGACTTTAAAATCCAACACCTTCTATAGTGTCCGCACAGACTGGAGTTGGAATAGTAAATGATACTATTCCAACTTTCAGCGCCCCCCCCCCCCCCCTCCGCAAGTCGTTGTTATGACTTGCGGAGTAATGGTATACGGAATCACAACGCGGTTGTGTTAACGACCGCGTTGTGATTTCCCGTGGAGAAAAAGAATGCGGGATTTCAAAATATATTCCCGGTAGGAGGCAATGGTTGCTGGGGTGCGCACATCAGCAGGCGTAACAGCATGTGGATCCGACATGATGTGTGCTGATGAATGCTCTTATATTCAGCGGTTGTCTGTGCCTTGTGCCACCGAACAAATCCCAGCTACGTGTTTACAATCAAATGTTGCTTAGGGGTTACATAGGGGAGAGGAAGTGGCCTAACAGCAAGAGCTGCAGACTTTAGAGCTTGGGAGCCAGGTTCGAGTCTTGGCATCAGCTCAACATCCTGTGATTCTGGGCAAATCACTTAATCTTCCTGTGCCTACTAAAAAAGATTGTGTCCTTGTGTAATGTAGCTGGTGCTCCAATAGCTGCGGGATGAGTTTGTACTAAATAAAACTGCAAAAAAAATATATATATATATATATATATATATATATATATATATATATATATATATATATATAACAGTCTAAATGTCCAATTGCACTAGTTTCTCGTAATACTGCTACAGAGTGAAAATGCAGAGGACTAAGTCTTCACCTACAACTAAGAGGACTGGCAGAGGGCACCAGCGTTACATCTGAGTGTGAATGAAGAAGAATAAACTGTAATATGGGTAATAAGTGACTGCCATAGTTGCACAGTGGAAATCCAACCAAAAGAAAAAGTCCACGTGGTGCATCAGTTGATCCACAGCAAAATGTGGGTATTAAGCATGTATTCTTTAGTTCCTGTTAAGCAGCAATATTTGCCACAACGGTGTTAATGTGCTCTTAACATAGGTGGAGGCTGCCGCCACGGGCAATGAAGGGGCATGAGGGCTCCTGACAGGGGCGAGCGAGGCTGGGGACTTAAAAGCCTTTTCAATTTCTTGTTTGCAACAACAATGCACTCAGATGAACCTCAGCTGTTGTGAAAAGGGGGCAGCGAGGAACGGGGTGTGGGTCAAGGAGAGTGGGAGGTGCGAAAAGGAATGTGAACTGCCCCTCAGAAAACAAGGGGAGAACAGATGAAGGTTAGGAGAGGGAAAGAGAATGGTAAAATAAGACAGGTAAAATGAGCTGAAAATCCAAGGTTATGATGAGAATAGGAAAACAATACAGAAGAGTAGAGAGAAGAGAAGTGAGGAAAAAAGGATGGGTAACTGAGGGAGTGTAATGGAGGAACGGCGGATGAAGAGAGGCAATAATCAGGACAGGATAAATAAAGAAGAAGACAGCGGAGCGCGAGTTGAGAGGAGAGCAGACAGGGTGAAAAAGAGGAATGGGGGAGAAGAGAGAAAAGTAGACAAGAGGTATTAAGGGTAAAAGAAGAAAATAGGTAAGAGTGAAGAAAAAGTATGAGTGGAGAATGAATGGAGAAGAAAGAAGGGAGTGAAGAACATTTGAGGAAGAAGGAGGAGAAGGAAAATGGTCAAAGGGAAGATTACAAAGCTCAGGAAAATGTGACAAAGGGGGTGTACTGGGAGTACTGAGAAGGGGACAAGGGTGGCGAGAGCAAGGGGAAAGACTTGGAAATAGACGAGAGGTGCGTGAAACTTACATTAGCCAGAGCAATGGAAAGGAAGTTCAGAGAGTGAAGATAAGTGGGATGAGTGAGGTGTGGGCCCTCTTAGTGTCAAAGCAGGAATGGGGCTACTGAAGCCCACTGCCCGGCCTCTGCCTGTCCTCGGCATTCCCTAGCCCGGGTAGCTTCCTTGACAACAATGTAGTTTAATGCCTTGGAGTCACGCTGAGGTAGTGTAAGCTATAACGATTTGCTGAAGATAGAAACATCTCTGCTCTCCCAGTGGACATAAATCTCTCAGCACTGCACCACAAATGAGGGCTGGAATAGTAATGTATTGCAAAGTCTGAGACCCTGTTTCTAACTGCGCATAATCAATTAATAAACGAGCTCGAGAGGGAGACAAATAATGTTGCAATTTTTGTATCTTCACTGCGAGACTTTGGTTTCTAAGGACGTTTTAGAATGTGTAGTACAACACAACAGCCTCCAACACAAGTGGCTTCCTTTTATTTCAGTGGGTCTGTTACGTCGAGGCACTAGGGACCAAAAGTATTGTAAGGTGTGAGGAGCCTTATAGTCATATTCCTAGATAAAAATAGACATGATTTATAATGAGGTCGGAAGGGTGACTTCCTTCTTCTGTCCACTGTTTGCAGTGAAAGTCTCATATTGAAACACCAGACAACCTCACTTTTCTGGCACCATGTCATGCACAAGGAAGGGGCGGGGCTGAGCCCCTCTAAAGGATCCCCCATCTCCAATTAGGAGCTGAAAAGACAGCCTGAAGCAAAGGATAGCCAAAGCGCGCTTGGAAGAGACAAGGAAAAAACATAGACTGCGCTGAAGAAAAGTGGAAGTTCCACAGACTCGCAAGAGAAATTTGCAAGAATACGGTCGCCATCTTTGACTGAGAGCTTCGACATGAGACAAATGGGGGCCCCTCTGAGTAACGCCATCTGGTGAGCTATAGGGCATTTGTAAACTCAATTTTAAACAAGTTCCCAGCTTTGATATGATGCTTACTTTTAAACATACTTGGAGGCACATGTGCTGTGTTAGCTTCTCCAGTGGCACACAGCATACACTTTACAATGCATGGAGTAAACATTACACTAACAGCTTTGCAAATAGTGCCCGAGGAAATATTATCCAAAACTCATTCATATTCACATGACTTAGGAAAGAATACGTATATTTAAGAGCAGGGTATATATTACCTCTGAACGCTGTGTATCCATGTGGCCAGTGTGATCATTACATGGCCACCATGCGCACCAGGTGAAAAGCGAAACCACAAACACCACAGAAATAGAACGAGATCCCTGACTTCAGGATACGACGAGGCGGCATGCAGATGCACGAGGAGGAAACAAAGAACAGTGCCGTACAACACAGAACTTAATCCTGTTGTTACTACTAGCAGCACTACCATGTGGCACTTTTGCTACACCATCGAGTTTCTCTTTATGGCAACTCTGATGAGTGTTTCCTAGTGGAGTTTTGTATCTCAAACTTGGAAAAGGGACTTACAACCCCAGCGCTTGTCTATAATTAAAACACCAGCACTCCTAACGTGTGGTGGGACCGGTCGCCCATTTAAAAAAAATGAAAAAGTTGTCCCAAAAACAATGGATGAAACTGACAGCTGCGTATGTTTAGCAGTAGTTGAGCGGTGCTCTCGGGGAGAGCTAAACACCAGTAGAGGCATTATGTATGCAAGCCTTTGACAAATGGGGAGAAAGCAAAATGGAGTGACAATGGTGCCAGCAAATGGGAAGCCTACGGGTAGGCTATAAGCCCACAAAGCAGATACAGCATGTCTCGGTTTGAGACAGCGCATGCAGGCTGTCTAGAACTGAGACCTAAAAATGGCCAGATGCCCTGTGGTGAAATGTAACCAGATGTGGTCTTTATTACCATGGCTTTATATGTAACCTTGGGCCTGGAGACTATTTCTTATGCCTCCATATTGGTGTTAAGTGGCTAATTAAATCTGGTAAAAAACATAAAAACATTTCAGCGTGCCCTTCGCAGTCCATTAATATTTAATGATATACTGAAATATTACCAACCTTCACTGGAAAACAAAACTGGCACTTCTAGATTTAGTTTTTAGTCAATAATACTTGCGGGACACATTTTGCATATTTTTCTTTGATTGTACAAGCCTTTCAAAACTCTCATGAAGATATTGAAATCGAAGACACATTTAGCATGCAATACTACCCTTCACCCTGTTGACTATGTATGGTGCTGCTCTGGTAAATTATATTTAATGAGAAGAGTTTTCCAGGCGTCTCGGTCCCTAATTGGTTCAAGTTTAGCCTAGTATTGAAGTCAGAGGAAGAAAGGTCTAGGGGGAACTGAAGAAGTTACAGTGTATCATTTGTTTAATAAAAAAAAATAAGTAGCAGGGCCCTCGTCAGGAGGCAACAGCAGCTTCCAGACCCGCCATTGCTGCCAATGACCATGCCAAAAAAACTACTAACCATCACACTCCCACAACAAGTGTGACACTTCAAACTGTTTCTTACACCAAAGCTATAATAATGGTTTGGTGGCAGGTATTAGTCATTTTTAAAGTATTGAATTAATTAACAAGTGTTGTGATCATCTCAACATCAAACAAACAGCGCCACCATGTGTCAGACTGTCAAAAGTGCTGGTGTTGGTAATTAAGTGCTGGTGCCGAGCACCAGGAACCACAGGCTCAAATTAAGCACTGACTGGACCATATTTCCTTGATGCCTCCAGCAACCTTTTTCTCCATATAGTCTGAACCCAGTTCAATTGTAACCCATTGCTTCACATACACTGTGCACATCTCAGCAGGTTCATATTTCAGTAAGACTGGTGAGCTGAATCTCCAGAAATTGAATAATGCAATTATGGTATTGTATTTCCCTCTGCTGCACCTCTTCTTCTAGACAATTTATTCAGCTTAGGTTAGAATTCTCAAAAGTACAGCTATTGGGTAAAAAAAAAGTCCTAGGTGTGTGCAGGAGTCACCAGAGAAAAATAGAAAAACAGTGACAGGCACGTGATACCTGCTCTCAAAACTACTTGTGCCAAAACTGTGCTTGCACTAGACAGCGCATTCCAGAGACAATACTGTATATTGTGTGAAAGATGACCCTGGAGAAAAGAACGAAAACCTTTCCCCATATACTTTGTTTTGACAAACAATGTCCATGACAAGGCTCCACACCGTGTTTAATTTGTGATGGTGATGGCAGGTGGTGGGCATGTGCAGACATTTTTGATCACCAGGACTTATTTTCCAGCATCAAACTTTGACTCAGAGTAAGAGAGAGGAAAGCACAAAAAGGAGAAAGTTGGAGGAAGATAAACTTAGTGACAAAGGAAGAGTAAAGATGAAAAAGCGCCTATAGGGTGAGATAAATCTACAGATAGTGTGGGCTGGTGCAAGACAAAGGCACGAGGTGAAATCAAAGTTGGGCAACGTTGGGATTTGGCAACCCAGACATCTGGCAGCAAGGGGGGTGGGGGGATCCAAAGAAAAAGCTTTGGGCCCCGGGCACTTATTATATTTTGTTTTACAAACCAAGCACTGGCTTCGGAATGCTGCAAAAAAAGCATCTCATTTTTAAACGGTTAGGCACCTACTGCTGCTTTCAGCTGCTCAGCAGGCTGCTACCCACGGGCAATATCGTTGACTGTGCCTTCTAATTTGGGCTGTCATTAGCCATTTTTGAAGTGTGACACTACAGGAAAATGCTGTGTTCTAGTTATGCAACTGGAGTCAAGCTAGCCTGGCAGATGAGGGGTGAATCCTCAAAACTGGTCCCAGGATTCTAGTTTCCAGGGAGGACCTGGCCTGGCAGTTCGGGCTGGACTGTTCTCATGGAAGGCAGGGTCAAGACTGATTTGCATATGGCTGGTTCTAAACTGGAATGGCATGGGAAGCAAAAAAACAATGGATTTTGGCTCACATCTCTGTTGGGGTGAATGTATGACATTGTTCTGCATTCTGTCCAACAATTGTTGTTTTTGAATTTGTGTTCTAGTTATGGTACACTAATAATATAAACTATTTTTGTAATTTCATAATAGTTTTCCACACATGTGATGTTACATGGAATGCGAGGCCCTGTTGACAGGGTTCTTGTGGATCCGGTTAGCTCAGCACTGGCTCTCTTCTCCGATGAAGAGCGGAGGGAACAACTTCAGCAGGGCACTTACAAGGAGTGTGCAGCCTGGACTCCGCTCCAGACCCCGCATTTACTGGAGCCCTGCGCTCGTGTTATACAACAGGTATTTACATAATTCAAAGTAGACCTGACCTGCACCTTCATAATGCCGCTAACGCCACAACACTAGTAGTTGGCGGTGTGATTTCTCTGACCGCAGCATACTCAGTTTCTAAAAATTATGCAGAACAACTTGGATAGGCCCCAAAACCCACCAAAGCGTCTGACATGCCTGAAGGGATGGGGGACTAAGTTTCAGAGTGTGGTGGGAAAGCAAGGTTTCAGTTTTTTTCAAGATTTGCTCAATGGGAAGGGGAGGATTTGAAGACTGGGTGGGGGAGACAGAAAAGCAGGACACCAGGTATTGAGGAAATGGGTGGAGAGGGAAGAGATGGGGAAAGGTTGGTGTAACAAGGAGCAGGGCGGAGGCAGAGGAGGCAGTGCTGCGCATGATCCCCATGGCTCCTCCCCCCTTTGATAGTAGGTGAGAGCATGGGAATTTGATCTGGAGCATACCATTGTATATGTGTAAGCCTGAATGAAGCGGATGGTTTTCACCTTTGGTTTCAGTGTGACCTCATAGGAAGTTTGAGCTTCACTCTTGTTGTCTCTATGACGTCACTCAGAATCCCTCGGAGAAAAAAGATCCCATTTATTCATAGGTAGCCTTTTATAATTCTAATAAATGTGATTGATTTTTTACAAGAAACCATATGTTTATATTGAACAGCAAAACAGAAAAATGTATGGTAAATGAAATAAGATACACTTATGTTTTACGTATTATAAATTATAGCCTTTAAATTATTAATTGTTTTCTATTTTGTGATGACATTTTTCGATTTTCTTTTCTTTGCAGTTGAAAATCACAAAAAAATCACATTGATTATTTGAACTTTACTGTTGTAAATGTTTGCTCCTTATTGTCTTCAATTTTAAAAAAATCGTTTATGGGGCTGTGTCCTTTTGTTGTAGGCATGGTGAGGCCTCTTTTGCTTTTAGGAATTCGAACCCATTAGATAGAGGATTTCCTTAGAACTATTGTGATGGCAAAAATGTTTCGTTTTTCATTGCTATGACAAAACAGGAGTTTGAAAAGTGAGGTTTTGGTAATGACTATGCAAAACAGTGATTTTTTATAACCGTGCTTTCTCCGCAATTGCCATAGGCGATTTCATAACAATACTATTTGTTTGCATCAGTTATGACACACTTAATTTGCTTACTCACTCGATCAGCAAACTACAGGCAGGATTAACAGTGTCTAACTGGGAGTGAGTTTAGGGCAAATAAAAACTTGTAGAGACAAAATACAAGAAGCATTGCTCAGCCAATATCCTTTTTGCCAGCTTGATTTTTTTATATATATTTCTAGCTGGGGCAGCTGCCAAGTAAAAATATTTGCTTGGTCTCTAAATGCATACATTGCCTCAGTAGTCTCTGTCACTGAAGGTAACTACTGTGTGTGCACAAGTGCTCCCTGTGAAGAGCAGAATGCCCGCACTCACACTGAAGTTACCCAATGGCTGACGCAGACTGACCACCTGCCCCATGATGTACGCTGTAGTGGGTGTGAGAAAAATGTGAGTGATACAACCGACCAATGGATGAAAAGGGTTGGCCAGAAGCCCCTTTAAATAAGTATATCATAATTTTAATAAAATTAAAAGGTCATGGCTAATGCTAGACCCAAAAATATTAACACGTAGACGTCGGTCTGATGTAAATTCTCACTTGTCCCTGCCGCCATCAAGCACTCAATATTCTCCTGGCCTGAACTGCCATTAATTAAGATGGCCCCTGGAGATATCCCAGGGCCGGTCGGCCGCCATCTTTGATCACACTGTCGTCGCTCCCCCTGTCCACCTCGGAATATTGCGCGAAGCACTGTGCTTGGAAGCCAAGGCGCCAGGCACGTTCTAAGGCCAAGGGAAGGGGGAGCGCAGTCTGTGTCCAGGTAAGAGTGATCGCAGCAGGCAGCAGCCTCAGAGATGGCAGGCTATCGATTCGTCGCCTCGGTACCGTTAGCAGCGTGGCCCTCTGCCTGCGCGGGTTCATCTGTTGCTAAGTGCTGTCTCATCACACAGGCACTAAAAATACGGCACGCAGCAGCCCCGTGGCCTTGCCCTTACGGGTTTGATGGGAGGAAGGCAATTAACACCCTTCACGTTCGCCTCAGAGGCGATTCTGTAGAGTACAAAAGATAAAGCTGCTTTTCTGCGTTTTTAAGAAAAATAAATAAATAAATAAGACCACTAACCAACGTTACGCCTCACTTTGAACTAGACGGAAACAGCTCACTGGCTTGTGCAGCTGTTGCACAAGTGTGAGCAATCCGCAGATCACTGTCTTGGAAGGGTCTACTCAGCCCTTCATCATTCCAAGGTTAATAAAATGGTTGTGAATGAGTTGGATGATAATTATGTCTACGATTGTGAGAAAAAGCATGATTACATTTGTGGGAGGCACTAAATTGATATTTAAATATATTTTTCATAGTATGTTAAAATGGCACATGCTTGTGAAGTCATCAACGACTTAACGTTTCCATCAGGAAATGAATTGTTTTGTGAACCACGATGCAATCCGCCTGAAAACTATGCAGGTGACATAAAATTGCCAAAGCTCAGCATCTTACGGATCTGTGACATGTCAAACTCAAACCTGAGCAAAAACAAGTGGTTTAAGTCCAGCGTGCTCCTTGCTTTTCATCTACAAAACATAGTGAAACAGCGTCTGAACTTTCTACAAAGAAAATAAGGCTGTGGCAGTTGCTGCTGCTTTTAGCTACAACACACATTTCCTTCCACTCCTAGCCAAGAAATAAGCGTGCACAGATGTGTCATCAAAAGAACCTAGAGGCAGAGCATGCCTTACAAAAGTCATTTTTACTGTAACCCACTATTTTTTATGTTTCCCTACTTGTTTTCTCAATCACACAATTCAAACTGTGTCTAAGGAAATAGTGTGTGCACGTGAGCACAGGACAACGAAATAAGGAGGAATATAAGATGTCTAAAAGTGAAAAGGAAGTACATCACAGGCAAGTTAGGAAGAAAAGGGGTCGGACAGAGAAAAAAATATATTTAAAAACACTCATTTTTATTGCATATTACAGAGGAAGCCCCGCCTTCAGTCAGCTTTACCGACATTATCAGTCACGCCGTGCCAGTACAAGAAAGAGTATCAAAAGGCAACAACGGTCCTTACAAGGGGAATTACGGTGTCAATTAATTATAGGCCACAATATGCACTATAATGAAAAGAGAAGTCCAGCCGGACCTCAAATTTAATCGATTAGAAGATGAAAATGATGTCAAACAAACATAAATACAGTGGGACATCTTCTCATCGATTAAATTTGAGGTCCGGCTGGACTTCTCTTTTCATTATAGTGCATATTGTGGCCTATAATTATTTGACACCGTAATTCCCCTTGTAAGGACCGTTGTTGCCTTTTGATACTGATACCCTTGGTCCTTACTTACCAAGTGGGTTCCCTTGTTCTTTCAATATATAGTAAACGAAAGAGGGCATATCCAGATGCCATTATCAAAGAATAGCTGGTTAACATTGCATACATTTATTTGTATTGTTGTTAGTGAGTTATTATGCATCGCATTTATCAGATGTGTTTATGTTTCAAATGTCGACTGTCAGCTAATGCCACTGGTTTCATACAAAATAATAATAAACAAAGGTGTATAGATGAAAGGAAGGTGCAAAACCTCTCAGAGTGGGTTGCATGCCTGGAACAAGGCATTTGCTTATTTGTCTTTTTATTTGTTTAACACCAGTCGAACAATTACTTCCTATGTATTGATAGTATCAGTGAAACTATGCAAAGTTATCGTGAACCTCTCTTCCGAGTGTTTCCTAACCTCCAAGAGATCGCAGATGGGTAAAGCTCGTGTTTGTATTAGTGAATTATTTCTGCTTTGATTACTCAACTCAATATGTTTTATGTTTAGGTCCTTGACATACAGATACCTGTACTAGAATGCAAGTTTACATGGATTGCATGAATCGACTTTTTGAAGATTCACTGGTGTACGTGTATTCTGACTGTCTTACGGTTATCAGAGGTGCACACACGGTAATGTAATGTAAGGTGGATTTGTAGAGGGCTGCTTGTCACCAGTAAGGACATCTAGGAGCTGAAAGCTGGAGTTACTACGTGAGAAGAGCCACCATAACATTAAAGAGGGAGACACAGACAACATTAAAGAGGGAGACACAGAAGTTGATATAGGAAAAAGAAACTCATGCACACACCCCATCACCCCATTTATCTCCTTATTGGAAATCATGTTCAGGGCTCTTGAGAATCCTGAAAAAAACTTCAGGGCTGGCGCTGGTCAGCATCAGTGATGTCGGCAAGCGCTCATCCAGTCCAGGGGGAACATCCGGTTCACACAAACTAATGGATAAATGTTCTACTTAACATTCTTATGAATAAATGTTCTACTTAATAGACTGTAACAATGACACACGTCTAGCCCCTCACCCGTCCAGTCTGCACTCGCAAGAATTAGCAGCAAAAACCACAAAGCAGTGCATCAAAAGGGCTTAGAGAGGGTAAGTTAGAAACCAGTGGCAGCGCCGAGTCGGGTTGCTACAAGGGCATTTGCCAAGGCTTGTGTACTGGGTTGGCATTATTTGGCACACAAGGGGCTGAATGAAAGCTGGCTCAGAAACCACCAGCCCACACTTGGCTCAAAGATGCAATAACTTCTCCAAGCATAAAAATGTATTAGAACACTGGAATGTTGGGAGCTCCATTGAAAACAATGGAGTGCTCCGGGCTTATAATGGCCGGTATAAGCCTGGAGCTCCAACATTCCAATGTTTCTTTGTTCACAGCTCTGGCTGTGAACAAAGGCTTCAGGGAGCCGGAGGGGGTTCCAATCCCCTCACTCCCCCAAAAGGCTTTGCTTTTTTTGTTAGAACATTCCGTCCTCTAGTGACCGAATGTTCTAATAGCCTTATAGCCCTTCGTAGATGGGCTATACCGCTATTAAAGTCCCTCCCCCTTGTTAAAGGCCCTCGCCTTCGGCTCGGGGCCTTTAACGCTGGAGAGGGCCTTTAATAGCTGGTATAGCCCTCTACGACGGGCTATAAGGCTATATTAAAATCGCTCTGTCTAATCAAAGAAGTATTCTGGGATATTGGTTTAATATTTCTACTCTGCTAATAACCGAGAAGTCACATGTGCTCAAGTGTATCCAATGTTGAATTTAATAAGATAACTGCTTGTTTGAATTTTATTGACTTACGTCATGTAACAGTTTTGATTAACTATGAATGGCAAATCAATAAATCAATACTGGGAAGTCACTCTACAACATAAGGCAAACGTTTCTATTGTTAGGGGCTATGTCAAGTCAAATGTAAATGCTGGTTTATTTTTATAGACCCCATTGTTAGAATGTAATCTGTCTTCATGCTCTCCAGATTTCAAGCAAGATATAGAAAATACAGGCAAAATCAGTGCACTTCTCAGAACTGCACAGTGTAGTCAAGTCAGAAGTAGAAGTCAGGTTTCCTGATTATAAAGAAAGCAAGTGAGCCAGAAATAGTGGCCCATAATCCAGAAAAAAAAACAACCGGAAGAGTAGGTGGTGTTGCTTGTTGCCCAAAGTGCAGTGAGATAGGGTAACCAGATCTTCACAACCAAAAACCGGAACATTTTGTAAAAATAGAAGAGGGACTACAACGTATCACCCACGGAATGGCGCAGAATGACAGCTCTCATCAACAAAAGATCACGGATGATGAATTAAGAAAATAAATAAAATGTAATTTCTACAACCAACATCATACCGGTTCATTAAATTGCTTACTTATAACAGCTGCTAACTACCACAGCTTTAGAACACCCCAAAAATTGCCTCTCACTGTTTTCAGTCGAACCCATGTAGAAAACCGGTACAGCAGGTGAAAAACTGTGACTGTTCGGGCAAATCCGAGACGTCTGGTCACCCTAAATGAGAGGAGCCAAATACCAGCCCTTTTCCAATGTTACAGTCGGACATTGTGAATCCGGCATCACTCGGGTAGTGCGCGGGTTGAAATCACTGCATCTCATGTGACAACGGTAGCCCACGCCCCTCTGTCAATCACTGCTGCCCCTCAACAACCTACCAAAGGGTTTCTCAGGGACACAAGAGCATATCTCATGCAGAAGCAAAGGAAAAAAGCCAGATCAACGCTGCCAGCTTTGTCCTCCCACAAGGGGTTGTACGCCAGCAGAGGTTGGGGGACCGACCTCTTCTGCATCGGGTATTCAACGGAGGAGACAAGGATGCAGTGGCATGATCAGCCAGTATTATAATACTGCTGGTGAGCCACATATCCTCATCAGTTCTTGCACTAAAATACATTTTTTATGGTTGGCAGAAACTACCCATTCTTCCCTTGTGTGTAAAGACATAGTCTCTTGCCTCTATGTAAATGGACAATGCCCTTTCATTTGTGTTTTAGTGAGAAATTGGGAAGAAATCCCAGCCAGCTATTCTCAGATAGCTTGCTGAACTACAGGTAACATTGATTAATCAAATCCTTTATTCTATGTGCATTGACAGAGCTTTCAAACTCCCTTCTTCTCCCACAATGCTTTGTAGTCTGGTAAGCATTGACATTTTCATCTTACACATCTAGATATTTTCTCCTCACTCACAAGCAACTTTGCTTTAAATTATATACATTATATGTGGAATAAATTACCCTCTACTGTATATTATAAAGATATTCCAAGTCACCAGTTAAATATGTGACCATGTAGAGGAATAAGGTTGAAGGGTGAGTTCTTTCATAAGGTTGTGGAGCTCTGAGGCGACTGGCAAAAGCCCTACATTAGCAGTGGTCAGTATATTCCTTCTAAGAAACTTTCAGACCACTATTCTTATCCTAAAAAGTTTAAATTGTTGGCATTTCAGGTGGAAGAGACGCTGCAGTTGCAGATATGTAGAACCTGCAATTCAAAAGTACATGCACTAGAGTGCGAAGAGTAACCTGTTGCCAAAACAAAAGCAGTTTAATATAGACTTATAGCATGCCAAAGTGGACTATACCAGCCATAAAAGGCCCGCTCCAGCATTGAAGGCCCAAGGAGGGTTTTAATAGCCGGTATAGCCCAGTTACAGAGGGCTCGAAGGCTGTTTGAACATTCCGCCACTAGAGGGAAGAATGTTCAAACAAATAATAAAGCCCTCAGTGAGCCAGAGAGGATTTAAATCCCACCTGGGCTCCATGAGGCCCCTGTTCACAGCAGCACCTGCGAACGACAAACACTGGAATGTTGGTGCTCTGGGCTTTTACCCGCCATTAGAAGCCCGGAGCTACTCTATTGTCTTCAATGGAGCGCTCAACCTTCCAATATTCTAACATTTTGTTAAAAACCACTGTGGCTCACAATGTATGGTAACCTGCAAAGAACTATCTATGCAAACACATCCCCCAGACCAAAACAACTCCTTTATGCTAATGAGTGTTGATTTCAGGGAATCAGAATACAGCTATTTGCTATATTAGTGTTTAAGCAGCCATTACAATCCTGCCCCGTCTCTGCCTTTCATACTGTATGCTGGCTCTGACATCAGGGATTATAAAATCACTGTGTAATTCCTATAAGGTATTATAGCATAGAAATCTTATTACAGGTGACTAGTGATGCCACAATAAGGAAATAATAAATTAGCTACATATTTGTACGCATTGGTTGCAGACTTCTATGTATTTTATTACTTAATGCTGTACAAGATCTTTTCCACGTGTACTTAAACCATACAACTCTACAACCACACACACACACCCACACCCACGCACACACACGCACACACACGCACACACACGCCAGCATGTAACCACTGCAGAAAATCTGACTGTTTGATGCCACACCCGTGGCAGTTGGGCTCTGTCCAAGTGAAAGATAATATAAAAGAATAGATATGACACATAAATATAATCTTTCAATTGTATTCCGTACTTTACAAAACAGAAGCCCAAACAAACGCCCACACCGCTGTGAATCTGCCCCGTTTTCCTCAAGTCTTCTGGATTCTATTACACATACTCTTTCCCTTGCTCGGGTGCTTAAGAGCTCCAAATACCTGTTCTCCACCTTGTAATGCTCTTCCTACAGCGGCTGTAGTCGCCAGTGTGACTAGTTGTATTTTTCTATGCAATTTCTGGTGCAGCCATTGCTCAGTATTGACATTCTGTGGACTGTTGCTAGTCTGCCTTGTTCACCTGAAGATACAGCTTCTTCAACGGGTGAGACACCCAAAGAAACCCTACACTCTTTATTTTTGTACCATTTTTGTACCATTTCATATCGGTTTTGTGTAGCACCATCCCCCAGATCTCATATGGACTTGTTCTATTGCATGCTCACAATACAGCAATCTTCCACCTCGGTGTGGACCCGCTACTAACGCCTAAAGCAATTACGCGCATGTCCAAAGGAAGCACATCTTGAGTGCTGCGACTTGCAGGAAAATTAAACTTTCAAGAAATGCCACATTTTCTTCTGAAAAAATGAATACTTTATAAAGAAGGGTGTTTTAAGAAATGGGAGCACGGCATGCAGCTCTGTTCCTTAAACAACCTTGAAAATGTTCTGGAATACTAATGCATCATTTAAAGACATCTTTCCAATGCCTGGGGGGAAATATGACAGCAAAATAGGCCGAGCAGAAGAAATGTTGTTCCTGAAACTGTAAATAGAATCCATCAAGAAATAAAGGAGGCAGGTGGCACTTTTAGCATAAGAAAAACATAAGCAAATAATTCAATAATCCTTAACAATTCAATATTAGAATCAAATAGGAGACAGTGCAATTTTGGCACAGAAGAAAAAACAAAAATTTGTTCTTGTTGTAGATCGTTACAGAAGTAGACAGCAGGGATTTCTGAACATCAACGTGCCAGTATCACCTACAAGCATTCATGTTGCAAAATAATGATAAATATGCATTCTTTATAGAAGCCTATAATCCTTGGCGTGACCCTGAAACTGGACTCATTTGAGGGGTTGCACCCAGTACCAATCAACAGGAAGGGACAGGTTTCGTCAAATGGAAAATGCAACTCCCCTATGTTATGGCTAAAAAATGCTTACTAATCGATTGAATTCAAATGTAAGAATTCCCTATGTTCATCAACATGGTATACTGCCCATGTTGTGACTTTCATCAAGAGATTTTCAGTCCTCATCAAATCAAAGCAGAACCAGTGAATATTCATATTCTTACAAAGTTAAAAGGCACTGTAGATGTAGAACTTTTTAAGTAGGAAGAGACATTCCTTATGAAAAGCCACCCTTCGTTCATGCTTGTCCGGGTCCTTCATCGACCATATTGTACACAACAAAATAAATGACAGCCGGACAAAATACAACCGCTCGCATCACACCTGGAACCTCACTCAGTCTCACAACCATCAAAGACTTGATGGCCCTCAACACCCTCACGCTTAACTCCTCCTTAATAACAAGCATTGGCAAAGCCAATAGGTCTCGCAATGGCTTTGCATTCGGCAGTACTGCGGGAATCACCTCCACCCCATGGCTGTGGGAGCAAATAGAAACCAACCTCCCCTACCTGTCCAGCGCAGACGCTGCTCCTCTTCCCCAGCCAGTTACAGCTGTACGGATCAGGGGTGAGCATGGGAGGGGGGCTGGTAGAAAGACAACACACACAATGGGGGAGGGGCTGGAGCAAAGGGAATGGGGTGGGAAAAAGGCAACACGGACAACATGGGGTGGGAGAAAAGGAAATACTGATAATGGGGGGCAGGAGCAAAGTGAACAAGGACAACATGAGGTGGGGCAGGAGGAAGGTAAAAGAAGACAGGAAATTACTAAAGAAGCCGAAGCAAAAGAAAAAGTAGTGCGGGTACCAAAACATATGACACGTAGCAAAAAGATCCATGCAGCAGTGGCAAACACCAGGGTGGAAACAAAACAGCCACAGGGCGAGACAAATACACTCTATCCATGATACGAAACTATGGCATTTAGAAAAGCAGACCAAGTAACCAATCACAAGCAGTGGGCATGTGGTGGGTGTCTTCTAACTTCCAAGAGACATTACAGCACTCCTGGCATAGCAGCACATGCGTACGAGGGCTCTGGGCTCGACCTAAAAAACATCTCCTTCCCAGCATCATCTGCCCCTGCCGCTCTGATCACCTCTGTGTCTTCTCTGACCCCGCGCTCTCACACGGTCTCTCTCTCTCCCAGTAATCTCACCCTGTCTGCAATCTGACTCCAGTACAAGGTGGACATCCTCCACCACCATTACCAGCACTGCCACAAGACCACATCTGCGGAGCATGGGGAGATTTTGTCCACCACTGATCAACACCCCAGTCAAGCGGGAGCTCGGTAAGTACCACAGCCTCCTGGTTGGTCTTTCACAATATTCCTTCTCACCTGTGAGCAAAGCTTTCCCTTTCCCTCAACACGCATTTCTGAATTTTCCAAGACATACAGATCCAAATGCAGACACCTTCACCAACACTGCAGCCCGCAAGCACTCTCTCAAAAGGCACTCTCTACACAGCTGATCTATAACTTTAAGGTGAAAAATGGTCCTTCCCCTATCACTCTCAAAGCCTCTCACAATATCTCCCAAAACAGGAACGTCAGCTACCTCTCCATTCACAAGCCGTTCTGCACCTTATTAAAAATGAGGTCCTTTAAACAACTGACCGCCCGCCACTGCAACGCTGCCTCACAAATTTGGAGCTAAGGGCCATATGTATCAAGATACCAATTAGCGATTCTGTAAAAGCAATTTTTAAGAAATCGTTATTTCAGAATCGCGAATTGGTATGTATCAAGAAAATCGCAATTTTTTAGCGATTTCCTGATATTCCTTAATTGCGAATTCGCAAATTGTAAATTCGCAATTAAGGAATACTTTCCCATTCATTTCTATGGGACTCCTGGCCCATAGGAAGGAATGGGAATGTTTTCTTAATTTGCGATTCGCAATTTGCTAATCGCAAATTGAGAATAATTTCAAGGGTGCAGGGGTGTCCAAAGGACACCCTGTTGCACCCCTGAAATAAGTATGGGGGCACATGTGGTGCACAAACATGCCCTAAGGGCATGTATGTGCGTCACATGGCACTTTGAAAAATGCTGAAATGTGCATTTTTCAAGGAAATCGCAACTTACCACCAACTAGAAGTTGGTGGTAATTTGCGATTCCTTAAGGGCATTTTGGATTTATTTTTTGCTTCATACATTGCATTTAAGGAATCGCAAAATATGCGATTCCTTACATGCAATCGCAAAATAAGGAATCGCAACTTTTGCGATTCCTTATTTTGCACCCAAATTCCTTCATACATACCATTTTGCAAAAATGAGTTCGCAAACGCCGAAATTCTGTGAATTTCGGCGTTTGCGAACCCATTTGGCCTTGATACATATGGCCCTAAGTCCCGTCTTCTGAAACCTCTCTTCTGAGACCTCTCTTCTGAGGCCTCTCTTCTGAGGCCTCCCTTCTCAGGCCTCTCTTCTAATGCCGAGGCCTCTCTTCTTCATTCCTGGTCTCAGTGTGACTCACCCTTCCCGATAATCACCCCCACTCCCAAATTGCTTCCATGGACTGCAGTCAGCTTTTCGACATTTTTCAAGCAGATCGTGTATTGTAATGGGTTACATCACTTTTTATGCACCGTAATTGAATTATCTCGGTACTAACCATCACCAATTATATACGTTGCCCCCCTCCCCCTGTGCAATGTACTTAATTACTAAATGCCACATGTCGGATGGACATGCTTAATTCATAAATAGCTGCAAATGTACACCATAAAACGTGCATCTGTCTGTATGCAAGTAATCTGCATAGAGAGGAGTCGCATGCTATTAGCATAGCATTCGTCTCAAAGCCCCCATATGCGTGCCTTTAACAGTGAAAATACACACAATCAAACGGCTGGCTCTGGAAGCCTTGCGGATTAATTTATTGGCCGGGTAACCCGCCACTAATGTCCCGCTTATTGGGGAAATCCGAATAAGCGTTAAAACCCAGTGTTGTGTGCACTGTTTGTAATTTATTTGCATCACTGCGAGAATGGCGGCGGCGGAGTCAATGCCTGCGGGGCCCCGTGTGCGGCTGCAGCAGCAGAGAACCAGCCCAGGGCTGCAGTGAGACGCGTCTGAGAGGCGGCGACAGGGCCGGAGAGGCGGGGCGCTGTCCGTGGTCCTGAACAGGCGGCAACGCTCCCGCAACGCGTTCTCTGCTCACTTGCGTTAGAAACGCAGGGGCCAATTCACAAAGGCATATAGGAGTACGTGGCGCACTTCTACTTCAGGTATTCTTAAATGTGCTTGTGACAAGGCACCATTTTTTCACGGGCTGAGTCTTGCTGTCTGTTGTATGCCTTATTGTAGACACAAGAGCGCACTGAATAAGTTGGGGGGAAAACAGACAACGCAATTTAATAAAAGGTTGGTAAGCCTACTCTCCTTCACCTAGTGCTGTTAACAAACCCCTATTTACATTTTCTAGACCACTTGGTGCGCAGCCCAATAAAACTGGTGTGAGTTTGCCTTATGTCCATGCATTTTATTTTCATATTTGATATATTTCTGTGAATAGGGCACGAAATGTGAGATGACCGAAAGATTAAACAGCAAACAGTTAAGTAAACGGAGGCACATAGTGTAACGTATTCGATTAACTAAGACACTGTTACATCCAAATTCAATTATTTTGCACAAATCGGTGATTTATGGGTGTAAATCAATTTGTGGTACTCTGAGTGTGAGGATTTACACTCTAAAAAAACTAACTTCCACATACTCTTTATGCGAGTACATATACCCGAGGTAGTTTAAGAGAGTTCCAAGGTGGCATTGCCTGAGAAGATTTTGCACATCTAGAACGCACCATTTTAAAAGTTTTTCACTATAAGGTGCAGGGCCCATTTCCAACCTGGTTACAGTTGGGTATTTAATCAATTCAGGGTCGGTAAACCCTCGTCAACGGAGGGAACGAGTAGCGAGCATAGCCAAGGCGGTGACGAAGGGGGGAGAGGTCGCGCCCCAGGGAAATAGAACATCCCCATGAATTGAAACACGGACAAACGTTTTTAAGTGCAGTTACCCAACATCTCTACATTAATGCACGTGCATCCACCTAGGAGAGATGGTTCATGTATGTTGGTCAAAGGAATTAGAAAAAGAAACATTCTAGGAGTACCTCATGATACCTGTAGCTATTGGAGTTTTCCAGACACAATCCTGGACTCCTTATGGGATTCAAAAATGGTGGAATGTTCCTAGACACATAGGTGTGGATGTTTCCTTTTTTCTGTTAACTGGACCCAAAGTGCTCTTGTCAAGGTCCCAGGATGAGTAAAGCTGGGATCAGAACTGAAATTCTCTTATTTCCGAATTAAACTCCGTTCACTAGATAGCCAATAAAACCCCTCTAGTCTTCCGGTCTTCATCCTTTCCTCCATTTTGTCCTCCATCTCTGCTGCCTTCTCACCACCCTCATCTCTCTCCAAAACCACCCTCCCTTGTTTTATTTTTGCCTCCCTTCAGACATTCCCACTTACCATTCGTCTTGATTCTCTCTCTGTTGCAACTGTTTTTCCTTCCTTGATTACTTCACACATCCATTTTGCTCCATTTGTTATATAGCATTTGCCTCTTTTTCCTCCCCAATTTCCATAACCCCCTCTTTCAGTGTGCTCACTATCCTACATCCCTCTATTCTTTCTTCCATCCCACTCACCCTTATGCTTTCCCTACATTCTTTTTCCTCCATCTTAGCCTGTCTTCCATACACCCATTTTTCTGTCGTTTGCCGGTAGGCAGTTTCACAGCTTGGACGAATTGCATTACAGCCTTTCAGAGGATGCTGCAGTTGGAAGCTCTTAGGGAACAACAATATGCGACACAAGTTCAATGCAAATCAGGCAAAAGCATCTAAACACAGCGATGCAAAAGATGTGCGATGGATCCAATTACAGAGGCACACTATCACATTGTAATTAGCAGACGATGTAAAGACAGGCACCCAGCCGTTTTATGAAAGGAAATGAAGATGAATTGGGCACTTAAACACAAATCTTCACAATGCTACCATAAGGTAACACGAAGAAATAGTAAATGGGCCATTTCCACCCGCCAACTGTTCCAGTTCATCTGCTCCCTATTTCTGCTCTTCTCTCACCAAATTTCACAAATTCTCTTATAAGCCCCACTCCTTGCGGTCTCTTTCCACAGTGCAAGCTCACTTTCACACAAAAAATCAACTATTTATCTATTTCGATTTGTGCTATGTCATCTGACTTATTGAGTCACGACCCAACTTTTCAAACCTTCAGGAAGCGGTAGTCTCAGAGTAAATCTTTAGGCCTGGCTGTATTTTCGTTCACAATTTTTCTTTTCACTACAACCCAACGGATGAAGTGCGCCTCTTACTAGACAGATCAGAGTCTCCCTTTAATAGAAAAAAATACTGAAGGTGGCCTACACATGACAGTGTTCTATTGGTGTAGTGGTTGTAGATGGTTGGTGCTGAACTAGCTGATCAAAAGCCACAATAGATCACGCTTGGGTTAGTCCTATGGTAGAAGCAGTAAGGGCATAGGCCCTGCCGACAATATTCCAGTGTTTCTAAGTGCAGTATGCTTGGGCTTATTTTTGACGGCATGTCAGGGTCTCACCTATTGCAGTAGTTGTCATGGTAACTTGCAGTAAGTCATTGAGGGTTTTTTTTGTTAACCGAAGAAAACCAATTTCAGAAGCATCAAAGAACTGCCATATTTGATTTTCAATGAGGAATCGCTAGATTTTAGGATAAATGTTTAAGAACATGTCTTAAGGCCGTCCTTTTTTTTCAGGGATGAATGCAAAATAGGTATAATATCGGGTCTATCCAGATCAGTGTGACTTTATGCCACAACGGTGTACCAGATAGCATCAGGCACCTACATGATACTTTTGCACTGACCAACTAACTGGAGAGCCCCTTGGCCCTTCTGATGTTTGACTTTGAAAAGACATTGTGTCATAATTAGGTGGGACTACTTATTCGAGGTGCTGGAGAAAATTAATATTAGTACCAAATACCGGAAGTATATAGTTCCCCTTTATAGAAGTATTTGTGTTAATGGAGTGTGATCGGAAATGTTTTCTAGATGAGGTGAGACTGCACAGTGATGTCACCTGTTCCCCTTGTATTTGCGGTGCGGTGGTGGAGGAGTGATGCCTAATTACTATTATTTGACTGATCATCAGAGATTGAAGTTAGAATATTAATGTATGCAGACAACCTGTTACCCCACTGACCAAACCCCAAACTCGGAAAATAAGAACAGGAGCAACACCAGCTTCTTGGGATGCGACAGTGGGGCGGAGATGAGATTGACATAATGTATAATGTTTGGATGGCTGGTGATATGGCATGGGTTTTTCTATAGTGAATTTATGGTTCAATGGAGGGCTTATTGTTAGGATTACGCCACCACGCGTACATGACATGATGCCCCGGGTGTTAAACACTACGGGCCCGATTCACAGAACTAACTTAAGACAAAATCCTAAACTTAATACTTTTGGTATTCACAGAAGCACTTACTACTTTTGGTATTCACAGAATGGATTTATGACTACTAACTTTACCTCTGCACTGGGGCCGGAGATTCCGGCCCAGAGGCGGAGCTTCTGGCCCAGAGGCGGAGCTTCCGGTCCAGAGGCGGAGCTTCCAGCCCAGAGGCAGAGCTTCCGGCCCAGAGGTGAGACTTCCGGCCCAGAGGTGAGACTTCCGGCCATGGCTAAATCTCCGCCATGGGCCAGAAGCTCCGCCTCCGGGCCAGAAGCTCCGCCACCAGGCCAGATGCTCCGGCCCGAGTGCGGACGTAAAGTTAGTAGTCGTAAATCCATTCTGTGAATACCAAAAGTAGTAAGTACATTCTGTGAATATCAACAGTAGTAAGTTTAGGATTTTGTCTTAAGGTAATTCTGTGAATCGGGCCCTACATGTATGTTGTGTTACTACCTAAAATACAATATAATTGTTTGAGAAAAAAAGTAGTACACTTTCTTGTAGCTCTTGTTAATTTATTTATTTATTTATTTCAAAGGTTTTATATAGCGCTACTGGACCGAAGAGTATCAGAGCGCTTTACAAGGATGGTAAACATAATGAGATAAAATTAACAATTAAGCGAAAAAAAGTTACAGTATGATAATGCATTCAACAGGGCTAAGAGGGCAAATAAACAGAGATAAAATAAAGTGGAAAGTGAATATTAAAAGTTGGGAGAGAGAGGGGGAGTGAGAAAATGAAGGGATTGAGAGGGGGTTAAAGATTTCCTTCTTGGAATTATTCTCAATTCTCTTACAAGACTATTTCAGAGTCATGGAACTGCCATGAAAATGTCCCACTCTTCCACGAGCACTAAATGTAAAGATGGCATCTCTACAGCAGAGATGGAGTATGTCGAGGAATTCCAAACTTAAACAATTCCACAGAAGGAGGGGTGGTGCCAGGCCTCCCAGCAAGAAACCATCACCCCATCATTGGGGTACCTAAGTGAAGTACTCCGAATAGTCTGCACAAAGATCTTGCTGCATAACTCCCTGACTGTAAGATCTCCTCTGGTTCACAGTTGAACCTAAGTCTACTTCATACTGTTGTGGCCAGTTCAAAAAGTCCTTCAATTCAGCTCCTCCAGGGACTTTGCAAGCCAACAAAATTCGATCCCACGTTAGCAGGAACAACACTAACATTCTACTGCAAATGGCACTCACTAAAAATTGAGTATTAGAATGTTGCTGAGCAAATATAGCCTGTGGATGGAACAAATACCCTCGCTAAACCCTCTCAGAACTGGTAGCTTTGAACAAAAAATAATACTTTTGATCTTCTCATCTCCTGTTACTTGCAGGCTTCTCGTAACAAGAACTAATAGTGCAGTTCTCACATTGTACTGCTAGTCTTGAGGCTCAAACCTTTGTCCGTGGGTGTTCTTTTATAATAGGAAAACAGAGGCAGGGCAACTGACTGGTCTCAGACCTGGTATCCATTCCACACCCATACCAGCAGACCATGCCAGAAACCTCAGAATCATCATCGATAAAAGCTCACTATGAAATAACAGATCAATGACGTCTCATGACTATGACCTGCTTCCTCATTCTAAGTGTGCTATGGAAGATCTTCAAGTGGCTTTCCCTGCAAACAAGACATTTTGCCATAGCAAACTCAAGGAGATGATGGATGGAGCGCTGAAACTTTTCAGACACTCACCCCCAGTCACAGATCTGGGTTGAATCCATCATCGTTCTTTAGCTCACTTCGCCACTCTTTGCTCTCCTTGCCACTGGAGTCAAGCTAGCCTGGCTGATGAAGGGTGAAACCCCGAAACCAGTCCCAGGATGACTGACTTGCTTATGGCTGAGTTCAAACTGGAATGGCATGGGGAGGAAAACAATGATTGATTTAGGCCCAGATCTCTGTACTGGGGTGAATGTTTGACGTTGTTCAACATTTTGTCCAGCAATTTTTCTTTTTGCTGTTGCCATCACAGATATTTCATCAGCTCCACAGAAAGCATCATTCAAGTCATGGTGCTGTGCACATTGTCCAGTATAAAACAGTACAAGCCTATGAAGCGGTCATGACAAGGGGAGAATATACATGAAATGTTTGTTGCTTCGCTTGATCGATCAGGTGCCAGAATGCAACACCCTCAGCCAGTCCACATCCTATGGCCCCCAACTGAGTAGAAAATACTGACAAGGGCTCATCCATTGGGCGAGCCAAAGCAGACATTCAATCCTTTCAACAGGCAAGTGGGGGGCAGTTTGCTGTACTATTCACCTCCCTATTTACTCCAGTAAATTAGCACCTTTTCTCTTGTGACTATCACACTGTTGGTGCAGATTCAGAGTAAAATGGGACCAAACAGAATTGATTTCTGTTTTAGTTGTTGTGTCTGAAAAATGCGTTGATGACTGATGTTCGTTCACCAATGAATGTAAACAACACACTGACAGCTGCAACGACTGGCGACTAAGGAAGCTGCATGAAACGTGCACAGTATAAACAGCACAACATGCACTCTCTGGATGCAAGGAGGCCTCGTCTGCACATTTGAAGATGACTGATGTACACAGCAAAAATGTTTACAAAACTAGAGGCATTTACAGTTTCAGCAATGACCACAACACAACATTAGAAATCGGGATTTTACCCAAAATGCTGCAATAATAATAATAATAATAATAATAATAATAATAATAATAAACACGCTGCAGTTCTACTAACTCACTGTAGCAGTGAGGACCAGCAGAGCATGTACACTTGTAACGGGACAGCGCCAGGAGTAGTGAACTGGACTACTATACAGGTAAAGAGGAGAATCAGCATTTAATAAAGAGGCTGCTGTGTGTGTACCATGGACAGTACCCGCAGAGCTACTCTACTTTTAGAGGTACAGTACCAGTACATCTCTGCCAGGCTTATCATGGGAACACTACTACTCGTCAACTGGACTGCCATCCTTGGAGGTGACAATAATCGTACGCATCTCTGAGGGAGGCTACGGTTTAGCGAACATGTAAACGCCATGGTTACCTACATTTAGCAGTTGTAGGTGCCACTCTGCTAAAGATCAAACTGAATTTGATCATTCTTAAAATCCCATCCTTGAAGCACCAGAATACAGAACACTTGAGCACCCCCCCACCATTTAAGCCCACTTCAACAAAATCCACTTAAAAAAAAGAACAAGGTCACTAGCCATCAATCACTCCTGTAATAAGAGTGCTCTCCAGTGTGTTTTCAGACGCAATCTTACGGCCAATCAGAGCTGTCTTCACAGGAGCAAAGCACCTGCAGCATGCGACAGAACAGGTGCTGGTAGTGCTGAAGGGAAATCTCACCCCTTTCAATGCTTAATTTGAGCCAGTGGTGTTCGGTGCTCAGCACCGGCACTTAATTGTCAACACTGGCACTTATGACTGTCAGCCACATGGTGACTCTCTTTGCCTAATTTAGAGGCAATCAAAACAATAGTTGTGTATTAAGTCAAAATTCATTAACAATAACTGACACCTGCAACCAAAGCCATTCTTACAGCTTTGGGGGACTGGCATAGTCAGAATTGTCACACTTGTTGGAGAGAGATGGTTAGTAGTTGTGGTAATGACATTGGTAGAGCGGACAGTAACACTGTGCGGTGGAAGCGGAGGTGGCCTCCTAACAAGGGTCCTGGCACTTTATAAGCAGTGTGCAGCCCGCATTCTCCCAGCGGGCGTGGCTCCCGCCACAGGCGTTTGTTTTGGCCCATTTCAATGCTGCTGTCAGTGCCAGTGGGTACCGCAGCAGACCGGTGCACTGGGAATGGGGGGATGCAGTGCACTGCTGATGTCACAGGCCGGACCCTTTGTCACAGTGTTAACATCCTACTCTTTGCCTAATGCTTGGAGCCACCCAGCAGACGAACACCATGGGTTGCCGGCCCCCAAAGCAAATACAAAAAATATATATATTGCGTCCCCTAACCTGTGGGCCATCAGCCGAGTAAGTGCTAATGGTCCACGGGCGTAATACTTTCTTTTAAAATTTTACACCTCTTAAATTTTTGCGCCCGGGGCAACCGCCTCTGTGGACCCCTCCCACCCATGCTATGCCACTGCCGCTAAAGACAGAAAGTGCATGGTTATAGACTCCGGTATGGTCGCTAGTTGCCTCTTTTCAGAGGGGAAACTGGGGCAGTTTGTTGTTTCTGGGCCTGTCCTGGGGTTCTGAGGTAGGAGTTGGTGGTGGCGATAAACATCTGTCTGTTTCCACTCTATCTAGGAGCTGCATGATAAATTCCCTTCAGTCCACAGAGCTACAAAATAATGTGCGTGTTTAGAGCTCCAAATAATATTTATACTTTTACACATATTTTTATACATTTGCAAGGGCCCCAGCCATAATGGTTTATAAAAAACATGCTGATACAAAACTATCATCGACAAACTCCAAACACTGGCAACCAACGTCAGACCTATTGGCTTTGCCAATGCTCGCTTACTTTTAGTGTGAGATGCGTTAATTATACTATGGGGAACTCATTTTGTGACATTACCGGATAAGACACAGGAACCTGGTGGTTTAGATCATTCCCCAAATTTCAAAGCGTTCATCACAAGGTCTACGGTGAAAGTATGGCAGACTGATCTGTTGCATGCTAACGAATGGCTGGTTTGAGTGACTGGTTTCCTTTTGTGAATTATGTAGCCATCTTGAAAAGGTACCTTTCATTAACTAAAAGGAATCTACTGTGCAATCAATTTCAGGAGAAAAGAATGAAAAAAATCCACTTAGGTAATTGAATACAGGAAATATTATTACAGCAACCTTTTGTAATCCACCACAGGATTAATGCAATCTAATACAGGGTGAAGTATTCGAAAGAATCTCAATCTTTAATGTAATACAGTTTAAAGTAAATAGGGAAATTACTTTTTTTTCCAGGGAGTATGTAATGATCCATTTGGGAAATGCAATGCACGGTGAAAGAAACAGAGGATTCTCGTTCAGTAATCTCATGCAGGGCCAAAGGGGTGTTGTTTTTATCATCTGTAAGCCAGTAAAAGGTATTGCCAGTTTGGTATTCTCTTTTTCGAATCAGATATAGAGAAATGTCATCAGGGGCCATAGAATGAATATGTGTGCTCACGCACGCTACATATGACGGCATGGCCCAAAGCGCGCCCATTTCACTAGGAACCCTCTCAGCTAGTGCACAAGTGGTGGGCAACACAACACAGTGGTTGCTCTGTTTCCGAACTTCCAGGGGAAAAGTTAATGTTTCCGACCAGGAAAACCATACTTCATTCAGATGAGAACACTGCGCTCAAGACCAGTGCCTGAAAAAAGAAATGTTGGGGTATGAAAACGTCCATTGGTGAAACAGCATTCCAACAAAACTTTGGAACTCTTTGCAAGCTGAGACACAAAAAATGTACACGACCAGCTGAAGTTTAGGAAGGCAAGTGAACAACTGGTTCTTCTGAATATAAAGATGCAGAATCGACCTGCACCCTGGCGTAAAAAAATGAAAATCCTTCATGGTCATTAACAGGACACTGTCCTATAGTGCCCCAAAAAGCCTTAATGGACGGTACCATGTGGAGATGTAAGTGGTGCAGGTTGGTCAACATTTATACCATCTCAGCATCACTCATAAAAATTCTAGTCTGGCTGGTGATTAGCACCGAACATAGCAGATTTTTGGTGCAAACAGGCATAGATCTGTTCAGGATACACACATGCCATCAGGAAGCCAACACCAATCCACCTATTCCAATGCCACTTCGTGCATGAAGAGGTCTGGCACATTGGGCAGCAACCCTCGAGAACTTTAATGTAGTCAGTCCCTGAAGGTCCTACTCGGATCCCTCACCAGATTCCAAATTGGACGCACTAAAGTATTAGATAATCTTTAAGAACTACAACAGCTCATGTAAGGAATGACTAATGCAGACCATCTAGATAGATATGTCCCCCCAGACCCAAAAGATTTACATAATGGATGTCCGCACTTCTGTACTCAAAGCAGCTGGACGGTAAACTTTGCCAAACACTATGCACTCAATATGAGATCCATGGGGTAAAATATATCAGCCAGCTAACACAAATGAGCATGATCAATTACTCACTCGTTCTTCCTATATCACTCTATTAAGAGCTGAAACTCAAGACACCATAAGAGCACAACATTGGTCACCCACGCACAACAGCAAAAAAAGGCCCACAGCAAATGCAACACCGTTCCAAACACATCCGCTCCACAGTGTAGCATGCTACCCATCAAGGTATGAGGCGCTACAGAAATGCAGTTACGATTACAATGTTATTATACATTGTGTTTCCTGAATACCTTGGAAGATCCTCGCCCCACATATTTCAGTCCATGCACTGTACATTTTGTGCATGTACAACTCATGGATGCAGAATTGTAAATTCTAAGCAAGCTCTGGCCAAAGTGGCAGAAATATACATTCATGGATGTATATCCAGAGATGTGCCTTTGCAACTGCGGATGTCCACAAAATGCGCACTTTTTTGCACCACAGGATGGATGTTAACCTGGTCCGGCCATGAAGTGCCTATCCTGGATTAACCAAAGGATGCACACTGCCGGATCCAGACTCCTACATTTGCACTTCACTTGCACCTACCCCAGATGGGTGCAAGAAAGCAGGGATCAATCTTCAGTCCATGGGGCCTTGCGAGTCCCACTGTGGGGTTACCCTCACGTCCAGCACCGAAGAGCTCCACAACATTATGGCTTATCATGTCTCTTTCTTCCATCAACCTACCCTCCCTGACTCTTTGTCTCACTCTTGTAGGTTCGTTTTCATCAGCACTTTATCTTTGTGACTGCTTTCCTATGGTTCTCCCTTTTCTGTCCCTCTATCTTGCTATGGGTCAAAGTCTAATGAAAATTAAGTCATGGCACCTTAAATCATAAGTGCGTACCCCACACCTTCAGCCATTGGCATAAATTAAGCACTGTTTAGGAACAGGGACTGGCTGTTGTGGCACAGGGCATTTCCCCAGTGGGCCGGAGGCCAGTCTTATGCCTGTGGGTGCCGGTTTTGTTACAGGGAGGCAGTTTTTCTGCAGTATCGCCCACTGTAACAAAAGCGGGAGCATTGCGTTTCGCTAGCACCCCTTTCCCTCCTGCTCCCAGGGCCGGTCAGGCAGCAATCGCAAGGGCTGGCTGCTGCTCCCAGTCCGGCCCTGATTAGGAACAATCTCACCCACAGAATGAGAGATGGGCAAAGAGAAGGACATGCCAGTTGTGACCGACTGTGCACCAGCTCTTGCAGTTTTTTAGATGCAGTGATGTGCAAAGACTTCTCCCAATGGTTCTGTCCATCTAGGAATGCAAGGTGAATGTCTAGGACATGGAGATAGATTCCAAAACGTATTACGAGAAATAGTGTTTGACATTTACACAGTGCACGTCAATTATTTGTTGTCACACCTATGACTGAGGGGGAAAAAATCAAAAATGATGTGGACCAAAAGTCATATTAAGAAAGGTTTGCCGGTAAGTCACCTATGAACACCAATCACGACACCAAAATAGCCTTTTTATGCCCAAATATCTTATTAATGTGCCAGTACTTTCAGAAAATATCTGTGGATTTTGCACACCCCTTTATAAAACCTGCAAAAAAAAGGGGGGGGGGGAGGAAGCAGAAGAAAAAACTTCTCCATCGATTGTCTTGGAAAAAAAATCCAGTCACCATCATCCCTGTCCCAGCACTCCTGCAGTTCAGATAGACTGCTTTCTTTATAGACCATTACATCTCGACATGATGCGCTTCATCAGCCACATGCAGCCTGCCCCGCTGCAAGTGATCCTATTGGCCTCCAACTGCATTTGCGCAACGCAAATATCATCCATACAAATGAGCCTACAACTCCAAACGTGCACAATGCTGTGGGATAAAAGCAAAGAGGGGAGGCCGCCACCTGTGATGCATGGTACTTGGTAGGTCTAAATAAATATCCATAGCATGCATTATTTGAGTCGTTAACATAACAGTCAATCTATATGGTCGGCTTTACACTCCGTGGCAAACACACTGGTGAATATACATTGGCAAACTGCTTTCTGCACATAGTATGACACCGAGGCGCACTGTGGCGTTTTTTCTTGAACAATGCTTGGTTATGGTCACCATCTCCAGGTAGCTAATAAACTAATTGGGTGTATTGCTCACTGCAGAATGCATATACAAAGCAGGAATGGTCAATAAAATAAAAATAGTTTGTGAAACGCATGCATCTTCAGCCTTCTGATTATTGCTAAATGTGCACAGATGACGGATCATAGGGGCTGTCCGGCTCTGCAGCGTGACTGGGCCTGATTGACGTATGATAATTTCTGCAGGGATGGAAAGCCGGAGAGGACATAACCTTGGCTCATTTGCCTTTCATTACGGGAAGCCTATAGAGCACGTGCTGGAACGGCGCCATCACTAATGAGATTCAAATGCCTGCACATTGCAATATATGCATTCGGTTCCGGCATGGCCTCTCTTTATGTATTCTCAAAACCCCTCTCAGCATCTGTTACTGTGTAGCAAGCCACGCGAGGCTGGTGACGCACTTCCCTCCGTGCCTGCCCTGCCCGCTCTTTGTTCTGGTGGCGGGAGCCATTTTGGAACGCTAACCTTCGCCGATGGAGGAGCGCTTTCATCCTCTTCCAGGTCCCTCCAAGGCTCCTTTGATGCTGTCAGCAGTACTTGGCTTTCTATTCTGCACTAAACTCACCTTCCAAGCTTGCAGTACTTCGTGTGTTGGATGGATGCCAGTCTAGGCAGTGACCCAAACCTGCAGTGATGTTGCTCGAGTGTGCCAAGAAGCCTATGCATGGGCACATTCCCAATGGCCAGTTATACGCTAAAGGAAGGAAATCTTCACGTGCTCAACGAAGCAATCATTATCAAGCACTATATTGTGAGCAAAACCAGGAGTAGAAATGCAGATGCACGCAAATGTGCAGGGGCCTTATAACTGAAAAGAGCAAACGGGAGCCATTTTCTTATTACGCTGACTGAGCTGTTATGCCTGCTGGATATAAACAACACGAGAGATACCAGAAGTCTGCATACAGGAACCTAAATAGTGTTCACTCTGTAAAACAAAACCAAAAGGTTAATGTTTAGGTCATAACAATCTTAATTGATGCGTAACCGCAGGAGAAGAGGAAAATGAAAGACTAGAAGGGTAGCCTCAAAGGTGCTAGAAAAAACCCCATCAGCCCGCTCAATAGCGGAGCATCGTCATCTGGGTAGTATGGTTGACAATTGTGGTATCCAGAGTGCCCTTCCTTAGGAACAACCTAAGGCTAGCACAACTTGGACCAACATGTTGACCCTCAACCAACAGAGATGGAGACTGAAAGGGTTAAGTTGCAGTGCTCAGAAAATTGTGAAAAAGGAAAGGAAACAAAAAACTCTAAATCCAAGTGTTCTAAAAATACCTACCTTGATGTCATTGAAAAAACTTTATTGGGTCTGACCATCAAGGTGGTATGGTTAAAAAGCAGAGTGAAAAATAGCATGCAAGGAATTGCTATTCACCATGAATCTTATTTGGTCGACATGTTTCAGCCTAGATAGGCTTTCTTCAGGACCTATGATGCACTACTGCAACATCAACTTACTGTTTCAAGAGAACTAATAAGTGGTTTCAACTCCTCTATAGTAGGGAGTTGAGCGTCTTCTCCTGCATGTGAAACAATTGAAAAAATACAAATGGCAATCATTATTGCTATTACCAAAAAGGAGCTACCAAGTGTGTAGTACACTGTTAATTCCTGTGTTAATCCACTCACCCAAATTGTAGGGAGGAATAACCTCACCTCACCTGGCACTGGCTCACAGTGAAGGAGGCCACGCACTAAAAAGAAAAGAAGAAGAGAGGGGGGGTAGGGAACATACGTTTCATTTTCAAGATCAAACAAAGGAATTGTCATAATCCTTAAGAAAAAGTATAGCCTATAATGGCCACTACAGTGTAGCAACAAGAGGGGGTAAAGGATAGCGATAACCCACCTTGACATAAGGGCACCCTAACAAAGTTCTAAGGGCAAGACATGGATTACAGGGCAGGTAACAAACACCTTGTCTGTCCCCTTGTGAACAAGGACCCATGTAGTCAATGCCTCCCATCAGGCTACCCACTAAGCAAATATAGGTCAGTGCCTGCACCTAGATCAGAGTTTCCACAAAATGGAGTTGGAAGAATGTACAGCCAAGACCACCATTCTGAGAGAGATTCCCTGGTGTGCAGATTGTCAACAAAGAAAGGGCAGAGTCCTGAGCAGTATGGTAGCTATGCCTCCTCTTAACCATAGGGAATCAGTAGAAAACTGAAAAAGCACGCGAGAGACCCGTGTCCTCACCTCTCCGTCGTTGCCTCGCTCTGGAAAGTGAGCCGAGGGGGAGGTGAGGACATCGTGTGTCAAGCAGGAAGAAGTATCGTGGCTGCGGACGTAAAAGAAAACCGTTCGTTTCGATCGCGTCCACTGAGTGAATACATTGCAAAAGACGGTCAGCCGATTTCTGTAACTCTCGGTAGAAAAGAAAGAACAAAGTCCTGATTGGCTGCCCTGTTGAAAGGAGCGTCGCTATTGGTTAGCTTAGGGCCAATTGGAAGGCCGCGATTGTATTGTTTTTGTTGTCTCAAAAGTCTACGTCAGGTAATATCAGCATGCAGAAATGAGCCCTGATTGGATGCCCTGTTAAAAAGGAGCACCACTATTGGTTAGCTCGGGGCCAATCGGATAGTCGCGGTTGTTTTGTTTATGTCGTCTCAAATCTCCGCGTCGGGTCATATCAGCATGCGGATCCCGACGCACATAGACTGAACGGTTGTTCGTTCCTTTCTCATGTGATGCAACTAATGTTATGCGGATCAAAAGCACTATGTTCCAAGGGGACCAAACGCCTTCCATGGCCATTAGGAACATAGCTTAACCCTGATTGGGTGACTGGGTCAATGCACTCAAGCCAGTTGATAACAGTGGGCCAGTCAAAAATGGCGAGATATATTGTTCACATGTTCAGATAACATCAACACCTTAAATATGTATGGCAGTGCCGAAAATGTAGGTGTACACGAGTGTATCAGTTACTACTGTATTAAATGCATGAAGCCTACCCATGTGTTGATCCCTGAGGAGATCGGACCGTTTGATGTTGATATGCAATTTGTCGGTCCGTATGTTAAGAAAGGCCATTTTTGTTAAGAAAGGCCATTTTGTGCAATCAGGCGTGAGGTCGCATTGGTGACCTAGAGCGCTAGATCAATCGTAAAACATACCAGACAGTGCTCAATGGAGCTCATGCCTATGTGATCCTAAAAACTACTGTATATCCGTTTAGTACTAACAGTCAAAGACTGGTTATGTGAGAGTCTACTGGATGTTATATACAAGTGGTATGCTCAACAATCCGAGAAAAAATTGTGAATATTAAGTGTGAACACTTAATATTCACAATTTTTTCTCGGATTGTCGGTATGTTTTACGATTGATCTAGCGCTCTAGGTCACCAATGCGACCTCACGCCTGATTGCACAAAATGGCCTTTCTTAACAAAAATGGCCTTTCTTAACATACGGACCGACAAATTGCATATCAACATCAAACGGTCCGATCTCCTCAGGGATCAACACATGGGTAGGCTTCATGCATTTAATACAGTAGTAACTGATACACTCGTGTACACCTACATTTTCGGCACTGCCATACATATTTAAGGTGTTGATGTTATCTGAACATGTGAACAATATATCTCGCCATTTTTGACTGGCCCACTGTTATCAACTGGCTTGAGTGCATTGACCCAGTCACCCAATCAGGGTTAAGCTATGTTCCTAATGGCCATGGAAGGCGTTTGGTCCCCTTGGAACATAGTGCTTTTGATCCGCATAACATTAGTTGCATCACATGAGAAAGGAACGAACAACCGTTCAGTCTATGTGCGTCGGGATCCGCATGCTGATATGACCCGACGCGGAGATTTGAGACGACATAAACAAAACAACCGCGACTATCCGATTGGCCCCGAGCTAACCAATAGTGGTGCTCCTTTTTAACAGGGCATCCAATCAGGGCTCATTTCTGCATGCTGATATTACCTGACGTAGACTTTTGAGACAACAAAAACAATACAATCGCGGCCTTCCAATTGGCCCTAAGCTAACCAATAGCGACGCTCCTTTCAACAGGGCAGCCAATCAGGACTTTGTTCTTTCTTTTCTACCGAGAGTTACAGAAATCGGCTGACCGTCTTTTGCAATGTATTCACTCAGTGGACGCGATCGAAACGAACGGTTTTCTTTTACGTCCGCAGCCACGATACTTCTTCCTGCTTGACACACGATGTCCTCACCTCCCCCTCGGCTCACTTTCCAGAGCGAGGCAACGACGGAGAGGTGAGGACACGGGTCTCTCGCGTGCTTTTTCAGTTTTCTACTGATTCCCTATGGTTAAGAGGAGGCATAGCTACCATACTGCTCAGGACTCTGCCCTTTCTTTGTTGACAATCTGCACACCAGGGAATCTCTCTCAGAATGGTGGTCTTGGCTGTACATTCTTCCAACTCCATTTTGTGGAAACTCTGATCTAGGTGCAGGCACTGACCTATATTTGCTTAGTGGGTAGCCTGATGGGAGGCATTGACTACATGGGTCCTTGTTCACAAGGGGACAGACAAGGTGTTTGTTACCTGCCCTGTAATCCATGTCTTGCCCTTAGAACTTTGTTAGGGTGCCCTTATGTCAAGGTGGGTTATCGCTATCCTTTACCCCCTCTTGTTGCTACACTGTAGTGGCCATTATAGGCTATACTTTTTCTTAAGGATTATGACAATTCCTTTGTTTGATCTTGAAAATGAAACGTATGTTCCCTACCCCCCCTCTCTTCTTCTTTTCTTTTTAGTGCGTGGCCTCCTTCACTGTGAGCCAGTGCCAGGTGAGGTGAGGTTATTCCTCCCTACAATTTGGGTGAGTGGATTAACACAGGAATTAACAGTGTACTACACACTTGGTAGCTCCTTTTTGGTAATAGCAATAATGATTGCCATTTGTATTTTTTCAATTGTTTCACATGCAGGAGAAGACGCTCAACTCCCTACTATAGAGGAGTTGAAACCACTTATTAGTTCTCTTGAAACAGTAAGTTGATGTTGCAGTAGTGCATCATAGGTCCTGAAGAAAGCCTATCTAGGCTGAAACATGTCGACCAAATAAGATTCATGGTGAATAGCAATTCCTTGCATGCTATTTTTCACTCTGCTTTTTAACCATACCACCTTGATGGTCAGACCCAATAAAGTTTTTTCAATGACATCAAGGTAGGTATTTTTAGAACACTTGGATTTAGAGTTTTTTGTTTCCTTTCCTTTTTCACAATTTTCTGAGCACTGCAACTTAACCCTTTCAGTCTCCATCTCTGTTGGTTGAGGGTCAACATGTTGGTCCAAGTTGTGCTAGCCTTAGGTTGTTCCTAAGGAAGGGCACTCTGGATACCACAATTGTCAACCATACTACCCAGATGACGATGCTCCGCTATTGAGCGGGCTGATGGGGATTTTTCTAGCACCTTTGAGGCTACCCTTCTAGTCTTTCATTTTCCTCTTCTCCTGCGGTTACGCATCAATTAAGATTGTTATGACCTAAACATTAACCTTTTGGTTTTGTTTTACAGAGTGAACACTATTTAGGTTCCTGTATGCAGACTTCTGGTATCTCTCGTGTTGTTTATTGCTAAGTTGGGGGACAAGGTACCAGAATAGTCTATAAACACGATTCCCCTTAGGCCCTCCCCTACCTTGTATGTTTTGTTATGCCTGCTGGATAACCAAGTTACTCCCTTAGTACACTTCGCTCTCCGCAGACTGCCAAGTCTAGAAGGCTGTGGAAGGTCTGGAAGTACAATACACTACGACTTGATACACGCAAGCATAAAAGTCCAGCTTTACGTCTTTTAGATGAAAGGACATTTTCTTCCATATAAAATAAGTAGGGTCGATTGATGAACAACCAAATATACCAGAAGGTTCTAGTAGAATTTGGGCCCGGATATGGTATTAATTTTACAGCGACAGTTCAGTAAAATGCTACAACTGAACTAACAAGGGTGTATTTGTACTCAATTATCCTAAAGGGAAAGAAACAGAGAGATTTCTGCTGTAAGATGTCGGCTCTCAATTTATCTTCTTCTAAATCGGCTCTCTTACAATATCTTTTTCTGCAGACCTCAGTATTTGAAACTACTGATGCCAGAAATAATGCAGCAGTGTTTGAGGTATGACACGTTCCCTAGTTTCTCACAGGCCCAGGCTGCTAGTGGACATCTCAGTGAGTTTGTGCTTCTGGGTGCTCAGAATTTGCGGCAAAATGTCACAAAGCTGCTTTAAACACTCAAAGGCCCATCACCCAAAATTGAACAGGGATTCCCACTCATAGAAATATTGTTTTTAGGTTGCTGAAGATTGGGCACAAAGATACATTTTTAGTGTCCTGTTATCCAGTGATCTGTGACTAAGGTGGCACTGGACAAACTAACTAGAAGCCCAGTTACTGCTTCAGCTAGCCTCCAAAATCAAACTCACGAGAAAAGGACAGTGAAGACAGTGCTTAATTTGAGCCAGTGGTTTCCGGTGCTCAGCATCAGCACTTAATTGGCAGCAGCAGCTTTTATGACAGTCTGCCACGTGGTGGGCCGGTTGCCTGATTTAGAGTGAGTACCACAACAGTTGTTTACTAATTCAGTATACGTTTAAAATTACTATTACCTGCCGCCCATTCTATTCTTATAGCTTTGGGGGCCTGGAATAGTCTGAATTGCCACAGTTTTGTTGCTACTGTCATTGGCAGCATTGGCATGGGCAATGGGTGGCGCAAGTTGCAGTGGCCCCCTGAGGGCCCTAAAGCAAAAGACACACAATTGATGGACGGAATGCAGAACAAATCAAAACATTCACCCCCAGTCAAGAGATCTGGGTTAAATCCATCATTCTTTTGCTCACCATGCCACCCCAGTTTAGACCTAGCCATATGCAAAACAGTCTTGACCCTGTGCCTCATGGGAACAGTCCAGCCCAAGCATCCTAAGACAGGTTTCGGGGTTTCAGCCCTCATCAGCCAGAATAGCTTGATTCCAGTGGCATGGAGAGCAAGGGACTCACATCTGAGCATAACCGTCCCACTTGGGGTGACTAATGCAAAAACAACAGTTGATGGACAGAATGCAGAACAATGTCATACATTCCTCTTGCAAATCATGCAAGAATATCCTAGGTGGCGAAGAGTTCACCCACAATGGATTTGTGGTTAAAGCCATGGATTTGTGTAATTGTAAAACCACTAATGTGGTGTACTTTATCTGCTACCCATGTGGCTTAGGCTACGTCGGTGAAACTTGTAGACCAATTCAAGTACGTCTAACCGAACATAGATCGGCGATAAAGACAAAGAAACTAACTGCACCTTTAGTGAAACATTTTCTCGATAAAAACCACAAATTAGATGATTTTCATTGGCGCATCTTAGAGAAAATAAAGACACCAGACAGCAAAGGGCTGGACTGTTCCCATGGGACACAGGGTCAAGACTGATTTGGATATAGCTAGGTTCAATCTGGAATGGCATGGTGAGCAAAAAAAGATGTATTTAGGCCCAGATCTCTGTACTGGGGTGAATGTATGACATTGTTCTGCATTCTGTCCATCAACTGTTGTTTTTGCCTCCGGGGGCCCTGGCACCTATTTTCTTTTACAAACCAAGAACTGAGTCAAGGGTTCGAATGCAAAATGCTTCATTTCTTCCTGCTCTCTATTAATAAAGAAAGTGAGAGGCAGGGGACGGCATCGGCCACGCCGAAATTATGGTGGTCGTTCCGCCCCCGCCAACAACCAGGGGGGCGGGTGGACACAGAGCATGCCCCCGCCTCCCTTTGCTTAATTGGCCGCCAGTGCGTCACCCGGAAGTGTTTACTCACTTCCGTGTCACACGTTTTGGTGAACGCCGGGCCGGTTTAAACTGGCCTCCGGCAGAAATTGCCCTCAAAAGGCTCATGGAGCCGCGACAGAACCCTCTTTGCTCGCGGCTCCCTCAACAGATTGATCGGATCTCGGACCTCGCTAGGAGGTCCTAGTCAATTTCAATTCATATTAATTTTATTAAATACGGCTGGGGATTTACGACCCCTAATCAAAAAGTTGTGTTTTAATGGATTGTTCGCTTTAGTGGAAGATGGGAGGTGAGCAGTTTGGGACACCGAGGTGGGCCCCATCTTTACAGAGGGAGGGGTACACAGTTAGAGGGGGACTGGGCCGTACCTAGCCATAGTGAAATGATCAGGTATCAGATAGGAAACAGGACCACTGCATGTCGAGCAGATATTCATCCACATGAGTCTCTACTGTATCGAACTGTTCCCAGACTTACAGATCCACGTTCCCTAATTAAAGGACTGGCGGAGAGTAAATGCGTTGATGAGCTCTGAATAATAGATACAATTGAGACAATGTCCCTTTAGACATTTCTCATTCTTGGCTGCAAACAAACATGGGACTTAAAAGCAGATGGGTCTTTGGGGGACTGCAGAGTTTTAGAGAGAGTCAAATGGGGCAGAGACAGACGTGATTGGCTACCATTGCTTTCATTCAGAGAGGGCCTTGGGGGAGTCTCTTGCCATTCAGAAGAGATATGGCCTCCCAGTCCAAGATCAGCTGTCTCTTTTGAGGCAGAGGAAGAACTGATTTGCATATGGCTGCTTCCTGTCAGTAATGGCCCACACAAGATTTTTTTCCTGTCTTTCAGAGACACCGCACCCCATGTAGAACCTCACAGTAACATGTAGAGACGTCCACAGCTGATACGGAAACTGCATTAGCATCACGTTATCGCCGCAACACTGTAAACATTTTTCATCTTTGTTGGTCTTCTGTATATTGAAGTTACCTGTCTTCTTATTGTTGTTCCACTGACTCTATTGAGCATGCAGCCTTTTGTGACTCCCGCTTGTTGCCACTGTATTGCAAAAATACACCAGAAACTGAACTTAAAAGAGTAAATTATCTAGCCTTCAAATATTTGGGAATATATCTATTTGCTTGTGAGGGGAAGCGTCGACATATGCTACTTCCGGTAGGAGGAACGTGCCTCGTGGGAGCGCCAGCACGTACAAGACGCCAAGTTGGAGGGGGGAGGGGTTGTGGTGGCGGGGGTTCTGCCCACGACAGCTTCTCCCTAATAAAACAGCCAACTACTTTGTGACTGGGACGGGTTCACGTGCAACCCAACAAACTAGGTCTCTTGTAAGAACTGCGGCCTCTCCGCTCTTTCACAGTAACAGCTGTTTAAAGCTTCATCTTAAACGTGTCCCGTCAAACATGTGCCAAATACATAGAGAAATCAACGCCGTAATCAATCGGCGGCCTCGCAAATGGCCCATTTGTGTGTTCTGCTGCAAATGAAGCGGCTAACTGAGTGGGTGAAATATTAATGCCGCCCTGTCCCGCCGAAGAGTTGCCTGCGTTTTTCGAGGGATGCAATTGGTTTCCGAATGGTTTTCTTTGACAGTAATTTGCAGACATTAAACGGGATAATGGATGCTTTAATCAGCAAAGCCGTGCTCGGCGATGTATACCGTTCCGCCGAGTTCCCCGAATTGCTGCAAAGCAGCTTGGGTGCAGACAAGCGAAAGGCCCGGCGAGGCCCTCGGGGCAGCGAATGTGGAGCGACGCTCAATGTATGTGCGTAATGGCCGCCTCACGCGCGCCAAACGCAAATGTTATGCTAAGGACGGTTAAAAAAAATTGGCATTCAAGGAACAAAGCTTGCACAGGCCTCTCTTGTGAGCAACACGGAGGCGAGCAAGATATACACAGCACTGCTTTTCACTCAGCTGGGTTCACTTTAGTCATTTTGCATTCATATTTCATGCTGTAATTGCTGATGCATTCCAACAGCCTAGGAACAGTTTAGATATGTTATCACCGGCCAAGGAAAAGACAAAAAGTGGTGGGTGGAATGACAGTCTCAGCCACTGGTAATCGCGTGGGCCCCGTGGTTCCAGCCAATCATTTTTGTTCTTCGTGCCCTTCCAGCTAGAGACAGGCTTTATGCAAATCAGGCTTTGTCATGCTCCAATAATTACAGCCCTGCCCAAACTGCCAAGCTAGGTCACCTCTGAATAGGCTCTCAAACGCTGACACTTTCAGCTAACATTCTACCCAAAACTATTGTGTTTTCCACAGTGCAAGGGCCTAAGGTGACAAGCATGTCCAGCGGTGGGCACCATGCTCATAGTTCCACGAAACTCAAGCCATACCTCTTGGGCAAGGACTAAGTAGGCCAACACTGGGCCAGCTGGTGTCCTTGTTCAGAAGGAAACTGGACTGGCATTTCCACCAAGTACAGGAGTCCCAAGGTCCAAAGTCGAGCCTCTTGAACTACACTCACGACTGCTGTGACACACCCTCTATACAGCTGACGTGCCAATAGATTTGTCATCCCTTTTTGATTATATGTATCTACACATGTCACATATACAGGTCAATATCTGGGTCATAAGGCAGTTTGTCAAAACCGCTTAGAAGGAATTATGCCCGGTTCTTTCACCTTCATGGACCGATGCTTTAACAAATGGCAATATTTACATTGCTGGTTAATAAAATAAAAAATATAAAATATTCACTTACATTTGCTAAACTTATTTCCAAATAGTGCAGGAAGCTCCTGTTACCCAAAAACCTGTCGCTAGACATCAATATCACAATCATAAACTCCAATAGCAAGCTACTGAGTTTTGGCTGTGGCTACTCCAAGACAGGGGACAGCTGCATACCATCACCACAGCATGAGTCCATGCACAATAAGTGTTCGGGCCTACTTATCCAACTCATCTTCTAGGCAAACTACAACTTCAAAATCACCAATCTACCGTGAGCATCTATACGTACCCTGCCCTCATCTCTTTCACATTCCATTACCGAGTACACCTAAGTGAATGTTTCTCACAACCTCCAGTCAACTCTATTGAATACCTTTTTAAGAATTGAAGATGCTTGGCCTTTTTTAGGAGTGACCTTTCAAATCCAATGGAGGCGGTAACAGTAGTTACCAGACTGATTGGAGTATTAAGATCAGAGGGAACAGCACAGATCGGCTTACTTTTGCCTGAAGATTTCGGCTGCTGCATGAAGCCGAAATCTCTTGGAGAAACCGGGGAACTACCAGAAGAACGACGACTTCGAATAAAAAATTCAAACTGGTAATTCCTCTTTTCTTAATGAGTCCTCAGGGTTCAACTTATAATGCTCCAGATTTTCTCTGCCCTAGAATTACCGGTGTTATTGGTAACTTCAGGGGTGAAAAAATAACCCACCATTACTCAAAGCACTCTGAAGAGGGTCTTAGTAAATTACTAAGTGATGGCAAAAGGCACAGGATGTTAGTTTTACAGTGCCAAGACACGACAAAAAACCTTTATCACTATAGATGAAGTTGCAATTGACAATATTAACAAGCACAAAAAGAACCCATTTATTTCTCTAAGCCCACTAAACGTCAACCTGAGAATCAGTGGATTTCATCTTATTGACATTGTGAAAGCCAGCAAAGCAACCACTTAACCAATCTGGAACACAGGACGTAAAAATAACAACTACTTTGTCTCCAGGCAAAAACTTAAATCTGGATGTAGAAGTCTTAATGAACCAAAGATCAACAGTTACCTAATTTACCATGGTCAAAGAAAGGCCTGTCATTAAAAGTCTCAAAAACCTTCTGTCAGAGCAGGTCTTATCCACTTTCCAACTGCAGTTTTGCTAATATGTTTCTGGCTCCATGGTTGGATGACAGGCAGTTAAATTCATCTACGTCTCAGGCAGTTAAATTCATCTACATCTCATCCTCAAACAAATCTACAAAGTGGGTCCCTGCTTCAAATGCTTGACTATTTGCCAGACTACAGTCTACGCACTAACAAGTAATATTGGCCCTAGGTAACGCCTGGAGTTGAGTTGACCTATGTGGCTTCAATAACTATTACCCAATAGAATGGTACGGTTTTAACAGCCTCGGAAGGCTAAATTGCTCGGCATCCCTACTTTGTTACAAGCAAGGGACTTTCAAGTTAAACACAAATGTCTCCCTCAACTATTCATCCATATGAACTAACACACCAACTTTCTAACCTCAGTTTCCATACCATTATTGGATCCAATGTAATCGACAACTTAGATGGGCTTTGGCCTTCAGAAGCTAAAGCTTTGCCATGGGAACACAAGCAGCTTGCCCTTTCTCTATTGTTGCTTATCTTGGAACGCAACATTTAATCATGACGTTGCAGTTAAGTACCAAAGTGGTCAAGAAATCTAATTGGACAGTAAATAACAGTATCTGGTCTTTCTGTGAGATAGCACAGGTTAATTCAAATTTATGGGGAAATGGCCTGGTCTACTCCATCTTTCAATATATTATAAGATGTCTGACCAAACGAAAACCTCAAAAATGCAATAACTAGCAAATGTATTATCTGGGTATCACAGGCAGAAAAGTAATTACTTGTGCAGTCATGCGCTCGACAGTAACCAACAGAAGATGTTGCAGGCACCTGAGTATCAGTGTATATATAAGGACCCCCTGTTACTTATACCTATTCCTAGGGCATTGAAAATACAATAGTAAATAACAAATCCCTAGCAATTAATGCTCTAATTTGCATTACATAACATAATTGCAACATGATACAGAAAAAGGCTAAGTGATCACTAATAAACAATGTGAAAAAGACTAAAGTTAGTACAAATCATCTAAATATGTTTGATACATGATGCCTGTAATATTAAATGGCAAAAGTTAAAAACACAAAGGACAACAAAATATATACTCCTATTTAAATACATGTTTCTCAATGAACAACTTCAGTCAATCATTTTGTGTATGTTGCTTCGATATAGAAATAAAATTGCAAAATTATATATGTTTCTTAGGTAATGTAGAAACCCATCTGGAACTGGGAACTCCACTCTGCCCGATGGTGATCTGAAGAGACTAATCTATATGTTGCCCAGTCGGTAGATTGCGTCCATCAGGAAGAAATGGCAATGTCGAGACCTTTCTTCCTGATGGACACAATTAACTTATATGAAACATATAAACTGGAATTAGTCGACTTTGTTTGCAATGCTTGATCCGTTATGTACATTTTCAACTACAACCATCAGAGTTTTATAGTTAACATGTTATCTGTGGCTTTTCGGATGAAGGCGCTGTAGTCGCTGAAACACGTGTAGAAACGACACAACAGGATCCATCCATGATCACAGCCACTTTATTGTCTCTCAGTTTGGACATATGTGTTACTTCATTATCTTGTTTTTTTTTTTACATATTATTGATTTTTGATATTCAGACATTCATGATTTTCATTGTTGTGACTATGTGTGAAAATATTTCTCTGATTTAACTAATTTTGCAATATTATTTCTATATAAAAGCAATATACACAAATTGTATTGTATTGTATTGTAATTGCATTTATATAGCGCTTACTACCCCTGACGAGGCGTCAAAGCGCTTTTTCGGCGAGTAGCACGCTACTCCGGGACCCATAGAGGATTAGTGTTGAATTAGTATAGTGAAACATGCAAGTACATTTTAAGTGGTGGATAGGTTAGTCAGCTATTTGGATTTGGAATGATAGCAGAAGGATAGAGGAGGACAAAGGTTTGTATTTATATAGCGCTTGTTGACGCACGCTATTCAGGAAGCCTTCAAAGGATTAATGGTGAATTAATATGGTGAAATATGAAGTAATTCCGTGGTGGATATTAGTCTGTTACTTGGAGTGAGAAGGATAGTGGAGGGATAGAAGTGGAAGAAAGATTTGCTTTCATATAGCACTTGTTACCCCTGATGGGTGTTGAAGCGCTTTTCTGGCGAGTAGGACGCCACTCCGGAACCCATAAAAGATTAGTGTTGAAAATGAGTATAGTATAAATATGAAGTAATTTGAGTAGTAGATATGTTATTCAGTTATTTGGGTAGTATATTAGTATAGTTTAATATGGAATTTGAGAAGTGAACATGTTAGTCTGTTATTTTGATTGAAAAGGACAGTGGTGGGATAATGATTCATTGAGGTTGTTCATTGAGAGACATGTATTCAAATAGGAGTATATATTTTGTCCTCCTTTGTGGTTTTAATTTTTGCCATGTAAAATTACAAGCATGCTGTATCATACATTTTTAGATGATTTGTGCTATTAAAAGTCTTTTTTACATTGTTTATAAGTGATCATTTAGCCTTTTTCAGTATCATGTTGCAATTATATTATATAATGCAAATTAGAACATTAATTGCCTAGGGATTTGTAATTTACAATTTCATGAACCCGAGTATCACAGACAAAACATTCACTACTTTTCTCACTACCAGACTGTGTCCAATACACAGTGGGCACTAAGGAGTGCTCTTTCCAGAGCATACACTTTCCTCAATCTCCGAGTGGTGCAGTTAACAATGTTTTGAAACATCTACTTTCAAATAAGACTGTGCACTGGTGATTCTGTTGCAACCTATAGACTCCTTTGAGGGGCCCAAAGTGCTGTGAGTAGAAATGCATCTTTGGAAACACCAGCTATGCCCACCATTCACAATTCGGCACCTTCAAAAACAATGAATCCACATCTGAAATAAGTGTCTGCCTCTAACCCATTTGACACAAAATTCCAGTTTAATAATCATTGAATAGGATCTCAATTAGTGCTGTTAAAGATATCACTGGTGTCTTCTAAAAAAACTGGTCCCCACTATAGCCAATGGTTTCATCAACTGAATTTTCAATAGTATACTTGTCTGTGGGGAAACAGGGGACAAGTTGGTCCCTGGACAATCATAAGGCTTTTGAAAATTCAATCATTTTGCACTCCAACAATGTATTTATAGGCACAGTGATGCCTGTTCCTTTTCAACCCTTGATCCCAATACAGGTCACTGTTAATAACATTTTGATCCTGTAGCCACTAACTATTAACAGCAGCTACAATGAGGCCCACATGGTCAAGTCTCTCTCACTGTTGTCTTTCCTGGATCAATCTAACATTGAGTAAAAGCCCGGGTTGCGGCTGGTTCAGCATTGACATGGCTACCCTTTGGATAATTTTCTCTGCAGTCTGCTGAGAGGTAACCATTTGTTGTTGGTGCTGTTGGATCTCTCAGTGGAAATGGACATAGCTGATAATGATTTTTAATATGGATCCAGGAGATTTGTTTGTGGATATCAGTACTTACCTGAGGTGCGTTGCATCTTATCTGGCTGATTTTTTTCCTCCGAATGTGACAGTGGATGAGACCAGTTTGGCTAAATCTCACTTCCGTCTGGTATCCACTTCAGCTCGCTGTATATCTGTCTTTTTCAATCTGTAAATTTAGCTACAGAGATTTTTTTATCACCGCAAAACTCCAGTATGAAAATATAGAGATGAAACTCAATTATATCTGAATGTGTTATGTATGGAGGACATCAGGTGGGTTTGGTGTCTCATGGCCATTGGCTAGGTGGCTGGGTTCTACCTAAAAGGGATTACCCAAAACAGAAAGTTTGTACTATTTTCACCCCTGGTCTGCTCAGTGGAACTTGACAAGGGTTTGATGAAGTGCCATTTTATGGCATTACGTTAGCATTGGAACTTCACGCCACTATAAGTGGTTTTGACATTGGATCCACCTTTAACGTAAGCCTTCCTATTTATTCGGGATTAATCATTAACAGGATTCAAAAATGCTCTTTGCGATTGAATTTGATTATGTTTTGTTTAATTTGTAAGTGAGCCAAGCTGGATAAAGCCTAGAGAAGTCAGGGTAGCATTGCAAGTTCTTTAGTGATGGATCATATTGGTTTGCAGCTAGATAGTTCACCTTATGGTTTTGTGTCGGGAAACAACCTTTACAACGCAGTCATTAGATCGCACTACCTTTACATAGCAGTCATTACATCACAACATCCTTTACATCACATGTCATTACAACACAGCCATTACATTGCATGTCACTACAACGCATATCATTACAATGCATGTCACTACAATGCAGGCATTACATTGCAAGTCATTACAATGCATACCACTACAATGCATAGTACCCTTACACTATCCAACACTTACCCTACTGTTGCCCTCACTGGATTTAGAATAGTAATTTTCACCCCTACACTATGCAACACTTACCCTACTGTTGCACTCACTGGAGTTAGAATTTATTTTTATTGTATTTATTTATTGACATTTGTAGAGCGCGGCGAATACCCGTGGGCGTCTCGGCGCTAATTAAGGGCATAGATCAGCAACTGGGGTAAAGAAGATATACGAGGTTATTGGTCAAATAACCACGTCTTTAGCTGTTTGCGGAATGTGAACAGGGAGGGACTTGCTCGGATATGTGCAGGAAGGGTGTTCCAGAGTCTAGGGGCGGCAACCAGAAAACGCCTGTCGCCCCATGTGACTGTTCTAGTGCGAGGCACAGCCAAGAAGTTCTGATGAGAGGATCGAAGAGATCGGGTTGGAACGTGATGGAGAAGATTCTGTTTGAGAAAGTGGGGACCTTGATTATTGAGTGACTTGTAAACAATACACAGCGATTTGAATTTGATACGGCTGCGTATCGGGAGCCAATGGAGATCCCTAATGATGTTTGTGACTTACCCTATACTATCCAACACTTACCTTAAATTCAATGTAATGGTATGCATTGTAATGGTGTGCGCTGTAAAGGTATAATGTGATGTTATGGAATGCGTTGTAAACGTAGTTTCTGAAAATGCGATGTAATGGCATGCTATGTAAAAGAATGCGTTGTAAAGAATTTGCGATGTTAAAACTGTGTTGTAAAGGCATGCATGTTAAATGTATGCGTTGTAATGTTATACATTCTTCGGTGTCGAGCATTACATGCATGTACTTATGAGCGAAGGCCACAGCCTATTGTTAATGTGGCATGGCAACTACATGCACAAAATTATTTTGTGTACAAGGGCTTCAGGGTGGAATTTTTTCAGTGCACAATGGTTTTATTACACATTGGATTATTGCAGAATGCCTTCAGAGGATAAGGATGCACAACAAATGTCGTCCAACACACATTAGGTGTACTTAGCCTTCAATGTACTAGATATGGAACACAATATCTACACTGCACAGTGGCTTATGGACATGTGGTTTTCAGTGCACAAAATCATGAGTGTATGACGGTTTCAGTGCACAGCTCCTGCAGAAGTCATTTGGTTCGGAGGACAACATTTTTGGTGCAAAGGAGCCCCTCTGTAAAAGACCTTAAGTGCATACTGGCTTCACTGCTCAACAGTTCCATTGCACAATAGCTGTAGTGAATCTACAATCGCTTGGATGCGTTATGATTTTAGCGGAGAATGACTGTTGTAGACAATATCTTCTGTGCATGACGAATTCAGTGTTCAAGGGCTTAAAGGAGCAAACAACGTTCAAAGCTCAAGCTATTGAGCTGTCAGATTATAAGCACAGGCGTAAACTTGCGTCGCGCAATCATGTGACTATGCTTGCGTGGTACCCAATACCTTCTTAAGATCCTCTCACCAAGACAAACACATCGACCTTGCTTCTTCTGTTGTCATTGTCTGAATTCAAGGTCTCACGACTTGTCCATGAAATCATTCTTGTCCATGGACACTACATATTTAGAACCGACTGACGCACTGCTCCGTAGTTCTTCAGTCCAAGACTCCCATGTGAATTATGGATGCTAAAGAAGCACGGTTGTTCCTGTTGTACTGAACTCCTGGTCACCCTTGTGATGCATCTTGGACCTCTTCATATTGCACAGTTTTGTATAGCACAGGCTCACCAGCAGCTTTGCCCCTTATCTCATTGGAGTACAGATTGTATGTGTTTGTGAGTCCACCAATCGAGGTGCGGCTTAGTGAGGGATGTCAGTCAGTGGCTATGCCCCGGCCAAAAGAGTGGGGTGTAACGGGCGTTTAGGACTGTATCCTGTCCATGGGATTTGTACTGTGGGTGGTGTAGCGGCCTGCCATACAAACTTGTGTGCAGCTTGTGTTTGTTTGGATTGTATTTGAGGCATGTGTCGTAGAGAGTGGGCAGTTTTTCTGACCTTTCCTAAACCAAAAAAATGGCTACAGAGGTGTAGCCGGCTGCTTAGGTATTTACCATGACGTCATGTTGCATGGGCTAAATACTACCTTTCCTATATGTTTGTTGGTCATTTTACTAGTAGAGGAGGGCAGACACAAGTTGCTTCTAATAAATATAACAACATAACTAGTAGAATAACCAATGGAACAGAAACATGAGTGAACTATTCGAAAACTCCTGGCGGCCCGTAATGGAAGCATGTATCGACTATTCAATTCTGGTGGCAAAAGCATCCTATCCCGTAGGGAATCTGGGAGATTTGCCAAAGGATGCTTCCCATAAAAAAACGTTAGAGCAGGGCATGTTTCAATCAGACGCCATGTGCCGCATGGCCTATAGGCCACTATGCTCCAGCCGCGCTGGCCCTTCAGAGATTGCGTTCGATCAACTGCCATGTAGTCCTTCTCCCCGGTCCGCAGTCTTGCATACCTGAATAACCCCCACGCTATCATCAGTCCTGCAGAGCAGACATTACCGTTTCTCAATTGTACATTGGGTCCTGCATCAATTAACTTATTGAAAAATAGGAGTGGGAACGGAATTTTCCAATACCATCGCGGTTAGCCGTGCTATACTGCAAGAAGCGTAGAAATCAATATTCACTTCCCATTTTGATTCTGCATCCCTGCATCCGATAATTGTGCTGCGCCTGGTTTACTGATGAGGAGACAAGGCATTACATATGACATTCAGCGGGCAGCAACGCCCTGCCTTAAAACTAGGGTACTTTGCCACATGACCGCCTCTGCAAGCGCTACTTTTTGATGAGATGCGTTCCAATCCAGAGAAGATTTTAGCCTGAGGCAAAAGAGAATAATAATAAATGAAAATAAGAGGTAGACGCCGTAAGGCTCCTTTCTAATTGTTCTCTGCATTTAGGGAGTCGAGTGTGGATGGTCAGGAGTTCACGGGTTGGGGAGATGAGTGTGCGTGTGAGCTTGTGCGAGAGATGGTAGATTTTAGTGTCACATTTGCTGATGTATAATGATGTAACTCTGCAGTTAAGTATATACTTATCAGCACATTGCCTGCTTGCAAGATATTAATTTGTAACTCGTAGAGTATAGCGATGCTGCACCTGTCCGGCACAGGAGCACTTTACAGATTACTTATAGGAAATGGCTGCCGTATCACATATTTAAAAGAGCATTGGGGGGAAAAAAGGATTCAGGGTAAGAGGGAATGATAGGTGGATTTGTCTGAGGGACAGAAGATTGGTGGCTAAGGGGCAGTGGAGGAACACAGCATTTCAAGAAGCTGCCAGACAAGAACAGTTTAGGTTCCTGCATAAGGGCATCAGCCATGTTAATATTTGGTGTTGTGTGTGAGTCCACTGCGTCAGCTGTGCTGTTTGGTCATGGACTGGAATCTATACTAGAGTCTTATATACAAGCTGTTAACTAGGCAGATACAAAAGAGAAGCTGTATAAAGAAAATACCAGATGCAGGTGGGTGCGCTGGAAAGAACTGAAAGGGAGAGGGGTCCGCGAGGCATCGCTGCTGCCCTAGAAAGGAAACATCAGCATAGCTCAGGAAGAAAAGTAGAATGTTTTTTCACAGTCACTAGTACAGATGAATGTAGACAGCCCATTTCAATGACCACCGTAAATCTGTAAATAATTCTGGGTCTACATGCTACATTGATGCAGGCCTTGTAATGAGGCACGCGTTTGGTGCTCTCTCTGGACTGTTACTTATTATGGCCACAGGCTGTCTGAAAGACAGTTCCATGCATTAACAGTTATTAACGTCCTCGTGATGCTCTTCAGCTGTCTTCACCTCACTTCTATAGACCTCTTTAAGCCAAATATCATATCCCCTCTCCTTGTGTTATAGAACTGCAGCTGTGCTGCTACATGTGCATCTCTTCTATTGTATTTAGACTCCTGGGGTATTTAAACTCCAATCACACACCCCGCCCACTCATCTCTTCCAGTGCATATAGATATAAGTCCTTGCATCTCTTCTCATAAGATTTCCGAAGGCGCACCATCTCACCCAGAGCCTTAGTTTGACTTAAGAAGGAGTGGAGGTTAAACACGCAGACACAGACGCTTCAGCAACACCAAAATGATTTGGAATCGCCCCTGGAACATGGATTCACTTTCCCTAGAAACTGGCATGCAACCCACCAATAAACACATCAGCACGTTAAGACCGGGCAACCAAAGCCTGTAAGGCTTCCTGGTACTTCCCACTGGGCAGCAGACTACTGGGGTGGTGCATGAGCTGGGGACACCGCCATGATACACCCACGGAAGTGCTTAGCCAAAATAATTGAAAATGGTGGCGTCATTTTCACCATGTGTACTAATATTTTGCATTTAATGAGCGCACCCTCACGACACCGTGTGCCCTCCCCCACCCGTGGCACGGTGCCACGTGGGGCTGATTTGACAGTTTCAGCCAGGGCTGGTTTTGGTTCCCAGCCAAGCCTGCGGTGAGGCGCGAGCCGACCCATGCCCACAGGGGCACGTGCTGCACATGGCGGCGCCCCCAGGGCATCAGGTACACCACAAAGGCGAGCACCCCGTTGTTTAACACACGGCAGAGCGGTGAATCCGAGTACACTGCATGCACACGGCGGTCCGCTGCATCGAGCGCGCCTCCGGTCTGCCCACCTCCCGGAGCATCGAGGCGCTGCCCGCGTGAATCGTGCGTGCACAATGGCGTGAGTACTCACTTAAATCCAACAGGCTTTTCATCGGGACTGCTTCTCGGGATCCGCCTCCGGCAGAAGAACCTACTCGGCTTTCACGAGCATGTGTGGGGTTGTCTTAGCTGAGACGGTCAATGTCATCACAGAAGGAGGGAGGGAGCGCCTCCGAAAGAATCCAGACAAAGCCTTTGGAAATAAAAACACCGATGCTTGTTTTTTTAAGCCCTGGCGTGTCCCCTCAGAGCCCCGTGGCGATCACCGAGTGTGCGACGAGGAAACCCCTCCGAATCGGGTCCTTCCGTGCAGGCGGCGCTCTCCGGCGGTCAGGAGGTCTGGGCGCGGCGGGGCATCCCCGGGTCTGTGGAGCGATCCGCTCGGGAGGGAGGGAGGACCGATCGGCGCGGCCGGGCTCCGGTGTGTGGCTGCAGCTCCCGCGCAGAGTCGTGCACGCTGCCTCAGCCCCGTTAACTCTTGCCGCTCCCGGCGCTGAGCTCTGCGAGCGCGAAGACGTGGAGGGGGGTCGGGGAGGCGCACCGGCGCGGGCCTTTATTCAACCAGGTCTGCCCGGCTAGTGATGGAGAACACTGCGGTGCAGCCGCGAGCGAATTAAATCATTCATTGACGCCGTTACGTGCAGAATATGGTCACATATAGTAGATGCGTTAATTCAGTTCAGTTACTGAGTGTGAGCAGAGTGGACTTAGCAGTCTCAGAAAATAAACCCCAGACCCCACAACAAACAGGCAGCAGTCCAAATGCACAGGCATCCGCCCTGCAGGCAAATAAAGCGCCGAACTAGGCCAGGTGTTCTCACAATAATGATATTGACGATTAATTACGTGTGATTGCTGATTATATAAACATCATGTTCTCTTGACTATCTATGTTCTGCATTGCAGTTATTCCGCGCAGCACTTGCTAGTCGCAGTCTTGGTTGGATCAGCTGAAGGAGACACGGTGCTTTGACCAAGATCACAGTGCCTAGCTGCACTGAGAAGCTGTGATTTGAATTCGGCCCACACTTTTTGCAGTCAACAGGATCCTCAACCTCTTACGAGAATCTAGCTAGAACCTTTCTAAAAACGAGGAATGGCGCCTTAACTGCCGATATGCATAACTTTTATGCCTCAGTTTCAAAATCATTTTCAGTCAAGCCATCCCACCATTCAGCTACAAGGTCGCCCTCATGCTCCCAACACAATTGTCTGGCCACGGTCAATGCCCTTTAACAACAAAAGCCACCGCCATGAGGCCACTTTCCAGAATGGTTTTCTGTCCAACAATACCAAACACAAACAAACTTAAAACTGCCAGACCACAGACTCCAGTCAGTAAGGAACCTGGAACTGGAAAGAGCGCCCAGATCCCTAAAAGTACTTTCGGATTACAGAAGAAGTGGATGACATGCACTAAACACAATTAATCATCTGTAAGCCCTCTCCTCCCAAACATACACTAGCCATAATATGCACAATAACCCCACTAGTCGCCATGTTCCAAATATTTTCAGATTGTAAAGCGCTGCCGCGCAGGTAAAGTGGAACAGTTCGGCGCTTTAGAAGGGAACACCTTGGCCGTCACCCTAGCTGCTCAGCTGAACCCAGCAGGGCGAAGTGGTCAGATTTCCCAACCGCTGCTGTTGCACAATAGATGTTATGTCGACTGAAAGGACCCGGAGTGTAATAGAGTCTGAGAGCGCCCTAATCCGCCTTTGGTTAATCCAGAAATCTGAGCCTACTGCATGCGATTACATCTCCGAGCGCGCATGCGCAATCGCTGCTTTCTTTGCAGCTTTGATGATGCGCAGCAGCGCACTCAGAGCTTCCAAAAGTCAACTGAGTGCCTGGCAGCCAAAATGACCCTTTCCACCTGCTTCGAAAACGGCCACTGGCTGCCAGTCAAACCCCAAATTAGTATTAATGTTCTATGCCTCACAGAACAACGCACAACCGGTTGCACTCAACGCATCCTTTAAAATGGATAAAACGAGGGAGAGGCGCGTGCTTTCCTTCTCTCCTCAGCCTCTCTCTCTGGGCTGGCACGTGCTTTAGAGTCTGACTACCGGCCAAAGGGCGCGCGGTTCTCACTGGTGAAAAGGACTGCACTGCAAACCTGAGCCTGCAGAACACACCTGCACTTAATATGGGACTAGCCAGGTATTTATAGAGTGATGTGCAACTGACAGTTGCCAGGTAGTAATCGACCCCTGTGTCGGCAGCTATTGGATCTGAGGCAAATGAGTGACTTGGACCCGCACCACACAGCGTGGCTGAATGCTGAAGCCAGGGCAAGAAACCGGGTATTCACCATTAGTGATTGGACCACACCTCTATCCATGCCACCATGATCTAGCCCCGCCCACTGCATTAATGGAAATGAGACCCCCCCACCGCTGCTGTTATAAAATACCCCAATAACTATGGTTCAGTGATCCCCTGTGGACCCCGGTGCCACTGCACCTGCTGCACTCTGACAGCAGTAGCCCGTGTGTCATGGCCTGGGCCCTAGCGCAGGGAACTTACTGACCCACTTGGTCGCGGTTTCAACTGTGAAACAGAGCAATACTGCGGAATCAGTGGACACTAAGGCCTCTGGGACTTGGCGTCACTGCACCTGCTGCGCCAATCGGAGCTAGTCCCCTGGGGCGGTCAAAGCACATAGGAGACTTTTAAATTCGACATTCAAAAACAATTTAAAGAAGCTGGTCACTGCCTCTGACTTTACAAATAGATTTAAGAGTCGGGTGACACCAAATGATCCCTCGTGGATACAAATGTATTAATGCAACTGCGATCGGGGTCATCGATCGCTAAGCTAATGATCGGACAAGTTAAACAGCGCCGAGATGAGAAAGGCGATGCGTTGGCGCTACATAAGAACACAATAAACATGTACAATGTGCGCAGAGATGATCACATGCCCACCAGATTGCACACATCCTTAGGGTTGCAAAGCGATACCATAGCAGCTCAAGGACCCCCGAGGAGCGCGAGGCGGCGCGTCATTACCTTCGGTGGCATAGCTGTGGTCGCGCAGGAAGCTGCTGTTGATTTTGCGGGCATCAGTCTCTTCCTCCATTGACGGTTAGGGTGGTTTCTCAGCGGAGAGCCAGAAACGGGCAGACAACAATCCATGGTCCCCAGGGGCAGCCTTAGCACACAGGGACTTGGGGGCGCCGCATGGCCAGCCGCTTCGGGATTGAATCAAAAGCTAGAAGGAAGCGCCTGGAAAAGAAATCACAAAATCTTCCGGCGCTGCCAGGAGGGTCCAGGGCCGATGGAGTCTCCTCGCCACAGGTGCAGGGGTTTGCGGTGCCCAACAGGTCGGAGGTGCCTTCCTCTGGACCGGTTTCCTGGAGAATAAGAGAAGGGGCGGGGCCTGTTCGGAGGAAGGGGCAGGTGGCTGAGGACCAATAAGAGAACGCAGCTGGTGCCAGGGGGAGGAGTTTGTTTCAGAGGAGTTCAACGGGCTAGGATATCAGCAGACTGGCCAAAGGGTAGTGATAGGGGCAGAGGTAGCACCAGAAGACAGCGGTGAGTCTGCAGACCCTAGCACCTTTAAAGGCCCTCTATTAACATAGCACTTAATACCGGTCTCAAGGTGTTTCCAGAGTTGGGTGATATGACAAACTGGCCACAAAGAGATGAGGGTATTTTGCCGAGGATCACACCATTTGTGGAATGTAGAAAAGGGACTTTGGTCTACCAGTACCACAGCGAACACTTTATCCAATGCCCTTCAAAAAAGGTGGGTACTCTAGATAAAGCTCAAAGATGTATTAAGGCCCAGCAGGTCAGAGATGCCTGAGAGGGAGGGGTTGCAGTGATGAGTGCACCAAGGGTCAGTTATACAACTAAACAAAAATGGTACTATTGTACAAGGAAGAATGCCACAAGTGTGACAGGGCTGCACGTTTCTAGGTTGGAATGCAGTCCTGGACCCAGGGGGTGCTGCAGATAAGGGAGAGATGCTGTAGTGCTCTCAGCTGCAATGCAGACTTCCGCCCTGGAGTAGGCGTGACAGGTCATGTAGCAGCAATCTTGGCTGAGGTAGGCCGGTTGATACTCAGTGCCGATGGAGGGATTAGGAGTGACCGTTCCTCCTTCGGTGGTCCCAAATGTGAAGGGGGCTGGGTTCAGAAGAGGAAGCAGGTGTGGTAGGTCATGGGGGCACCTGTTTAGGATTCAAGCTGGCTGACACTGCAGGCACCGATCGGGCAGAGGATGCGTCGGGTGTGGCAGGGTTGGCAGATTTCCGGTTGTGAAGCAGACTGAAGTGGATCCGGGGGGCATATAGTGATGCAGCGCTGCCCGGTGATGCTGTGCACTGGTTGGGATGTAGGATGGGTAACCTGAGGATGGTTGTGTCGCAGGTGAGACCGATCGGCCACTGCTCCTGGCTGCAATGCAGGTTGGCACCCTGGGGTAAAATGCGCGGAACAGCTCCTGGCTACAGTACGGGTAGGCACCGTGGGGCAAAGGTTCCTCCAGATGGCAGCTCACGCAGGGCTCACAGCTCTGGCACGGATGCAAATTGGTGCCCAAGGGTAAAGGATATTCCAGGTAGTTGGCTGTGATGTAACCCGTGGGAAGAGGAAGCAGCAGACAGGGTCCAGGTTTGGTGCAGGTATGTCCGGCAGCTGAAGGATCCTGGTTATAGGTTCGCACGCGCCTTCCTCTGCCTCCAGCTCGCGCCCCTCTCCTCCCCCGCACGCCAGGCAAAACAGCTGCTGAGGCTCCTGCGGTCGCGAGCTTGTCACTCTGGCAGCTCGAGCTGTGGAACGCCGGTGCAGGCAGCACGCGCAAGCCCCGCCCCCCGCTACAACTGCGGCTCTGCGTCAGCACAATCCTACCGGCGGCTCTGCTTAGTTGGGTGTCTCGCGTGCGCGCTCTGCGGTGGCCGCAGGTCCAGGGGGGTAGCAACGGGCGCGCGGTGGAATCACACCAATCGCTCCTCCCTCAAAGCAGCGAGGGGAGGAGAGAGGAGAATTGGTGCCACGAGACCCTGCTGGGATTGTGCTGCGACGCGACCTCTTGGCTTGCATTTCTTTTCCCACACGAGAGAGGTTCCACAAGGCGACGTCGCAAAGTTCAGGGGCCTATTCAGGCACGCCCGATATGCAGGGTAAAAATGCCCCCCCCCCCCCTCTCTGACACGTTTGGCAAGCCTTGGCATTTTGGCGTCCAATACTTTTGCATATGAAAATATGTTGTTTGCTAGAACTGCGATAAATGCGAAACTACAAGACCCAGCATGCACCTGGCCCTTGACTAACAAGCATTTGCAATGCAATAGGTCTCCCATTAGGAAAGTTTGAGCTATTGGTATTGTAAATGACAATTTTTTTATGTGTTGGTTTTGAAAGTAGTGAAATTAATAGCTTTGTCATTTACAATGCCAATAGTTATAACTTTCGCAATGTGACACCTATAGCATTTGTACTGCAATATGTGTAGTATTTACGTCACTTAGATGTATTGATATTACAAATAACAAGGGTTTTACATTTTTTTAAATAATTAATACTTAAATAAAAGTTATGATAATTTATAATGGCAATAGTTTAAACTTTTGTAAATAACTTTTGTGAAGATTATGTTCAGTGTATTTTATTGATTGTGACAGAAATGCAAGAAGAGAAATGACATATTAACATCTTTTTGTGACATTTGTAATAAAGCTTGAAACATTGAGAGAACATATTTGAACTAGTTGTTGTTGAATGGTTGCAGAGACTGATGCTGTGGTGGCGCTGAGTGATGCTGTGGTGGCGACAAGTGATGCTGTGGCGTTCAGTGATGCTGTGGTAGCGCATAGTGATGTTGTGGTGCCCCTGAGTGATGCTGTGGTGGTGCTGAGTGATGCTGTGGTGATGCGATAGATAGAGTGAGTGCGATAGAGTGAGGGAGATAGATTGATAGAGTGAGGGACGATAGATAGATAGAGTGAGGGCGATAGATAGAGTGAGGGCGATAGATAGATAGAGAGAGGGGCGATAGATAGAGTGAGGGCGATAGATAGATAGAGTGAGGGCGAAAGATAGATAGACAGATAGTGTAATTATGTGGTGTGTACTTATGTGGCACTGAGTGGTATTTGGAGTGTATGTTGCGTTGAGCGCAGTGTAAATATGTAGCATATAATTATGTGGCACTGAGTGGTATTTGGAGTGTATGTTGCATTGAGTGCAGTGTAATTATGTGGCGTGTAATTATTTGGCACTGAGTGGTATTTGAAGTGTATGTTGCGTTGAGCGCAGTGTAAATATGTAGCCTATAAAAAAGTGGCACTGAGTGGTATTTGGAGTGTATGTTGCATTGAGTGCAGTGTAATTATGTGGCATGTAATTATGTGGCACTGAGTGGTATTTGGAGCGTATGTTGCGTTGAGCGCAGTTTAATTATGTAGCATATAATTATGTGGTACTAAGTGGTATTATGAGGAGTGTATGTTGTATTCAGTAGAGTGTAATTGTGTGGCGTGTGTGAGGGTGCAGTGTGTGTGAAGGTGCAGTGTGTGTGAGGGTGCAGAGTGTGTGAGGGTGAAGAGTGTGTGAGGGTGAAGAGTGTGTGAGGGTGCAGAGTGTGTGAGGGTGCAGAGTGTGTGAGGGCGTGGTGTGTGTGTCCTAAAGTAGTGTGAGGGCACAGTGTGTGTGGCCTAAAGTAGTGTGAGGGCGCAGTGTGTGTGGCCTAAAGTAGTGTGTGGGCTCAGTGTGTCTGGCCTAAAGTACTGTGAGTGCGCAGTGTGCGAGTACGCCGTGTGTGAGTACGCAGTGTGTGAGTGCGCAGTGTGTGTGGCCTAAAGTAGTGTGAGGGCGCAGTGTGTGTGGCCTAAAGTAATGTGTGGGCTCAGTGTGTTTGGCCTAAATTAGTTTGAGTGCGCAGTGTGTGAGTGCGCAGTGTGTGAGTGTGCAGTGTGTGTGGCCTTAAGTAGTGTGAGGGCACAGTGTGTGAGTGCGCAGTGTGTGTGGCCTAAAGTAGTGTGAGGGCACAGTGTGTGTGGCCTAAAGTAGTGTGTGGGCGCAGTGTGTCTGGCCTAAATTAGTGTGAGTGCGCAGTGTGTGTGGCCTAAAGTAGTGTGAGGGCACAGTGTGTGAGTGCGCAGTGTGTGTGGCCTAAAGTAGTGTGAGGGCACAGTGTGTGACTGCGCAGTGTGTGAGTGTGCAGTGTGTGTGGCCTAAAGTAGTGTGAGGGCACAATGTGTGACTGCGCAGTGTGTGTGGCCTAAAGTAGTGTGAGGGCACAGTGTGTGAGTGCGCAGTGTGTGTGGCCTAAAGTAGTGTGATGGCACTGTGTGTGATTGCGCAGTGTGTTTAGGCAAATTTGACTCTTGTGACACAGAGGTGATTCCTTTGGCAACATGGATAAAATATATGACGTCAGGAGGAGGGCATCAACTTCAACAACAAATTAGCTCCATGCACTGTAATATAAGCATGTAACAATTAAGTGGATATGCTAGTAACATTAAAAATGTGAAAATGAAACCCAAACTACCATGAACGTATGCGGCAATTCTCTAAAATACTAAATTCCCAGTAAAACAAGCAAACCAAGAAACAGCGGAAATAGGGGCAGTTTCTCTAGTCTAGAGAGACATGTGGACATCCTGGCATATTTATATTTTACTGCGTAACCGTCAACAGCAGACAGTACATTTTAGCAAATGAAGGGCAACATATCAAGAATGCAACTGAGGAGGGAGCACTGGGTATTGAGAGGTGGAGGGCTACTTAGTGTAGAGTAGAAATGGTGGAGTAATGTAGCCTCCGAGCAGAAAAACAAACTCGGGTGGAACACAATACCAACAAGCAAAGCAGTAAAGGGCTTCGGATGGCAAATGGTGATTGATCACTTTCGCGGCTGCTTTGTTGTTCTCAGTGGCCGCGCGGCTCACTGAGAACATCAAAGCGGCAGCGGAAGTGATCAGCAGGCGGACAAATGGTGCGTGCGCACGGCGCACACGCACTTTGCCCCATCCGCACTTTGGGAGCATTTTTTAAGCCCCAAAATGGTAGGAGTGCCTAAAGGTTTTACACATGTGAAAGGGCCACTTCACACACATGAAAAATAGAGGTATAGGAGCCAAACCCCAATACTTTTACTGTACCCCAATATTTCGATCACCCCTCAATTTTACCTCTGGTGGCTCAGCTGCTCTTCCCATGATTTTGAAATACAAGTCACCACTCTTCCTGATGTTAGGCCTGGGGTGGCTCCTTCATGTGGGTGGAGGAGCGTCGCCCCACTGCTTTCTCGCAGTGTGAGAAGCAGAAACATAAAATGGTACTATAAATACTATTTTATGTTTCTGATTCTCGGGGGCGTGACTAACCACCGAACATGGTGGCCGCAATCTAGCCGAGCTCCGAGTCCGGACCAAAAATCCTGCAATAATCAGCCAAGCTGGGACCATCCACCAAAACAACACCCCTCAAACTGAAGCAAATAAGTTGGGCCCTGAACGATCGACGTGTAAGCCACCTGCGACGTACTGATCCCCGACGGTGACAGGGATGCCCAGGCCGGGCACTGTGCACGCCTCGGGCCAAACGCGCTTGGCAGAAAACCTGCAGCAACATACTGAAGCTGAGCGCCATCCCATGTGAGGGCCGGGGGGATTGCCGTGACCCCCTTCACTGCTGGACTACGAGGCCAACCACCATGTCAGGAGAGGAGATAATCTGCTGGATGCCCCCTGGTGCCCTGGAGGGAACGGCCCACGGTCTCCTCTCCTTGATCTGCGGTGCTGCAGCACCTTCACTGGTGGAGTCTCCAGAAGTCCTGCTACCGTCTGGGCCGCGCCGCGCCGTGGGCTGTGTCACCAGGAGGATCTCTCTGCCCGGGTTGGGCCTCGCCTGGAAGATGGGCTGCCGCCCCTCTGTGCGCTAGGCCATGGATGAGGGTCCGGACGCTGGGACAGCTCGGATCTCCTCTCTGCCCTACTCAGGACACCCCACGGTGATCCAGAACCAGCGACGACATGCTGCGAGGTGGCAAGACCAGTGGACTACAACTGATGAAGCACCCTGCTCACAAACGAATCTCCATGGTCCGGTGGCTAGGAGTGAAGCAAAGCCCGACAAGATGACAAACCCTGCGATCTAGGCCTGGCACTGAGGCCTGCCACCCCTGCCATGTCAGGAGGAGTACGTCTGTAGTGCACGGGGTCTGCAGATTGGAAATTTGTGCGTGGCGGCCCATGACGGAGGCCTAAGTAACCTGCAGAGAACCGGCGCTGCACTCCACTGTAACGGAACAGCCCCCCAGCCCATACCGGGCCCTGATTGTGAAAACAGGACACCCCTACCCAACCTGTGGTGCCTGAGAGTGAGTGGCGGCGTCCGAAGCTGCAAGGACAGTTGCCGCCCTACTCCAGAGAACCCCCGCAGAATCGAGCCCAAAAACCCTGTCCCTACTGGCGGTGAGTTGCATGCACCCGGGCAGAGGGGCACGACGTGCAGAAGCATAAACACTCTGCGGGCTTGGGGCCTACAACGTGTACGAGAACCAGCGCTGCATTCCACTATACCAGGGTAGCCCCCTCCCAGCCCACAACAGGCCCTAGCAGGGGAGACAGGGCATCCACCCCTACCGTGGGGTCTGTGATCGAGTGGTGGCGGCTGAAGCCGCACGGACAATCACCACCCTGCCCAAGAGTAATCCAGCAGAAGCGAGCCCTGAAATCCTGTCCCTACTGGCGGTGAGTCGCATGCATGCGGGCAGTGGGGCACAACTTTAAGGAACATAAACACTCTGGGAGCTTTGGGCCTACAACGTAGACCAACATCCCCAGCTGTGCCATGTCCCATACACTACTGCGAAGGCTGCATAAACGGGTCGGTACTACGAGACGCGCACAGGGGGAACATCACCCGCTAACGCCCTTCCTGCCGGAGGGGACCTGACCGGCTACACGCTGCTGTAATAAGTGAGACATTGGTAGATCAACCGGTACCGAGCTGCATGCCGAACCCCTATTCGTGCATGGTCCCAGTGAACACAACTGCATGCGTTCCACACAGCACCCCCCCACCGCATCCACTACAAGGAAGGGCAACTCCGGCCAGTGAACCCAGCTGCCTGGTCTCTAGCACTGTTGAAGCAACAAGACCCTCAACTGAGCCCAGACCTGATCATACAACGAACCCTGGGGCCCCACATGCCTGCAATCACAGCTGCCCCTACACTCAGACACGTCCAATCGGTGCCCAACCCGGATACTAACACACCATGGGACGCCATATAGGAAAGGCGCCTGATGCAACTACTACGCAACAGCTGGAGGACACAGACAACACCACCCAAACTCCTCTACTGAGCTGCACCCCTCCAACTAACATGAAGGCAGCCCCGGATAAGCTGGACTTAATCCTACAGGAGGTCAGAGACTCATGAAAAGCAATAGAGCTAAAAATAGGCTCATTGACCACCGGCTGTCAGAAATGCTGCCACAACACAAAGAGCATGTAGAGAAAATAGCACAGCTACAGCACAAAGTAATCATGTTACAGGACATTGTCAAAGATGCAGAAGGAAGAATAAGAAGGAACTGTGTTCACGTCATTGGTCTCCTGGAGAGCTGCGAGGTCCACAAAGCCACCCGATTCATGGAGTAGTGGTTCCAAGAGCATGTGGCCCATGAGGACCAATCTGATCTCCTCCATGTTGAAAGGGCAAATAGGATTCCTACTAGGAGGCCACCAGCAGGCGCCCCACCAAGCCCGTGTACTCAACTACAGGGATCAAGACACACTGTTGCAGATGGCACGGGAGGGATTCCCAATTCAGTATGAGAACCACCGGATCTCGCTGTATCCAGACTATACAATGCTAGTCCAACGCAGAAGATCTTCGTACCAAAAGACCAAAAAGAAACTCTGAGCCCTAGACCTCAAATATGCTCTGCTGTTTCCTGCCCACCCGAAGGTCATCTATGACCAAAAGACACACTTCTTTGACAGCCCAGAAGAAGAGGGAGAATGGCTGGAAGTCACTCCCCCCCGCAATATCAGAAAACTCGTTGCAAAGTGCACACTTGAGTCCGAAGATCGTGACGGGAAAGATAGCACGCCACCCTAGATCGATCCGTAAAACCAACGCAAAGAACCACACACCAGAGCAGGCCCAAAAAGGTAGAGAATCAGCACTTGCCACAGCGGCCACTTTCAGGGACTTTAACCCTCCTTCCACGTCGGAATCGTCAGAGGAAAACACTATGCACTCAGACTCTGAGAACAACATTGCCTTGTTCCACTCTGTTATCCACCAAAGAGCAGATGACTTTCTGGACTAACGGGGCGCCCAGCCTGAGTACCCCATCTTGACTGAACTGTCTACAAATACCACAGTGGAGGTAACTGTTGCCACAGGCACTCACATTCCCCTCAGCTTCACCAGCCTCCTAGCAAAAGACTGTGGTCCGGACACCCCTTGACTAATATATTGCCTAAAACTCAATGCAAGGTACAAGAGGCACCCCCCTCATTGCGAAGCATACTATAATTTGGTAAAGGTTAACACAGTTGTGTTTTTTGTTTGGACCACCATAGTTCCGGTGCTGGACCTAGTATTGAACGTTGTAAGAGATTTTGGGATTACTGACTTACCCTCCACTACACTGAACGCACCACTAACCTCGCGACCTAAGACAGGCTTGGGAACCACACAAATAACCACACATGCCTGCTGGTCACATACAACATAATAACCTGGAATGTCAGGGGACTGGGATCAATCCAAAAGTGCCACAGGATCCATACGCAACTATATAGGCATAGGGCACAGGTAGCACTACTGCAGGAATCCCACCTCACAGACTCCGAAGTGGCCAAACTCCGCAAAAATTGGAACGGCCAGGTGTTCCTGTTTGTTGCACTGGAGCAGCGCATAGACGCACAGGGCAGAAAGCTTTTGATACACGGCAAGCTAGATGGCACACACATAATAATAGGCAGCATATAAGCCCTGAATTATGATCAGGACAGATTCCTTACAAGCCTCAATACAACATTACCAGATTGGGTGGGCTACCTGTGGTTGCTGGGTGGATACTACAATGTGGTGCTAGACACCCAGATGGACCGCTCTCACCCCCCAATTAAGGGAGCAACCTCCATTAGACAAACGGAGGCCATGCGCAGATGGACGGGAGGTTGAGCGTTGAGAGATGTTTGGCGTCTAAAGAACCTGGACAGTCAAGAATACTCCTTCTAGTCCCGACCCACCAACTCCATACCCGGATGGACAGAATACTCTGCTCCCTCTCTTTAATTACACAAGTGACTCACACCACTTATGTGGAGAAGACTTTTTCTGACCACAATCCACTAGAAGTCACCCTATTACGGAACAGAATCCCCACCCCGTCCCCACCTGGAAACTGTGGCCCCAGTCGCTGGATGATGCCGTCTTCCGCGACACTATGGCATCGGCCATTACTAATTAGTCTACAGAGAACACTAATTTGGCCTCCTCGCGCCTCATAGAGTGGGACGCGTTCAAAACAGTGATAAGAGGCACCACTATCAGTACTACGGCAGGGGGAGACAGAAAATACTCACAAAGCCTAAATCTGTCGAAGACAGCGTGAACAAGTTAGAGCAAGAAGCAGAAAGACCCTTCTAAGAAGACACCGCTGCAGGAGGCACGCATTCAGCATGCTGAACTTTTGGAGCGACTACGGGTAATGGACTACAGATCCTACACCCAGATAAAGCATGCAGAGGCAGACAGGTCAGGAGCGGTCCTTGCATGGTTACTATGAGATGCAACTCCCTACCCCAATACACAAAATAGCTACGCCTGGAGGAATTACGACGAACACACAGCAGCATATAATGTGTATTTATTTAGTTTCTTATATAGCGCTGGAATCAATCCCGTAAGGGTATCTCCGCGCTTTGCCGGTCAGAGCATTAACAGAGTCAGTAGGAGATGGTTAAAGAGTCTGAGATGCTTCCTGAAAGAGAAGAGTTTTTAATGCCTTTCTAAAGGACAGATTGTTGGTGGTCATTCTCAGGTCTGTAGGAAGTTTATTCCATAAGGCAGGGCCAACTGAGGAGAATGCTCGGTCTCCCTGTCTGGATTTTTTTGTTGCAGGGGGTTTCAAAAGAGCTTGATTGCTTGAACGGAGTGATCGGCTGGGTTGATACAGCTCCAGAGATTGAGACAGGTATTTAGGACTATCCCCATATAAGCACTTGTGGACCGTACAGCATATCTTGAAGCTGATACGCTGCCGTATAGGGAGCCAATGCAGCTCCTCCAACAATGGCTTAGAGGGAGTCCTAGCCGGTGCACTCATGACCAGTCTGGCTGCAGTATTCTGAACTACCTGCAAACGGCCTACTGCATCTGCATTTGCTAATTTCAGCAGGCCGTTGCAGTAGTCCAGGCAGCTAGTAATCAGAGCCTGTACGAGTGTCTTCCTATAGGTATCCGGAAGTTATGGGAAGACTCGTCTTAGAAGGCCAATAGTGTGGAAGCACTGTCCTGCAATATAGTTGGCATGTTCCTTAAGGGTCAATTTTTGATCAATTTTTACCCCTAAGTTTTTAACATGTGGCTTTGATGTAGGAATTGGACCCAAATCCAGCGGCCACCAATCTGGGGACCACAGGAGGCTTGCTTTGCCGAAGAGCATAACCTCTGTTTTTGCAACGTTACATTGGAGGCAATTTGCAGCCATCCAATGTGACACTGCTCTCATACCCTCAGCAAAGTTTTCCATGACTCTAGGGCCAAGGGAGCTGAAAGGGTAGAGAAGCTGGGTGTCATCAGCGTAGGAAACCGGTGTGAACCCATACTTCCGCACAATCTCAGCAAGGGGGGCCACGTATACATTAAACAATGTAGGGCTGAGACATGAGCCCTGTGGTACCCCCTTCGTGAGTTCCCTCGAGATGGAGCGATAGGGGCCTAGGCTGATAGATTGCGACCTCCCGGAAAGGAAACTCTCCAGCCAAGATAGTGCTGAGCCTCCAATCCCCACTCCCTGCAAACGGCTGAGAAGGATGTTATGAGACACGGTATCAAAGGCCGCAGACAGGTCCAACAGCACTAGAATCATGGATCCCCCTCTATCCTGTGACATTTTGATCTTATCAGTCACCGAGAGGAGGGCCGATTCAGTGCTGTGGTTGGGCCTGAACCCAGATTGTGATTGGTCCAGGCCCCCTGTCGCCTCGATAAAGCTGGAGATGATGGTATTTCTCAGCCAGTTTGCTAATAAAAGGGAGGAGGGAAATGGGGCGGAGGTTGGAGAGTTCTGACCAAGGTAGAGTGGTGTTTTTGCGTATAGGGTTCACTACCGCTTCTTTGCAGGGTTGTGGGAGTTGTCCTTCGGCAAAGGAGAGATTCATTAGTTTTTGAATAGTGGGGCCTAATGATTCCGTCAGAGGGGAGATCATTTTAGCAGGGATCAAATCAGTGGGGGAGCCGGTTTTCATTTTGTTGATGAGTGTAGTCAGATCTTGTAGAGTTATTTCAGGGATTGCATGAAGGGTATTCCCATGGGTCACCATTGAGGAGATTTCAGAGGTCTCAGTCTCTAAAGGACCTGCGACTTTCAGAATTTTTTTATATATCCCCTCAATTTTATCCTCGAAAAATTGAGAGACTTTATTACAAAGATCTTGGGTAAAAATATCCGGGCTCTCACACATTACTGGATTAGTGAAGGCCTGTATAATTTTGAATAGCTCTCGAGTAGAGTTGCCTGCCTCTGTTATTTGGGAGGTAAGACTGAATTTCCTCGCTTTTTTATATTTTTATAATAAGTGGTCATGGCTGCCAAGTATCGATCCTTATCTTCTCCCTTACGTGTCCGTCTCCACAGCTTTTCCAATTTTCTACACCCCTGCTTTTCCACTTTGAGGGCCTCAGTGTACCATGTTTCCTTCTTAGCAGTGGTTGGCTGTTTAACAGTTTTCTGGGGAGCTAGTGTGTTAATGGCTGTCATCAGAGTAGAGTTGAATTTAGAGAGGGATGTCTCAACATCATCCGTGTTTAAAAATATTGGCTGCTTCCAGACTTGTGCAAATCTGGCAGGAGTGACTTTATGCCATGGTCTATGTTTGACAGGCTGTGTAATAGGGTGATTAGTGGACTCAGGTAGATGCAGAAAAGTAAAGTCTATTATTTTGTGATCAGACCAGGGAATGTAATTGGGAGGATGACAATAGACGTTAGAGAGTGAAGTGAAAATTAAGTCCAGGGTGTGGCCGCCTATATGGGTAGGGCCAGTGTTACGAAGGTGTAGGCCCAGCAAGGCAAGATCTGTCAGAAGTGCTTTTGTATCAGGATGGTCTGCAGCATCAATATGAAAATTAAAATCTCCGAGTAGGATAAAATTTTCATTAGTTTTAATGTAAGGAGCTAAGAGTTCAGCTAAGGCTAGGGAGAAACCAGCATTAGGTCCGGGTGGGCGGTATACTAGTGCTCCTTTCCAGTGTACCTTAGAGTTAGCTTTTAGGTGGAAAATCACTACTTCCATAGTAGGTAGCATTACTTGTTCTAATATTCTGATATTCAGAGTGTCTTTATATATAATGGCGGTCCCGCCTCCTATTTTCTCAAGTCGGTCCTGGCGCAGAATTTTATACCCCATCGGTATTCCTAAGGTGATAGTGGGAATGGTGTGGGGTTTAAGCCAGGTTTCAGTAATGAAACAAATCTCTGGTTTGATGCTACGTATCAAGTCCCAGAGTTGTATATGATGTTTTGGGAGGGATCTTACATTTAGTAAAAAGCTTTTCCAGCCTTTAGGAATATATAAATTATCAGAGGGGCACCCGAGTATAGTGTGGGAGTGGGTGGCTTGAAACCTGCATGAAATACAGGAGAATGGCCCTTCGGGGCATACAGACAGTCTGTTAGTACATCTAGAATTGCTCTGAGGTTGTAAGACAAGGAGGGCATTTGAAGTATACCTGATGCGAGGGGTGGTTGTTGGGCCGTCCATGATACCAGTAGCAGCAGAGTAGCAGGCCCCCTGCCCCGTCCCATCGCGGACGGGCGCAGACGGGCAGCTCTTTGGCGGGTCTTCGGCGGGGCTGCGCGTGATCGCTGCGCGCTCACGAAGGTGCGAGGGCTAAATAGCCCTGGGTGCATTCACTAGAGCGCTAACCGCACCTAGTGGGACCGGAAGTGCTGCAAATGTCTACCACCCCCTTGCTACGGCGGGAGTTGGGAGGCGGCAAGCAGCGCTATAGTCAACTGTGGAGGCACGACAAAGAAATTAGAGGCAAGTGTTGATGGAGAGTAGTGCGTGCAATGCGGATTCAATTTTAAAAATAATACACAGTTTTTCACATTTAGCGCTAGTTCTGTTCTAAAAAGTGACACAATCACTGTCACGTAATTTAAAAGCCCTCAGGAGCGAGGTTGACCGGCAAGCGGGTCGGAAACACTGCCACCGTCTCCTTCCCGCCGCGAGCTCCCCCGGTGCTCCGTCTAAATAGCCCTGGGTGCATCCACTAGAGCGCTAACCGCTCCTAGTGGGACCGGAAGTGCTGCAAATGTCTACCACCCCCTTGCTACGGTGGGGGTTGGGAGGCGGCAAGCAGCGCTATAGTCAACTGTGGAGGCACGACAAAGAAATTAGAGGCAAGTGTTGATGGAGAGTAGTGCGTGCAATGCGGATTCAATTTTAAAAATAATACAGTTTTTCACATTTAGCGCTAGTTCTGTTCTAAAAAGTGACACAATCACTGTCACGTAATTTAAAAGCCCTCAGGAGCGAGGTTGACCAGCAAGCGGGTCGGAAACACTGCCACCGTCTCCTTCCCGCCGCGAGCTCCCCCGGTGCTCCGCCTAAATAGCCCTGGGTGCATCCACTAGAGCGCTAACCGCTCCTAGTGGGACCGGAAGTGCTGCAAATGTCTACCACCCCCTTGCTACGGTGGGAGTTGGGAGGCGGCAAGCAGCGCTATAGTCAACTGTGGAGGCACGACAAAGAAATTAGAGGAAAGTATACTATTAGACACTATACCGAGCCCTGTTGGGAATTACGAGCGAATCCACAGAAGCCTTCCTGGGCGACCTAACCTACCCCAACTCACACGTGCACCCTTGGATGATTTGTCAAGCCCTATCACCAGATCTGAAATTTAAGAGGCCACCTGGGAATTACCACACAACAAGGCCCCTGGCCTTGATGGCCTACCAATGGATTTTTTTAACACATTCTCGAACCAACTGGTCCACCACCTGGAACGGTTATATCAGGCAGTCCTCGATACAGGAAACCTCCTGGATGTGTCCCTCCCTCAACTGGGCAGGGCACCCACGGATATCTTGGGATACCATCCACTGTCGATCCAAGCCACAGAATACAAGATACTAAGCAAGACATTAGCCCGCCAGTTACTCCACTACCTGCCATAATTAATCCACACGGACGAATGTGGCTTTGTGCCAGCCCGCATTATACATCCCTGAACATTAGACGTATGTACTATGTCATGGAGGCCACTCCACAAGAACGCCCAAATGCCAGGTTCACCTGCGGCAGGCCTTCGATACCCTCAAATGGGAATACATGGTAAAGGCCATGGAAAAGTTTGGCATTCCACCCTGATGCCTGAAATGGGTCAAACTCCTGTATACGGCCCCCACTGCACGCATCCGCACCGGAGTCCATAACTCACGCTCTTATCCAGTGGGCAGGGGCAGCCACCATGGCTGCCCCATGTCACCACTGCTCTTTGTGCTGGTGCTTGAATATCTTGCTATCAAACTGCAGAGGGAAAGGATTCACGGAGGTGGGTTCATTCTTTGGGGATGGGGTGCTTATGGATCATGATACATTTGTAAGGGCCACTGGGCTTCGGATCGCCTATGACGAAGAGTAGTGCAATTTATTAAGAGAGGCGTAACGATATAAGACTGCATTGCTAGTACAGTGTACAATAGTATCCTGTAATTATATGTGCGTGTAACGACGGGATGTTAACTTGGAATAACAGAGCCTATATGATTTCAAGATGTATGAAACCTGGTGTATTATTTCGTGTGTAGACTTGAGATTAGATTGTATGAAACCTGGTGTATTATTTCGTGTGTAGACTCGAGATTAGATTCAGTGAACGGCTGACTGTATGGTTTATAATTAATGTGAGATAGTGAACACTCACTGAATATGAAATAGTAAATCTATTAGATGGGGGACTGAGAGTATGGGAAAAATTGAAACAGCAGTACATCATGTTTCAGAATAGATTTGGCAAAATGAAAGCTGACACATGCATATGCTCATAGTGACATTTTGAATATCATGTAAACTGGATAGATATACAACAATTGTATAGATTAATTTGTATATGTGTTCACCCATATTGTTCTATATTCTGTTATACCTACACAAACTCTAGATCATAATCATGTATATTTACATTACAATTGGACATATTTATAGCAGCAATAACCACCAGCCGGTGGAATATGCATAGAAAGAATTGTTATCTGAGCATGTAGAAATTCATATCAGGTAGGTTAACTTACATTATACAGGGAAATATTTAGATGATTGCATTTTCCAAAGGTATTTCCTGATTCAGGCCATTTTTGACTGTATCAAGTTGGAAAATATAAAAAACTTTACGTTTCTTTCTTAGTTTATCAATGATGATTCCTTCCTTCGGAACCATTTTCTCTAGTATAAACCACTTAATATCTCCCGGTGAGTGGTTATATTCTAAGAAATGTGAAACCATGGGTGAATTAATTTTAGCAGTACGTATTGCAGACCTATGTTTGGTAAGTCTAGCATTCAAAGATCGGGAGGTCTCTCCCACATATCCTTTGTTGCATGGGCAAATCAGTAGATAGATGATATTTTTTGTCTTACAGTTGCTCATGCATTTACAGACAATCTGTTGTCCATGGTATCGTAATTCTTTAGCTTCAATTGCCAAAGGGCACACTATACACGTACCACATTTGTAGTTTCCTACCACTGGTGTCATATCCGTAATGCTTCGCTGAATTTGTTCCCTTGTCTTGTTTGGCATGCGTGATCGAACAATCAGATCTTTTAAATTCCTATTCTTTCTGTATGCAAACATAGGCTTCTGAATATGTTTGTCTTTGGTGTTATTCACATTTAATAAATGCCAGCATGAAGAGATTATTTGTCTGATTTGTTCATTTATGATTGAATGGCGAGTGACAAAAACCAGCTTGTCATTCTTGGTTTTATTGGAACCTAACAAAATATGTTGCCGGTCATAGAATCTTGCCCGTTTGTAGGCATCCCTGACTAGCCGGTGCGGATAATCTCTTTGAATGAATTTGTCTTTCATTTCTTTGGATCTGAGATCATAGTTTTCAAGTTTGGTACAGTTTCATATTGCGTATAAGACATAAACTTGGACGCAATATTATGTCCATATATTCACAAAATCCCTAGATATGTCAAAGACACCTGCCATATTATAAACACCTTGGAAGGCACCCCCTTTAACCCACACAGACAATAGCTAGTCACATTGGATGTTGAGAACATTTATTCTAACATTCCAGGCAATGGGGCTATTTTAGCAGTCCAATGGTTTATGAATCTGTACGATCGATGAGGACTGCGACCATGACTTCATCATTGAATGTCTAAAAATTATACTTGAAGAAAATGTATTTGAATTTCGTGGTGACCTGTTCAATCAAACAAAGGGGGTCAGCATGGGCGCTTCCTGTGCGCCCACCGTAGCGAATATCTACGTCGCATACTTTGAACAACAATATATATTCAATGAGGTGGCCCCCTTTTATGAAACTGTTTTATGTTGGTCAAGGTATATTGACGACATTGTCTTCATTTGGGATGACAATGAAGACATTCTTCTTGAGTTCACCACATGGCTAAATCTATGCAATGAGAATTTAAAGTTCACGTCCCATATTAGCAATGTACAAGTAGAGTTCTTAGACATTGTAATTAAACATGATGGAAGTCAATTATTTGTAGATCTATTCACCAAGCCAACTGCCCGCAATACTGTGTTGCACTTCAACAGTTTTCACCCTACCAACCAAAAAAGTAGCATCCCTTTCGGACAGTTTCTTCGTCTTCAAAGAAACTGTACCAAACTTGAAGACTATGATCTCAGATCCAAAGAAATAAAATACAAATTCATTCAGAGAGGGTACCCGCACCGGCTAGTCAGGGATACCTACAAACGGGCAAGATTCTATGACCGGCAACATATTTTGTTAGGTTCCAATAAAACCAAGAATGACAATCTGGTTTTTGTCACTCGCCATTCAATCATAAATGAACAAATAAGACAAATAATCTTTTCATGCTGGCATTTATTAAATGTGAATAACACCAAGGACAAACATATTCAGAAGCCTATGTTTGCATACAGAAAGAATAGGAATTTAAAAAATCTGATTGTTCGATCACGTATGCCAAAAAAAGACAAGGGAACAAATTCAGCGAAGCATTACGGATATGACACCAGTGGTAGGAAACTACAAATGTGGTACGTGTATAGTGTGACCTTTGGCAATTGAAGCTAAAGAATTACGATACCATGGACAACAGATTGTCTGTAAATGCATGAGCAACTGTAAGACAAAAAATATCATCTATCTACTGATTTGCCCATGCAACAAAGGATATGTGGGAGAGACCTCCCGATCTTTGAATGCTAGACTTACCGAACATAGGTCTGCAATACGTACGGCTAAAATTAATTCACCCATGGTTTCACAGTGGTTTATACTAGAGAAAATGGTTACGAAGGAAGGAATCATCATAGATAAACTAAGAAAGAAACGTAAAGTTTTTTATATTTTCCAACTTGATACAGTTAAAAATGGCCTGAATCAGGCAATACCTTGGGAAAATGCAATCATCTAAATCTTTCCCTGTATAATGTAAGTTAACCTACCTGATATGAATTTCTACATGCTCAAATAGCAATTCTTTCTATGCATATTCCACCGGCTGGTGGTTATTGTTGGTATAAATATGTCCAATTGTAATGTAAATATACATGATTATGATCTAGAGTTTGTGTAGGTATAACAGAATATAGAACAATATGGGTGAACACATATACAACATAATCTATACAATTGTTGTATATCTATCCAGTTTACAGGGTATTCAAAATGTCACTATGAGCATATACATGTGTCAGCTTTCATTTTGCCAAATCTATTCTGAAACATGATGTGATGCAGTTTCAAATTTTCCCATACTCTCAGTCCCCCATCTAATAGATTTACTATTTCATATTCAGTGAGTGTTCACTATCTCACATTAATTATAAACCATACAGTCAGCCATTCACTGAATCTAATCTAGAGTCTACACACGAAATAATACACCAGGTTTCATACAATCTAATCTCGAGTCTACACACGAAATAATACACCAGGTTTCATACATCTTGAAATCATATACACTCTGTTATTCCGAGTTAACATCCCGTCGTTACACGCACATATAATTACAGGATACTATTCTACACTGTACTAGCAATGCAGTCTTATATCGTTACGCCTCTCTTAATAAACGGAACTACTCTTCGTCATATATTGAATGCCGTTCCGTCTTTTCTAAAGCATCTCTATGCTAGTCCCAACATCTTCTGGAAGCCAATCAGCTTTGTAAACACACTAGCTAACGGCTACAACCTTCATCTACAAGCCACACCTGTGTACTAATTTTGAATGAATTAAGACCATTCCATTGGCTCCAGTGCGGATCTCGGTGATATATATTACAAGCGCCGGCGCCTGGTTCGGTTCGGACAGTCTGTGCAGAGCATATCCTCAGCCTGTGACGTCCTGGCGAGAGGCGTTTTTACATCATTATCTCCTTTTTCCAGGTAAATGCATGTCCTTCCGTCCTTCTATAACGGCATCTTTACTCTCGTCACCACGATAGTTTGTACACGCATTTATCTATATATTACCCATATCTCTTTTCTAGGGGAATTTCTCCGCTTTACTTGGATCGGATTTTATTATTTACCCGTTCATATCCTACACGTGGCGCATCTCGGCGACAGAGAGCCTTCTTGCATTTAAATTTATCTATCCAGGTAAATACGTATATTCTAGTATTTCTAACATCACATTGCCTCTCTTGTCACCGTGAAAAAGTAGGAATTGTAAGTCTAAATATCATATGCCCTCATTTTAGGAAACTATTTCCGGAATATTAAAGTCGCTTCTTCAAATTAATCCCTGGTTTTGACGTCATCGCCCACCTATAACTTCAGTTTGTAAGTAGTCGCCGCCGCCTTCATTCAACCGTATAGTATCCATCCTTTTAGCAAGGCGTACATTTAGAACTCAATAGTATGTTCTTTGTTGTGTTTATCCACATCGCTGCTGTGGTTATTTTTCCCCTGTGCTGGAAATTGTACTTATTTACAACAAGGGGTGGTGAGGGACAGAGTCTCTGAATTAAGCAGAAAGCTCTCGCCCAGTCAAGAGATCAGGGCTAGATCCAACACCGTTTTTTAGCTCACTGCACCATCCCAGTTTCAGAACCTGGCTGTATGCAAATTAGTCTGTTCCTGTCCCAGTGCATGATGGGAACAGGGCAAACCAAACTACAAAAGCCAATTCTTACACTGGGAAGGAAACAAGCTCCCGGGGACCGGTTTCTGGCATTACAGCCGTCTTCGGCCCGGTTTGCTTGAATCCTGATGGTGCAATGAGCAAGGGTCTCACATCTGAGAATACCCTTCCACGCTTAGGGTGGACAAAAATATTTACAACAAGGGGTGGTGAGGGACAGAGTCTCTGAATTAAGCAGAAAGCTCTCACCCAGTCAAGAGATCAGGGCTAGATCCAACACCGTTTTTTAGCTCACTGCACCATCCCAGTTTCAGAACCTGGCTGTATGCAAATTAGTCTGTTCCTGTCCCAGTGCATGATGGGAACAGGGCAAACCAAACTACAAAAGCCAATTCTTACACTGGGAAGGAAACAAGCTCCCGGGGACCGGTTTCTGGCATTACAGCCGTCTTCGGCCCGGTTTGCTTGAATCCTGATGGTGCAATGAGCAAGGGTCTCACATCTGAGAATACCCTTCCACGCTTAGGGTGGACAAAAATATTTACAACAAGGGGTGGTGAGGGACAGAGTCTCTGAATTAAGCAGAAAGCTCTCACCCAGTCAAGAGATCAGGGCTAGATCCAACACCGTTTTTTAGCTCACTGCACCATCCCAGTTTCAGAACCTGGCTGTATGCAAATTAGTCTGTTCCTGTCCCAGTGCATGATGGGAACAGGGCAAACCAAACTACAAAAGCCAATTCTTACACTGGGAAGGAAACAAGCTCCCGGGGACCGGTTTCTGGCATTACAGCCGTCTTCGGCCCGGTTTGCTTGAATCCTGATGGTGCAATGAGCAAGGGTCTCACATCTGAGAATACCCTTCCACGCTTAGGGTGGACAAAAATATTTACAACAAGGGGTGGTGAGGGACAGAGTCTCTGAATTAAGCAGAAAGCTCTCACCCAGTCAAGAGATCAGGGCTAGATCCAACACCGTTTTTTAGCTCACTGCACCATCCCAGTTTCAGAACCTGGCTGTATGCAAATTAGTCTGTTCCTGTCCCAGTGCATGATGGGAACAGGGCAAACCAAACTACAAAAGCCAATTCTTACACTGGGAAGGAAACAAGCTCCCGGGGACCGGTTTCTGGCATTACAGCCGTCTTCGGCCCGGTTTGCTTGAATCCTGATGGTGCAATGAGCAAGGGTCTCACATCTGAGAATACCCTTCCACGCTTAGGGTGGACAAAAATATTTACAACAAGGGGTGGTGAGGGACAGAGTCTCTGAATTAAGCAGAAAGCTCTCACCCAGTCAAGAGATCAGGGCTAGATCCAACACCGTTTTTTAGCTCACTGCACCATCCCAGTTTCAGAACCTGGCTGTATGCAAATTAGTCTGTTCCTGTCCCAGTGCATGATGGGAACAGGGCAAACCAAACTACAAAAGCCAATTCTTACACTGGGAAGGAAACAAGCTCCCGGGGACCGGTTCCTGGCATTACAGCCGTCTTCGGCCCGGTTTGCTTGAATCCTGATGGTGCAATGAGCAAGGGTCTCACATCTGAGAATACCCTTCCACGCTTAGGGTGGACAAAAATATTTACAACAAGGGGTGGTGAGGGACAGAGTCTCTGAATTAAGCAGAAAGCTCTCACCCAGTCAAGAGATCAGGGCTAGATCCAACACCGTTTTTTAGCTCACTGCACCATCCCAGTTTCAGAACCTGGCTGTTTGCAAATTAGTCTGTTCCTGTCCCAGTGCATGATGGGAACAGGGCAAACCAAACTACAAAAGCCAATTCTTACACTGGGAAGGAAACAAGCTCCCGGGGACCGGTTTCTGGCATTACAGCCGTCTTCGGCCCGGTTTGCTTGAATCCTGATGGTGCAATGAGCAAGGGTCTCACATCTGAGAATACCCTTCCACGCTTAGGGTGGACAAAAATATTTACAACAAGGGGTGGTGAGGGACAGAGTCTCTGAATTAAGCAGAAAGCTCTCACCCAGTCAAGAGATCAGGGCTAGATCCAACACCGTTTTTTAGCTCACTGCACCATCCCAGTTTCAGAACCTGGCTGTATGCAAATTAGTCTGTTCCTGTCCCAGTGCATGATGGGAACAGGGCAAACCAAACTACAAAAGCCAATTCTTACACTGGGAAGGAAACAAGCTCCCGGGGACCGGTTTCTGGCATTCCAGCCGTCTTCGGCCCGGTTTGCTTGAATCCTGATGGTGCAATGAGCAAGGGTCTCACATCTGAGAATACCCTTCCACGCTTAGGGTGGACAAAAATATTTACAACAAGGGGTGGTGAGGGACAGAGTCTCTGAATTAAGCAGAAAGCTCTCACCCAGTCAAGAGATCAGGGCTAGATCCAACACCGTTTTTTAGCTCACTGCACCAACCCAGTTTCAGAACCTGGCTGTATGCAAATTAGTCTGTTCCTGTCCCAGTGCATGATGGGAACAGGGTAAACCAAACTACAAAAGCCAATTCTTACACTGGGAAGGAAACAAGCTCCCGGGGACCGGTTTCTGGCATTACAGCCGTCTTCGGCCCGGTTTGCTTGAATCCTGATGGTGCAATGAGCAAGGGTCTCACATCTGAGAATACCCTTCCACGCTTAGGGTGGACAAAAATATTTACAACAAGGGGTGGTGAGGGACAGAGTCTCTGAATTAAGCAGAAAGCTCTCACCCAGTCAAGAGATCAGGGCTAGATCCAACACCGTTTTTTAGCTCACTGCACCATCCCAGTTTCAGAACCTGGCTGTATGCAAATTAGTCTGTTCCTGTCCCAGTGCATGATGGGAACAGGGCAAACCAAACTACAAAAGCCAATTCTTACACTGGGAAGGAAACAAGCTCCCGGGGACCGGTTTCTGGCATTACAGCCGTCTTCGGCCCGGTTTGCTTGAATCCTGATGGTGCAATGAGCAAGGGTCTCACATCTGAGAATACCCTTCCACGCTTAGGGTGGACAAAAATATTTACAACAAGGGGTGGTGAGGGACAGAGTCTCTGAATTAAGCAGAAAGCTCTCACCCAGTCAAGAGATCAGGGCTAGATCCAACACCGTTTTTTAGCTCACTGCACCATCCCAGTTTCAGAACCTGGCTGTATGCAAATTAGTCTGTTCCTGTCCCAGTGCATGATGGGAACAGGGCAAACCAAACTACAAAAGCCAATTCTTACACTGGGAAGGAAACAAGCTCCCGGGGACCGGTTTCTGGCATTACAGCCGTCTTCGGCCCGGTTTGCTTGAATCCTGATGGTGCAATGAGCAAGGGTCTCACATCTGAGAATACCCTTCCACGCTTAGGGTGGACAAAAATATTTACAACAAGGGGTGGTGAGGGACAGAGTCTCTGAATTAAGCAGAAAGCTCTCACCCAGTCAAGAGATCAGGGCTAGATCCAACACCGTTTTTTAGCTCACTGCACCATCCCAGTTTCAGAACCTGGCTGTATGCAAATTAGTCTGTTCCTGTCCCAGTGCATGATGGGAACAGGGCAAACCAAACTACAAAAGCCAATTCTTACACTGGGAAGGAAACAAGCTCCCGGGGACCGGTTTCTGGCATTACAGCCGTCTTCGGCCCGGTTTGCTTGAATCCTGATGGTGCAATGAGCAAGGGTCTCACATCTGAGAATACCCTTCCACGCTTAGGGTGGACAAAAATATTTACAACAAGGGGTGGTGAGGGACAGAGTCTCTGAATTAAGCAGAAAGCTCTCACCCAGTCAAGAGATCAGGGCTAGATCCAACACCGTTTTTTAGCTCACTGCACCAACCCAGTTTCAGAACCTGGCTGTATGCAAATTAGTCTGTTCCTGTCCCAGTGCATGATGGGAACAGGGCAAACCAAACTACAAAAGCCAATTCTTACACTGGGAAGGAAACAAGCTCCCGGGGACCGGTTTCTGGCATTACAGCCGTCTTCGGCCCGGTTTGCTTGAATCCTGATGGTGCAATGAGCAAGGGTCTCACATCTGAGAATACCCTTCCACGCTTAGGGTGGACAAAAATATTTACAACAAGGGGTGGTGAGGGACAGAGTCTCTGAATTAAGCAGAAAGCTCTCACCCAGTCAAGAGATCAGGGCTAGATCCAACACCGTTTTTTAGCTCACTGCACCATCCCAGTTTCAGAACCTGGCTGTATGCAAATTAGTCTGTTCCTGTCCCAGTGCATGATGGGAACAGGGCAAACCAAACTACAAAAGCCAATTCTTACACTGGGAAGGAAACAAGCTCCCGGGGACCGGTTTCTGGCATTACAGCCGTCTTCGGCCCGGTTTGCTTGAATCCTGATGGTGCAATGAGCAAGGGTCTCACATCTGAGAATACCCTTCCACGCTTAGGGTGGACAAAAATATTTACAACAAGGGGTGGTGAGGGACAGAGTCTCTGAATTATGCAGAAAGCTCTCACCCAGTCAAGAGATCAGGGCTAGATCCAACACCGTTTTTTAGCTCACTGCACCATCCCAGTTTCAGAACCTGGCTGTATGCAAATTAGTCTGTTCCTGTCCCAGTGCATGATGGGAACAGGGCAAACCAAACTACAAAAGCCAATTCTTACACTGGGAAGGAAACAAGCTCCCGGGGACCGGTTTCTGGCATTACAGCCGTCTTCGGCCCGGTTTGCTTGAATCCTGATGGTGCAATGAGCAAGGGTCTCACATCTGAGAATACCCTTCCACGCTTAGGGTGGACAAAAATATTTACAACAAGGGGTGGTGAGGGACAGAGTCTCTGAATTAAGCAGAAAGCTCTCACCCAGTCAAGAGATCAGGGCTAGATCCAACACCGTTTTTTAGCTCACTGCACCATCCCAGTTTCAGAACCTGGCTGTATGCAAATTAGTCTGTTCCTGTCCCAGTGCATGATGGGAACAGGGCAAACCAAACTACAAAAGCCAATTCTTACACTGGGAAGGAAACAAGCTCCCGGGGACCGGTTTCTGGCATTACAGCCGTCTTCGGCCCGGTTTGCTTGAATCCTGATGGTGCAATGAGCAAGGGTCTCACATCTGAGAATACCCTTCCACGCTTAGGGTGGACAAAAATATTTACAACAAGGGGTGGTGAGGGACAGAGTCTCTAAATTAAGCAGAAAGCTCTCACCCAGTCAAGAGATCAGGGCTAGATCCAACACCGTTTTTTAGCTCACTGCACCATCCCAGTTTCAGAACCTGGCTGTATGCAAATTAGTCTGTTCCTGTCCCAGTGCATGATGGGAACAGGGCAAACCAAACTACAAAAGCCAATTCTTACACTGGGAAGGAAACAAGCTCCCGGGGACCGGTTTCTGGCATTACAGCCGTCTTCGGCCCGGTTTGCTTGAATCCTGATGGTGCAATGAGCAAGGGTCTCACATCTGAGAATACCCTTCCACGCTTAGGGTGGACAAAAATATTTACAACAAGGGGTGGTGAGGGACAGAGTCTCTGAATTAAGCAGAAAGCTCTCACCCAGTCAAGAGATCAGGGCTAGATCCAACACCGTTTTTTTAGCTCACTGCACCATCCCAGTTTCAGAACCTGGCTGTATGCAAATTAGTCTGTTCCTGTCCCAGTGCATGATGGGAACAGGGCAAACCAAACTACAAAAGCCAATTCTTACACTGGGAAGGAAACAAGCTCCCGGGGACCGGTTTCTGGCATTACAGCCGTCTTCGGCCCGGTTTGCTTGAATCCTGATGGTGCAATGAGCAAGGGTCTCACATCTGAGAATACCCTTCCACGCTTAGGGTGGACAAAAATATTTACAACAAGGGGTGGTGAGGGACAGAGTCTCTGAATTAAGCAGAAAGCTCTCACCCAGTCAAGAGATCAGGGCTAGATCCAACACCGTTTTTTAGCTCACTGCACCATCCCAGTTTCAGAACCTGGCTGTATGCAAATTAGTCTGTTCCTGTCCCAGTGCATGATGGGAACAGGGCAAACCAAACTACAAAAGCCAATTCTTACACTGGGAAGGAAACAAGCTCCCGGGGACCGGTTTCTGGCATTACAGCCGTCTTCGGCCCGGTTTGCTTGAATCCTGATGGTGCAATGAGCAAGGGTCTCACATCTGAGAATACCCTTCCACGCTTAGGGTGGACAAAAATATTTACAACAAGGGGTGGTGAGGGACAGAGTCTCTGAATTAAGCAGAAAGCTCTCACCCAGTCAAGAGATCAGGGCTAGATCCAACACCGTTTTTTAGCTCACTGCACCATCCCAGTTTCAGAACCTGGCTGTATGCAAATTAGTCTGTTCCTGTCCCAGTGCATGATGGGAACAGGGCAAACCAAACTACAAAAGCCAATTCTTACACTGGGAAGGAAACAAGCTCCCGGGGACCGGTTTCTGGCATTACAGCCGTCTTCGGCCCGGTTTGCTTGAATCCTGATGGTGCAATGAGCAAGGGTCTCACATCTGAGAATACCCTTCCACGCTTAGGGTGGACAAAAATATTTACAACAAGGGGTGGTGAGGGACAGAGTCTCTGAATTAAGCAGAAAGCTCTCACCCAGTCAAGAGATCAGGGCTAGATCCAACACCGTTTTTTAGCTCACTGCACCAACCCAGTTTCAGAACCTGGCTGTATGCAAATTAGTCTGTTCCTGTCCCAGTGCATGATGGGAACAGGGCAAACCAAACTACAAAAGCCAATTCTTACACTGGGAAGGAAACAAGCTCCCGGGGACCGGTTTCTGGCATTACAGCCGTCTTCGGCCCGGTTTGCTTGAATCCTGATGGTGCAATGAGCAAGGGTCTCACATCTGAGAATACCCTTCCACGCTTAGGGTGGACAAAAATATTTACAACAAGGGGTGGTGAGGGACAGAGTCTCTGAATTAAGCAGAAAGCTCTCACCCAGTCAAGAGATCAGGGCTAGATCCAACACCGTTTTTTAGCTCACTGCACCATCCCAGTTTCAGAACCTGGCTGTATGCAAATTAGTCTGTTCCTGTCCCAGTGCATGATGGGAACAGGGCAAACCAAACTACAAAAGCCAATTCTTACACTGGGAAGGAAACAAGCTCCCGGGGACCGGTTTCTGGCATTACAGCCGTCTTCGGCCCGGTTTGCTTGAATCCTGATGGTGCAATGAGCAAGGGTCTCACATCTGAGAATACCCTTCCACGCTTAGGGTGGACAAAAATATTTACAACAAGGGGTGGTGAGGGACAGAGTCTCTGAATTATGCAGAAAGCTCTCACCCAGTCAAGAGATCAGGGCTAGATCCAACACCGTTTTTTAGCTCACTGCACCATCCCAGTTTCAGAACCTGGCTGTATGCAAATTAGTCTGTTCCTGTCCCAGTGCATGATGGGAACAGGGCAAACCAAACTACAAAAGCCAATTCTTACACTGGGAAGGAAACAAGCTCCCGGGGACCGGTTTCTGGCATTACAGCCGTCTTCGGCCCGGTTTGCTTGAATCCTGATGGTGCAATGAGCAAGGGTCTCACATCTGAGAATACCCTTCCACGCTTAGGGTGGACAAAAATATTTACAACAAGGGGTGGTGAGGGACAGAGTCTCTGAATTAAGCAGAAAGCTCTCACCCAGTCAAGAGATCAGGGCTAGATCCAACACCGTTTTTTAGCTCACTGCACCATCCCAGTTTCAGAACCTGGCTGTATGCAAATTAGTCTGTTCCTGTCCCAGTGCATGATGGGAACAGGGCAAACCAAACTACAAAAGCCAATTCTTACACTGGGAAGGAAACAAGCTCCCGGGGACCGGTTTCTGGCATTACAGCCGTCTTCGGCCCGGTTTGCTTGAATCCTGATGGTGCAATGAGCAAGGGTCTCACATCTGAGAATACCCTTCCACGCTTAGGGTGGACAAAAATATTTACAACAAGGGGTGGTGAGGGACAGAGTCTCTGAATTAAGCAGAAAGCTCTCACCCAGTCAAGAGATCAGGGCTAGATCCAACACCGTTTTTTAGCTCACTGCACCATCCCAGTTTCAGAACCTGGCTGTATGCAAATTAGTCTGTTCCTGTCCCAGTGCATGATGGGAACAGGGCAAACCAAACTACAAAAGCCAATTCTTACACTGGGAAGGAAACAAGCTCCCGGGGACCGGTTTCTGGCATTACAGCCGTCTTCGGCCCGGTTTGCTTGAATCCTGATGGTGCAATGAGCAAGGGTCTCACATCTGAGAATACCCTTCCACGCTTAGGGTGGACAAAAATATTTACAACAAGGGGTGGTGAGGGACAGAGTCTCTGAATTAAGCAGAAAGCTCTCACCCAGTCAAGAGATCAGGGCTAGATCCAACACCGTTTTTTTTAGCTCACTGCACCATCCCAGTTTCAGAACCTGGCTGTATGCAAATTAGTCTGTTCCTGTCCCAGTGCATGATGGGAACAGGGCAAACCAAACTACAAAAGCCAATTCTTACACTGGGAAGGAAACAAGCTCCCGGGGACCGGTTTCTGGCATTACAGCCGTCTTCGGCCCGGTTTGCTTGAATCCTGATGGTGCAATGAGCAAGGGTCTCACATCTGAGAATACCCTTCCACGCTTAGGGTGGACAAAAATATTTACAACAAGGGGTGGTGAGGGACAGAGTCTCTGAATTAAGCAGAAAGCTCTCACCCAGTCAAGAGATCAGGGCTAGATCCAACACCGTTTTTTAGCTCACTGCACCATCCCAGTTTCAGAACCTGGCTGTATGCAAATTAGTCTGTTCCTGTCCCAGTGCATGATGGGAACAGGGCAAACCAAACTACAAAAGCCAATTCTTACACTGGGAAGGAAACAAGCTCCCGGGGACCGGTTTCTGGCATTACAGCCGTCTTCGGCCCGGTTTGCTTGAATCCTGATGGTGCAATGAGCAAGGGTCTCACATCTGAGAATACCCTTCCACGCTTAGGGTGGACAAAAATATTTACAACAAGGGGTGGTGAGGGACAGAGTCTCTGAATTAAGCAGAAAGCTCTCACCCAGTCAAGAGATCAGGGCTAGATCCAACACCGTTTTTTAGCTCACTGCACCATCCCAGTTTCAGAACCTGGCTGTATGCAAATTAGTCTGTTCCTGTCCCAGTGCATGATGGGAACAGGGCAAACCAAACTACAAAAGCCAATTCTTACACTGGGAAGGAAACAAGCTCCCGGGGACCGGTTTCTGGCATTACAGCCGTCTTCGGCCCGGTTTGCTTGAATCCTGATGGTGCAATGAGCAAGGGTCTCACATCTGAGAATACCCTTCCACGCTTAGGGTGGACAAAAATATTTACAACAAGGGGTGGTGAGGGACAGAGTCTCTGAATTATGCAGAAAGCTCTCACCCAGTCAAGAGATCAGGGCTAGATCCAACACCGTTTTTTAGCTCACTGCACCATCCCAGTTTCAGAACCTGGCTGTATGCAAATTAGTCTGTTCCTGTCCCAGTGCATGATGGGAACAGGGCAAACCAAACTACAAAAGCCAATTCTTACACTGGGAAGGAAACAAGCTCCCGGGGACCGGTTTCTGGCATTACAGCCGTCTTCGGCCCGGTTTGCTTGAATCCTGATGGTGCAATGAGCAAGGGTCTCACATCTGAGAATACCCTTCCACGCTTAGGGTGGACAAAAATATTTACAACAAGGGGTGGTGAGGGACAGAGTCTCTGAATTAAGCAGAAAGCTCTCACCCAGTCAAGAGATCAGGGCTAGATCCAACACCGTTTTTTAGCTCACTGCACCATCCCAGTTTCAGAACCTGGCTGTATGCAAATTAGTCTGTTCCTGTCCCAGTGCATGATGGGAACAGGGCAAACCAAACTACAAAAGCCAATTCTTACACTGGGAAGGAAACAAGCTCCCGGGGACCGGTTTCTGGCATTACAGCCGTCTTCGGCCCGGTTTGCTTGAATCCTGATGGTGCAATGAGCAAGGGTCTCACATCTGAGAATACCCTTCCACGCTTAGGGTGGACAAAAATATTTACAACAAGGGGTGGTGAGGGACAGAGTCTCTGAATTAAGCAGAAAGCTCTCACCCAGTCAAGAGATCAGGGCTAGATCCAACACCGTTTTTTAGCTCACTGCACCATCCCAGTTTCAGAACCTGGCTGTATGCAAATTAGTCTGTTCCTGTCCCAGTGCATGATGGGAACAGGGCAAACCAAACTACAAAAGCCAATTCTTACACTGGGAAGGAAACAAGCTCCCGGGGACCGGTTTCTGGCATTACAGCCGTCTTCGGCCCGGTTTGCTTGAATCCTGATGGTGCAATGAGCAAGGGTCTCACATCTGAGAATACCCTTCCACGCTTAGGGTGGACAAAAATATTTACAACAAGGGGTGGTGAGGGACAGAGTCTCTGAATTAAGCAGAAAGCTCTCACCCAGTCAAGAGATCAGGGCTAGATCCAACACCGTTTTTTTTAGCTCACTGCACCATCCCAGTTTCAGAACCTGGCTGTATGCAAATTAGTCTGTTCCTGTCCCAGTGCATGATGGGAACAGGGCAAACCAAACTACAAAAGCCAATTCTTACACTGGGAAGGAAACAAGCTCCCGGGGACCGGTTTCTGGCATTACAGCCGTCTTCGGCCCGGTTTGCTTGAATCCTGATGGTGCAATGAGCAAGGGTCTCACATCTGAGAATACCCTTCCACGCTTAGGGTGGACAAAAATATTTACAACAAGGGGTGGTGAGGGACAGAGTCTCTGAATTAAGCAGAAAGCTCTCACCCAGTCAAGAGATCAGGGCTAGATCCAACACCGTTTTTTAGCTCACTGCACCATCCCAGTTTCAGAACCTGGCTGTATGCAAATTAGTCTGTTCCTGTCCCAGTGCATGATGGGAACAGGGCAAACCAAACTACAAAAGCCAATTCTTACACTGGGAAGGAAACAAGCTCCCGGGGACCGGTTTCTGGCATTACAGCCGTCTTCGGCCCGGTTTGCTTGAATCCTGATGGTGCAATGAGCAAGGGTCTCACATCTGAGAATACCCTTCCACGCTTAGGGTGGACAAAAATATTTACAACAAGGGGTGGTGAGGGACAGAGTCTCTGAATTAAGCAGAAAGCTCTCACCCAGTCAAGAGATCAGGGCTAGATCCAACACCGTTTTTTAGCTCACTGCACCATCCCAGTTTCAGAACCTGGCTGTATGCAAATTAGTCTGTTCCTGTCCCAGTGCATGATGGGAACAGGGCAAACCAAACTACAAAAGCCAATTCTTACACTGGGAAGGAAACAAGCTCCCGGGGACCGGTTTCTGGCATTACAGCCGTCTTCGGCCCGGTTTGCTTGAATCCTGATGGTGCAATGAGCAAGGGTCTCACATCTGAGAATACCCTTCCACGCTTAGGGTGGACAAAAATATTTACAACAAGGGGTGGTGAGGGACAGAATTGGCTTGGTAGTTTAGTCTGCCCTGTTCCCATGATGCACTGGGCCAGGGACAGACTGATTTGCATATAGCCAGGTTCTGAGCAGGGATGGGGCAGTGAGATAAATAACGGTGATGGATCAAGCCCTGATCTTTGGACTGGGTAAGAGTGGTCTGTTTAACTCAGACACTCTGTTCATCACCACCCCCTTTTTGTAAATCGTTTTTGGCCACTATAGGTGTGGCAGGGTATACTCAGACATGAGTCCCTTTCTCACTGCTCCATCAGGATTCAAGCAAGCCGGGCCGAAGAAGGCTGAAATGCCAGAAACCGGTCCCCGGTAGCTTGTCTCCTTTCTGGTGAAGAATTGGCTTGGTAGTTTAGTCTGCCCTGTTCCCATGATGCACTGGGCCAGGGACAGACTGATTTGCATATAGCCAGGTTCTGAGCTGGGATGGGGCAGTGAGATAAATAACGGTGATGGATCAAGCCCTGATCTTTGGACTGGGTAAGAGTGGTCTGTTTAACTCAGACACTCTGTTCATCACCACCCCCTTTTTGTAAATCGTTTTTGGCCACTATAGGTGTGGCAGGGTATACTCAGACATGAGTCCCTTTCTCACTGCTCCATCAGGATTCAAGCAAGCCGGGCCGAAGAAGGCTGAAATGCCAGAAACCGGTCCCCGGTAGCTTGTCTCCTTTCTGGTGAAGAATTGGCTTGGTAGTTTAGTCTGCCCTGTTCCCATGATGCACTGGGCCAGGGACAGACTGATTTGCATATAGCCAGGTTCTGAGCTGGGATGGGGCAGTGAGATAAATAACGGTGATGGATCAAGCCCTGATCTTTGGACTGGGTAAGAGTGGTCTGTTTAACTCAGACACTCTGTTCATCACCACCCCCTTTTTGTAAATCGTTTTTGGCCACTATAGGTGTGGCAGGGTATACTCAGACATGAGTCCCTTTCTCACTGCTCCATCAGGATTCAAGCAAGCCGGGCCGAAGAAGGCTGAAATGCCAGAAACCGGTCCCCGGTAGCTTGTCTCCTTTCTGGTGAAGAATTGGCTTGGTAGTTTAGTCTGCCCTGTTCCCATGATGCACTGGGCCAGGGACAGACTGATTTGCATATAGCCAGGTTCTGAGCTGGGATGGGGCAGTGAGATAAATAACGGTGATGGATCAAGCCCTGATCTTTGGACTGGGTAAGAGTGGTCTGTTTAACTCAGACACTCTGTTCATCACCACCCCCTCTTTGTAAATCGTTTTTGGCCACTATAGGTGTGGCAGGGTATACTCAGACATGAGTCCCTTTCTCACTGCTCCATCAGGATTCAAGCAAGCCGGGCCGAAGAAGGCTGAAATGCCAGAAACCGGTCCCCGGTAGCTTGTCTCCTTTCTGGTGAAGAATTGGCTTGGTAGTTTAGTCTGCCCTGTTCCCATGATGCACTGGGCCAGGGACAGACTGATTTGCATATAGCCAGGTTCTGAGCTGGGATGGGGCAGTGAGATAAATAACGGTGATGGATCAAGCCCTGATCTTTGGACTGGGTAAGAGTGGTCTGTTTAACTCAGACACTCTGTTCATCACCACCCCCTTTTTGTAAATCGTTTTTGGCCACTATAGGTGTGGCAGGGTATACTCAGACATGAGTCCCTTTCTCACTGCTCCATCAGGATTCAAGCAAGCCGGGACGAAGAAGGCTGAAATGCCAGAAACTGGTCCCCGGTAGCTTGTCTCCTTTCTGGTGAAGAATTGGCTTGGTAGTTTAGTCTGCCCTGTTCCCATGATGCACTGGGCCAGGGACAGACTGATTTGCATATAGCCAGGTTCTGAGCTGGGATGGGGCAGTGAGATAAATAACGGTGATGGATCAAGCCCTGATCTTTGGACTGGGTAAGAGTGGTCTGTTTAACTCAGACACTCTGTTCATCACCACCCCCTTTTTGTAAATCGTTTTTGGCCACTATAGGTGTGGCAGGGTATACTCAGACATGAGTCCCTTTCTCACTGCTCCATCAGGATTCAAGCAAGCCGGGCCGAAGAAGGCTGAAATGCCAGAAACCGGTCCCCGGTAGCTTGTCTCCTTTCTGGTGAAGAATTGGCTTGGTAGTTTAGTCTGCCCTGTTCCCATGATGCACTGGGCCAGGGACAGACTGATTTGCATATAGCCAGGTTCTGAGCTGGGATGGGGCAGTGAGATAAATAACGGTGATGGATCAAGCCCTGATCTTTGGACTGGGTAAGAGTGGTCTGTTTAACTCAGACACTCTGTTCATCACCACCCCCTCTTTGTAAATCGTTTTTGGCCACTATAGGTGTGGCAGGGTATACTCAGACATGAGTCCCTTTCTCACTGCTCCATCAGGATTCAAGCAAGCCGGGCCGAAGAAGGCTGAAATGCCAGAAACCGGTCCCCGGTAGCTTGTCTCCTTTCTGGTGAAGAATTGGCTTGGTAGTTTAGTCTGCCCTGTTCCCATGATGCACTGGGCCAGGGACAGACTGATTTGCATATAGCCAGGTTCTGAGCTGGGATGGGGCAGTGAGATAAATAACGGTGATGGATCAAGCCCTGATCTTTGGACTGGGTAAGAGTGGTCTGTTTAACTCAGGCACTCTGTTCATCACCACCCCCTTTTTGTAAATCGTTTTTGGCCACTATAGGTGTGGCAGGGTATACTCAGACATGAGTCCCTTTCTCACTGCTCCATCAGGATTCAAGCAAGCCGGGCCGAAGAAGGCTGAAATGCCAGAAACTGGTCCCCGGTAGCTTGTCTCCTTTCTGGTGAAGAATTGGCTTGGTAGTTTAGTCTGCCCTGTTCCCATGATGCACTGGGCCAGGGACAGACTGATTTGCATATAGCCAGGTTCTGAGCTGGGATGGGGCAGTGAGATAAATAACGGTGATGGATCAAGCCCTGATCTTTGGACTGGGTAAGAGTGGTCTGTTTAACTCAGACACTCTGTTCATCACCACCCCCTTTTTGTAAATCGTTTTTGGCCACTATAGGTGTGGCAGGGTATACTCAGACATGAGTCCCTTTCTCACTGCTCCATCAGGATTCAAGCAAGCCGGGCCGAAGAAGGCTGAAATGCCAGAAACCGGTCCCCGGTAGCTTGTCTCCTTTCTGGTGAAGAATTGGCTTGGTAGTTTAGTCTGCCCTGTTCCCATGATGCACTGGGCCAGGGACAGACTGATTTGCATATAGCCAGGTTCTGAGCTGGGATGGGGCAGTGAGATAAATAACGGTGATGGATCAAGCCCTGATCTTTGGACTGGGTAAGAGTGGTCTGTTTAACTCAGGCACTCTGTTCATCACCACCCCCTTTTTGTAAATCGTTTTTGGCCACTATAGGTGTGGCAGGGTATACTCAGACATGAGTCCCTTTCTCACTGCTCCATCAGGATTCAAGCAGGCCGGGCCGAAGAAGGCTGAAATGCCAGAAACCGGTCCCCGGTAGCTTGTCTCCTTTCTGGTGAAGAATTGGCTTGGTAGTTTAGTCTGCCCTGTTCCCATGATGCACAGGGACAGACTGATTTGCATATAGCCAGGTTCTGAGCTGGGATGGGTCAGTGAGATAAATAACGGTGATGGATCAAGCCCTGATCTTTGGACTGGGTAAGAGTGGTCTGTTTAACTCAGACACTCTGTTCATCACCACCCCCTTTTTGTAAATCGTTTTTGGCCACTATAGGTGTGGCAGGGTATACTCAGACATGAGTCCCTTTCTCACTGCTCCATCAGGATTCAAGCAAGCCGGGCCGAAGAAGGCTGAAATGCCAGAAACCGGTCCCCGGTAGCTTGTCTCCTTTCTGGTGAAGAATTGGCTTGGTAGTTTAGTCTGCCCTGTTCCCATGATGCACTGGGCCAGGGACAGACTGATTTGCATATAGCCAGGTTCTGAGCTGGGATGGGGCAGTGAGATAAATAACGGTGATGGATCAAGCCCTGATCTTTGGACTGGGTAAGAGTGGTCTGTTTAACTCAGACACTCTGTTCATCACCACCCCCTTTTTGTAAATCGTTTTTGGCCACTATAGGTGTGGCAGGGTATACTCAGACATGAGTCCCTTTCTCACTGCTCCATCAGGATTCAAGCAAGCCGGGCCGAAGAAGGCTGAAATGCCAGAAACCGGTCCCCGGTAGCTTGTCTCCTTTCTGGTGAAGAATTGGCTTGGTAGTTTAGTCTGCCCTGTTCCCATGATGCACTGGGCCAGGGACAGACTGATTTGCATATAGCCAGGTTCTGAGCTGGGATGGGGCAGTGAGATAAATAACGGTGATGGATCAAGCCCTGATCTTTGGACTGGGTAAGAGTGGTCTGTTTAACTCAGACACTCTGTTCATCACCACCCCCTTTTTGTAAATCGTTTTTGGCCACTATAGGTGTGGCAGGGTATACTCAGACATGAGTCCCTTTCTCACTGCTCCATCAGGATTCAAGCAAGCCGGGCCGAAGAAGGCTGAAATGCCAGAAACCGGTCCCCGGTAGCTTGTCTCCTTTCTGGTGAAGAATTGGCTTGGTAGTTTAGTCTGCCCTGTTCCCATGATGCACTGGGCCAGGGACAGACTGATTTGCATATAGCCAGGTTCTGAGCTGGGATGGGGCAGTGAGATAAATAACGGTGATGGATCAAGCCCTGATCTTTGGACTGGGTAAGAGTGGTCTGTTTAACTCAGACACTCTGTTCATCACCACCCCCTCTTTGTAAATCGTTTTTGGCCACTATAGGTGTGGCAGGGTATACTCAGACATGAGTCCCTTTCTCACTGCTCCATCAGGATTCAAGCAAGCCGGGCCGAAGAAGGCTGAAATGCCAGAAACCGGTCCCCGGTAGCTTGTCTCCTTTCTGGTGAAGAATTGGCTTGGTAGTTTAGTCTGCCCTGTTCCCATGATGCACTGGGCCAGGGACAGACTGATTTGCATATAGCCAGGTTCTGAGCTGGGATGGGGCAGTGAGATAAATAACGGTGATGGATCAAGCCCTGATCTTTGGACTGGGTAAGAGTGGTCTGTTTAACTCAGACACTCTGTTCATCACCACCCCCTTTTTGTAAATCGTTTTTGGCCACTATAGGTGTGGCAGGGTATACTCAGACATGAGTCCCTTTCTCACTGCTCCATCAGGATTCAAGCAAGCCGGGCCGAAGAAGGCTGAAATGCCAGAAACTGGTCCCCGGTAGCTTGTCTCCTTTCTGGTGAAGAATTGGCTTGGTAGTTTAGTCTGCCCTGTTCCCATGATGCACTGGGCCAGGGACAGACTGATTTGCATATAGCCAGGTTCTGAGCTGGGATGGGGCAGTGAGATAAATAACGGTGATGGATCAAGCCCTGATCTTTGGACTGGGTAAGAGTGGTCTGTTTAACTCAGACACTCTGTTCATCACCACCCCCTTTTTGTAAATCGTTTTTGGCCACTATAGGTGTGGCAGGGTATACTCAGACATGAGTCCCTTTCTCACTGCTCCATCAGGATTCAAGCAAGCCGGGCCGAAGAAGGCTGAAATGCCAGAAACCGGTCCCCGGTAGCTTGTCTCCTTTCTGGTGAAGAATTGGCTTGGTAGTTTAGTCTGCCCTGTTCCCATGATGCACTGGGCCAGGGAGAGACTGATTTGCATATAGCCAGGTTCTGAGCTGGGATGGGGCAGTGAGATAAATAACGGTGATGGATCAAGCCCTGATCTTTGGACTGGGTAAGAGTGGTCTGTTTAACTCAGGCACTCTGTTCATCACCACCCCCTTTTTGTAAATCGTTTTTGGCCACTATAGGTGTGGCAGGGTATACTCAGACATGAGTCCCTTTCTCACTGCTCCATCAGGATTCAAGCAAGCCGGGCCGAAGAAGGCTGAAATGCCAGAAACCGGTCCCCGGTAGCTTGTCTCCTTTCTGGTGAAGAATTGGCTTGGTAGTTTAGTCTGCCCTGTTCCCATGATGCACTGGGCCAGGGACAGACTGATTTGCATATAGCCAGGTTCTGAGCTGGGATGGGGCAGTGAGATAAATAACGGTGATGGATCAAGCCCTGATCTTTGGACTGGGTAAGAGTGGTCTGTTTAACTCAGACACTCTGTTCATCACCACCCCCTTTTTGTAAATCGTTTTTGGCCACTATAGGTGTGGCAGGGTATACTCAGACATGAGTCCCTTTCTCACTGCTCCATCAGGATTCAAGCAAGCCGGGCCGAAGAAGGCTGAAATGCCAGAAACCGGTCCCCGGTAGCTTGTCTCCTTTCTGGTGAAGAATTGGCTTGGTAGTTTAGTCTGCCCTGTTCCCATGATGCACTGGGCCAGGGACAGACTGATTTGCATATAGCCAGGTTCTGAGCTGGGATGGGGCAGTGAGATAAATAACGGTGATGGATCAAGCCCTGATCTTTGGACTGGGTAAGAGTGGTCTGTTTAACTCAGACACTCTGTTCATCACCACCCCCTCTTTGTAAATCGTTTTTGGCCACTATAGGTGTGGCAGGGTATACTCAGACATGAGTCCCTTTCTCACTGCTCCATCAGGATTCAAGCAAGCCGGGCCGAAGAAGGCTGAAATGCCAGAAACCGGTCCCCGGTAGCTTGTCTCCTTTCTGGTGAAGAATTGGCTTGGTAGTTTAGTCTGCCCTGTTCCCATGATGCACTGGGCCAGGGACAGACTGATTTGCATATAGCCAGGTTCTGAGCTGGGATGGGGCAGTGAGATAAATAACGGTGATGGATCAAGCCCTGATCTTTGGACTGGGTAAGAGTGGTCTGTTTAACTCAGACACTCTGTTCATCACCACCCCCTTTTTGTAAATCGTTTTTGGCCACTATAGGTGTGGCAGGGTATACTCAGACATGAGTCCCTTTCTCACTGCTCCATCAGGATTCAAGCAAGCCGGGACGAAGAAGGCTGAAATGCCAGAAACTGGTCCCCGGTAGCTTGTCTCCTTTCTGGTGAAGAATTGGCTTGGTAGTTTAGTCTGCCCTGTTCCCATGATGCACTGGGCCAGGGACAGACTGATTTGCATATAGCCAGGTTCTGAGCTGGGATGGGGCAGTGAGATAAATAACGGTGATGGATCAAGCCCTGATCTTTGGACTGGGTAAGAGTGGTCTGTTTAACTCAGACACTCTGTTCATCACCACCCCCTTTTTGTAAATCGTTTTTGGCCACTATAGGTGTGGCAGGGTATACTCAGACATGAGTCCCTTTCTCACTGCTCCATCAGGATTCAAGCAAGCCGGGCCGAAGAAGGCTGAAATGCCAGAAACCGGTCCCCGGTAGCTTGTCTCCTTTCTGGTGAAGAATTGGCTTGGTAGTTTAGTCTGCCCTGTTCCCATGATGCACTGGGCCAGGGACAGACTGATTTGCATATAGCCAGGTTCTGAGCTGGGATGGGGCAGTGAGATAAATAACGGTGATGGATCAAGCCCTGATCTTTGGACTGGGTAAGAGTGGTCTGTTTAACTCAGACACTCTGTTCATCACCACCCCCTCTTTGTAAATCGTTTTTGGCCACTATAGGTGTGGCAGGGTATACTCAGACATGAGTCCCTTTCTCACTGCTCCATCAGGATTCAAGCAAGCCGGGCCGAAGAAGGCTGAAATGCCAGAAACCGGTCCCCGGTAGCTTGTCTCCTTTCTGGTGAAGAATTGGCTTGGTAGTTTAGTCTGCCCTGTTCCCATGATGCACTGGGCCAGGGACAGACTGATTTGCATATAGCCAGGTTCTGAGCTGGGATGGGGCAGTGAGATAAATAACGGTGATGGATCAAGCCCTGATCTTTGGACTGGGTAAGAGTGGTCTGTTTAACTCAGGCACTCTGTTCATCACCACCCCCTTTTTGTAAATCGTTTTTGGCCACTATAGGTGTGGCAGGGTATACTCAGACATGAGTCCCTTTCTCACTGCTCCATCAGGATTCAAGCAAGCCGGGCCGAAGAAGGCTGAAATGCCAGAAACTGGTCCCCGGTAGCTTGTCTCCTTTCTGGTGAAGAATTGGCTTGGTAGTTTAGTCTGCCTTGTTCCCATGATGCACTGGGCCAGGGACAGACTGATTTGCATATAGCCAGGTTCTGAGCTGGGATGGGGCAGTGAGATAAATAACGGTGATGGATCAAGCCCTGATCTTTGGACTGGGTAAGAGTGGTCTGTTTAACTCAGACACTCTGTTCATCACCACCCCCTTTTTGTAAATCGTTTTTGGCCACTATAGGTGTGGCAGGGTATACTCAGACATGAGTCCCTTTCTCACTGCTCCATCAGGATTCAAGCAAGCCGGGCCGAAGAAGGCTGAAATGCCAGAAACCGGTCCCCGGTAGCTTGTCTCCTTTCTGGTGAAGAATTGGCTTGGTAGTTTAGTCTGCCCTGTTCCCATGATGCACTGGGCCAGGGACAGACTGATTTGCATATAGCCAGGTTCTGAGCTGGGATGGGGCAGTGAGATAAATAACGGTGATGGATCAAGCCCTGATCTTTGGACTGGGTAAGAGTGGTCTGTTTAACTCAGGCACTCTGTTCATCACCACCCCCTTTTTGTAAATCGTTTTTGGCCACTATAGGTGTGGCAGGGTATACTCAGACATGAGTCCCTTTCTCACTGCTCCATCAGGATTCAAGCAGGCCGGGCCGAAGAAGGCTGAAATGCCAGAAACCGGTCCCCGGTAGCTTGTCTCCTTTCTGGTGAAGAATTGGCTTGGTAGTTTAGTCTGCCCTGTTCCCATGATGCACAGGGACAGACTGATTTGCATATAGCCAGGTTCTGAGCTGGGATGGGTCAGTGAGATAAATAACGGTGATGGATCAAGCCCTGATCTTTGGACTGGGTAAGAGTGGTCTGTTTAACTCAGACACTCTGTTCATCACCACCCCCTTTTTGTAAATCGTTTTTGGCCACTATAGGTGTGGCAGGGTATACTCAGACATGAGTCCCTTTCTCACTGCTCCATCAGGATTCAAGCAAGCCGGGCCGAAGAAGGCTGAAATGCCAGAAACCGGTCCCCGGTAGCTTGTCTCCTTTCTGGTGAAGAATTGGCTTGGTAGTTTAGTCTGCCCTGTTCCCATGATGCACTGGGCCAGGGACAGACTGATTTGCATATAGCCAGGTTCTGAGCTGGGATGGGGCAGTGAGATAAATAACGGTGATGGATCAAGCCCTGATCTTTGGACTGGGTAAGAGTGGTCTGTTTAACTCAGACACTCTGTTCATCACCACCCCCTTTTTGTAAATCGTTTTTGGCCACTATAGGTGTGGCAGGGTATACTCAGACATGAGTCCCTTTCTCACTGCTCCATCAGGATTCAAGCAAGCCGGGCCGAAGAAGGCTGAAATGCCAGAAACCGGTCCCCGGTAGCTTGTCTCCTTTCTGGTGAAGAATTGGCTTGGTAGTTTAGTCTGCCCTGTTCCCATGATGCACTGGGCCAGGGACAGACTGATTTGCATATAGCCAGGTTCTGAGCTGGGATGGGGCAGTGAGATAAATAACGGTGATGGATCAAGCCCTGATCTTTGGACTGGGTAAGAGTGGTCTGTTTAACTCAGACACTCTGTTCATCACCACCCCCTTTTTGTAAATCGTTTTTGGCCACTATAGGTGTGGCAGGGTATACTCAGACATGAGTCCCTTTCTCACTGCTCCATCAGGATTCAAGCAAGCCGGGCCGAAGAAGGCTGAAATGCCAGAAACCGGTCCCCGGTAGCTTGTCTCCTTTCTGGTGAAGAATTGGCTTGGTAGTTTAGTCTGCCCTGTTCCCATGATGCACTGGGCCAGGGACAGACTGATTTGCATATAGCCAGGTTCTGAGCTGGGATGGGGCAGTGAGATAAATAACGGTGATGGATCAAGCCCTGATCTTTGGACTGGGTAAGAGTGGTCTGTTTAACTCAGACACTCTGTTCATCACCACCCCCTCTTTGTAAATCGTTTTTGGCCACTATAGGTGTGGCAGGGTATACTCAGACATGAGTCCCTTTCTCACTGCTCCATCAGGATTCAAGCAAGCCGGGCCGAAGAAGGCTGAAATGCCAGAAACCGGTCCCCGGTAGCTTGTCTCCTTTCTGGTGAAGAATTGGCTTGGTAGTTTAGTCTGCCCTGTTCCCATGATGCACTGGGCCAGGGACAGACTGATTTGCATATAGCCAGGTTCTGAGCTGGGATGGGGCAGTGAGATAAATAACGGTGATGGATCAAGCCCTGATCTTTGGACTGGGTAAGAGTGGTCTGTTTAACTCAGACACTCTGTTCATCACCACCCCCTTTTTGTAAATCGTTTTTGGCCACTATAGGTGTGGCAGGGTATACTCAGACATGAGTCCCTTTCTCACTGCTCCATCAGGATTCAAGCAAGCCGGGCCGAAGAAGGCTGAAATGCCAGAAACTGGTCCCCGGTAGCTTGTCTCCTTTCTGGTGAAGAATTGGCTTGGTAGTTTAGTCTGCCCTGTTCCCATGATGCACTGGGCCAGGGACAGACTGATTTGCATATAGCCAGGTTCTGAGCTGGGATGGGGCAGTGAGATAAATAACGGTGATGGATCAAGCCCTGATCTTTGGACTGGGTAAGAGTGGTCTGTTTAACTCAGACACTCTGTTCATCACCACCCCCTTTTTGTAAATCGTTTTTGGCCACTATAGGTGTGGCAGGGTATACTCAGACATGAGTCCCTTTCTCACTGCTCCATCAGGATTCAAGCAAGCCGGGCCGAAGAAGGCTGAAATGCCAGAAACCGGTCCCCGGTAGCTTGTCTCCTTTCTGGTGAAGAATTGGCTTGGTAGTTTAGTCTGCCCTGTTCCCATGATGCACTGGGCCAGGGACAGACTGATTTGCATATAGCCAGGTTCTGAGCTGGGATGGGGCAGTGAGATAAATAACGGTGATGGATCAAGCCCTGATCTTTGGACTGGGTAAGAGTGGTCTGTTTAACTCAGGCACTCTGTTCATCACCACCCCCTTTTTGTAAATCGTTTTTGGCCACTATAGGTGTGGCAGGGTATACTCAGACATGAGTCCCTTTCTCACTGCTCCATCAGGATTCAAGCAAGCCGGGCCGAAGAAGGCTGAAATGCCAGAAACCGGTCCCCGGTAGCTTGTCTCCTTTCTGGTGAAGAATTGGCTTGGTAGTTTAGTCTGCCCTGTTCCCATGATGCACTGGGCCAGGGACAGACTGATTTGCATATAGCCAGGTTCTGAGCTGGGATGGGGCAGTGAGATAAATAACGGTGATGGATCAAGCCCTGATCTTTGGACTGGGTAAGAGTGGTCTGTTTAACTCAGACACTCTGTTCATCACCACCCCCTTTTTGTAAATCGTTTTTGGCCACTATAGGTGTGGCAGGGTATACTCAGACATGAGTCCCTTTCTCACTGCTCCATCAGGATTCAAGCAAGCCGGGCCGAAGAAGGCTGAAATGCCAGAAACCGGTCCCCGGTAGCTTGTCTCCTTTCTGGTGAAGAATTGGCTTGGTAGTTTAGTCTGCCCTGTTCCCATGATGCACTGGGCCAGGGACAGACTGATTTGCATATAGCCAGGTTCTGAGCTGGGATGGGGCAGTGAGATAAATAACGGTGATGGATCAAGCCCTGATCTTTGGACTGGGTAAGAGTGGTCTGTTTAACTCAGACACTCTGTTCATCACCACCCCCTTTTTGTAAATCGTTTTTGGCCACTATAGGTGTGGCAGGGTATACTCAGACATGAGTCCCTTTCTCACTGCTCCATCAGGATTCAAGCAAGCCGGGCCGAAGAAGGCTGAAATGCCAGAAACCGGTCCCCGGTAGCTTGTCTCCTTTCTGGTGAAGAATTGGCTTGGTAGTTTAGTCTGCCCTGTTCCCATGATGCACTGGGCCAGGGACAGACTGATTTGCATATAGCCAGGTTCTGAGCTGGGATGGGGCAGTGAGATAAATAACGGTGATGGATCAAGTCCCTGATCTTTGGACTGGGTAAGAGTGGTCTGTTTAACTCAGACACTCTGTTCATCACCACCCCCTTTTTGTAAATCGTTTTTGGCCACTATAGGTGTGGCAGGGTATACTCAGACATGAGTCCCTTTCTCACTGCTGCATCAGGATTCAAGCAAGCCGGGCCGAAGAAGGCTGAAATGCCAGAAACCGGTCCCCGGTAGCTTGTCTCCTTTCTGGTGAAGAATTGGCTTGGTAGTTTAGTCTGCCCTGTTCCCATGATGCACTGGGCCAGGGACAGACTGATTTGCATATAGCCAGGTTCTGAGCTGGGATGGGGCAGTGAGATAAATAACGGTGATGGATCAAGCCCTGATCTTTGGACTGGGTAAGAGTGGTCTGTTTAACTCAGACACTCTGTTCATCACCACCCCCTTTTTGTAAATCGTTTTTGGCCACTATAGGTGTGGCAGGGTATACTCAGACATGAGTCCCTTTCTCACTGCTCCATCAGGATTCAAGCAAGCCGGGCCGAAGAAGGCTGAAATGCCAGAAACCGGTCCCCGGTAGCGTGTCTCCTTTCTGGTGAAGAATTGGCTTGGTAGTTTAGTCTGCCCTGTTCCCATGATGCACTGGGCCAGGGACAGACTGATTTGCATATAGCCAGGTTCTGAGCTGGGATGGGGCAGTGAGATAAATAACGGTGATGGATCAAGCCCTGATCTTTGGACTGGGTAAGAGTGGTCTGTTTAACTCAGACACTCTGTTCATCACCACCCCCTTTTTGGAAATTGTACTTAGGCTATATTCATGACGAGCTCAGCTCGTCATCAGCACAGCTCAACTGTGCCTTATGACGAGCTGAGCTCGTCATGAGCATGGAAGGGGTTAAGTTATTCATTGTAGGAGGTGTTTTATCCACATATAGACAATGTATAGTACGGTCTACCTATACTAGTGTGATTCCCACGGCTCCATCTTCTGAGATACCCCTACCCAGTAAGTGGAATATATATATCTTTTCCATATAGCATCAGTAAAGAGTAAATAGTGAGACAGATTTGATGCATACTTACTTTCTTAGTATCTTGTGCAGTGCCCTTTGTTATACATCCACCACTTTGAAATATCTACAACTGCGGCACATTTCTATAGAGCCATCATGTGTAATATATCCTTCCAGTCTGAATATAGGTAGATAGGAAGTTTTTCTTTATCTCAGTATTGATATTTACGAGCAGGTAGTTCGTACATTGAGGGCAGCGACTCTCAGTTTGTATGCCTATACTAACGATTTCAGATATATACGCTATATCCGACTGAGACATACCAGTCAATAGTACTCTTTTTACTATATAAAGCCTGAACTTCTATTATGCAAAACCTTCTTAACTCTCATGTAGGTCTATCAATACATGACAATAATATAAGACTTTATTACCCCCAGCAAGATTATACACTCCTGCGTGTATCTACAGTCGTGTAGAATCTTCATTGAAGTAGAGACACAGTTGAAGACATAGTACATCATTGTCGATATCCAGAATAAGTTATATGGTAAGAGTATCCAAGTTTTCGTATATGAACATCTGAGTTGTCTGCAGGTTCCACATTTGTTATTTATGCCTTACTGCTAGTCTAGATTCTCTAATGTGCCTAGATATGTAAATATTGAACATTTTATTAGAAAGAGGACATTTAATAAATCTATGTATATAAATGTAAATAAGAATATATTTTTCTATTATGTATATATATGTGTGTTTCTATGTTTGGTTTTTCCTACTTACTGTGTGAAGATATTCATTGATGTACATATGGTTATAAGATTTGACGACTCTTTAATTCTCTAGGTAATGTGTAGTGCAAGAAGATATATATTGAATAGTTCATTATTGAATACCTCTAGTTATAATCTTGCTATGTAATACATAGGCACCCTTACTGTAACATTGATATTTGTATTGTATATTTTATAGTGCAATAGACGGCTACCTGATGAAGGCGTGTATTCCGAAACGTGCGTTGTAGACATCTGCTGCACTGCCTGAATCAACGTTTCGTCTATCATATGGATTTGTATATATCTATGCTGACTGTTGAAATTAATTTTTTGGAATGACTAATTTGAATCCTATATGTATAATTGAATTTTTATAATATCAAATGAATCATGAACTATATATAAAAAAATAAGTAAATCAATCTATTATGTTAATTTTTTCCGTATGTGTACACTTTGTCTTTAAAGGGTGCTTCCTGAATACATTTATATACTCCACACACAGAGAGGTATTCTTATTAATAGACCTGACTTACATGGTTTCCTCTAGCTATAATCTTCCTATACTAGTTCATTTCCCTATGTTATAGCTAGCTGTTTCTAAAGGGGTCCCTTGCTTTCTAAAGAACCAGACAGTGGGGGGCTCAGTGTGCAGGATTTCTGCACCTACTGTTTTGCAAGCCAACTTCAATGGCTATCGAACTGGCTTGCGGGGCGCAACCTGCACAAAGTGAGTTACACTGTGCAAGCCCTCAACCAAGATGCCCTGCATACCCTACTACTACCCCGGACCACGATCCCCAGAGAGCCCATTGCTTTTACGTATAGCTCTTTTATATTGGAAACAGGCACTGCCATACAAGCACCAGCGCCCCCACATACCCCAAAAACACGCCCCCATTAGGAATCCCTATTCCCACTGGCTTGATTACTAAATGGAGCATTCTCAGCTGGTCGGGAGATGTTGTCACCACAGTAGGAGCAATGTTTGCTAACGATGTCCTGATGGATCATGAGAACTTTGCTCTGGAATATGGAGCCCCGCGCAATCTCTTTATGTTACATGCCGCCATGACCCGATACGAGAGGAGACACTGGGCACCAGACAGGAAAGAGCCCCCAACACACAAGCTCATACACGCCGTGTACTTAATGGGCGAAGGGCGCCACTTCATAAAATGGTTATACAAGGGAACCCAGGCACACCCAGTAACCTCCCTCACTGGACTACGTGACAAATGGGCTAGAGACCTGGAGAATGAGTTGGCAGATAAGGAATGGGCCACCCTCTTGGAGTATCACAAAAAGGTGTAACAAGCAATGCCAAATTTAAATTAATACAGTACATGATCCTTCATAGGGCCTACCTCACCCGCACCGGTTACAACTCATGTATCCAAACAGGCAGTTCCGTCGTCCCAAATGCCAGGTAGAAGAGGTAGACTTCTTTCACACGCTATGGTCCTGCCCCCGCCTGAGAGAGTTCTGGTCGGAAGTCACACAAATCAAAGGAAACATTAAAGGACTCACAACATGGGACACAGCCGAAAGCTGCATACTGCTTCGCTTCACAGACCTAGTCTTACTCACAGCAAAATGCACCATAACAATGCAATGGAAATCGGCACGCCCCCCCCAACAGTTTACACCTGGCAGGGTGAGGTGGTTCGTTGGGGTGGAGCAGAAAGCGCAGTCTTTAGACAAGAGGAGTACCGGGGACTGCGAAAAACACCGATATCATGTTGGAAGCATTTAAAGCCAGTGAACCCCCCTTTCAACACAAGGCACATAAGAGAGCTATCTCCGCTTCACACTAAATGGAGCATTCAGGTCAAGCATTAAGACCGATGCATAATACCACACCCTGACAATTACGGGCCACTACATTTCGTATAAAGGCAACCGAGACAGAACAACACGTCTGTACCATCCAAACCGGGGGTGAGCCAGATCAGAGGGTGGGGTAGGGAGGGATGGGACCGGTCTGTTGTCACTTTGACCATATTTCTAGATATATTAAGCCAGTACCAATGGAAGAAACACGCAGTCTCATACAATTGTCAACTTACGTAAGATAATAATGACAAATCGGCTGTAACTTGTTGGTATTCAATCACTCATGTCAAAACGCTTTTTCTAACTTATTTCTGTACAAACTGTACCAATGCTTGCACAAGGCTTGACAAAATATAAAGTCAATAAAGTGTGTCTTAAAAACAATGTTTCTGCTTCTAATTTTGCGAGAAAGCAAATGCGTTTGGTTTGGAGTGGGCAGGTGGCTGGGTCTGCTTGAGGGCAGGGGAGGTGTGGCTAGCCCAATGCTGTGGGCCCTGACTGTTTGGTCGGCCATCTGGGGGCAACCAAACCAGTTATGTGCACTCTTCCTTTTCTCCATGTAGGCTGCATGCAGCCTAAATGGAGAAAATGGCCTCCCCCATAGACGCCTGTGCGGTCGGCGTCCCAGCCAATCACAACGCTACCATTGCAGCATTGTGATTGGCTTAGGGGAGGGGAGGGAGACTGCCTGCTTCCTGGTCCACCGGACCCGGCCAGGAGCTGAGATTGCGCAGGACCCGGGAAGAAAACTTTTATTTTATTTTATTAACCTGTCCCCTACTCATGCCGGCCGCAACTGTGTTAGGCCCCACAATTTAGAAGAGTAAAATAAAATAGTGACTGGGACTACTCAATAACCGCTGTAGATCAATGAAAAGTGAAAGTGTTTTATTACAAAATCTCAAAATAGACAATTCAGAGAGTAGCAATGTGATGAAGGCTTTCATACAGAGTACAAAGTCAGAACACAGAATTATTTCAAAACCCAATAAGCAACAACAAGACATAAAGACAAGATCATTAATAGAATAGGAAGTCTCTCAATAAATGGACAGCATCCCTAAAAGAACAGGAAAAGTCCCTGAATAATAAGGCTGATTCTCTAGTAGATTAAATAAATTCTCTGGCTCACCCTCAAAACCAAGGGTTTTTATACACATTTTGCAGATAAATAATAAGCAAAACCTGCAAATTCAGCATGACATGATTAGTTATAACATATATTGAGCAAATCAGAATGATGATAGTCACAGCAGTAATTATAACACTAACCTATTTCTAAGGCAGATGAAACCTTCCACAGCAACAGTACAGTCTGGCAGTGTAGAACACAATATGAAAAATATTCAAAGACTCATACTACAAGCCTACATCAGAACCTCCACTGGAAGTGTCCTTCACATTTCTAGGTGGAGCCTAGTGGCAGCATGCATGCACTGCTCGCTCTGCGAGGCATGCTTTATTAGGGTATGCACTAGCAGCCCCGCTCACTCTCTGCCCATATTTATCATTGGCTTTATGTCAATTTCCTTCTTAAATGGTGGCTTCTGATTCGTAAATATACTTGTTAGTCCTGCCTTGGTACCACCTTGGCTGCATTTTTTTCCGCCCATAACGACTGGTCCTTTTACTTGGCTTGTTACACGGTCGGCTTTATCTAGAGGGTGAGCACTATTTTGATAATGGGCACTGATGGAGACAATGGTGGCTGCTTTTTTTTTCTATTTCGATGCTGAGATTGGCGCCTGCTTTAGGGACGCCGCACTCAGTTTAAATGTTTTTTTAAAAGCTTTGATGTTGAGCGCGGCGCCCACTTCAGGGACACCGCGCTCTGTTTAATTATTATTTTTTTTATTTAATACTGAGTGCGGTGCCCACTTCAGGGACACCGCGCTCGGTTTCAATTTAAAGAAAATAACTTTAATACTGAGCACGGCGCCCGCTTCAGGGAGACCACGCTTGGTTTCATAACTTTTTAAAAACTTTAGTAATGAGTGCGGCGACGCTTCAGCAACACCGCGCTCTTTCTTTTTAAAATTTTTAATTTGAATAATGAGCGAAGCACTCGCTTCACGGACACCACACTCTGTAATGCAATGGGTGTTGCTTTTGCGAAGGTTTGAGCTGTTGGTATTGTAAATAACAATGCCTTTTTATTTTTGATAAAGGGCACTGCCATTTACAGTGCCAACTGCTCAAAGATTCACAATTGCGAGACCTATTGCATTTTAAAGGCTTGTTACATTAGGAACACAGCAAATGTTTCATTCACAATACACGCTCTCTAATAAAATAATCAATTGCGTCACAGTGTTCTGTGCCAGGGATGACTGTGGGGAGGAGAAGATATGCAGGAGGACATTGATTGGGAGGGGTAATGAGCAGGGAGCAGGATAAACAGAACACAGAAAAAGCTTCCTTATTAATAAATTTGTCTCTCTACTTTAATGTGGTATAAATAAACTATGTTAATAAACACACTTATAAACCTCTAAATAAAATTGTTTCAGGTGCACCATTAATAATTAACCGGTTATGACTATATTCATCATAAACATCATTATTATTCAAAAACAATTGTCACCCAAAACTGCAAATTTTGAAAAGATTTAATAGGGCCTCAAAATAAAAATTGAGTTTTTTAAGAGAATATTGAGTGAAAAACTAAGATCTAGCAATTCTTTTGAAGAACATTTTAATGTTAGCCTATTGTGGGGGAATTCATATTCAAATACATTTCTGGATATACCTTGGCACTTTTAGAGTACATTAGTAACACATTTGAATACTTGCAGAGTTCATAATGTTATCCGAAGGGTTCTTTGGAATGTGTAAAGGGAATGTGAAGTAGTATTTTAAGACTACTAGATGGCAATCCTGCCCATATGCTAGGAAACCCATTATATGCAGCCCGCAATCCTAAAATGCTGCAGCATAACACTCTTCCCCTATACAATCTAAGTGTTACATCAGTCCTAATCTGCAGGTTAACAATTCATCACCTAGAAGTTAAAACAGTCTTCTTTGAGAAATCCTGGATTTACCCCTGCCTGCTTGGTGAATGGGACAGGCTTGCCTCTGAGTTAATTCACGCATTATCAAAACCGCCCTTATGAAGCACATTAGGTAGCCTTTCCAAACCAATTAAATAAAAAAAAGAATGCAATTTAATGAGCACAGTGACACTAAAGCAATAAAACATTAAGGGCATCAAGAGTTATAGAGTTTTATGAAAATATTAAAATTAGCAACAGAAAACAAGTTGGGCCAAAACCCAATGTAAGTCAATGGGTTCCAGGAGACACTTCCACTGCCGATTAGCAATTGAGCAAGCTCAGACAGAGGCTGTAGGTTTGCCTCAGTCAAATTCTGTGGCTGAATGAAACGTAGGCCCTGTATGGTGCCACTACTAATGGAGTGAGATTCTAAAAAATGTAAACTATTCCTCAATAAGCAGTTGGACTTTTGAACTTAAAAAACATTCAGAGTTAAATCATTTTCAGAGGGGCATGACTGCTGAACGGAGCTCCATGAGGATGGGTATATTCTTTTGCAGTGCCATTGGGGCCATGAATTTTGCACTCAAAAGTGTGAGAAACCTTTGAAAAATGCATATTAAGGTTGTGTCTTTCTTTCGTAGCCTTGGCACTTTATCCTGGTCTGAAAGTTGAAAAACCTCTAAGTCCATGCCATGCCTTAAAAATGTTTTGGCCAACCAACAACAGGACACTGGAATTGGTGTTTATCACTAACTGCAAGAGCATCATGCATATCCCGTGCCAGCCCATGGGGTGCACATGCAGCCAATCACGATAGAGCACAATCTACTTGCCTCATCCCCAAACACTCTGCCTGAAGTCACCCAGCCAAAGTTTGTAGCAAATTCGAAGAGCCTTGAAAATGGAATCATGAACAAAACAACATAAGAAAATATGTTTTTTTATGTAGTTTCTCAGTTTTCTTCCGTTTTTATTGTCCTAGATTTGTGCCCCGGGAACCGCCACCTTCCTGGGGCAAATGTTTATAAAGAACAGCTGGGTTACCACATGGCCCCTCGCAACTCTGGGGAGAGCCACCTCACATGGGCATTTAAAAATCTATGCGTGGCAGGCCCACAAGGTCCACCCGCGACCTGGGGACTACCATCTCCTGGGGCTAAATTCTACAATGGAGGAGGCCCCCCATTTACAGCCTTGCGGACCGCCACCCTCAGAGCCATCTCTTGCTACCTTCCAAGGTGCCCCCCCCATTGGAAGGTAGCTGTTTGCTTTTGCTTGGTGGGAGCTGACAGCTCCTGCCAAGCAAAAGCCACCATAACACCGCTTTCTGCAAGCTGGAGCTGTCAAACTTCCCTCCCCCATTCAATTAAGGTCAGTCCTTAGGGATGGGGTCACTGAGACTGAAAACAGCCCCGGGAGGGGGCCAAGCAGCCCCCCTCCCCAATGTACGTATGGCCAAGCCCGAGGAAATGGGGTTCCCGGTGCCAAAATCTGCATTGGTTGTTCTGTGTGGACCCCCCTCCAATTTTCAATTAAAGATTTGGCCTTGGCAAATTGGTGGTCCCCAAGGGTACCCAAGGTCCTCCCTTTATCATTCTTTAAATTACATATTAAGCCCCGGGGAGGTGATGGTGCACCGGCTTTCAATGAGCCCCAGGAGGAGAGTCCTCCTGGCCCCCCTCTATTTCACAAAAAGAAGTCCCAGGGAGGTAGTTGTCCCTGGGCTCAATTGACCGCTTGGAAGGGGATCCATGTTGCCCCCTCCAATATTTACATAAAGCCTCAGGGAGGTGGTGGTCCCCATAGCTAAACACAGGGGGGAGGGGAGGAGAAAACTGTCAAAAGTGAGGCAAAAGCAGGAGAAAGCATAAAAAAAACAGGGGGCAATAAAGGAAAAAGCAGTAAAAAATGGTGTGGGATTAGCAACCCCCAGTGCGTTTGAAAAAAAATACAAATTCACTGAAAAAAATAAAGGATACACGGAATTATAGTTAGAAATTAGCATTTAAAAAACCTTAGAAATTCATGAAAAAACCCAAATGTTTGCATCAAAATGGTTTTATCACTGGCAGACAGCTGGCTACTAATACTCACTTCTTGACAGAGGCTTTGGATTACTTTGACACACAGAGGATACCAGCCTTAGTTTTATTATTAGACACCGAAAAGGCTTTTGACCTTGTGGTTTGGGAGACACTGTTTACAATTTTGCAGCATTTCGGCATTCCATCTCAGATTATATGTTGATCCGTAATCTGTATACCGATGCGGTCGCTAACGTATTTATCAATACGGCCGTGGCAGGGTCGTTAGTAATTAAACGAGGCACAAGGCAAGGGTGCCCTTTATCGCCAGTTCTCTTTGCTTTTTTTATTGAGCCCTTGGCAATAGCCATTCGGAACTGTGCTGAGATTTGCCCACCAATTACATCAATGCCAAAACTAAAACTGTATGCAGATGACATCATGCTTATAATTACACCAAGAATTGAGGTTTAAGCCAAAGTCTTCGAGTTGTTTGAAGAATTTGAGGCTTTAGGTTGTTACTGTATCAACAAAGGGAAGACCGAAGTTTTGCAATGTGGTAGCGTACCCTTAGATTTGCATCCCGATATTCTTGCTTCTGTCAATATTAGTCAAAAGAGATATTTAGGGCTATTTTTTTCGGAATCTGTCAATGATTTATATCAATTAAATTTTGCTCCTCTTTTTAAGAAGGTTCAGGGCCTGTTTGCTCGGTGAAGCATGCTCCCCCTCTCTCTTTTAGGGCGAGTGGCCTTAATAAAAATGTCGGTTCTTCCATTATTCAATTTTCTTTTTTTTACTATAGCATGCACTTTCTCGGGTTCTTTTTTTGACAGGTAGAGTCTATGTTTACAGCTTTCATCTGGGCAAAGAAAACACCCCGCATAGCACTTAGCACTTTATATGAAGATGTGGATCAGGGAGGGTTAGCTCTACCCAACCTTAGGGATTATTATTATGTGTATTTTGTACAATATTTATCTAGATTCAAATTTTCACCACATCCAAAGCTTTATTGTAATTATGTTATGAACCTACTCTGTGAAGATAGTCTAATCCATTCCCCCTTGCCTATTTTTAGATCCCCGAAACTGGTCTGTTATAAGTGCCTTCTCTGGTTTTTTTAAAAACGACAGGCTTTGTTAAAAAAATATTCCATTCCGGCAATTAATTCAGCTACATTGCCAGACGGAATCCTCCCTTTGGTGGGGGTAAGAGAACCTCTATATCAGGCATAAAAATGGGCAGTGGCTGGATTTATTAAAGTGTTGGATTTTTTGCGAAATGGTAAATGGGTCAGGGTAGCTGAAATAGTACATTTAATTCCTACTGAATTTATTTTGGCCAACTCTTATAGTACTTTATATAAATATCTTACAGAAATTGATTCTTCTCTTTTAATTGAACAGAGCCAGTTGGTAGATGAATTATTAGTGAGGGCATTGGATAAGAAACCGGGTGCCTGGAAGAAATATTTAGCCTCAATTAAGGGAGCTGATCTTGAGCTAAAAGCTATTAAAAAATGGTCGGATCATGAAAATTTAGAAATGTCATCCCATACTTGGTCAACTATTAATAAACTTAATTTTAGTATTATTTTAGTACACTGTGGGGGCAAATTGGCGTAGGATGTTGTTTTTTAGTAAATGGTTATCATATCTAACTCCCCATTTTTTATTTAAAATATATCCTAACCAGTCCTCCCAATGTTTCCTTTGTACATATCATACATTAGCTAATTGGTCTGATATCATGCTGAGTTGTCCCCGAATTCATAAGTACTGGGCAGATCTATTTAGCTATCTGGGACAAGAATGCAACGTCCAACTGGCAGTGAATGAGAAATTAGTTCTCAGGGGATTTGATCCTGACCTTTCTTTTATAGATCCGATGATAACATTTTTAAACATAGCAATGGCAGTAGCCAGGTCGCTCCTATTGCAAAAAAGGCGAACAGACTTGATTCCCTTGGTTTTGGAATAGGGTCATAAGATGAAAGTAGTGAAGAAAAGCGAACTTACTTTTGCACTTCGGAGGGGAAGTATTAAGAAATGTAATAAGATATGGGGCAGCTAATTTGATTAATTGCAGAGGGTGGAATTGGGTTTTTAAGATTTATTTATAGTTTGGGTGGTGGTTATGAATTTTTATGAGATTCTGATTGTGCAAATGCATTTTATTGATCCTAGTGGCTTGTATTATGAATATATTATTCGAGTATTATGAATTTGGTGTAATGATGCAATATTTCTATGTTTTTGATGAAAATTTCTGGCTTCAATAAAAATTATATTAAAAAAAAAGTGAGGCAAAAGCAGGAGAAAGCATTAAAAAAAACAGGGGGCGATAAAGGAGAAAGCAGTAAAAATTGGTGTGGGATTAGCAACCCCCAGTGCATTTAAAAAACAATACAAATTCACTGAAAAAAATAAAGGATACACGGAATTATAGTTAGAAATTAGCATTTAAAAAACCTTAGAAATTCATGAAAAAAACCAAATGTTACAGGGATGTTATAGTTAGGTTATGAATTTACCAGCGCAAAACCACAGAAATTCAACTGTTATAGTTAAAGTTATATTAAGTAACTGTAACTCGTGCCCTAAGGTAATATTAACTTGCACCCTCTCCATGCACAGCGAATTACCCCACATATTACCTCATTGCTCTTTTATAGCGTCATTGATATTATCACTGCAACATTTACAATAAAATTATTGTTGCAAAAACTGTGCATGGCGGGGGAGTGATTTAAAGTTACCTTGAAATCTTAACTATAAAAGCTGAAGCTCTATGGTTTTGTGCATGTAAATTCAGAACCTAAATATAATGGCCCTGTAACCTTTGTTTTTTTTAGTGAATGTGAGTGAATATATATATATACTCATGCACCGAAAACATACTCGCTCATATACGAGAAAAGGCGAGATGAACTTAACCAAGAAAGAAATGGATTTCGTTTTTTCCCTTGCAGATGATAAAAATGTCATTCTACGACCATCAGACAAAGGTGGTAACATTGTACTGTGGGGCAGAGATCTTTACATAAAAGAAGCTTTACATCAGTTGGATGGGGGACAATTTTACTGTAAAAGTAATATGAATGACTACAACATGAGTATACTAGAAACATGGGAACAACTTACTGAATGGCAAAATGAAGGGTTACTGTCTTGGCATGAATTTCGTTTCCTGAAGAAAGATTACCCCAAACTTCCTATCTTTTACCTTCTTCCCAAGGTTCACAAGAATTCATGTGAACCTCCGGGAAGACCCATTATCTCTAGCATTGGCAGCGTAAATGAAAACTTGTCTAAATATGTCGACCACTTTCTTAGGGTCTACGTTAGCCAACTACCTTCCTATACTAAAGACACCACTGATTTTCTAACCAAACTTGAAACTATCCAGTGGGCCGAGGGCCTCCTTCTTATCACCATGGATGTGAGTGCCCTCTATACCATCATAGACCACACCCAAGGCTTAGAAGCCAGCTATCATTATCTAAAAAAGAGGGAAATAGGCTACCACGAACATACCAATATGCTAATACAGATGATGAAATAGTGTCTCAAAAATAATATATTTATGTTTGATGGGGCAATTTACAAACAAACCTGTGGCGCGGCCATGGGTTCTGCATTCGCGCCGAGTTTCGCGAACCTGTTTGTAGGTAAATGGGAAGAGGAGCTGACAAATGATGAGAGTCTCAGAGAGGATTTTTCTAAAGTGCAAAATTGGATCAGATATATAGATGATCTGTTTTTAGTTTGGAGTGGTACAAGAGATGAAGCAGAAAATTTCATTGAGAAACTGAACAGGAATACATATAATATACAACTAACCTACACTATAAGTGAGGATCGAGTTGAATTCCTGGATACAGAAGTCAAGATTGATAATGGAAAGCTGACATCCAGCTTACACAGAAAAGAAATGGCTGGGAACAGCCTTCTCCATGCGCTTAGTGCGCACCCAGACCCCCTTAAATGGAGCATCCCCTATGGGGAACTACTCAGAGCTAAGAGAAATTGTAGCAATGAGAAAGACTTTAAGCTAGAACAAGAAGTGATAATGTCCAGATTTCGGGAAAGAGGCTATCCTGAATGGGTGTTAGAAAAGGCCATGAGAAAAGCAGCAGAGGTAGAAAGATCTGAAACCCTTAAACCCAAACCCTATACTGATAATGAGAATAACACAACCAGATTGATAACTACTTTTCATCACAAATCAGATAAGGTCCGTAAAATACTAGTAGACAACTGGAACATACTCCAGTCTGACCATGTGATAGCCCAGGTATGGAAAAAAGACCCCAAATCACATACAGAAGAGGGAGAAATCTCAGGGATATCTTGGTCAAAGGTGATATTTCGGACAATAAGAGACAACATATACAGGGACTTAAAGGGTTTTACCCATGTGGCCACTGCCGAGCTTGCAAATCAAGCTACATGGTGAAAGAGATAGACATACCCGGGCAAACCACCAAACGTAAGATCAAGCAATTTCTCACATATAACACCAGCTTTGTTGTATACATCCTGGAATGCCCGTGCAAAATGAGGTACGTGGGCAGTACAGTATGCATGGCAAAAAAGCGTATACAGGAACATCTCAGAGCTATCACTAATTGCGACACCCATTACCCAGTAGCCAGACATTTTGAGGAGTTCCACCAATCTAATACTTCTCTTCTGAGATACTATGCAGTGGAACAGGTTAACATGGGCAAAAGAGGAGGCAAACGTCTCCTAGCACTTAGGAAAAAAGAATCTAAGTGGATTATGGAGTTAGAAAGTAGATTCCCGGGGGCCATAATCTTGACGAGGAATTGGCAACTCATCTCTATGAAGAATAACAAATCAAATTGATGTCATTGAATTTATGCATGTACAATATATGTAATAGATGTGTTCTAGTAATATATTGTATGTTCATTGCAGTCCATATGAAACTAGTATGTCTTATCTAGTTTTCTTGATTCCAATTTTAATGCAGATTTTAATTATTTGTATATGTTTTTCAGGAGGAAAGGAAGGGAGACACAACTTTCTCTATTCACTTCACATCTTCCCTACCCTTTTCTTCGGCGATTGAAGTCACTTCACCATGTTAAGATAAGGAATCCACTTTTCACTGTTTGTTTCTTCCTTTTGCATGGCCTTTGAAAATCAATCTCCAAAGGCTAACTGCTTGTACAAACTAGTACACGAATGCTGGGACTTGGTTGGATACAATTGACAGCATGCCTAACACAGTACTTCTTTCTGTATATTTCATAGGCACTAGACTTAATGAAAACTTGGAGCATAGTATTTCTGCTCTTTCTTAATGTGGTTCTGCAATCTGGCACGCTCGTTTTTTTTCACAATGAAAATCGTCCAGTGAGAGATATACCTACTGCTATTAGCAAACCAATGCATGTAATCTATCCACCAATAGGCACTAGACAGATTACTTTTGAATCAGTCAACGTGCAGCACTCATGTAATGTACCCCAGGGGGACCGCTTGTAATGTCTTGATGTACATGCTTTTTACATACAGAGTGAGAAAGTACTTATAAGTAATTAATTTGCTTATCTATGTTTTACTAGACATACTCGAATCTTTGCAAAATGCATCTTTATATGAGTAACACATATAGTTATGTGATGTTATTGTATACATTCAAAGATGGCACCCGTATTTACCTCTGTCTCCAACGAGCCTCAACTACGTGTACTTTTTCTATGTTGATGAATTAAGTCCATTGTTTTTGTTTATTTAATACAGGCAAGTTGTTTTGCTGGTTAACGTGTGAACATGACAGACTTAGTGTCGAAACGCGTAACGTTTATGTGAAGAATAAAATTCTTTAAGCAGACCTATTGCCGAGTGCGCGTTTGCCTCCAAGCAACCTGTGGATTGACAATTAATTATATCGGCATTTTGGGTTCGCCGATCAACGCGCCACCTGACGACGGGAGCAGGACCCCAGTAGAACCCATTCTGGCGTTTGCTCATATATATATATATATATATATATATATATATATATATATATATATATATATATATATATATATATATATATATATATATATATATATATATTGCAGGCACCTTTCTTTTGAAAAGAGTTGAGTCGCACACATAACGCGGTGTTTCAGCTGATTTATTTGGCAAACTCCTGTTTCCTAATGCATTTCTACCGTAACTTCGGTCTTCTTCAGAGGAGGAGTGCGGCATCAATCACGAACAGCTTTGCAACTTTTAAAGGCCATCGGTGCTTCGCATTAATTGTCCAGCCCTTTGATGGGCGTTTATTTTCACTTCGAGCATCCTGGTCTTTGTAGTTGTTTGGCTGCTGATGGTAGGTCCCCTTCAATGGGTGTGTGTTTTTGCCATTTTGACAAGCTCCGCGTTACCCCAGCAGTGCTTTTTCGACGTTACTGGGGCCAAATCCACAGTCCAGTCCGTGGCGGCTGCCACTGCCCAAAGCCTTGCGGCGGGAAAACTTCACAGGGTCCAATTGCGGGCAGTTACGGCGCTCCTTACTTGCCGGTGCGGTGTTCCACGGCAGGACCAAGCCGTATTATATTGCAGGCACCTTTCTTTTGAAAAGAGTTGAGTCGCACACATAACGCGGTGTTTCAGCTGATTTATTTGGCAAACTCCTGTTTCCTAATGCATTTCTACCGTAACTTCGGTCTTCTTCAGAGGAGGAGTGCGGCATCAATCACGAACAGCTTTGCAACTTTTAAAGGCCATCGGTGCTTCGCATTAATTGTCCAGCCCTTTGATGGGCGTTTCATTTCACTTCGAGCATCCTGGTCTTTGTAGTTGTTTGGCTGCTGATGGTAGGTTCCCTTCAATGGGTGTGTGTTTTTGCCGTTTTGACAAGCTCCGCGTTACCCCAGCAGTGCTTTTTCGACGTTACTGGGGCCAAATCCACAGTCCAGTCCGTGGCGGCTGCCACTGCCCAAAGCCTTGCGGCGGGAAAACTTCACAGGGTCCAATTGCGGGCAGTTACGGCGCTCCTTACTTGCCGGTGCGGTGTTCCACGGCAGGACCAAGCCGTATTATATTGCAGGCACCTTTCTTTTGAAAAGAGTTGAGTCGCACACATAACGCGGTGTTTCAGCTGATTTATTTGGCAAACTCCTGTTTCCTAATGCATTTCTACCGTAACTTCGGTCTTCTTCAGAGGAGGAGTGCGGCATCAATCACGAACAGCTTTGCAACTTTTAAAGGCCATCGGTGCTTCGCATTAATTGTCCAGCCCTTTGATGGGCGTTTCATTTCACTTCGAGCATCCTGGTCTTTGTAGTTGTTTGGCTGCTGATGGTAGGTTCCCTTCAATGGGTGTGTGTTTTTGCCGTTTTGACAAGCTCCGCGTTACCCCAGCAGTGCTTTTTCGACGTTACTGGGGCCAAATCCACAGTCCAGTCCGTGGCGGCTGCCACTGCCCAAAGCCTTGCGGCGGGAAAACTTCACAGGGTCCAATTGTGGGCAGTTACGGCGCTCCTTACTTGCCGGTGCGGTGTTCCACGGCAGGACCAAGCCGTATTATATTGCAGGCACCTTTCTTTTGAAAAGAGTTGAGTCGCACACATAACGCGGTGTTTCAGCTGATTTATTTGGCAAACTCCTGTTTCCTAATGCATTTCTACCGTAACTTCGGTCTTCTTCAGAGCAGGACCCCAGTAGAACCCATTCTGGCGTTTGCTCATATATATATATATAAATGTATTGGTAATTGTGACAATAAGCACATTGCATAGTGTCAAAGCAGTGGATATTACTGTCCAGAGTCTCCGTAAGTGTTCGACTTCCTCCTGCCTTCTTCACAAAATATGTTATGATTATATCATTACTATTATTATTATAATTATATAATAATGGTAATAATAATAATAAAACGGGTTGGCAATTTATTGTTATTAATCTCACTGTTACAATATAACAATAATAATGACGAGTTGTTTTATTAGACACTCGATCATTCATATTTTTGTGGTTTTGCTTTTTTTTTTGCAGAAGTTAACAATTTGTCAAATAAATGCTTTTGCTTTTAGTTACAAGATGCACTTAAACCATCAAGTTCGACTCCATGCAGAGATACATTTTAGCAGGGTTGACGCTTCCTCAGTGAAACAATTTAATTTTATTTACACTCAATCGGCATTGGTTTCAAAATGTAATCAATGGTTCTCCAAAAAGACCTTGCTACTGTTTAGAGTGTCACTTAATTGTGTACTCACTAAATGAATAGTTCAGCAGCTGGCATGATTAACAACTTATTTGAAGTTGACACAATGTGAACACAGGTTTTAAAATTACTTTTGGGACTTGCTTTTGATTCCTGGGCAGAAAGCCCCAAAGCAGATGGTTAACGCTGGCGCCGCTATTTGTCAAAATGGAGTAGTCTGTAATCACCTACAGTCTCGAATAGGTCTACTGGACAGCAGATAAATGGGGGTCTTGGCATGTCTGTTAAACAATTACTAAGCCAAACAAACAAATACATCACTTCACAAGGACAATTTCTAAATTAGCATTTTGACTCACAATAGATCTTGATTATGTTTTTTTTTTTACATGAGTGGTGAATGGCACGAGTTATTTAGAAACACAAAGAATGTTGGTGCATTGAAGAAGAGACACACTCACATTTACACATAGGCTATTCAACATGAAAGTGAAAGATTACTTTACTTTTAGGAATGGTTCTATAATGGGTTATTTGTATAAAATATGTGCAATCTTGTTTATTTTTTAGTTTTAATTCAATGAGCAGTGAGCACGAAATGCGGTATTTCTTTTCTACTGCAGGGCCATGCCTTTCCTTAGGAGGGGAGGTGGTTGTTTTCTGATAAAATCTTAAAGGAGTAATAATAAGGGACCTGCGAGAAGGATAGAGAAAATCAAAAAATAAACATAATAAAATTAGTGGTTACTTTTATTCCTGAAAGAAACTAGGGGCTTAATTTTGCGTTGGATGGGTGGGATACTCCATCAAAATATGGCGGTTATCAGCGTCGGCCCACACAATGAAGAGGTGTAAGGGTGAGTGAAGGGGGCGCGGAGGGAAGTTAATAATAAAAAATAAAAAAACACTTACCTGGAGCTGCTGGCTGCCTCCCACCTCATGCCTCGTCCTTCCTGGTTCCAGCAGGCACTGGGGCTGCATCCGACTTTCTGTGCAGTCCCTGCACTGCTCTCATAGCAGCGCTAGGATTGGCCAGAGAGGGCGGAAAAGATGCTTGCTCGGACCAGTGAGTCTGTGCTGTGTCTCTGCCCCGACTGTTCAATGCAGCCGAGTTGGAGAAACTTAAGTGCGCATGTGTGATTGCTGGCCTGAGACGACTGACCAAACACACCTGCGCCCTTATAAGTGCGCAACACATTCATCCACCCCCTCCCATGCCCCGGACCTGCCCTTCCCTACACACGCTGGCAGAACCGGCAAATGAAAAATAAAACAATTATAGGTAATCGTTTTATTTTTCACCTCCTGGCTCTGAGCCAGTGGGGTGACGCTCCTCTGCCATTGTGGAGGAGCCGTACCTGGCGGCTATCCTGTCCACCATACTACTAGTGCCATATATTATAACACACCTGTAATATGGCGGACAAAACATCCACCGTAGTTGTGATGAAACATCCCATCCACCGAACACTATTTTATGGGTATATATAGTTTTGATTACTTTTCAAATTACATTATGTTTTATCTAAAAAAAGTAGTTAACAATTTTCTTATAGATTTCACAAATTTTCCATCTTTTGGAAAAATGTGAGTAGCCAGGGCCAATGGTCCAAGCGACTACTGCCTTTGCAAATTCACTTGTGGTTTTTGGTGGTCCCTTAAGCTGGCAGGAGGTAGTGTTTTGGCTTGACATTTTAAAGAGAAAGATTTTATTTTTTTGCAGTTTTAAAATTGTATTGAATGTGGACATGCCCACTTTTCTAATAAGAGTAATGAATTGCAAATAAGTTTTACACTTAGCAGCATTTCTTGCACTGTCAGTATTGACTATTTGCAGGACGGCGCTCAACGTTGGCGGTTCTCAGCCAGATGGTGGTACAATTGACTGGATAGCCTGCTTTTCCACCTCAGGGGTTGTCAATGGATTATGTTCTGCAGCCCTGTGCTGTCGACCCCTACCTCTGGGAGAATATTTAATTTCTGTTCTGCTGTGCGATCTGCCACCTTTACAACTTACTTAAAAATTCTGCCTTTAAGACTGAGGGCATGATTTGTAGTTGGGTGATAACTGAAACCCCTCTGATACCTGGAGGAACTACTCACATCAGAGGAGGCATCTCCTGGTGGATTCTTCCACTGGATGGATAGAATGGTGGAGGTCGTTCCTATTGGGCACTCTACTCCAGACAGTGGCGTAATGAAACTTGAGTGGTCCCACCTGCAAAGTACATGCAAGGGCCCTCCACGCTCCAGATTCAGTCTGGGCTCTCAGCTCAGGGACCCTCCAGTGCCAGTGCCAGAGGGTGCCCCACTCCACTGCGGATGCTGCTGGGGCTTGCCTCTCTTACGCCACTTCCTCCGGAATTGGCACTTCCCCCATCAGCCAAGAGATATTCCATGAGCAGACAATTGGAAATCAGGCCATTGGAGCCAACGCACTGATGAAGAGAAATGCAAAATAATTCACACTGGAGAAAGGCTGGTCATTTCCGTAAGCAGATTCATGCAGCTGGCACAACTTTCTAAAATAGATATATTCCATAGCGGCATGCCTATATGGGGCATGGCTATTCACTGAGAGTGGTTGCAAGGCTTTACTACACAAGATGAACCAACTTCATGCTTTGTGGTCTATTAATGGGGTCCAGGAAGGGAGACAGCTCTCCAGAAACTATCTGTTGAATGCAGGAGCTAATCACGGAGAACCGTCAGGAGAAAATAATGCAAAAGCTCCCCACGTTCTTTAATTTTACTGGACGAATAAAGAGTGTAGCTTTCAAAAGTAGGGAAAAGGCATGCTCATTGAAAAAAGAGAGAAATCCATCTCTATTACCAGAAATACATTCTCCGTCATGGACCAATGAGCTTACGAAGCTCCATTGTTCTCTCTTTATTTTTGTTTGTCTTTGAATCCAGACTTGAACTATTTGGGATTATTTTGTGAATATTTTTTTCTGAAATTAGCTTTCATGAAAAACATCAAGGAAAAGATCAGCTTAAACATGTCTGTTGCATCCACACATTATTATGTTCTAGAAATAGTTCAAGCTGCATAGGGTTATTAAACTATTGCAGGTTCTTGAGGACACAAAGTTACAACCGCGTGCCATTAGTATGTGCGCGACATACACTATTTCCCAGAATTGTCTAAAAAATCAAAGTATACCACGTTATGTGGGTCAAATTTAACAAAAATAGTCACAGCTCATTCACACTACATACATTACTATGATACCAAATAGATTCAAATGCAATGCTAGAAGGCTTGATATTCCCAACCAAAGGCCAACCATAAACACATAAAATAAGCAGAAAGAGAAAAGGTTTCTGTGGAATGCCACATTACAGCTCAGTGATGATACATTTCAATGCAGTGCGTCTGAGTTAAATGGCCCCTCTGTGTTGGGTCCATCTTCCATCTGATGGATCAGGCAGTGTAACTGCATAACAGTCTTTCTTCTTCCCTATGTTAGTACTCTGCTTGTAAGGTTGTTCCACGGTGTTGGAGAGTGGAGTTTTGGTCTGCAGAGAGAGAGGCAACAGTCTAGTTATGAACTCTCCCACAAGGGCCAGATAATCTGATTCACAAAGATAAACTGGTTTCTGCAATGAATTTTCAGCTCACCGATAAAAAGCAATAAGGCCTTCCTCAGATACAATCTTGGTGGAATAGGTGATATATATGCTCAATAATTCAGTTAAGAAATAATGAGGTCAATAATGAAATTAGTTAGAAAGACATTTAATATGAGGAGTGGTACAAAAATAGACAAAAATGCAAACAAGCACATCAAAACTTCTAAAGACAACAAAATATGTCTCTTGAGAAAAAGGTATTCAAGGCAATCTGTTGAGAAATGCAAAACATTTTTCCAAGTCTTCCATGTCATTTACCTGTACATGGATAGTATCTGCTGCATACCGCGGCGTGCCCTTGGCCCAGTAGAAGTTAAGTGGTTTAATTCCTTGCAAATGTGTCTTTTTTGACTTGGCAGGCTTTCTGGGGGTTGAAGATCAGTTGGGCAATCAGTAGGCGAGAAGATCTCTTAGTTAGCTACATCATGAGAGTGTACCAGCTGTAAAGTCATAATTCCAGCCTGTAATCTCAGATTATTCAAAAATTGCTAATTTGAAGACAAAAAGGGTGCATCTTTTTAAGAGAAGCATTAGAAACTGTGTGGTCAGACCTTTGGAGTAGCTGCTACCAGGCTAGAACCATTAAAGGCATCGGTGAGGTGTATTCACATAAAGAAACGTGTATGACTTTTGCAATGCTCAAGCAGAATGTATGTCATATTCCAAAACAGTTATAAGGATAAAAGGTAACCAGAACTTAATTTAGCGTGTTCATAGCGCCTCATTATCAAAAATACCAATTTATGGTCTAAAACAATTTTATGAACAAGAAACTTCTCTCCCCACAGTAGCCTATCTGCTCACTTTCCACTTTCCAATCACACCGTACTCATCAAAAATCTCTCTTAGTCCAGTAGCACACCACACTAATCCGGGTTCAAACATTTAATATTATATCACATTCAAAAAATTTTACAGTGTGTATGTACCCACAGTATCTAGAGTATTAACACAATTTAAAAAAATTAAAACATACTAAACAGGAAGAATTTCTCTTCCCTATGTGGCGCAGACACATCAATATATTAAAAAACTACAAGAAAAACAAAAAAACAAAAGATAGGGAGAAACACAGTACAGACTAATTTGTATATATCTACATAGTGATCCATTAGAACTGTCGCGGAGAGTCCTTTGTGCGATATCAGTAAATTCAAATTCCCGATCCACAGACCCCACCAATTCAGTGTTCCAAATTAAGTTGATGCATTTCGGTGGAAAAGACACATAGTCGCCACCTTCCTCAGGACTAACAACTCAACTCTCCCACAAACACAAAAATAGTGATTTCAATGCTCTGAAATCCAGAGCAAGTATTATATCATATCAGTATACATGCGCCGCATAGTGAAGAGAAATTCTTTCTTTTTAAGGTGTTTGGAAATTTTAAAATAGTTTTAGTCCTCTGGATCAGATACTCTTTATGAACATTATGTTTTACTGTAGTTGCACACATACTGTAAAGGTTTTTGAATGTGATACACTACTACATTTTTGCACCCGGATTAGTGTGTTGGGCTAAGAGTGATTTTTGATGAGTATGGTGTGGATGGGAAGTGGATAGTGAGCAGATCAGCTCCTGTGGGGAAAGAAGTTTCTTTATGTTGTGCACTGTCGTCGATAGTGTGGGGGCCATCTCTCTCTTTTTTGTACCTAATACAATTTTATAACATAGGAATCTATCTTTAAGCTGGAGCTGCAAGAGAAAACCTAATCTAAATCACATGCTATGTTTTAGAAGAAAGTGGTAAATACATCTTTCACTCCTATTCCTCATGACTGTCTGAAGTTGTGCAAGGGTACTGCAAATAGAATTTTGTCCTATCAGTAAGACAGATCTGACACTTTGGAAAATAAAATGGTTATCCATTTAAACAGCACGCACATCGCTGTGGCTGAGACTGGTCTACCATCTACTGACATTGTGGAGGTTAATACAGTAGATATTTAGAGCAAACAAAATGGAAACAAAACAATAAAAATGATTTTTTTAAATGCAGTCATTCCACCCTATTGCTCATTTGCCTTCCATAACAGGCGGAGACATAAAGTTGATCAGCAGTGGGAGATAGAAGAGTCCGGAGAGTTGTCAGAAAGAGAATATTTCATTCTCCTAGTCACTGGCAAGGAGTGGGATGGCACACAGACCGAAAACCTACAGAAAATGGGTATGGGCAGAGGAAAAGAGACAGTGAGCTGGCTTTGGGTATGAAGCAACACATTCAGCTTAAAAAGGAGAAAACAAGTAAGTTGAGAGGAGTTGGCCTAATGGCTAGGGTGCTCGGACCTGGGGAACTGGGTTCGAGTCTTGGTAACAACGCCAATAACCACGAAATGTTGTGTCTGCCAATACTGAAGGAAAACTGGAGAATTATGGTCAGTGGCAACTTCTCTGCGAAGGCATCGCCACACGGCTTTTCAGCAGTGGGAAAAATAAATTGATGGTATTATTTTATTTTTCCCTTCTGAGCAGTTTTGCAGGCAGGGCTGCTCTGCTCACAGAGGAGCAGGGAAGGAGTGGTGGACAAGCACAGGCCCATAGTTCTTGTCTGAGCGGCCAACCATGGCACTCAGACCAATCACAATGCTGCTATCAGCAGGATCATGATTGGCTAGGGGAGCCTGTAGATTTGGTAGCTGTATAAAATGGTGTGCAGTGCCGTTAAGATGCCAGCAGCTAGGTCTGGGCTAGAATGGGAGGCACGCGCGAACACAGCTTAGGGGAAGCTGCCGCTCACTACTGAGATAGTTTGGTTGGGATCCTCAGCATGCGCTGGAACAGCTTGCGATAGAAATTGCGGCAATCCTTGGGGGAGTGATCCCCCTCCCCATAAATTTGGCATACACTGGGGAGGCATGACTTTACTTTCCTGGGTAGGGCGGCACCGCTGTAAGCAATGAATCCTCCTTGGGTAGAATGAGCAGCTCATTTTGTTGAGTATTAGTAAGGGTGCAATATTTAGGTGCGCAGTGTGTGCAAACAATTACACAAGAGGTGACAAGATGGCATCACTTTTACTTATCAGGTTGTCAGGTGTGGCTGCGGGGACATTCATACGTTGCCAGGTTGGCACAGTGGGCAACGCACAGGGCTTGGACCCAGGGTTCCGCATGGCCACTGTTGTATGGGGGCTCCCGCGGGATGGAGGACCCGGCGGACAACAACTCTCATTAGGGGACCCCCTCCCATGTCCTGATTACCCCATGCAAACTGATATATTATTATAGAGATTATCAGCAATGATTGGGGCCATGCGAGCGAGTGTGGTCGGAGATTGTTCCACGTAGGTAATGGCGGGGTGCCAGGTCCATAGCTGCGGTAGAGCCTTCATGCAAAAGGGCTCAACGTGGCCACGCAGAATTTCGCAGAATGGAAAGGCTTGGGGTCCATCAAGCAGGCACTACAACAGGCAAAAGTGGAAGGCTATTATTAAGAGGATGGCGTGCACCTGTCCAAAGTCGGGATGGGTATGTTTCTCCTTGACATACAGGATGCACTGAAAGCTGCGAGATGTAAGTAGGGAGCTTGTAGGTGGGGGGCTCTGTCATCGACGGTAGCCTCCTCCAGAGCTGTGGCGGAGTTACAGGGCGATCTGGAGGCAGACGGGTACAGTAAGGGTACCTCTGCGGCAGACTGGTACAGTAAGGGTACCTCTGCCTGGCACAGTAAGGGTGCCAGAGCCAAAGACCTGGAGCCGCAGGAGTTTCCGGGAAACCGCGACGGCGCCCCGTTAATCCTTCGGGCGGTTGGGGGGCGTGAACCAACCGGGGGTGTGCCATACCGCTCCGCCCTGAAAGGGGCGGGAGTATAAGATAAGGATCTACAAGGTGCTGCACTGTCTGGGCGTCGACCCACCGTGCTGGCTGGCTCATTAGGCGGGCGGGGCAGCGAGAGGCTGCCCACCCTGGATCGCCCGTAAGATAACCCACTAACGTCATACTCTTGTTGTATGAGAATAAACCTGCAGCAGTTCTTTACCCTAAACAATGTGTCCAGTGTAATCATTGTAAGGGCAAAATGTGCATAATGTTGGGTGGGAGCGGTTGACGGTGTGGGCACTAATGCGATGGCGAGGATTTTTTTTTTCTTCTACACACCCAACCCCCACCCCGCCGTGACAGCCACCACTGATTATGTTTCAAATATAGCCAAAGAAAGAAATCAGTGGACGTGTAGTTGAATTTGAACGACTTTTGAAAAATGTATTTTAGGGCATTATAACACTTTTTTTGTCTTGGGACTTCTGATTATCTGGGCCGAATAAAGTGGCTAGATTGTGCATCATAGACATTTTTTTGTTTTTGAAGATTGTCTGTGAAGAAATTCCTCTCCATAAAACGTCTAAAATATTTATATAGTTTGGGCTATGAAGGCTACACACTCACTCACTCACATGTTGTTCAGAAATAATTGCCAGAGGCAAAATACTCGTGTGATTAGGGTCTTTCTGTACAAAGTGGAGCTATTATTTTCACAGTGCATTTTCATTCGCTGCATGTAGAAGCAAATGAAAGTTATGGCTTTAATTATACTGATTACACGTTTATTTTCAAAGGGGAGCGAGGGTAGGCGGCAGCAATAAAACACATCCTGGCTCTGAACAAAGAGTCCGAACTGCAATTCGATTTACACCTGCCCACTCTCGTTGTGAAATCCAGACACTTGATTGCCCCTTTTTCAACACATTAGAATTGCTACATTTCCACTAATATGCAGCTGAACTACCGAATTTGCTGTTTTGTTCTGTAAGTTTGATAGGAGGCTTTATAATTATGCAAATAACCACAAGACCCGGCTTACACTGCTTGAAGACCATAATGTTAAATCGTCCTATAACCAATTGTTAGTTTATTTATTTTGAAGTTTTATTTAGCGCTAAGTGTCACCTCATGAATACTTCTGAGCGCTGAAGCATCATATAATTGGATACTGTACTGAATAATATGGCTACTTAAACGACTACTGCAGTAATTTTATAATTCTCTTTTAAAGACCTACTATCTGTTTCTTTCCAAGTCGCACATGTCTCAAGAGACGAATAATGTTGGAGTCATTTCTTTGCCTCTGCTTTAGCACCTGCATCTCCCTCCGCCCACCCCCAGTCAGGGGGCTGTACTGGAGAGCCAGATGCTAAAGCTGAGAGAAACAAGTGCACAACATCTGTCTCTTAGGAGGAAATGTGCTAAGGCCACCAGAATATCGCAGACATTCATTGCTAGTTTAGAACGCGTCATTGAACAAGTAACTTTGTTCTTCTATCTGTACAGTAGGGGGATATATCTTTGATGTCTTGGCCACCCAAGAGCCCTCCTAAAGCCTTTTTTTTTTAAATCAGTCTTTTTTCCTATTTGTACCTTTTTCCTATTAGTGTCTGCAGTTTTGTCTGCGGTGGATGTGTGTTATGTGTGTGAGTGCGCCATGTGTTGTGTGTTTGAAGATGATCTGATCTATACATCACTGCCAGGTTTATCTCGGAAGGCATTGACAACTCGGAAGTGGGTGGTGTTATCAGCTGTGACCTATGGGAGCATGAGGATTAACTGAGAATTGAATAATTTAAACTGAGGGTGGAAGCACAGTAATCACAGAAGATCTCTTATACACCCAAAAAACCTAACATATAATTGGTCTTCAGTCATATGGTTTATGATGTCATCACAGCCTCTCAGTGGCACTTTGTTTACTGATTTGGTATCTTGGAAAGTGTGAACTCCACCCTAATGAGATAGAGAGAGCTGTATAGAAGAGGTATGAAACACCTGGCAGAAAGTCAACACATGTATTGATTGGTAGTATAATGAAAACCAGACTATTATTCACTACATCTTTAGTAATGATAATTACAGAGATATAGAAAATTATAGTGCATGACATGTATGCATAACTGATGATAAATGGATATCTAAATAGGAGCTACAAGATACCAAAATAATGACGTATCGGTTTGGTATCATTGGTAGTAAATAAAGATAAGCAGCAAATTAGCATATAGTGCTTTGATGTTAAAAAGTTGTAACCAGAAAGGGCAAAAGGATATAATGAAGATCCAATAATTAATAATAAGTAAGGGGGTAGAGAACGGCATTGAGAGTGATGATGCCAGATGTTATAAAATGATTTAGCAAAAGTAACTAGAGGCATTGAGGAAGAGTTCAATGAAAGTGCAATTAATATAAGACCACATTAGATCAATTGGTTATGTATCCTTGTTCTCTATGTGTACGTACACAAACCTTGTACATCAGCCATGCAAAAATTAAATTCCACACCAAAAGCAATACTCATGACCTCACCAACAATGTGACTGATTAAAGAAATGTCTGTACCACACTTAAGCAATACAATAAGTATGGCAGGCCTTAATTTTTGGCAAGGGCTATGGGCAAAAGAAGAAACAAAATGTACAAAAAACGTAATAATGGATTGCCTAGCTCTTGACCACAGTTCAAAAATACCATGGTTGGAGTACATTTTTAATCTTTGAACATGATGCAAAGTAAATGTTGATAAAACGAATTAGGGGTTTGTGTCTGAAAAGTTTCAGTGCTCCGTCCATCATCTCCTTGTGTTTGGTTTGTTCGCCCTAAGTTGGCAGGGTATGCCCAGACGTGGGTCCCTTGCTCACTTTGCCACTGGATTCAAGCTAGCCTGGCTGATGATGGTTGTTAGCCAGAAACTGGTCCCATGATGCTTGTTTCCGGTCCAGTGAAGACATGGCTTGGCAGTTCGGGCTGGACTGTTCCCATGAGGCACAGGTTCAAGACTGATTTGCATATGGCTGTGTCTGAACTGAGGTGTCAAAGTGAGCTAAAGAACTATGATGGATTCAGCCCAGATCTGTGACTGGGGGTGAATGTCTGAAAAGTTTCAGCGCTCCGTCCATCATCTCTTTGTGTTTGCTTTGATAAAAAGAACCCCTCACTTATTTTGGAATATAGTAAAAATGACTTGAAATTGAGATACATAACTGCCATGGAATAAGAAAGAGAAAGGGCTGCCACACAAAAACAGAGCGTTGGTTCTTATTGTGAACGCCCACTCATGGGGGTTATTCAGCCATCTTTGATCCTGGTAAGGGACATTCAGCATAGATTTTATTTAACCAGGTTAAGGATGGGCATATTAAACTATTTAGTTGCGTTCCAGAGAACGGGAAAGTGGTGGCATAAATTACCAGCCTGCCCGTTCAATGGCAAAACCCCACAATCTACGTTGCATTTTATCTTTTTTTGTAGTTTTTATAGGGATATCCGAAAATCAGTTTTAAAACCCTTTTTTTAACAAAAATGCTTTATAACTATAAATATGCGTTTAATTTTGTGTGTAGCCTGGAAAAGGTGAAAATTATAAAAACTGAAACTCGATTCATACAATTATCAATAAAAAAAAAAGGACTACGTGCACCTGGATGCATTGTTCTATGAAAACCAGGATGATTGTTTTTAGCATATACCTCTTAAACTTTTATCATGATAAGACATGGCATTGCGCACTTTTTGTACTGTTATGCACTTATTATGTACGAGCACTTTGTCACATAACTTGTGGCAGCTTATATCTCATATATCCTTGACACCTTAATGCATTAGCACTTTATAATTGGTCAATACGCTATGTGTATCAGAAATTGGCCTTAATCTCGCTATTGTTTGGCTTGAAGTTTTATAAATTGTTAACTTCTTTCAAGCTAATCATGTTGTTATGTAGGAATGTTGTTAGTATATGTGTGTATTAGTATGCTTTTATGGTCTCTTTTACATGCACTGAATAAAGCTGATTTTGATTTTGTATGCATATCTGATGATAAATTAACATCTAATTAGGAGCTACAAGATACCAAAATAACGATGTATCGGTTTGGTATCATTGGTTATCAATAAAGATATGCAGCAAATTAGCATATAGTGCTTTGATGTTAAAAAAAGTTAACCAGAAAGAGCAAAAGGACATAATGAAGATCCAATAATTAATAATAAGTAAGGGGGTAGAGAACAGCATTGAGAGTGATGATGCCAGAAGTTATAAAATAATTTAGCAAAAGTAACTAGAGGCATTGAGGAAGAGTTCAATGAAAGTGCAATTACTATAAGACCACATTAGATCAATTGGTTATGTATCCTTGTTCTCTATGTGTACGTACACACACCTTGTACACCAGTCATGCAAAAATTAATTTCCACACCAAAAGCAATACTCATGACCTCACCAACAATGTGACTGATTAAATCACAAATAACATAATTTATCTCATGGATGATCTGGCATACGATGTTTCCGTTATAACCATCAATTAGACAGTTTTGGCTTCAGTATGATATTTTTTATTTTGGTATGTGTTGATATTTGATTTCGACGATCTCTGTGTTACATGGTGCTATACATTTTTGGTAAGTCATAAGCATTGCATTTGATGTGTGAGTTAAGTATGCATGACAGTGGAAATTTGGGTTGCAGAGCTAACCCTAAGTGGGGAATTTAAGGTCCAATGACAACCTGCCATGTGCTATATGAATCTCCTGTTGTCCACTGGCTTCAAACAAGTGCAGTAGGAGTTTGGCACAGGCACCAAGCTCCAGCTGTTCATGGCCCTCGGCCAGAGTGAGTGTGTGCTTTGTGTGTATGTATGCCATAGCAGTGAAAATAAATGTGGCCTAATTACATATTTAGAGCAACAGTACTACTAAACACAAATTGACATATTTATTACTACAGTGCAATGGTCAATTCCAGATTACCATGATAGAGTAAACTGGCAGGAGTCAAATGTTATATTATAAATATTTAGCATGGAAACACTGCTTTTAATAATCACAAGTCTTCTTTAAAGTATCTGTAATTCACTGCACACATTTAACAACCTTGTTTTGGCTAAATATGCTTTTTAAAAAAACAAAATCACCTGAAAATAAGCAATGACATAAACCATATCTATGCAGATGCGCAGAGTGAAATATGCTATTGTTTATCATTATTGAGGGATGAGACAGGCTTCGTGACCCACCCATGGCTTCACCTGTCATGCGTCATAGCCCCTCCCCTCACACTGTGGTGTTCGCCACTGTGTAGTTATAGTTAATTTGTTTGATCAAACATCACAAATCTTTCCAACGAAGAAGCTCCTTCACCTCACCTCCTTCTTGGAAAGATTCAGGATGATCTATCAAGCGGGGGAGCTAGGACAAAGGGGTGTACTGAAATGGTACTATCCCGTGTTAATTCTCATAGGACATTTTGGGAAGCTTTACAGAATAAATGGCTGAATGGAATTACACCAAATTTGGCAGAAAGTTGTAACTTTACTCAGAAAACATGCTTTTCCTTATTTGGAATAAATCAGTACAGCCATTTTTTTTAAAAACTTGCCTTTATAGAGGTGGTTAAACTTTTAGTGATATCTTGATGGTTGGTCCCTCAAACTTCCTGCAGGAATTCTGTGGTATCACAAATGTAAAAATTAAGGGCTTTGATTGGCTGAGAAATCGTGATCCGTGCTGTGCAACTGGTCCTCCAGATCTGGACAACCTGATTTGCTGGCCGCAACTTGAAGAAAAATGTTGCAGCCTCCATTACAGGAAATGGGGTCCTGTGTCCATAAAAAGTACTAAAAAAAACTTAAAGACGCAGAGTAGGTACACCTGACCCACCAGACCCTTCCAGGGAGTAAAACTTTTTTTATACCACAGGTACTGAGGTACTTATGCGGGACCCAGCACTACCCTCCCACGATGTACTGCAGTTCTCCTGTGGGAGCCATACTGCAGGACAATCCAAGCATCAATAGGTGAAGCTTTCACAGTCCTGTGGGACCATGGAGGTGATGCTTGGTTGAGGTACTGTGGGAAAACCGTAGTACAAAGAACAGTTTCTAAAAATAACTAACATATTTGTTGGGTGGCAGTGTGGTAGAGGATTGGCACCTGTGGGTGGTAATTAATTTTATTTTAACATATTTATAGAGCGCACAGCTACTCAGATGAGGGCCTGCAGTATACAGCCTCCGGTTGGGTGCCCGCAGTCGTCGTGTGCTTGGCCTAGAGACCCTGTTGGCCACTCACCATTGCGCATGTCTTCAAGCTCAGTGAGGCAGTTGTATGAATATGATCAAAAACCCTAGAAGGCACTGAAAAAAATACAAAGGTTAAAGCGACATTATAGATTGGTATAGTGATAAAATCCTTATGATCTCACATATTACATCACTCGCAACAGGTTAAATTGCATCAATGATGACATCGCTGATGACACTATTGATGTCATCACTGATGAAATCTTGGTTAACCGAATAGTAAATAATCCAAAGAAATATTTACAACACTTGAAATTTCATATGTCACTTCAAGGGTAAGGTCATAACCATTGCATTTAGTATTTAATTTATGGTTTTTGTGGCTATTCTGTAAGTTATGGGGATTGAGGGGTTATCTATAAATTGCACATTTCAGTGTTTTTTCAGTTTTACATTGTAACCTTAGCTGTACTTCAACTGTGATTTTTTAAGTGAATTTCGGTATTTATTTTACATGCAATAAGGTGTTATAAGAAAAGCCAACCAAAACTTCACTATAACCTTTTTTTTTGGTAAATACTTATACATGCAAAACACACACCCACACATGCATCTCACAGGCTCTCAGATCTTTTATTATCGATACTCAATAACCTAGCCACTAAACATATTCTATATATGTTGAGGTGCGTCTGTTCCTACCAGTTTATGTACTGGATATATTTATATAACCTTGAACTTGTTAATTCAACCATTTTCTTTTTTTTTTACTGCAATAACTTTGGCACTGTTTGTATAGCATTGCACGATGGCAGAAACTATTTGACTGGAGGAGTAGGAAGGGGAGGCAGATAAGTAGCAGTGAATTCAGACGTATTTGAGGTAAAACGTAGAGGAAAAACATACAGGGAAGGCAGAATTCAGCTCAGGAGGAGAACAGAAGTAGGGGGGAGAGAAATGGAACAAAGGAAGCAACTTGGAGAGAAAGAGATCAGAACAGCAAGTCACAATGTATTCATGGCTGTACATAGGCACAAAATCAAACACAGATCAAAGCTGTAGTGTGGTATATAGTTTATTAGGATAATAGTCTGATCAAGTTACTCCTATAAAACTAGTGTGCCACTCTGATGATCGCAATATAAAACAGGTAAACAGATTAAAATCGTTCAAATAACACACTATCAAAAAATGACACATAACACAAGCCACATCTGAAAAGTGCATTGCTACCAAAAGAGTTTGGCAAATTCTCATGCAACAGCATCATATTTAACAAAGACAGGTTTAAAAAGGGGCTAAGGAAAGGATAATATAAAAGTTGCACTTAATACAATATGCTCATTCGAGTACCCTACCCCTCCCACACCCCCGCCTATGGGAACCCAGCAAAGCCCACTGTTTAGGTGCACTTCTTGGTTCCTAGCAGTCGTGTTAGAAAATTAAGAGTTGCGAATAACAACATTTTTAAAATTTCATGACTCATTGAATGATCTGATAATTTGATTAGATGTGGGAATTTTTCAACTTCTATCCAGGTGTGTCTAAACATAGCAACAACCAGCTTTGAATCTAAATACTGACAGTCCCTTGTTACTGAAGCATTAGTAATGATCATTTTTAAATCGTTTTGAGGTCTTCAGGGGACAACCTGGGTTGTAGTTTGCTCAACATTAGCGCTTCCTCACTGCACAGACCAGTTTTTTCAACATCTGTGCTCCCAAATTCACATTTTTCTATCTATGGCAGAGCAGTGATATTGTGTTATCAAATCATAATAATAGCTTATCCCACCACTAAGTCACGTCATGATGTGAGCTGCAAATCTAGCCTAATAGCTTAGGTCTATTCTGGTTTAAGAAGTAACATAGGCGTTTCAAGCTAGTGTTCACCATATAGTCTGTATGACAAGACCTTAGCCTCAAATGCTTACAAAAGAGGGGCAGATGATAGGCCACCATAATATTTATTATGTTTGTGTGGTCCTGCTATTGTAGACAATATTCGAATCTCACATTGCGTTTGGTGGATAGACCATTTTAGATTTATGTTAAAGATAATCGATAGATTTGTACATGCTAATACTTACGCGATTATGAATTTACCCCATAAACCATGTTAAATTAGAACTCAAAGCTAACCTTTCCATTTTTTACCAGATTTATTCTATAGCTATTTTGTTGTAGTCTGTGTTTCACTCGAAGTGCCACACATTTGACAAAGGAAAGTCACTTATATGTCTATTGAAAGCAAAGAAATGTCACGCATGAGCAATTTGAAAACTTGGCAGCCCTGTAAACAATATTTATAAATATACACCCTGCCACATTTAAAGCTCAGCCTTCCGTCTGCATTAGTGGCTTTGCCTCTTTCACAAGTGATCCAGCAGGACTTTAAAAAAATCATAATACACAAAACATTTATAGACACAGAAAGGATGAAAATACACGTTGCACATGATAGACATAGTGACACAAGAGATAGAGACAAGAGACAAGTGTAGTAAGAAGCACTGTAAATCCGTACTTTAAAACGTGAGATGAAGAAAAAATAAATTCATTAGATAACATTTTTACACATCAATGAGTTGAGATAAATTCTAATGCATATGTTGCTTAGAGATGTATGTTGATGAGAATGTTGATGCTATGTGAAGTGGCCTAGTGATTTTTATGCTTTTTGTTGAGAATGTACCAGTTAGAAAGTCAGTGCAAAAAACTGTAGCAATGAAGAACAGGCTTGAGATTTGGCAAATTGATACTAGAGACTATGTAGTTTATGAGATATGAAAACCAACTTTAGTAGAATGAAAGTTGTAAAACGTTCATTTATATGAATATCCTACACATTCATGGTAGGAAGGTATTTCTAACATTAGTTATTTTTATGTAATAATATTGTGTGACATATATATATTCTTCATGCAAATTGATTTTAATTTCATTATGGTTGAAGTAAAGTCTGAGCTCATTTCATTTGAACAAGAAATGCTAACTTAAAAGCCATCACAAAATGTTTTTCTAATGCAGACATTTCCACTGTTTTAATACAATGGATCATTCTTTGCAAGTACAATGTAACATATGTTGTCCTGAACAATTCTACACTCCTACAATCGTCAATGCTTTTACAACCCCCTTGAAATATTCCTATGGGAATAGAATTTCAGCTATGGCTATAAGTCGCAACTTTGTATTTCTTCTCTATCAATGTTTGGCCTGTGAGGACTTACAAAAGTTTGTTTCTCATGACTAGCATGGAAAACCAGCTTGCTGTTTCAATCATATTAGGTGATATATTGCGAACTCGATCATTTGATAGTCTTTCAATGGTGGTGTGATGCTATGCCACTAGACTTTGCTAAAGTTCTATAAAAGAAGAATCTCCAAAGAAGGGGCAACGACCGCCATTCTGATTTTGCCTACTTGGGATTGAGATGCTATGCTGATCGATATTTACTTATGACTGTTTGCCGATGTTACAATCAGTAGCTGATGAACTGAGACATTTGCTGAATCATTTCTAAATTTTCCAAATTTCTATTTTACCTTTAAACTTTATGTTAAAGGACTCAACCCTAATGAACTTTATATCTGAACTTTTTCCTTTGTTCCATAGGGCTTGAGCTGTTAGAAATTCGAACCATCCTTCTGCCTCAGGGTAGTGGGACTTTGTACTCTGAATTTAATAGCCATCCTGTAATGATTTGCCTAACTGCTAGGTGCTTTAATGGAAGCTGTGATATTCTTGACTGAAGTCCTTAAGAATCTTTCATTCTGATGAATTTTGACTCCTTAATACAATAACCAAATGAATCTAAATTTGTCTGAGTTTATTATTGAGTCCTGTTGATTTTTCCATTTTAACTGTGATTAGTTTTTAAATGAGTTGTAGAGGGAATCAGTAAGCCCCATCAGAACATCAGGGTTTGCTTCTGTTTTGTATGAAATTGCTGAGCTCTTGGTGTACATAATTCTCACTCGACGTAACTTCTTTAGGAGTGTGGGTCTTCCTGTCGCTATTCTTTATTTCTGCAGCATGGTCCTGAGAGTGGTCTATCTAAATCTGATTTCAAACCTGTAATTTGGCTGTCAGTTAATGGCCCTCATTGCACAGCTAACGTGGAGTTGGTCATCCTAATTTTCACCGCTCCTATCCCTGGGGAAAATTAATCAGAGGATCATTGCCTCTGTGGTAAATGGAAGCGCTTTAGACTGTCAAATCGTAAAGTGCCCAGTACAATTAGTGGAGTAAGGATAGTAAGTGTACAATAATTGAATTTTACGCACTGCTTCACGCTGCAACACAAGTCTTTCTACCCTATTTACTAGTCACTCTGACCCATCCACTGTTCTACAAGTCCCATTCAAAGTCTAGCCTTCCGTACTTACTGGCAAATGTGCCTCATTCACTGCTCATTCTGCCTCATGCACTGCTCAGTCCTCACCATGTCTCATTCATTATCAATGTACTTCATTCTCTTTTCACCTTGCCCAATTTCCTCCTCATTCTTGCTCATTCACTGCACAGGTCACAATGCCTCACTCAGCCATCTCTATGAATCTGTATCCTTGTGGCTATGTATGTATATACTAGTCATTGTACTGAGAGAAGCTAGCTAGGAAGCAATGGATTCCAGAACACAATCGATAGCCCAAAGGACGATGCAATGGTGGGCAACTACTAAGTGTTAATGTGTAGAGGGGAAATTACCCAAGTAAAGGTCCTTCAACTTCTTCTTGAATTGCAGAATGGTCAGAGTGGTTATGTCACTGGGTATGCTATTCCAAGTCTTGGTTGCATAGATGCAGACAACCTGTCTCCAGTGTGGTGATTTCCTTACTCTTCTGACAAAGAAAGAGGAATGAGAAGCTGTGTCTTGAGGGACGCAGGAACCCAGCCTCCTGCATAGGTTTGTGTGAAAAGGCGCATGATAACGTGTGTCCAAGAGGGATAGGAGGTAAGTGGGCAGGTTTTCTTACCTGTTTTGTTTGCATAAGAAAGTTGAGATACGGAGCCTTGTGCCCTTGAGGGACCACAAGAGCCAGCACTCTACAAGTGTCTGTGGGAGACAGAGTTAGGGGTAAGAAGCTGTGTCAACCAGTGAAGCCTTTATGTAAAGTTGTGGAATAAAGAGGGTTATTAAGGCTGAAGACAAGAATCCATCGGGTAGAGATGAACAGAGACAGCCAGCCATATGACTATGTGCCCATATAGTACTTTTTCTGAGAGAGATTTCCTTATGCTTCTGCGCTGGTAAAACAAACAATGAACTCAGTACTATAGTGAAACACTCATTCAGGATAGGCCTATTTATAGGTTGTAACAACAAATGGTATTAAAATGCCGGTAGGTATATGGAGGTATGCGGCGATTATTATCCTGCTTTTAAGTCTAACAAGTTGGGAACTTCACTTTATAAAAAACAACTATTTTGGCTCTTGCTTTGCATGAATACGTGACACAGAACTGGACTTGCCATTCTGACACCCAGGCATTTTCCCATGGGCTGCAAGCTAGGATCTGCTTTAGAGTGGGCTGCATGACACAGTGAACACATTTTAGTCAAGGTCTGCTGAAGTGTGGCTTGTTTTAAAATTTAGCTGAGGCTGTATTTTCCAGGCCACCCCTGACTTGTTCAATTATTATTACATTCCACAAGTTTCTAAGTACACCACATAGCTCGTGTGCTTTCATTTCCAACTAACACAGTAGAAGAACTATTGCACTTTGCTGTTGCACAACAACCTTCTGCCGATTATACACTATACGTTATGCATGTGAGCATAAATGAGTCTTAAGTTGACTTGAATTAACAAAAAGATGGAGGCCTTCATGGTCCAGTTATATTAAAATTATGTTCCACTGAGTGAAATTAAAGCAATGAAGAAGTGGTGTAACAAAACACGATTCCCCCCCTTGCAAAATGTGATGAGGAGTTACTGAGTCTTGTAAATTTCACAGATATTCATTGGCCTTAGCCTGAATGGTGGCCCTCTGAAGAACTGAGGGCCCATTGTAGTGTTGAAGATTGCACATGTCCTGCAGCGGCTACAGGGGCCTGTGATACAGCCCTAGTCTCATCTTTGGCATAATTCAAAGTTTGGCACAATAATTTAGGAATTGCCAGGACCCTGGCAGATCCGCCACACTTTTCTCTCCAACATCCTCCTGGGGCTGGACTGGTAACCAAACACAGGCATGAATGCTAAAATCAGCCCCACAATGAAGGATGGCACTATTAAAATGAGGTAATTTGCTTATGGGTAGATGATGGCAGCCCTGCCCCCTCTCAAACCAGTCCCAACTAACTTGTTGCCTAGTGAGAAAATGCCAGGGTGGAAGTATGACCAGTCTGGCCCAGCATGGTCCCCCAGTAAGACTATAGATTATATTGTAATTTTATTTATTTAGTGCTTACTACCCCTGTTGAGGCATTGAATCACTTTTAGGTGAGTAGCTTTCTACCCTGGAACCAAAAGGTGGATTAGTGCTGCATTATTAGAGGGAACTATAAATTGTTCTTGTGAGTTCTACACCAGGCTGCATTACAGCCTGGGTGCAGAACATTTCGAGCCTTCCATTCCCTGGCTGAGCACCGAACCACAGTGCTCAAACCAGTCACAACACTGCATTGCAGTGTTGTAATTGTCTTTGGGGAGCCTGGGAGCTGGGTACTTTCTGCTTCCTGCCCTGAAAGCGGGCGAAGAGGAAAGAGAGGAGGCGAAAAAAGGCGGCGGCAACCGGTAAGTGTTTACATTTATATTTCATCCCTCCCGCCCCCCCAACCCACCACCACCACGACCACCACCACAACCGTTAAATACCAGCCACTTCGGGAACAAGATTTCTATGGCTGAAGTTGAGGAAAATTAACCAAAACACGGATATTGTTAATTCGTTGTTCACCATTCCCGGATTCAAAGTTGTTTGGGACAGAACTTAATGGAATGGTGAAGTCTGGTGAAGAAAAGAAGATGCTGCAACCTTTCAGAGCTCCAAAAGGGTGGAAATCTTTTTTGCAAAGGAGACCATCTCAAGTGTTACAGGACAAAAAATGGCCCTTTCCTGGGTGTGACGATGGCCAAGGGGCTACCATGTGTTGAAAATCCCAATCACAACCAGCAAGTTTACAGCAGCAGAATTTGAAGTCCTGACTAATGGCCAGTGCAGTGGGGAAATGAATTGCAAAGTTCTATCCCCAATGGGAAAAGTTGATGTAGGACAAGTTGTTGGCGACTATGGTAAAGCCTAGATCAGAGCCCGATTGGGAACCACACCCAGCCCTAGCAAAGTGCTCGGCCTGCCCCCCTCCCCACTCGGGGGTATTGGAGGTGCTGCCGAGCTCTTTTCCGGGGCAGGTTTTCAGCTGATTTTGTTAGAGGGCTGATTTTGCAGCTATGCTGCAATAACAGCCCTGTAACAAAAACAGCCCCCAGGGGCCCAAAACCGGCCCCACCCATGCAGCGCACTGGGGGATTGCCCAGTGCCCGCTATGGCTAGTCCGGCCCTGACCTATATGTCATGTAGTGTTTGTGACTACACCTCCATACCAATTTTTCAAAGCAACCCCTCTTCCAATAGGTGGAGTTCAGAAATGGAAAAGATACTAACCCCAGGGCTCAACTCGTAGGTAGAGGCAGGTAGACACCACCTACCCACTATTGTCAGGGGGTAGATGCCGTCTACCCAACCGCAAAGCTGGACCACTTTCAGTGATGTGCTACTTTCCTTTCCTACTTCTCCCGTAATTCACAGAAATATGCTGAACTCATTCCAGTGTAATTTTCAGCAACACCTACACATTCTCTGCTTTGTTCCAAGCAGCTAAGTGCAGGTGGTGTGTGGGCTTATCAGATTCCAGCTGGGTCCATAACAAAAGCCAGAGTTAAAGGGCCATTAGGCCTCTTTTTGTTAGAGTATCCTGGCTGGTAGCTATCGGGAACCTCACACCTAGTTGTAAATGCAATGGAGGGGAAACAAAGCCTCACAGCTTATCATTTCACAGACACTTAAGAGAAAAGTGCTTTTGACTTTGTTCGGTCCCTGTATATAAGAGATATGCATCTACTGTAAGAATATCAGATGTGTTGGTCACTCCAGCATTTACACAAATAACATTTTAAAAACCACTATTTTGTTTCAGCACTACTCGTCCCAATGCAGGGTGTCAGAGCACTTTACAGCACACATACAGATTATACATTGACATTAAATCATATAATATAGTTATCAATATAAAGGATGTGTTACGCAAGATAGTGAATGTTACAAGGTGTAGGAGCCACATGTCCTTCATAGCTCACTGTGCTATATTAGAAGGATTCAAATGTATGAACTGTAAGTAACAAAAGAATCTCTGTCTTTAAAGCAGTAACCCATATACATAAAATACAAATCTGTCATCTGATCATACGGTGATTTGCAGGAGACATAATAATCCTCTATGCTACTTTCATTCAAAACTAGGTGTAGGCAAAACACAAATCTTTCCAGTAAATACGGTATCCTCCGTAATTATTTTACTATTATAATCCCTTGAGATTTTGCTGGCACAAAGATCTCTACAGGAGGTGCCTTAACCCCATAAGATATGTTAAAATACAGACATTGCAACCAATTAAGCAGAACAGATTTAGTACCATGTTTTCCGTGTTGCCAATTTCTTTGTGGCAGGTTTAAAAAAAGAAAAGAAATATATAATTTGATGCCCAAATTTTGCATCAGGTTTGCATCAATACTTTGGCACAACTCCAATGCAAATTCACATTTTTTAAATATTGTAATACTCTTAAATGTACTCATGAAAGACCTGCTAAACATATGTGAGGTCTTAAGATCTGATGTCACTTCCTGTGATGTCACAGGTGGTGATGTCCATTAAATCAAAGCAGAGTTATTTTTTTTCTTACATGAAGATACATTATGGCTCAGCAAACAGTCCCACTGACAGCCATGTTGGAAGCACCATCCCTCCTGCTGTCTTAAAGCCACACTGAGGTGTAAAAAAATTCAGGCGTTTAATATTCACGAAAACAAAACTCCCTAAGGAGAGATGAACAAGTTGAGGCTTGCAACAGAAGAAGCCAGTGCATAGTGAAGTTTGGCATGATCTGTACTTTCAGATGCATTTCTTATACCTGCTCAGTACATCACGTGTCACGCGGGAGACCATGTTAGGGAACTAGAAACAATGAGAAGCACAGTACTGGAAAAGAAAGGGGTGGGGATTGTGGGGCAGCAAAAATGGTTGTAAACACAATTACAAGTACCCTCCTGGCCTGAGATTAATGCAGTCCCCGGGGGAGAAGGCGACGTTCTGGAGTTGTCATGGTTAAGTCAAGGTTTTTCCACGGGCTCAACAATTTGAATAAATAGATTAAAAAACGAAATGCAGGCCTTAGCAGAATTATAAAGATTGCCTGAGACTACTCGACCTTGTTAGCTCAGGAAGTGAAAGACACCCGTATTTTTGAACCAGCTGCTTCTTTTGGTTTTCTCGTCTAATAAAAATATTTTAAGCAACAGGACATTCCATATGTTTTACCAATGAGCAATTATGAATGGATGGCCTGCGCTGGCGTTTGCTTATCAGGGGTTGGGGTAACTTTGAATGTGGAATTTTAATTCCTGGCCTACATTTATAGGGACCACTGATAATTCCATTAAAACTGTTTTTTTGCTGTTGCAAAAATCAATATTTGATAGAAAAAAACATCTTCTGCACGTCAAGGTTCTTTACACATAAGCTTTGCTTAAAAGATCACCATTTTAACTTTATTTCTTTCATTTATTAGGGGAAATTAAATTCTGAAGGGACGACAGCGCTTAGACATGGCAGAGCTGCTGTCTGAAAACAAGTTAGAAATATTATTATTATTATTATTATTAATATTATTGTGATTATATTTTATCAGACAAGGGATACAAATTGCCCATGATAAAATTCTTTACCTCATTGTCTACTTGATGAAATCTCATTAAAGGTATTTTTAATTCACCTAATACAGTGAAGCATCACAGAAGCGGCAGCCCGCGTCTCATTAATGATAATAATAAAAAAACAGGAACAGGCCTCCCTTGAAATGTAACTAAAAGCCATAGCTTCACTTTGCTGCGGTCACTAAATCCTAAATCCCAGGCGTCTTGCAAGGCCCACCACATATCAGGGCAGGTAGGCCGCCCTGCCTCCGCTGGCTCCCCGCTTCCATTCATCCAGGCCTGTTCCTTCCTTCCTAAGCACCTGAGTGGGCAGTTTTAGAATAATTGAATCTAACTTGTACTAAGGACTAATTGTATTTTCACAGCAAAGATCATTTCCATAAACTAACTCAAGCTGTCAGTTCATGGAAGCAATGCTTGACATGACTCGTTCAAGGTGCAACGTGGCTCTGCCATTTCTTAGTATCTTAAGTGTTCCAGGCAGAGACAAAGTAACGCTGCTAATACCATGAGTGGAAACAAGGTGGCAAGTGGTTCAGCGTGTTATACGCTGGCTTTCTATATGTTGCAGTTTGTAGTTCACGAGTTGAAATCATGTTAAAATTATCTCAGCCATTCATCTTTCTGTGATTGCTAAACTAAGGGTTTGATTACGAGATTGGCGGTCCTGGAGTGGGCCGCCCCGCCTATGCCCCGCTCCAGGACCGCCAAGCTCGACCGTCGGCTGCCCACCAGATTACAAGTAATATTGTGCTCTGCTGGGAGGTTCTTTGGCATTCCCATGGCGGTGCATATTAAAAAGGTAACGCAATGGGAATGCCAAAGCCTGTTCCTGCACGGCATGGACTGTAAAGTCTATGCTGTGCAGGAAAGGGGGTAACTGCACGCAGAGGGGCCCAACATGTGCCCTTCTGTAGGCACCCCTTGGCCCTGAGGCAACAGGGGGCCCTGTAGGGCCCCCTTTGTTTCTTCACCGCCATAGTTTTCATGGTTCGCCTCACAGCAATGAAAACTCTGGCAGTGAGGAAAATCCTAATATTCTTGTTGATGCCACAGCGGGCCTCTGACGGCTGCAGGATCCATGATCCCCAGTGGCTGCCGTGGTCCCACAGCCTTATTCGCAATATGACGGGTGGACCTTCAGTTTGGCAATCCAGGGACCATCACCACAGGTTTGGCGGTCCATTGGACTCCTGAACTCGTAATTAGGCCCTGAGTCTTTAGAGTGGTCCTTTAGCACTGGTTGGTAATACTGGAAAGATGCCTGGTTACTTTAGTGAGAACAACAAGGACCCCCTGATTGACCGATTACAACAATTCCTAGGTCAGGGACATAACAACATGTGAAATAACAACGTAGGCAATTTACTTTTTGCTTGTCAAATCTAAAAATAGAGAGGCAGAAAAAACTAATGACATATAAAGAAATGTTGCTTTTTATTAATTCAATCAAAAGGTTATACACAATAACACATTTAAAAAGATGTATAACTCAGAGGCGAAGAGCTAATACATCAACAGAGAAATTTATAAATGAATACCAACAAATTTCTTTGTTAAAAAAGAAATAACATTTTTCAATAAAAAACACAGTGGCACAGTATTATTAGACGCGCGTTTCGGCGACCAGCACCTTCTTCAGGAGTAGCCACGTGTTACTGGGTCACAAAATGTGATCAATCGCAAAATACCTTGATTGTCACTTCCCATATGATCAAGAGAAGGGTTTCTTCTTATTTTAATATATTTCAGAAACGTTGATATTGGCTCAAGAAGTCCTTCACGATATGCGAAAAGTGTGATTCAAATTTTCGTGAAGCAAACAAAGCCCGCATTCAATCGACGAATTGGAGTTAAAAGTCTTCCTTTTTAACAAAGAAATGTGCTGGTATTCATTTATAATTTTCTCTGTTGATGTATTAGCTCTTCGCCTCTGAGTTATACATCTTTTTAAATGATGTGTTATTGTCTATAACCTTTTGATTGAATTAATAAAAAGCAACATTTCTTTATATCTCATTAGTTTTTTCTGCCTCTCTATTTTTAGATTTGACAAGCAAAAAGTAAATTGCCTAGGTTGTTATTTCACATGTTAAGATGCCTGGTTACCCCACGTTTGTGGTGCATTACACAGTTATGGATATTACCTGTAAATGTGACAGTAATAGTTCACATCTCACTGTATCGCCCATCATTTTTTCCTCAGCTGGAACGAGGGAATGTAAATGACAAAGTGTTTGCTTATTAGTTCCTGAAATTAGGGGGCGTCAATTACAGCAATGTTTCCAGGGTTCATACTTGGGCCCTAAATTGAATAAAAGTAGCACTTGTAATTTATAGTATTCAGAAACTGTGACATTGGGATATGAAGTGCTACATAGAGTTTACGTTGATAATATGTCCCAAATTTCAAAAAAGGGGTTGCAGTTTCCTCACCTTTCTTTAAAATGTTACATGTACTCTGTTTTGTATTTAGCTGTTTTATCCCTCGAAAAATGCGGTACAATTTAATTTGTGGAGGAAGGGAAAATATTGTGCGCAGATGCACTTAGTTTGTTCTAACAAGAACCCTATAAAAACCTGTCTCATATTCTTCTGTGGTCCTCTGATGCCATTCGCACTCAGGAGACAGAGATATTGACTCCAGTTACACAGTGCTTAATTTGTAAAAAAAAGTATGTGCCAGGGCACTCGTCAGGAGGACACAGCAGCTTGCACCACACATTGCCCCCGCCAGCGCTGCCAATGATAACAACACAACTACTAATCATCTCACTCCCACAAGCGTGACAATTCGGACTATTTCAGGCCACCAAACGTTTAAGAATGGTGTGGGCGGGACGTAATACTCATTTTAATCTAGATTGAATAACTGTTATTGTAGTCATCTATAAATTAGCCGGACAGAGCCACCTTGTGGCAGACTGTCAAGCACCAGTGTTGACAATTAAGTGTGGGTGCGGAGCACTGGAAACCACTGGCTCAAATTAAGCACTGCAGGTACTTGACCTGGCCATCATCCTTTTAGCCTATGTTACTGTCTGGTGTAATACTGGAGACCCAGCTTCACCTCCAACCTTGCCATTGCTCTTACACTATAACTATTTATTGTGTCTGATGTAATACGGTTATGCCAAGTGTGCTCTCTGGATGGACCTTTCGGGTGTTTAACGCCCTTTTAGTGAGAAGGAAGTCCTTAGAGTAGGTCCCAGCGACATGACAAATCTTGTTAGTTAAACAATGTGTTGCTGTTGACAACACTAGCATCAGACTCTCACCCGTAACCCTTCCAACACTTCTGCGGTGTCTCGAAGACTTATCCATCATACTATACCCTGCTCTGAACAGCTGCCTCAGGGAAATATGCCATTCCACCACCCTGGCAATTTCGGTTTAGTTATGGATTTAACACACTTGGAACACAATCCACCTTCTGCTGCATAGTTTGCAGATGTGAATTAAAATATGTTTCCAGCCTAAACTGATCAAAAGTTACTATACAAGGGCACAACGAGTGATGATGAGTAGTGGTAAAAGATTTGTAAAGGTTAACCAGTCGCCACCTGTTAGTCGCTGATTCGTTATGTTCACATGTCAAACTGGTGCTGATGAGGTGATACTTTGGTGCAAGTGGCAAACAGTGGTGTTAAAATGACAAAATAGCAAAATCATACTGCAACTAAAGGTACCACAGCACGCTACATAATTCGTGGTCTGGTCACCAGGATATTACTGAGATGCAGAATCTGGCTGTCCATCCAATCATCAACAGACTGAGCAGTGCTCTATACTCAGAGTTGTAAGATTATAAAAGGAGATCTCATTTTATGTGTGGTGAGTTTGCTGACAGAAAAGAGATGCTACAGCATTTGAAGGTCTCACCGACAGCAGCTTTTAGCTGTCTGTTTTTTGCGAATTATTGTGGCTATGTAAAAACTTACCGTAGGTTTTGGGTCAACCCAGCCAACCATTGGTTGGCTATCTTGTCCATCTCATTTGATTACTTTTTATGTAATTACTATCATTCCTGTTCTAGTGCTTGTCCATATCATGCAGCATTGCTTCTTCACCATGCTTTCATTGGATGACTTGTGCCTTCCACTGCTTAAATTCTGAGACCTATTTTTTATTTGACATTCAAGTGCATGTGTTTTCTTTCTGTCTCCTTCACGTGCTGCTTCATGACTCAATCATTACCTCCTGCTCTGTGTTGCTCAACCCTCACCTTCTCTTTCAGCTCACCTATTGCTCCCCAAAACCAACGTTTTTTTACCCCCTATGCCTATAGCTTCTCCACTGTTTCCCCACTTCCTGTGCCCTCTCATACTCTTAACGCCAGAGTAATGTGATCAAATTTTGCACCCATGCCTCAATAGCTCCTCTGCCCTACCGGTTCTTTAAACTTCAATTCAAATTGAGAATGGATATCCAGCAGCCATTAGTTCCTTGGGTCTAATGAAGGGGGTTCGCTCATACAGCGTATCTCCTCGAGGTCGTAGAAATAGTTCAAATATCAAGCGAAAGGTATTACCCTCCTAGACATAGGCTCATCCTATCTAGGGTGAGTGAGGTTTTTGGTTGGAACTCTACAGTAGATGTTACATTCTATTACAGTCCCACTCCCTTTTGACGTCATCTCTACTTGGCAGGTCTTTCTATATCTCCTTCACTAGAAGTCACATTTCCCAATGACCATCTCTGACAGCGTCGGATGCCCGCTCCTCTTCTGCCAACATTCAATTCAAAGTCTCTTTCTCTCTCAGCTTTTTGTGCACAGCAACCATTTGGTTTAGTAGAACGAAGGGGCTCATCTAGACCAAGGCGAAAAGCCCACACGCCTAGTGGGGATCTCGCAAAAAAACATTCATTTACCGGTACAGCAGGCGTGTTGTAGGATGAGCAATATCCAAGCTTGGCCAGCACCATGTTTTTTGGTCCTAATAAACATAAATAAGTAGTTTTACACTCTTTGCACCAAAGAAAAGACAGTTTGATAAGTTCCTGGAAGTACATAGTGCTCACTTTTTCAGGAAAAGGTACTTGAGTACCAACACACAGTGAATATTTTCACCTTTAGTGGGAACACATCACCTTTTTTCATTGCCAGACCTCTTGACTGTGCCTTGAGTCCTTGACAACCATGCCGGGTGATGACAAGAAATACTTCTTCTTCTCCAAAATGTAGCCATTGTTTTGTTCTCTAACTGAATATGTTTGGTGGAATATACTTAAAATATTTACAAACAAATTGTTTGCTACAGCCATACACCTTATCAATGTTAACTAGAATAACTTCCAAATATTTTTGCCTTACCAAAACCGTCTCAGTTAAAAATTCTTATAAAAAATCTGAATCATTTTAATGCATATACATCAGGACGACCTGTAAACCATTCTCTAGGAAATCGGATTTTCCACAGTTCCCAAGAATATGCTAAATTTCCATGTTATTGTGAATTCCCTTGAGCCAACTAGTGGTCGCCTTCATCTTGTCAACGTTCAGGACTTGCAGATGCACACTGTGGTCATCGACATACCGCTGCAGAACAAGGTTGAGCATCCTTTAGTGATTCCCCAGCGGCTCAATGCAAATACTGCATAAAGGATCCACTGTGATCCAATTAGTGGACTGTCCGGGAAAATATTCAGTGCCCCGGATTGGCAGCCAACGCGTCAACACCTACGACCGTACAAATACACTAACAGACACACTGCTCATTAAAAAGTGCCTGCTGAACCCAAACAGACACATGCCGACTCATGGGGCGATCAATGAGTCGATGCCAAGACAGCGTCCGCCTTTTCTAATGAATATACTAGCCCATTCTCCCATGGAAATCGTTGAATGCGCAGAAGCGCCGCAGAGGATGGTGGCCATAAGGAGCACCTCATTATAAACCCACCACCTCGTCGTGTTAACAGTCCAACCAGCAAATATCCCATTAAATACAGAGGTGGTTATGTGCTTGGGCTGAATGAGGAAGGCAGCCTGGGGTAATCCTGAAACACGCTTACAACCACTCTCGCATTTCCTTGCAATGGAGGAATAAACAGTATATCGACAAATTATTTATTTATGGCTATTTCAACAGCGTGGACACTTACGCGTCTGTTCTATTGATTAAAATAATGAAACATTAAATGAGGAAAAATGAAAAATAATCCAATATTTTCCAGAAGGGGAAGGTAAAAGGATCAGAACAAAAAGCTTTAAGTAAGTTAATGAACAGCATACAGACAGTATATCGACTTGGAGCTGAGAAAAAATAAAATTATATATATATATATATATATATATATGTATATATATATACAGTAAACTCAGATGCAGAAGCTCTTTACATTTAACAATTGTTCTTCTGTATTAAAATCCCACTAAAGTCGAGCCACTGCTCAACGCTTAAGTACTTTGTTGCAAAGAAAAATCATGAAAATGCGAATTAATTGGTGACGTCTTGTGTTTTCTTTTTGTGTAAATTATTTTCTGGGATTTTCATTCAATAATTTTAGAAGTGCATTCATCCGTTGAACTCCCTTACGAAGATCCCCAGCCAAAACTGCATCACTGATGAACTTGCATTTGCGTTTCGCAACGTTGTGTTATCATCTATCAGATTAGTTCTTCCTTGAACTTCCTGGTCAATCGTCCATACCCTGTTCTCTTCCTGGTGTTTGGCTTAGCTCTATGGAATGAATCCCAGCACTTTTAAATATTTGGGGCATGTACAGTGGTGATACAGGACCTAGTCAGTCACTGGGCTGATAGGTGAGGTCAGCAAGTGAGAACTCCCACTGATATTTTATATAATATAATTTATTTGGGTTTTATAGAGCCCAAACTTTAACATTATGGATTCAGTGCGCTGTACAGAAGAAAGGTGTGAATACACCAGAAAGGAGTCAACCAAGTGTTAACAGGTTGCAAAACAAACCAAAAAATATTGCCAGTACAGTGTTTGTTAGTGATTTTCAGGTGAGTGAAGTACAACGTATATAAGTTAGTAATGGTGCATTAAACTGGTTACAGCACAGCATTTGAGATTTACAGAGGATCACAGTACACATGCATAACATAGTGTTAACAAGATCTCAGTGCTCGTCCCCCCCTATTGCATCCACCTCCACCCCCCCCCCCCCTCCTCTTGGTGCTTGTGGCACTGGCTGCCCAGATACGTGGTGTATCTTTCCGTCTGCTGTACCCCGATGATATGAAATATTTGATCTTGCCCTCAATGTTTTCCTACCCAGTTGTCTTTGGCCATTCCACAGATTCGGGGCGCCATTTGAGAGGGTAATGAATAATACAGGCTCTTGACATGAACAAAGAGAACAACATTATATTATATACGTGGACAGGTGCCACCATAAAATGGGTCTGATGCTAATATTGCGACGAACTGAGTCATGGGGCGCAGAAAGATTTTTTTTTTGTGAAGCAAAGAAGATTAAAGGCCTAGAACATGAGAGGCACAAGATCCTTCCATTTCCCGACTTGGTAATTGAAACCATGAATGGAAAGAACTGGAGGAGTGACAACGACAGCGTAGTCTGCAAGAGAATGCAATGATTGTTTTTAGATGGATCAAATACCAGGTGCATGTGGGCCAGCGTTGGAGGTAGGCTTCTGATATGACTGGTAAAGAGATGTGCTTTTAGGTATCTACTGAATTTTAAAAAATCAAGTTCTTGTCTTAATCTTAATGGGAGATAGTTCCAAAGAGTTGAGCCCTGTATGTTGATGGACACGATGCCAAATTTCTTGTGTTGTGGCAGCTATATGGGCAATAGGTTTTGTTTGGTAGACCTTGGACTTCTCGTTGGAAGGCATGGGACAAGCAACTTGCTGAAACAGATAGGCGAGTGGTTTTAAAGGCCTTGTGGACAAGACAGAACGTTTTCAAATCCAATTCTTCTTTTATTAGGAGCTAATGGAGGGTTTTTCAGGCCTAGCATAATGTGGTTGTTTCATTTCAATCTACACAGGAACCGCAATCAATTATTGGGACTCTTTGAAGTGTACAGAGCAATTTGTGTGGCAAGATTGTATACATTATGACATTACAATGCATGCCTTTACCACACATGACTTTTCCAGGCAACCTTTACCACGCTTGCCATTACCACACATAGTAAGTATACTTAAGGTAAATAAAACAATACCATTTTGTTTGGGGGTTTGAACTACCAACCATCTCTTTTAATTTACTCCTAACCTTTTAACACTACCTCCCCCTGGACCCTCGAATTACCCATAGATCCCTTTTCCACTATCCACCCATAAACCTTATAATTAATATTGAATGATATCCTTATTTTATGGAGGAACCTCCAAACTTCCCATTTGATCGTAATTTACTGCTAACATTAAATTACACTTCCCACAACTAACCCTATAAGCACCAATACCGTATTTTATCATTATCCACCTCTAAAACTAACTTTACCTCCCTTTACCTCTGCCCACCCCTAACCCCTAAATTTACCCTTACCTCCCTTTACCACTACACAACCCTAAACCCCATATTTACCCTTACATTCCTTTACCACTACCAACCACATAACTCTAAAATTATCCATACCTACATTTACCACTGCCCCCCCATGACCCTAAAATTACCCTTATGTCTATTACTACTCAACCCTAAACCCTAAATGTACCTTTGCCTCTGTTTACCAATGCCCACCCATAAACTGCCAAATTACTCTTATACCCCCCTTTACAACTACCCACCTCTAAACACAGCTTCCCTTTTCCACTGCCCCCGTAAATCCGATAATTTTTATTTCAATTAGGTTCTTTTTTGTGGGGGTAACCCCTACCCCACTTTGCTTTTAATTTACTTCCAAAATTCACGTAACATAACCACACATAAACCCTATAATGACCAATACCTCCCTATATTAGTAAACATCCCTAAACCCTAAAATTAACTTTAATTCCCTTTGCCACTACCCACCCCAAACTTAACCTTACCTCCCTTTACCACACACAAGTCTAAAACCTACATTTACCCTAATGTTCCTTTACTACTACCAACCCCATAACTCCAAAATTACTGTTACCTCCCTTTACCCCTACCCACCCCTATACCCTAAAAATTACTCTTACACCCTATACCACTACTCATCCCTAAACACTAAGATTACTTCAGTTTACAAATTGTTATTTCAAAAAATATATATATATACACAGTTAAAAGGTAATGTCGAAATTGAGTAGCTATAGTCAAGACCAAGGGCAATATTAGAAAATAAAACACTTACCGATATCGCCGACCGCCACCTCTTCTTCCGCAGGACATTGAGAGAGTGGTCCCAGTACGCATTTATTTAAACAGAGAAAACAGTAGCTAAACAAATTCAAGAAAGCATAAACAGAGACAATCAATGTTGGACTTGGCCCTTCTGGCAGGTTCACCCCTGAACTTTTAGCCTTTTAGTGTTACATAATTATAATGATTTCTGGTCTTTGCGCACTTTAGCACTGTGGAGCAGTGTAAAGTGCGTGTGCACTCTGAGTGCGTGTGTGAGATTGGCCTGCCCTCCCATAGGAATGCATGGGGAATGTGTGTGTCCATGGTAATTCCTGATACGTGGGGAGTGCAGGTGCGAGTTTGGTATGTGCGGACTCCTGTGATTAAATGCTGCGCGATGATGTGTGCGGCGTTATTGTGTCTAGTGTGGAAGTGTCACTTCTAGAAGTTGGCCTGTCTGTGCAGTGAATGTGCTGGCTTGTGATTGGCTGGGGCTGGCTGGAGTGCCAGGCTCCTGTAGTCAGGATGGGTCTGCCCCGGTGGTGAATGGGGTATCTGCATGTTGATGGCTGCTGCTTGCTCCACCCCCTATGGTGTGTCTGATGTTCCTGACCCATCCTGTGAATAGGCAGAGGGGCTGAGCAAAACAAAGTGCTCAGGAACCAGTTGTATCTGGTTCGGCCCTTGCCTGCACCTTTAGACAAAGGAATTGTGTGTATAAAAAGAGACTGTGACCTCTTGTAAAATGTTCTTGTTTCCTGACTAGAATCTACCAGGGGCGTGCTGCTGCTGGGGCCCAGGGGAAGGTTTGCCTCCCTGAGCCCTGCCCAGCCCCTGGATCGCTGATGGACTTGGATGCAGGAGGACTTTCCTTTTTCTTGGGAGCTGCTTGCTCCATCTTTTTGGTGTCCAGGACTTTGTGGGACCCTCCTGCCCTCTCCACCTATGGGGGTCATTTCCTGGGGCCTTTCGTGCCTTCTGTGCCCCCAGCGCCTTGATTTCTGTTTCTGCATGCTGAATTCAAGCTGTAACATTTCTTTCACCTTGAAGTTGATCTGCTTGACACTGGAATAAATCACGCAGATTTTCAACTAATGAAGCTCATGAAGATTTTCTTGTAACATTTGATGCAATTGATCCTGTTCATTGTATATGTTGATAGATTGTACTAGCATATACATTTACTTTTGATTCCTTTGAAAATGATGATCGTACACTTATTAGTGACACAGCAGTAGTGCACTGGGTTCACATAGATATTAATCTAGGTATTTTCCTTCATATGTAAATTTCATGACATTAGTTGCAATTATTGTGGCTCTATGAGAAGCTAGTTATCAATTTCTGTTGATGAGGGTCACAAGACCAGCACTCTAACCTTTTCCCAATACCCATCTATTTGCACGACAACTCCCCAATACCCTTCCTCCTTCCCTGTCCCTTACCCTTCACTCGTTGGGGCACAAACGATATTAGAACAAGTAATGCAAGTTATATGCAGAATATATTTTACGCATTCATTGTGATCAAATAACAGTGTACCGGATTGATTGATTGACTCTGTTTATGCTTTCTTAAATTTGTTTAGCTACTGTTTTCTCTGTTTAAATAAATACGTACTGGGACCACTCTCTCCCAGAGTCACTAATTGGGTATACCCTTTTCGGTAACTTCTTCCGCAGGAAGCACACAGCCTCCCAGAATCCCCAGACCAATCACAACGTGGCCTTAGCAGAATTGTTTTTGGTCTGAGCGCCGTGGTATGGCGCTCAGACAAAGGCTGGAAGGCTGTGCGTGTTCTCCACGGAGGCTGTAATACAGTCTGTTTGGAGAACATGCACAGAGTGCATGATGGTTTGGATGGCCTGAGATGGCTGGCCAAACCATTATGCACATTTTAGGTGCTGCTAACACTTCTTCCTCTGTGATGTGGGGAGGCCAGCCCCTCCACCCCCCCACCTTGGCTTCAGCTGCAAGCTGAATACAGAAAACAAAATCATAATACAAAACGTTATTATCATTTTATTTTTTTGTATTCAGCTTGCAGTTTAAACAGTGGGGCGACGCTCCTCCGTGTTAGCGGAGGATCCGCCACTGATGGTCCTCCTGTTGGCCTGCCACCAAAGCGCTGACAGGAGGACTGCCAGGCCAGTAGTGAGCCCGCTTGCCGCATTACAAGTAATCCATGGTGAGCGGTTGGTGCTGTGGTGGTCTCACAGCAGAGGGCTGTTAGGATCATAGGAGACCCTAATGTCCAGCCCGCTGCCGTTACTGCCCTTGCAGCAGGCTCCTGCATGGTGTGGCATCCATGCCCCACCATGCAGGAACGAGGGTTCAATTACAGGGGGCACAACATGTGCCCCCCGCATGCACACCTATGTCCAGATCCAGCAGGGGGCCCTGTTAGGGTACCTTTAGTTGCCTCGTCACCACCCTTTTCATGGCGGGCTCACCCCCATGAAAAGGGCGGTTAACAGGTAAATCGTAATATGCTTGGCAGTGCCGGCAGTGGCACTGGCAACATATTCAGGTCAGTTTCAGACCTCCAGCCCAGCAGAATCCTTGATTCCGGCAGAGCCGGTGGTCTCGTGGCAGTCCAATCTCCACACTCAGAATACTGCGGGCAGACCCGCAGTGTGATAGTGGTCAGACCACCACCACGAGTACGGTAGTCCTGAGGACCACCTTACTTTTAGTAAGGCCCTTTGTCTCATATTGTATCTGATTTACACCACTCTGTGAGGGCACAGATGACAAGAACGCAACCACGAAGACTACCAACACTACCTGTTTTTGCCTTCCTAATGGCTGTGCTCTCATCAGGGCCACTGGAATTATGTGACAATGGACGGTCAGATTAGGTTGCAAGGTTGAGTAAATTATGCAGCAAGAAAAGACAAATTATAATGTTTAATGCAGCACGTTTTATGATAGCATTTCTTCATTCTTTTGCGATTTTTATACTTGTTAACACTCTTTAGGCATTGGGTGCACCTCACTATTACCAGTTTAACATCTAAATGTAGCAATTAGCAAAACAAAGGTGACCGGTCAAGCTGTACAAAGGGCCTTCCAGTACCTAGCAACACACGTTGGTGCGTTTTTAGTAACTTTTGAACCATTTAAACTAGAAACTATTTTTTGTTAAAATATGTAGATTGTGCAGCAGATGATGGATTATGTAGCAAGTGTGGCAAATCTGTAGTTATGTGAAACACCACAGCTGCTCAATCACATAATTCGAGTGGCCATGTCTGTCATGTGCAGGGGTTTTGAAATGTATCAACTGTGCCACGACTGGAATCTCGAGTGGAGCAATGTTTTTCATCATGCTCCAGGTGGGTTAATGCACACTGGCCATGTGACTGGCAATGAATAGTTCAACATTCCCTATACCCCCACACCCACTGCTTTGGCTCTGAGAAGAGATATAGGACTCCTCTCTGCCCAGTACAGCTTTGAAATACTTATGTTCAGGTGCTGTTCGGTCTACAGAAAAGGCTCTGTCATGCTGCAGTGGTTCTTAATTTTTTTACTTCTGTGGACCCCCATGTAATCCATAATGGAACCCAGGAACCCCTCACTGAATCATCATTAGAATTTAGAGACCCCCACGGAGTCATTACTGAAAGCCACTGACCCCAATTTAAGGGTCAGTGCCGGGTCTGGTGGCTCAGTGGACTAAAGCAGCCACCGCAGGGGCCTGTGTTTGACCTCATGGTCACAGGTTCAAATCCCGGCACTTCCGGTCAGCCTTTCATCCATTTGAGGTCGATAAAATGAGTACCATTGAGTTGGGTAACAATAAACATCTGTTATTCACCGCAAGGACACCTTCGGGTAATCGTGCGCTTCACAAATACACGTGTTTAGGCAATTTTGATGATTTGAACCACAAATCAATGCACAAAATATACAGAAGCAAACAACAGCAAACAAATGCATAAATTATTGAATATTTTAATTCACAAATATAAATAAAAATGTAATAGGAAGTTTGGAGCTTTTCTAAATTCAATTGAGGCCACTCATTGCCCTTACTGTATTGTAATTGATGCACTTGCGCTGATCCCATGAATCAATCTGAAGATACTAACAACTTTTATAGCTTCCAATATCGTATTCCTTCACATATACAAAACGTTTCAAAACTTTCAACTTTCCATTTTGTTTTTTTATTTATTTACACTTTATCCATCTGTTAATATTAATTTTTTAAGCAGTCATGGACCCCTTGAATAGGCTTTGACAGGTTAAAAACCACTGTTCTAGGGCATTCACTTTAGTTTAACTTTGATGGGCATAAGAATAGCTCACAGACTTTCTGTAACAAAGAGGTGGCACCAGACGCTTGCTAGGCATGTTTTGTAACACTGTTTTTCTAATGATGATAAAAACTGTGCAGTGACCAAAACTGACGTCCTCTACTGTCCCATCAGTTTATCAGCAATGCATCTGCTGTGCTACAGTATTTAAGACTGGTAGTAAAAATATGATTACTTTAGGATCTCTTCTTCCAGACTGTCTTCAAAAACGTTTGCTTTTTTCTCCACTAGAGGCCTCTGTTCTGAGTTTGCTTTTAACCCCGAGGGGAGACACCAAGCCTGAAATTAACGTTTAATCAGTTAGAGCTCCCAGAAATGGGTATAACCTGCAGGCGCCAGATTTACTTGTCTCTTTTGACCAGGTTGTCCCCTTTTCTGGGGAGTTTAACACAGATATCTACAACTTGGGGTGGGTGGAGAGAGCAGTGGGGGTTGAGGGGTGTGTGGAGAGTGTCAGGGAGAACATTAGGGAGTTAAAGGATCATTGTAACTGCCCCTAGAACCTGAGAACCTGGGGCAGGTTGTGCTCTGCCCTCCAGCCCGTGCTTGGTTCGTCAAGGTGGGGATCTACCCCCCAATAAAAGAAGTCTAGTGTTTCTGGACCTGGACCTTTTGGGTCCAGAAATATCGGGCCACTCCGACTCATACCCCTATGGGCACCTCAAAATGGAGGCCAATGTGTTATGGGGTTCGTCATGGTGGTGATTTGTTAAAATTATGTCATCGGTGGCTTGTACATGCAAATCCTGGAAGTGGTCCAGTTTGACTGAATGCATGACCTGTGCCATCAGCAACACACCAGAAGAAGGGTTGATATCCCACACACTTTGTGTCAAGAGAACCCCGGAGATTACCAAAAAAGAGGTGTAGTGGCACAATATGAGATTTAGCAGGCAGTGTTTGCAAGTGTCACTCCATGCCAATGGCAGATTGTGTGTACACAAATACCAATAACTAAGCTTGTTTGCACTTCAGCCTTAACGGTGCCCTCAGGTTTGGGGTCAATTATGAAGTAGCGACCACTTGTGTCAATTGCCAACTATAGGTCAAAAGCTTATTGGCCAACTGGCACTAGTAGCTACTTGGCCAATAAGCTTAGGTCATAACATTGTACCTAAGCCTTATTTTAGTGTACTAAGTATGCGTGGAACATATACTCTTCTTTTTTAAGTAAGAAAGTACTGGAGTTAGTAGCCTTTTAAAAACAGCAAACAAATCACTGTTTCATACGAGGAGGTTATTTCCTTATGCATTTTATGTCAGTGTCTTTTGCTTTGTGCCGTTTTAACCAAATTGGCACCCTGCAAAAAAAAACGTAAAGTTTGTTTGTTTTCTCTTTTCGCTGTTCCATGAAACGGCACTTTTCCTTGTTCCATTATACAGCACGTTTTTCCTGCTCCATGGAATCGACACTCTCATTTCCATTAACCCCGTTGGCTTTACGTGATATCGCGAGACCATCTCGCTGCATGCAAACACAGGGAAAGAAGTATAAACAAGGCCTGGGGTTTGCTGGCTGTCAGGTCGGAATGAGATTTGGAACCTAATTTCAGTGTGGGTAAAGGTTGTGTCAAGAAGTTAATACACTGCATTCCGGTTCGCAAAAAAACACAGATCTGCAGGAGGTAAAAAAATCGAATTTCTGCATATCTTAAGATGCACAATGTATTTCAAGACTGCCCCCGTCACAGCCAGAGAAAGGGGAGGTCAAAGAGGCGAGGCGAAGCAATTGCGTTAATGATTAGTATTTACAGAACAAAATAGAAATATTGTCGGGGCGTCACATTTATACACAAGCAGCACCTCAGGTGAACTTCCAATCTGCATAATTAACCTGACATTTCACAAGGTGAATGATTGATGACTTTTATTTACAGTGGGCAGAAGCTAGCCTTGCACGTTTACAGGGTGGACATGTTTGTTTTCCATAACGACCAATAGAAGGAGCAGACCTCCCAACAAAATATTCCTCCTCGGTTAAGGTATGAGTTTCAAGATCACAAACTGGTTGGCAGGGCTTAGAAATATTGTTGGTTAGTGTAGGGACGCTGGAACTGTGACACCAGGGTAAAGGGACCACAGGATTTAGGAATGTACCTGGTAGGATTGGGCATTGTTTTTTGGGTTGAGCAGACATCAACAATTCGGTTCTTCTGGGAGGCTGGAGCCAGATAACACAGTTGTTATAGGATTATAGGAAAGGACAGGAAGAAAGGCGGAAAACAAGATGGCAGGTTAAAGGTCATTATAGGAAACACGTTTGAATTATAAAGACTGAGGGAAAATCGGAATACGTCCTACTTGTTCAGCATATGCCCAGTGGGGTTACAAAGTGGGTGGTGCCAGGGACACCTAGAGGGGTGTTTGGTCCTAACCTATGGTCTATTAGATGGGCAGGAAACCTCCTTAGTGAATATATGTTGCATTAATGTGGCTAAGAATTTTATTTACTGGAGGGTGTTGGAGTCCTTTCCTAAATGCCGCCTTACACTTGGCAGGGGGCAACATTTACACACTATATGGGGTCAATTATAGGCATCCCCCAGAACAAATCTTAAGACTAGATAACTGCTGTGTTAAAGGAAGTTATGCATAAGGTATGTCTTAATTATATTTGAACGGTCTTAATCCCCACAGAGAAAGACTATCCATGTTACTCAGCAACACACAACGGTTATATAGGACTGGTTTTGGGGTTTCACCTCTCATCAGCCAGACTAGCATGACTCCAGTAGCAGGGTGAGCACGAAACTCACGTCTGGGCATACCGGTCCCACTTAGGGCAACAAATGCAAAAAGAACAAATGATGAACAGAATGCTGAACAATGTCAAACACTCACCCCCAGTAAAGTGGGCCTAAATCCATTGTGTTTTTTGCTCACCATGTCATTCCAGTTTGGACTCAGTCATATGTAAATCAGTTACAAATGGCAATGGTAAAAACATAGCACACCAACATACCAATGTAACATAACACAACAATACTCGTTGGTTAATGATATGATGCATCTATTTATTTAGTTTATTATTTATTTGGTTAGTTGCCTCCAATCAACAGATGGAAACACTTCTTGACACAGTTGCCATTTCTTTGACCTTGCAGTCAACCTGGAAATGAAGGTGACCTATCCCTGTGGAGAGGGAATAGGAGAGGTTCTGAACCCCACAACCCCACCACCCAAAACAAACTCTTGCAAAAAAGTTTTTGCCGGAAATGTTACCTGCAGGCAAAGTAAACAATTCTGCTAATTTTTCAAAGTTGGACAATTGTGAGCTTCACACAACATCCCCTGCAGAATTTGAATTTCACAAAAATCTAGAGTTTACTAAATGAATGTTTGATGTGAAGGTTTGTTTAAAAGTTTGTGATTTGTGCCAAAAATGCATGTCTTTTCAAATCGTGTATTTGGTGACAGCTTGTGTAAGTGGTAGAACATTGGCTGACAGTAGATAATGTAAAAACTGAGGCACAAAAGGTTTGAATACCTTTTAAGGAAAGTCTGGGGAAATCCTGCATCATTTGCACTACTGGTCCCGCTACCATTTGACCGGTAACATATGGATGCTTCTTGACGGATTTTTCACAGCCAAAAACATTGTTCTTGGGAGGCAAGGAATGTACTTATTAGATGAGAGAGGAGGCACAGAACCGGATGTGCTTATATTTCTGTCCTCACACATTCCGCATTTAGGAACTATAAAAATAATGTAAAACATTTATATCTCACACAAAAAACAGCAGAAATATGGCAAGAAATAGATGTCATTATTACCTCAATTTCCTGAAGCACAATTGCGACTTTAAAAGATAATTTTAAGAGCCTCCTACACTGGGCAACAGCCTCAGCTCTGCATGGTAGGCAGTGGAAGCTTTTTTTATTTGTTTTGCAGTTTAATATAGCGCAAACTCGACCGGAAGGTAGTGGAGCGCTTTACATAAGCACCAGTTAAGGACACATTCATTTTTGGTAGGCACGGGGAGATTAAGTGGTTTGCCCAGAATCACAGGATGTTGGGTCAACGCTGTGACACAAACCTTGTTCCCCAGTTGCAAAGTCATCAGCTCTGACCGTTATGCCACAACCTCTCCCAAAGCTTGAACAGCAGATGTGCTGGTGCAGTGGAAAGTGCCCCCACTGAAGCTTCCATTTCAGTTTTTAAACACAAAATGCTGCAGACTTCTGGCAATGATACCTGACTGAAGGGTTATTTGCAAAGGGAGAACTTATGACTCCAGTAGAGAGGAGGAACCTTTCCTATGGAGGGGGCGGCATGACTTTGTAACCAGTGGCCTAACACAAAATGATGGAGGTCCCCTGCAGAATCTGAACAGTGACCCTTAGTCTCTCATATATGACAGATATCCATTGGTCTTGGGCTATATAGGGCCCCTTGAAGGCCTGAGGGGGTCCCTGAAGGGTTGACCCTGCATTACCGGGGTGTCCATTACGCCCTTTTTTGGATCAGCGGTTGTACAATAACTGATTTTTGTTACCTGTAGCATTACTTTCATTTATTTACTATGTGTAAGTGTAGTGTTTGGAATGGTTTGTAGAAGACTATTTAAAACCGTCCTCAATGCAGAAGGACAGGAGAAACAGTGATCTTTGAATGGAATATACAAAATTTTAGGTCTCTGGCAGGAAACCGGATTACAGTCTATTGAAACATCATAAGCGATCTTAAGCAAGATTCAAGGCTTGTGTATTTGCCTAAGTTTATAATACATATGGCTTCTATGTACGTACGTTTTTATGTATGTATTAGCAACAACATATAAATGAACATTATAATTAAATTTTCTTCCGGAATGTTAAGTTTGTAGTTTACGAACCAAAGGATAATAAAATCCAGCTTGTTTTAGATAAAGAGCAAAAATTATGCATATATTAAAGTGCTGAAATTTCTTATAGTTAAATTCATCTCATGCACTTTAATTGTAGATGACTATCCCAGTCCGTTTTCATTCACTGCAACAATGTAAAATGCATAAAATAACGATTATAAATATGCAGGGATATATCATTTATTGCGCCATAGTAAGAAAAAAGGAAAAAGTAAATATGAAAAAATGAATATCGACCAAGGGCCTAATTATGACATTTGCAGCCATATTCATCAATCTCCCGTTTTGCGAGGCCCTAATAGCGAATTATAGCGATTCGCTATTAAGGACTCGCAAAACGGGATTCATGTAGGGTTCGCAAAAATTATTGCGATTCCTACTGATTCCTTATTTGCGATTAGCAAATTGCTAATCGCAAATAAGGAAAAACTCCCCATTCATTCCTATGGGCCAAAAGGCCCATAGGAATGAATGGGGAGTATTCCTTATTTGCGATTAGCAATTTGCTAATCGCAAATAAGATTGCGATTTGAAGGGTGCCAGGGGTGTCCAAAGGACACCCTGTAGCACCCCTCAAATGTACATTTGAACAGGTGTTGCGCACACACATGTCCAGAGGACATGTGTGTGTGCAACATGCAAAAGAAAAAAATGCACAAAAGTGCTTTTTAATCGTTTATCGCAATTTACCACGAAGTCAGATTCCGTGGTAAATTGCGACCAAATATTGCGAATTCGCAATTTCTAATAGGGTGATGAATTGCATTTAAGGAATCTCTATTAGAGATTCCTTAAATCCAATTCCTCGCAAATATGCGAGTTCGCAAATAGCGATTTTTGCATTTGGGATGATGAATCCCAAATGCAAAAATCGCACTCGCAAACGGCCAGATTCTCAGAATCTGGCCATTTGCAAGCGCTATTCAGGTTCATGAATATGGCTGTTGGTGGCGTAGCCATGCCAATTGCAACACCACTGCTATACCAAAGGTCACTGCTGCCCGCCTGCCAGATTGTGACCACTTTTGTGGTCTGGCGGGCGAGCGGTGTGGCCGTCCTGCTGCAGTGCTTCTTTCAAAGGTGGTGGTGCCTTTGAAAGAGGCACCACAATGGGAACGCCACACGGGGTACCTGCAAAGCATGGAATCGAAAGTCCATGCTGTGCAGCAACCTGGGTGCAGGCACACAGGGCGGCACATGTTGTGCCTCCCTGTATGCATTCCCAGGCTGAGGGGGCAGTCCCCTTTGTTTCAATTCTGCCAGCCTTATCATGGTGGAAAGATATTCATGAAACGGCTGACTGTCCTGAACGGCGGTTCCCTGGTAGAGCCAGCGGTCCAGTTATGGTCCGACCACCAAGACGTAATTGGGCAGTCGGACCGCCAGTGCAGCTATGGCCGGACCACCACCATCGCACCACCAATAGTCTGGCGGTCCCCGCACTACCAAACTAGTAATTTGGTCCTTAGACATCTTGACTGAATGATGATCTGCCGTGAAACATTTGCAGGGCTTGCAAATTATTTCCTTTTCAATTTTGTCTTTTGGGAAATAAGATGGGATTCGGCAGAAAAAAATAGTATGTTGCAATTTTGCCTGTAACCCAAACAGACAAAGGGACCAGTTTGGCCGACATACCAAGGAAGTGCGTGCTCGGGCCCAGTATCTAATATATAAAATGCTGACGTGAACATCTGAAAATAAAATTACAAATAGGAGGCAAATCTCTGTTGAAGTAAAGGAGGTAAAAAAAAGGGCAAAATTGAACACATGTAATTAGTAAAGCTTGGCACGGTAAATACAACAACAACATGCACCCAGCGGTAGAAGTGGGCGGGATCGGTAGGGCACGGCGTGTCCCTACTTAAAAAAATATTTGAGTCCGTTCCCCTACTTCTGTCTTTCAAAAAAGCATCCCGGGACGGCAAGAATAGTTCTACTTTACAACGATAACTTTTTCATTCAGTTTCCTGGGGAGGTTCGCGTTTCTCTTGAACTCCAGAGGCTGCAGCAGCCCCTCCCTGAGCCCTGAGCCCGATTAAGGCGGATTACCCCCTTTCGAATAACAATACGCCCGCCCTCTTGCCTTTAGCATGTCATGTGCCAGTGAGATCTAAGTCAGTGATTACAGAGGAGCTTCCCCCAGAGTACTGTGGGGAACTTGCCCCCTTGTGTAAATTGTCAATGTTGTACACAGAGTGAACAGGGCAGGAGCAGTGATGGGACAGAAGAGACGACAGGAAAGGAGAGGTGATGGGGCAGGAGAGGTGACCGGGCAGGAGAAGTAATGGGCAGGAGAAGTGACGGGGCAGGAGCAGTGGCGGGGCAGAAGAGGCTACAGGAAAGGAGAAGTGATGGGGCAGGAGAAGTGATGGGGCAGGAGAAGTGACGGGGCAGGAGAAGTGACGTGGCAGGAGCAGTGACGGGGCAGGAGCAGTGATGAGGCAGAAGAGGCAACAGGAAAGGAGAGGTGATGGGGCTGGAGAGGTGACTGGGCAAGAGAAGTAACAGGCAGGAGATGCGATGGGGCAGGAAAAGTGAGAGGGACGGAGAGATGACGGGGCAGGAGAGGTGACGGGGCAGGAGTAGTGACGGGACAGGAGAGGCGACAGGAAAGGAGAGGTGATGGGGCAGGAGAGGTGACCAGGCAGGAGAAGTAACGGGCAGAAGAAGTGACGGGGTAGGAGAAGTGACATGGCAGAAGGGGTGATGGGACAGGAGAGGCGACAGGAAAGGAGAGATGATGGGGCAGGAGAAGTGATGGGGTAGGAGTAGGGACGGGGCAGGAGCGGTGACGGGGCAGGAGCGGTGATTAGGCATGAGCAGGAGGGGTAACCGGGCAGGTGTAGTGAACGGATAGGGGCAGTGAACGGATAAGAGCAGTGAACGGGGCAGGAGAACTGATGGGACAGGAGAAGTGATGGGGCAGGAGGGGTGATCGGGCAGGAGTGCTGACCAGACAGGAGCAGTGAACGGGCAGGAGCAGTGAATGGGCAGGAGCGGTGATGGGGCAGGAAAATCAACGTGGCAGGAAAAGTGATGGGGCTGGGGCAGGAAAAGTGATGGAGCAGGGGCAGGAGCAGTGTCGGGGCAGTAGAGGCAACAGGAAAGGAGAGGTGACTGGGCAGGAGAGGTGACTGGGCAGGAGAGGTGACTGGGCAGGAGAGGTGACTGGGCAGGAGAGGTGACCGGGCAGGAGGTGTGACCGGGCAGGAGAAGTGAAGGGGCAGGAGAAGTGATGGGTCAGGAGAGTGATGGGGCAGGAGAAGTGATGGGGCAAGAGAAGTGATCGGGCAGTAGAAGTGACGGGGCAGGAGAGGTGACGGAGTAGAAGCAGTGATTAGGCATGCACAGGAGCAGTGACAGGGCAGGAGCGGTGGACGGACAGGAGCGGTGAACGGACAGGAGCGGTGAACAAAAAAACGATGGGTTTAGGGCCAGATCTCCGTATTGGGGTGAATGTATGACATTGTTTTGCATTCTGTCCATCAGTTGTTCTTTTTGCTTTTGTCACCCCGAGTGGGACGAGAATGCCCAGATGTGGGTCCTGTGCTCTCCATGCCACTGGAATCAAGCTATCCTGGCTGATGAGAGCTGAAAGCCCGAAACCCGTCCTAGGATGCTTGTTTCCAGTCCAGGGAGGACCTGGCCTGGGAATTCGGGCTCGACTGTTCCCATTGGGCGCAGGATCAAGACTGATTTGCATATGTCTGGGTCCAAACTGGAATGGTATAGTGACCAAAAAAACGAAGGATTTAGGCCCAGATCTCTGTACTGGGGTAAATGCAATACATTGTTCTGCATTCTGCCCATCAGTTGTTCTTTTTGCTTTTGTCACCCCGAGTGGGACGGGTATGCCCAGACGTGGGTCCTGTGCTCTCCATGCCACTGGAATCAAGCTATCCTGGCTGATGAGGGCTGAAAGCCCGAAACCGGTCCTAGGATGCTTGTTTTCAGTCCAGGGAGGACCTGGGCTGGCATTTCGGGCTATAATGTTCCCATTGGGCGCAGGATCAAGACTGATTTGCATATGGCTGGGTCCAAACTGGAATGACATGGTGAGCAAAAAACGATGGATTTAGGCCCAGATATCTGTACTGGGGTGAATGTATGACATTGTTCTACATTCTGTCCACCAGTTATTCTTTTTGCTATACTATGATTGAGCAGCTGGTTGGCTGACATGAATATGAAGGAGCCTTTGTGAGTTTCTGTGAGTCTAGATTCTCCTGAAGAGTCCCTTTCTCTTCTGAGCCCTGCTTAACACATGTGTGCAGTAGGAGCCGTATTCATATCCTCAATGTTTGAGACAAAAAATACTCATGGATTTCTGAACAATGAGAGTAAAAGCATTAAGGTAACATGTTGTTCCTGCTTATATTTTGCACGCTTTACATAAACCTGTATTCCCTATGAGGGTTTGCTTTTTTCTGAATTAAACCTGAAATAAACATGTTTATCCATTGTTTGAATTAAATAACATTATAAGCTGTAACTGGTCAGTGAAATGCTAAACGTACAAAAAATTGGTATGTTCTGCTATTTCTAGCCACACCCCTGCCTCTGCCCACTGATCCAGTCTTCGGTTATTCCCGCCCCCTGATTCTCCACCCACAGTTCCCCTACTTTTTTTTCTCCACTTCGACCACTGCATGCACTGATGTCGCTACTCTGGTGGAAGTAAAGTTCATCATTGGGTGAGACAGGATCTACCCCAGATGTTGCGCACTAGCCTCTGAGGCCAAAAGCGTAAACTAGAGCTCTCTCGTTCAGAGCGGCAGTACCCTTTGGGTGGTGAAGCATTGTACCCATTTCACCAAAACACAGTGGGATGATGAAGTAGCCTGGTCCAGCCCTGCACCAATCCCGATTTTGTCTCTGCCTTCTTTCATTGATTCATCTTCCTCTTCATGATTATTGAGGGATATGTGAGCTTGTTTCGTGCTCACGACTGGTTCCACGGCTTTTGGATCCTCACATAAAGATGGGGCTCGATTACCCAAGAGTAGAGGTATGTTCACACTTGAAGCACATGTATGCGCGCGTAACATGTACCTTGAAGGCCATCCGGCAGTATCAATATAGTCCAGTGCCACCGAGACCTTTTAATAGGTTTTACCACCATATATGATAATGAATACCTCATAAAATCTTCAAGAATGCTAAACGCAGTTATGTCTTATGTTAGGCAGGCATAGTAAGGAATCTACAGTGGCAGATGGCATAGTATGAGGCATACACTTCCTTGTGAGTTTTGCGTCATCACACCCAGGGCCGGACTGGGAACCACAACCGGCCCTGGCAAAGTGCTCGGCCGCCCCTCACTTTTCCCCAAAAAAACTTTCCACAAAATCATACTCAGTCACCAATTCACATTATTCCAATTTCGACTGTAACATTATGACTAACATTTTTTTAAAACTATTTTACAAACATAATTTATACACCATGCTAATAAATAGCATCTTTCAAGCAATGCATTTATACGAAATTCCCTGTAGCGCCTTAACTGGACAGGAGGTATCATACCTATTATTTCATCTGGACTCTGCGTACACACCCGGTTGCTATAGGGAAATTTGTGAATGGTGAGGATTTGTCAATACAGACATTCTCCTGATATTTGTATCTCTGGTAGAAACATGTAATTTACTCCTTTTAATTTAGTTGATATGCCTAGATTTTTGCTTATTCTATATCCTTTCTTTGGGGCGAGCAGGAGTAAGAATGCCATCTTATTGGGTGCATCACTACACAATGGGACTAAGTGTGCTAGCTCTTCATATACACCTACAATCAGTGCTTAAGATGTACCACAAAATAATTGCCCAATGCTTTTCTTTGGAACCCACCACTAGCACTGGTTTTGATTCCACTTCTCATCTCTCTATGTCATTACCACCTGCTTCCGGTCTATTTATCGCACTCTGGCAGGTTTTTTACATTCTTGCTGTTTCTTTTTGTCACTGTTGTTCAATATTCGCCTTGCTTCTTCTTTCACCCTCTTCTCTCTCTTCTGCCTCTCTCTTTACAGCTCTGGATCAAAATCTGATGATTAAAAATAAATGCAGTCCCAAATATGAGCGCCCGCCACCGACAACTATGGGCACATCTATGCTTTTGATTTTTTCATATGCACCTCTGAATGTGCAGCCTATTGACTTGTGGAAAATCTGTAATTTGAGCACGAGTTCTCTCAGTGTCAAAGGAGGCAATGTGGCAAACCAGTCAATTATTTACCCACATTCAAATGCCGATTTGCCACTGTGTCTTTTTCATCTGTGATTCAGATTTCTTTGACAAACTGTCCTGAATGCATTGAGGTCTCGACAGAAAGTGGTGTCAAAATATGGAAACCAAAGGTATTTAGAAGAAGTTTCTAAATAATTGAATGATTTCTAATCTTTAGTACAATCAGAAAACAGAATTTCACATGATTAAATGAATGTTTTTAAATAGTTGGGGAAGGCTGTTTTAACAATTGAATAAAAAATGCTGATATAAAAATATATCTCTCATCTGCTTCCTGCACAAAGTGACTGTGTATCCTCCATAAATAACTTTTGGGTTCTAAAAAGGTCAACAGGTGATTCACAGATCGCCACTGTTGTAGATGGGGGCCAAATTATTGATTATCTGCCAAACAAATTTTCTGATAGCACGGTATTCATTTTATTATATTACCCTATTTGCGCCTTTCATTCTATAGAGTCCGAGGGCAGAACATATGAACCTCTGAGATTTTGGGGTTTTAGAGGGCTGACATGTTCTATATCATGTGCACATGCCACTGGTTTCCAGTTCAATAATTAATAAAGAAGATTTGCTTCTGCCTGCTCTCCTTCTATTGGATGATGCAAAATTTAAAATATAGAGGCAAAAACAGAAGGTTTATTAACGTATTGATATAAAGAGACCGATGAAAAAGGGAATATCCTACAGTGCTTACAACCATTTTCTCTTTTCCAGTGCTCCAGTACTCATCAAAATGTTCTCCTCTCCAGTTCACATTGAACATTGTTTTCACAATAAAAAGTAAGATAATGCAATCAGTTGATAACAATCATTTAACAAGTGAATTTCTGAAATGTGATCCACTTGAACACAGAAGCTGCACTGACCTTTATATTGAGGGTATGATGTTTTTTCACAAAATGTTTTGAAAAGGGCTGTGAGCATTCCTAAGAATTGCAAATTTGTACAAAAAAGGATGACAAATTAGAATCCCTGAATGAGAACATAGAACAAGAGTGGGTGAGCTTGGGGTTTGCGGCAGCTTAGTTAAGAAAGAGACCACTTGAAATGTGGTAGAGACTTCAGGTAGGCATAAATGCAGATTGTTTTAACACTACAATGGGTTGCGCGCTACTCACTCATAATATCTGTCCTCTATTTAGCCTTTCTTTGATGCATTTTATGCTGTATGGTCTGGTACCAATGATACCCTAATATACTTTCACAGTAAGGCTGCTCAATCGAACTAAAGATCACATATCGACTGTCTTTCTCAGCATCAATAACAATAAAACTTACACAGGTTCACGACTATTTTCTTGATCAAGAACACATTGACATGCCATAATCCTGTTAGTTTAATCTTGATACATATTTCTACCAATAGCCCTTTTGTAGCCGTTATGCACTGTTTGTACAGTTTTGCTCTAAAAAAAAAAAGAATGTTTATTACCACAACAACATACAGACAGCAGGTCTGAGTTTAATGCGTTAGCCATTAGAGGAAGGTGCATGAGAGGGAACCAGCAGGAGTGGTCAGCGAGGGCTTTATTTGGAAAGTAGTCTCTCGTGTAGCTCAATACAAGCATTGGAGGAGAGGTGGAAGGATACATCGAAACCGCGAGTAGTATTAGATGATCTGGGCATAGCTAAGACATGATTGACAATGTTTCAAGCTTATGGCTGAAAGAGGCTGGTCAAAGAAAGCCAATGGTTGAAAAGGGTAGACCCAAAGCTAACTATTAGTATATCGTTAGCAATTCTTCTGTTATGACAAATGCACTTCTATGTCACAGTGTGATTATTCAAACAGCAGACTAGTTTTTCTTCTATATCTACACAGCAGTTGGGATCACCTTCACAGCCTTGTAGGGTTATGGCCAACATTACAGAATCTGTTATTTGAGGCCCATTTTCTTATAGGTCTGGATAGAAGCAACAACACTGTACTCTTTATTATCTAGAGGTGCAGTGCAAGTCTGAACTCCTTTCCAGCGGGTTTAAGAACTGTGACAGGTTACTTGGCTTTTCTTGGATCATTGTAAATGATGCTCTTTATTTTGGAATGCTAAAGCAAATTTTATGATCGTATAATTTTTGCTGCAGTTGGAATTATTGTCACTCCGATTTTATTATTTAACCGGATTATGTATTTGTTGTATTTATATTTCAACACTCACGCGCAGAACTATCCTACACTTTATGTAAATTGTGCACGTTACGTAGAATAAAAAACAAAAATTCTCAGCTTCAGAGTGCTTCTCCGTGATTTCATAAAGCCAGCCGAGGTTTACAAATAGGCTTATAAAAAGTCCCAACCCGCCTCTGGGTTTCTCCTCCTTCAGTGTCAGGACTTCATGAATGGTGTTGCCCTGGCTACAAAGCCTCGAATCAGCATGCCTTTCACAGTGCAACATGATTGGCTTCTTCTGGGCAAATGACATTGGACAGCGACACCTGAGGCCACAGTCCAATCTGAACAACTTGACCTACACTTAACCGACATCTGGCACCGCCAGGACTTAATGGAGCTCTCCTAAATTTCCGCACGCATCAACAGTGCTTTCTGCAGTCCAAAATTAGCAAACAAAAACCATCAAATTAAGCTTCACCACGGTCTTCAAAAAAATCTGCTTGGTTCGTGTTTTGGGAATGAGAGTCTGCACAGCTATGATGCCCTGAATTTAGCAGAAGCAATGAAAGACGGCCGGCTCCTGTCTAAGAAGCAATCATATTTATTACATTCTGAATTTTCGGAGTAAACCTGGAAGGCAGCAGAATGTAAATTGCTTTTTTTCAAACTATGATCAATGTAGTCCCTATAAAGCAGAGCCTCGGTGGCTCTTTTGATTAATTTTACTAAATTAGCATAAATGAATTAAAAGAAATACAGAATACTTCGGGATCATGCCAGAAAAAACACACACAGAACCAGGCATCTGATCCCCAGTACAGCAACAGAAAATCACATTTTTGGGTGAGGTTGGAGTCAGGGCCGTTTCTAGGTGTTTTGCCGCCCTAGGTGAGAATTGAAAAATGCCGCCCCTCCCTTTTACTACCATCACTCTCCCCCCCCCCCCCCCCCCCACGCCATCCAGGCTTGAAGAATCAATTAACAGGTGAGGCTTGTGAGTACCAAGGAACATCACTCCGTTTCTATGCATGCTGATAAGCAGGTGACGCAACCCAGATATAGTGTACCGAATTCACCCACCATAACTGGAATGCACTTTATTTTATTGAATGGGCAATCACTGAACTACAAATACAGGGCCCTACGACGTGGATGCGTGTTCGTGCAGGGCACAGATGTGTGTTTGTTTTTAGGTGAATTTATTGTGACTTTTAAGCTGGGGACCAGGTTGGAGTCTGGCGGGAGGCTCAATCATCCTGTGAATATGGGCAAATCACTGAGGGGCAGATTTACAATTACTGGCGCATCCCTGCATATCGGCAGGGATGCGCCAGTAATTGTGCGCCGCAGCTCCGCCACCCTTGATGCGCTGCATTTACAATGTGGCGCACCATGGGGCAAAAACGGCACAGATGCGCCACGCATCTGTGCCGTAAAAGCGGCGCATTGCTGGAGTTGCGTCTCAAGCAGAGACAGACTTACCTAAAAAGTGGATATGTCTGAATTTGGAGTAGTTGCAAAACATGTCCTAATGAAAACGACAAAACCATAATTTAGAATGAAGAATTGTTATGCCATATCACCAGTAAAGTCCAGCTAATAAGACTGCACCTGGCTATTACCTTAGTGCTTGTGGACGATCAATTTGTCTGCTTGAATGAAAGTACTGTCCTATGATCATAAAATGATGACTGTGTGCCCTGCTGCTAAGTCTCCAAACGATAAAGCTCAAGGATGTGAGTCTGCAACAAAGGTAAAAGCAAAAGTGAAACAGAATCTAGCCTAGAGCCTTACAAAGAAAAATTAGGCAATAACAAAAGTGACCTCTGAAAAACTATTACCTTTCTGAGACTTATTGGGAATCCTAAATATGAAACACGTTATCCCGCTGGCTGGTTTAAAAAATAGGGTAATTCCTTGATGAGGCCCACTGCAAAATGTATAACCTATTTCTCATAAAAATGGTTCTTCCTTTTTCGAGCCTGTAACGCCAAACATAAGCAAACGGAGGTCATGAGATTATTATATATACCTAAAATTTTCAGAGACACCATACGTATGCAAATGCAATACAGCTGGATCAATTGCTATAAAGTTTCCTATTGTGTAGTCTACACATATGAAGATATCTAGAAATGACACTCTATATGTCGCAGCCGTTAAAATGTAATAAAGATACCTACTCAATGTTATGCACAAAAGCATACAGGGATGTTTAATGGTTCAACACTCCAACCCCAAAGTTGCTCTGTGCCTGTGCCGAGATAAGATGGAAAACTGCACGTAAACCATATGTACAAGCAAAGTAGTGGAAGCAAAACTTTGCTTCCTAAAAACACCCATGCATGGGTTCCTCACTGGAAAAACTAATTAAGCACAAAGGCTCACATACTAGACTGTGCCGAGAGATAATATGTTGGAAAACTGCCTACCAGCTATGTGCTCAAGCGTAGTGATAGAAGCAAAACTTTGTTTACCGAGGCTGCCAAACATTAGCCACTCACTTGAAATGCTCGTAGGGCACAATACCCCCAAAGTTACTTTTAAACATAATAGGAGCATCCTGAAAACTCGATAAAAATTGCACATGCGAGCGTAGTGATAGAAGCAAAACTTTGTTTACCGAGGCTGCCAAACATTAGCCCCTCACTCGAAATGCTCGTAAAGCACCATACCCCCAAAGTTGCTTTTAAACATGATGAGAGCGACCTGAAAGCTCGATATAAATTGTATATGCGAGCAAAAAGCGAGCGCACCCTAAAGGCCCAGTTCCTACCTGTGTCTCGAATGTAATGAATCTCTTAAGAGATCAACTGACACGTCGATGTCCGCGCTGACTGTTCATGTAAAGAGAAAACTTCATGTTTTGCCTACAGCTAAATACGTTTTGTCCTTTAGATATATTCATTTTCAACAGTTCGAAAGACATCTTGGTTTGTTCATATCATAAACAGCTTATTGACAGACACTGTACAAAAAACACAACTCTATTAAATAAAAGGCACACAAACGACCGTGCAGAGTTTTGGTGTCTGCATCCTGTGTCGCCCCTTTTAAAGTCTTCGTCAACTAAATTATGGTTTTCAGAAGCACTTTCTCTAACAAGCATGGCTACATGCGTGGCTGGTTACAAATGAACCAGCCTGGGTCAGTACAAACTCATGTTTTTGCCGCCCTCCCCCTTTTGCTTCCCTAGGCGGCTGCCTAGTCCTGCCTAATGGTAGAAACGGCCCTGGTGCCAAAGTCTTCAGAAGGGATCGAAGTTTCTGTGTCAGAACACGGAGATTCCCCAGCATAGTACAATATAGTGGCCAGGCTCCAGTAACTGGAGCAAGTCCATTGGCAATGCAACACCCCATCCAGTGGGCCTGCACTCAGACAGCATCTACCCTCCCAGAGCAACCCATGCCAATATAACTCGGCAGCTCACACAGACACATAATACCGTACACAGTAGTGCCCGCCTGCTCTCATGGGGGATCTTGTTAAAGCTTCTACAATATAAGGCAGGTAGGTGCAGTAGCGGCGCGTGGACGGAGTGCTGCGGGCGGTGGGGCGCGTCGGGGAGGGGCAGGGTGGGGGGTAGTGGAGTCCGACATACGACGGACAGGAGTGAGGTAAGTAATTAAATAAATAAAACAATTTACCTTGCGCGCTGCATCGCCGAGTTAGCGATGCAGCCCGCACAAGGTACAATTATTTATTTATTTAATTAATTACCTTACTCCTGTCCGTCGTATGTCGGGCTCCACTACCCCCCCTCCCAGCCCCCCCCTCTACTGCCCCAGAGCACTCCCTCGGCGAGCCGCCACTGCTTTGAGAGAATTCTGATGAGTTTGAAGGGGGTAATATATCTAAAGTACTCACTGTAAAACCAAAAATACTACAAATTCACAGATACAAAACAAAATGTGCTTTCTCATTTGTCAGTAAAACAATCAATCATGAAAAACGGACTAAAAATGCGGAAAGTCCTAGTAGGGAGGACAGGTCATTCCAGGAAAAAGGGCCCGTGTTGTTGCTTCTTTAGTGGACCTTAATCGCCTAGGTGAGGATGATGTCCGAGAGCCAGGTAATCTTATGTGGGGCGTCGGGGGAGGGAGGGATGGAGGTGAGAGGAAGGCAAATCCCATTAGTAGAAAGAAAAAGAGGGAAAGAAAAAGGCTTTGATGGGAATATTATAAATAGTTCTGAAATCTGCCTGACAATTCATTATTTATTAAAAAGGGAGTGTGCCCTGCAATGGAGAGCATATGCAAATGTACTCACACGTTATTTCCAGAGCGCTCTAACATTAGGAGCAGGGTTAGTGACTGAGGTCATTACAAATGTAAGAATTATTCAACCGAAATCGTGTACTTATCTAATCATATTCATTGCGTTTAGGAATTATCATACACCAGTAATGTTCCTACATATTTTCTCCAAGCAAATAGTCCCTGTTTCCCCATAAATAGAATATTTTCAACACAGTGAAAGATTATGAAGCGAGAATAGCATTTGAGTTTCTGGGAAAAGATATAGCAAAGACGCCTTGTCACATGTCCCTGCCACGTCACTAAATTAACACGCTTAAGTACTTACTCTGTGAAATAGGATTTGCAGTTTCTGAAAGGCAACACCATATGCCACATTGTAAACACACAACCTTGTTTAGTGGGGCCTAGGGAGAGATTTCTATTTATTGCGCCTGATCGCCCTGGGAGAACATGGTTGGTCACTGAGATTCTTGAAGCTGTAAACATCTTCCCCTGGTGTGTTTTCCTGAAAACAGATTACCTATATCAGTGAGTGAGGTACTGTGTAGAGGTCTGAGTGGGTCAGTGAATGTGAACTCATATCAGGGATGGACTGGGAACCCAAAGCAGCCCTGGCAATTTGTAGAACCAGCCACCACACGCCCCAGTGGGGGCAGGGGCGGGGGCAAGTGTAAAGTACTGCTGCTTTTGTTACTGGGGCCGATATTACAGCACCGCTGGAAAACTAGGCCCCAGGAACAAAAAACTGGCCCCCACTGCTGCAAAACCTGCCCCACTGCTGCAAACCCTGCCCCCATCCTTCCAGCCTCCCAGGAAAAGGCCCGATGCCCGCTACGGCCAGTCAAGCCCTGACTCTTACTTAGCACCTCTAGGAATTGAGTTATCTCAAGGCGGTCATGTAGTTTGGGTCATAGTGCATGTGAAGAAACTGCTACTCCAGAACATAAGGGGAAAGATAAAGAGACACTGAGTCCTTAAAGGCATTTGCACCCTGAAATGGAAACTGTTTTTAGAATGTTTACTAGACATCCCTGGGCAGATCAGAATCGTCTTCCCATATCTTAGGGGGGGGGGGGGGTGATACCCAAAGCTACTTTGGGACTTCTAAGAAGTACACCAGGCAAAGATGCTGGCAGCGAGCCATGCAGAGATTTGTTGTTTCTTCAATGAATTGGGCAGAAGATGCTCCAGCGAGGGACAACAGTGGAGGTAGAATTGGACACAGAAACAAGGAGAACTAACCTCTAGGGTCATAAGGAGACTGCATGGCGAGTCTGGCAATCCGAATGGCTAGTATATTTGGCAGGGTCAGTCAACTGATATATGAAGTGAAGTTGCGCCTCGTATGCTGTGTGACCCACAAGCTTTACCAGACCCTTTATCTGGAGAAGACCTCTTACCAGTCTAAGTGAAATATGACTTCTGGAACCCCAAAACTCACACTGAAATTCATACACCTTACTCCGGTGTCCGGCACATATTGTGGGAAGGCTCTCAATTGATCCCCATAAATACACAGCATATTGCCCTGCCGGAAACTACTCAAAATCTAGCCAGTTCTGAAACCTGTATACCCTTCACTTGAAATTACCCATAGACAAAGTTCATGGGTGCCATGTTCCGCTGACATAAATATAATGTATATTTGTAGTGTGCTGGACTCTGCCTCTCCGAACTTTGAAAGGCAAGAGCTTTAGCATTCCCTTAAAAGTAATGCTCAGTCCCACCAACCACATGCCTTAGGCTATATCGAAAATGCTGAGACATAGGTGAAAATTAAAACTTTGCTCTTGAAGCCTGGAAATTTGTGAAACTTCACCTCAGCTAAGCCTGGTGATATTTTATTACTTCATAAATTAAAGGTTTTCCTGCAAAAGGCTCACACAACTGGTTGCTGCAACTGCCCCCCCTTCCTCCCCATTAATGAGACTTCTTGCTGCTGTAAAATAAAATGTGGACTAAGAGACTGGGAGTGGGGAAGGGGAGGGGGAATGGCCAGGAAAGGGGGTGGAGGCTGAAGCTATGTTTTACAGGGTGGGGTATAAGGAGAGCTTGCCTAAAGGGATTTTGGCACAGAGGGAGGGTGAAGGCCTAACAGAGCATGGACGACGGGAGGAGCAGAAGTGGAGCAAGCGATGTACTGTTGGGTACAGTCACCAATTGGACATGCCTGCTGAATGGTGCCAGTCCACCTATTGCCCCTGCCACCCCTCATGGCAGCATGAAATGTTGCCAGCTGCCACAAAGGGCCCACTGTTTAAATACATAACAACTTCACAAGCTTCACACATCATAAAGATTGCAAGTTTTGTTTAAAAGGTGGGTGAAGGTGTGAGACAATGGATCTTGTAACATTACAAGTCCCGTTAACGCTTAAAAGGTATAAACAGGAGTTGCAAGCCATCACCACTGTATTAAGAAGAAAAACAAAGGTTACATTTGTGTAGTACTCATACTATTTTATTAACGTGTGAAATTGCACAATGTATTACGATGCTAACACAACTCATGTGTCATTGATCTGCTATTGTCCTAATAAAATGCTAGGGGCCTGATTAGGAGTAGGTAGGTTAATTCTGACACGTGCATTAATCCCTGTTTACACAGCGGTCGTAATTACAAGTGTGGCTTTATTTAACACATCAGAGAACTATCAGATGCGTTAAATAACAACTATTGTTAAATTTCAGTAGGTCAAACGTGTCAAAATGTAACAAGGTAAATTGTACAGTATTTACCATAACATGTGGACTTTGGTGCATTAAGCACCAAACTGCATGTTATTCCCCACAAACTTGTCATAGGTGTTATTTATCATGCACAATAAATAACGTACTCTGTGGTATTGTTATTTATCATATGCAATAAATAACATCTAAACTCGTGATCAGGGGCTGAATAAAGGTATGTTATGAAGACACCAAACTCTTGCCACGGCCACAACTTTAATCTAAAAGGAAACCAGCAAACATGCAGTCTCAAGACCAACTTCAGGTAATCATCTGACACAAGAACCCAACAAACATTCTATGCTTTGGAAAGCCACTCCCTCCCTGCTCTGGCCAGCCCCGCCCGCCCTAACCTGGCTCTGAGTCGACAGTGAAAAATAAAATGATAATAACGCCATGTTATTCATTTTCTTTTTCTTGCGCTGCTCAAAGAGCAGTAGGGCAACGCTCCACCGCCTTAGTGGAGTAGTTGCCCCTGCTAGCCATCCCCTCACACCTTGCCATACCAGTTACTCGCCATGACAACAAAACATTTCGTACTTTTCCCATTTTATCTTGAAAATGTAGTCTGAATTTCAGACCCAAACTCCAGAATATTAAGGCCACATTATAGATTTTTTTATGCAAAAAGCCAGAGTATTTCAAAGATCATACAATTCTGTGGCATTAGCTAAAGGTCTGTCATGCAGATTGGGCGGGCCTTCAAAGTTAATCGGGCAATGCTAAAAAAGAATTTATCCTTTCAAAGCTTTGACAAGATCTATGGAAAAGACATATGCCAGGCCTAACGTGATGGTAGACTTACTCAGAATAGATCCTTTCTGGTATGGTGTAAAACCATTTAGTAGCTTTGGAATTTTTTAATAATATAAATGGAAAGCTAGGTTTGTGAATGTTGACAAATGTTGGGATAGCAAACTACATCTCAAATCATAAACTAGTCTTTTTACTCTAGTCCATTTATTCTCACAGTGTGAAATCACCAGTGACATCATTGATGTGATTAGTGGATTTCATTTGTGACATCATGTGTGAAATCATGAGCAGTTTATTGGGTAGGGAATTATGGTTACATTCATATGTTTAGCAGCCCATGTTCTTTAAAGGAACAGCTGCTGCTTTAAAACATATTTTAAAAAAGCTTCCTGTTGGGGAACACACCTTGGAGGAGTAGACAGCGGTAAAAAGTACCACCTGCTCTCCTCAAGTCCCCCATGCTGCCTAAGACAATTCCCAAAGGAGAAGTAAGTTATCAATGATTTGTGACCGCAATTGCATATGCAAACTATTGATATGTCTTAATAAGGGGACGCCCTTTTCATGACCCCTTGTAATAGTGATTTAGAATAAGTCACTCAACCAATTTAGCTACAACCAAGCAGAGCAGGAGGAGGTGAAGTGGGGAGGTTCTGTGGAACCACTTTCACATTTAGCTACATCAGACTGAAACAGATGGACATTTGTTTCAAAATCTGGAGATCACTGGCCAAAAGGAACGTTGTGAGCTTCAACTGGAATAAAATTGAATCCCAGAAGTTCTTGAATGCCTGTGCACATGAAAACTTCAATGCTGCGATTCGTGAATGTGATTTCAAGTCAATAAAACCCCATAAACAGCAATACAATATTTGAAAACAACAAAATATGAAAGGGAACACATACAGACATTTAAAAAAAACATTAAATCTGTGGTATGTGAAAAAATAAGAAGTGTAGTTGTTGTTCATCACTCTTTTAAAATGTGAAGATCTCTTTTTCCTGTACTTCTGTGTAGGTAAACGTTTGGAGAATTTTCTTAGATCAGAAATTGAGTTTCTTGGAGCTGAGGGGAAGGGAAAAGACACTCCACCAACTTCACTTCTCTTAGCAGACGCAGAGGAGCAGCAGTTTTGTGTGACACACTTGGATAACAAAGCCCAAATTGCCCATCCTGCTCCATGATGCCCTATTTATTTAGATTTTTTATTTCAAGCTGTAAGAGGGTGAGAAACAGCTGAAAACCAAGATAGATACATGCAATTTTACTGATCAGTCACTATTAGGGTACTGGATCAGAATTAGCAGTGATATTTGAAAACACACTTCTAAAGACGATACAAAGTGCAAGTGTCACACCAGTAGAAACCCTGAAGGTGCTGCTGTCCAGTGGCGTAGCTAGACCATTTGCCGCCCGTGGCGGGAGCAGGCAGCAGTGGGTGGGGTGGGGGTGCTTTCTGCATTTGCCGCCCCGCGACTCCGCAGGTAGGAGCCTGGGCGGCCTAAAAAGCAGTATAAGGGAGTAAACCAATGTATGCATCACTGTCAACACTGGGTTGCAATTTCCTTGAATTCCTTCATCGATTTCATCAATGGTTTATTTGGTGATATGATGTGATTTTTGGTATTCGTAAGTGATATAATTTGTAAGCAGGTTATTGTGTATGGAATTATAGTTCCCTTGAGCACCACAGATGTTTAATTTCAGTGTTTTTTAAAAAAGTATTATCAGATTTTTGGGTATAATGAACTGCTTATAATCTCAACTATGAGAGCTGAGTGGTATAGCCAAACACAACAAGACTTCTCCCATAGGAGTGTTGGGTACTCGCGATTAAAGCATAGTCACAGAACATTCCAGAGTACCCGCCAAATCATATATGTGTTGCTGCATTGAGAGCAGGGCCTGGCTGTAGACATAACTTTCCCTCAACAACGTTTTGTAAAGAATGTTTTTGGTTTTATAATCATGTTCATCAGGCCCTTCCCAAAACAATGCAATACTGTGAATTAGGTCAGGAAAAGCAAGCAGTGTGCACCGGGTAGGCATGGGCGGAAAATCCGTTCCGCTCGCGGATTTTGCGGATTTTCGGGAAATCCGCAATCCGCGAGCTTTGCGAATTTCCCGCAAAATCCGCAAATCCGCGAGCAGCGGATTTTGCTCGCACTGCTCGCACTGTTCGCGTGAGTTCGCGCCCCGCGAATAAGTGCAAAATTGCAGAAATACGATCTTAGCAAAACTGAAAGTAACTACTTACCAGGTTCAAAAGTTCAGGCTCATCATTAGTAGCCATTTCCTGTAGTGCTTCCTGAGGGGCCCCTCCAGAGTTCAGTTGCCAGTTGAAACTATTATGTGACCCTGCTCTGAACCTCAGAATAGTTACACATATGCCACAAAGGTCCTGAATTACAGCTAAGGGAGACAAGCAGGAGCCAGGCTGGAAGTTAAAATCCATTAATCAGCCCCTAATTCATTATTGTCAGTTGGGGCAGGGCAGGTGTTGTAACTAATTTTGCAACAATGAAAGCACTTAGCAAGTGCAAAAGATCACTAATCAGGGCGCACTAAGGAAGCAGGTGCCAGCTAAAAAAATATTCTGTGACACATTAATCAGCCCCAAATTAATTCAGGTCACTTGAGGCAGGGAAGGTGTGCTTTGCTTTGCCGAAAATAATGTACACTGGACAACCAGAGGGTGTGGTGATGAAACAGAGGGTGGCATGGGTGGGCCAGAGGGTGGCATGAGTAGTCAGAGAGTGGCAGTGGTGACAGAGAGTGGCAGTGATGAAGAAGAGTGTCCCAAACAGGCTGGACACGTAGAAACAACAAGTTCGCGAAACTTGCGACCCGACAGGTAAGTTCGCAATTTGCGAAAGTGTACAAAACCCTCGCGAACTGGCAGAAACACGGGCGAACACAAAAAAAAAAAATCCGCAAATTCGCGGGAATTCGCGGATTTTGCGGATTGCGAATCCGCAAATCCGCAAAATTCGCGAACGCGAGATCCGCAAAATTCGCTCATGCTTAGCACCGGGTTATGGCTTTGGTGATGCCATGTACCCAAACCCCTCACACATGATGCCTTCAATTGTGCATAGCAGGCTCATGGTGTAAATCCCTGAATGCATGCACTTCACTCCAAAATGTATGGCTGTGCACAATGATGGCTGAAACAGGGCTAAGGCCTTTTGCCCTTCCTAGAGTCCTATTGTCATAGCCTAAGATGATGTGAAAGAGGTTCTGGGTGCTGGCCTTGGCTTTATTAATGACCCTCCACCAAGCCCCATGTCCATGAGACCCACTGTGCACAGTCTCGGGCTTTTAGCTGTGTCACTGCAGTCTGGGCATATGGCATGGCCTTACCTATCGAATAAGCTTTGCACAACCTTTGGAAATAAGTAAGACCACAGAACCAAACAGATATATTATGACTAACAACAAATAATCGAATCAGATATCTATGAAAATAGGTACATTGAAATATCATTTGAACTGATCCTGATAGCATGTCGAATAACACCAATGATGATGTATAGAAAATCAAAATCACTAAAGCATGATGTTGTGAACAACCACACAGTGACTAAAGACGGGGAAAGGCCAGAAGGGTAGGAACACCACAAAATAGTTTATGGACATGGAACAATTACAAGGCTTGCAACAATGACAGAAAATTGATACGCCTGGGCGGAGGTCTGCTACGCGGAACTCTGCGAAGTGCCGAAAAAACTCTGCCACGCTCCAAGGAGTTCTGCAAGCAGCAGACTGCGGTAACTTGCGCTGCTTATGCTGATTTTTAGCATTGGGAGTTTGGCCGTCACTGTAAAGTCAGCGTGAAAAGCACCACACACAGCACAGGAGGATGCAGCTTTTTCTGCCACTTGAGTGGATGTTCTATTTGAGCTGCAGCTTCCTCAATGTGAGTGGCAGGTTTCTCAACGCAAGCAGCAGCGACCTGCCGCGTCCGCCTGCACTGAGAAATCTCACAGGGAGGGAGTCTAGCATATGATTTTCCATGCTCATGCTTTCCAACTTAACGTCGATGATCTGCGCGAGTGGAAAAACTCAGCTCCATGCCTCCTCGCTCAGTTTTTCAGAGCTCTGTAGTCTGCGCTCTCTCGGGAGTGGGCAGAACTCCGCAAACTTTGCCAATGGAGTGGAATCATTGCCAACCCCTAAAAAATTACCTAAAAATCTTATTTGAAATCTGGTACAAAAAAGGTTGATAATAAAACCACCGCCAACCCCTAAAAATTTACCTAAAAATCTTATTTGAAATCTGGTACAAAAAAAGTTGATAATAAAACCACCGCCAACCCCCAAAAAATTACCTAAAAATCTTATTTGAAATCTGGTACAAGAAAGGTTGATAATAAAACCACGAGTAGCACCAATAATATAGGTCCTTGAATATCCGTGCAAAAGGGACTACATTAGTAGTACCCCGTGATTATGGAGCATGGTAATGCAATAACAAAATTTTTTTTTATAATCACCCAATAGCAAGACATGCTCAAATTGGGCAGTCAGAAAATGAGCAGCTGCTGATCTTCCATTGAGTGGAACACGTCATGAAGAATGACTGTAGCTAGATAAAGAAAGAACATTATGTCAAAGTGCAAGTACTTGGTAAAACCTACATATAAAGTTACAGCTTGGAAATACTCTATAAGAGGAATTATAACTACGTTCTGGATAGAATCCTATGAGAAAATTGTGAATAATAAAGTCATGTTAGAAGGATAAAGATGGGTAGCATCTCCTTTGTTAGGTTTGTTTGTAAATTGGCTAGAAGATATACATTATTGAAGCTGTGATAGTACCTGTATATTTACAGATTCTACATAGGAAAAGCCCATTTTGTGATGTAATAACTTTACTTGTAATTTTCAAAAGTGCACCAAAATGTAAAAAAAAAATCACTTTTCCATCATCCTTTAAATTTTTAAGCAGATTGGCCAAGGGAAATACATACTCAAACTAAACACTTACGTCCTCGAGAGAGAATGTTCGACGTGAATTAGATGAAAGAGAAACAATGAGTCAAAACTGATGACACCTCTTGTGATTAATCTGAACACCTACTGCTACCTCATGTTAAAGTGAACTTATACCATTATCTCTTCCTGAAACCATATAACCTACTACCTCTTATGTACGACGAAAATGACTATGTTAATATCTCATGCTTTATAGTACGATATAATGTAATAGATAACCTCTCGAATGGAAGGTAGTTATTTATGCATTCACTAAAGCCTTATTATTATCTACCGCATACCTTATATGCTGTTTAATGGACTACATTTGATTCATTTGCGTATCTTACCTCTATGTAAAGCGCTCTGATACCCACGGGTCTTGTTCGCGCTATATAAAACTTTTCAATAAATAAATAATAAATTTGTTAAGGTGGTTTGAGAAACTTGAATTTCTACTTTTTAGCTCCCCATGTCGAGTTAAACATTTTGATCCACCTGCCAATGTGTGAGGTTGCACGTTGCATGCAGAGGGGTAACGCAAAATGAAGGGGGTCCCTGCAACATTCGCTGACTGGCCTTTGAGACTCCCATATCTTACGAGCATTCATAGCTTTAGCCTGGAGAGGGGCAGGGGACCATCTGCACCACAGCGGCTGCAAGGGCCTGTGTTAAACCCCTGGTTGCATGATCATGGACTTGCATGAAGTCTGCTGACATCATCCTGTGGGAAGTTAGAGAGGCATAGAGGCAATATGCACATATTTTTGGCCTTAGCAAATTTATGGGCAAATGACATTACTGCAGCTCGACTCTACACCCTACCCATTTCTCAAGCCTTTCCACTGGTACCAGTATACAGGAAACATGGATATGCAATGTCTCTTGTAAAAGTTGCCATTTGTACATGGTGGTATTGCATGCAGCCCGGAAAAGTTATTTTTAACTGCTTACAACGTTGGCCGCCATGATGAATTAACACAAAACATCCAGAAAACAACCTATGTTCACTTAATTCTGATTATATTAAGTTGAAAGCACATTGATCGAGGGTAAAAGTGGTAGGGATTGCCAAAAGTTGGAGTTTTCCATCATATACCAGTGTGAATTATTGATAAGCAAGAATACAGGGTGCAAGGGAATGCTCTCAGTGCATGTCTGAGTGCCACATTCTATCATCGTTTTCCACTGGGAGTGCTTAAATGTCTTGTTTAGGACATACAAAGGGGTGGCTATTGGGCACACAGTTGGCAGAGTACCATGTCATCAGTCAGTACTTCCTGGCACAAACCGAATGTCCTTTTCCTGTGGGAATTGGAGTGCGGTACTTGGTTTTATAAATGACAACATGACATTTTATGAGAAGGGTGATAGTTACATAGCTCAGCATAAATTCCATATTTCAACTCATGTGAAATGCACTCCTATCTTAATATACACAAGCCCATATATGGTATTGATGGCCATGTTGACTCATGCATATTTGCCTAACTCTGTATGTAAATAATGTCAGCAATAAATATGCGTCAAGTACGTTGATAGGAAAATAATACTTAGATTCCTAGCCTATATTGCCTTAATAAAACCTTTTTTTTAAAAACATATATTTCATTCCTTCTTACAAACATCCTAAAATTCTGGAATCCTCTTGGTACAAACACTTTCCAAAGACCAACTGAAATATAAGCATGCTTTACACATCTAGTCAATTTTGCTACTCAGGGAAATTTACGCACGTTTACAAAATGAGGTCTTCTGTTCATAGGTGTACATCACGCCTGTAAAATGCTTTGTAAATCAGCTTCTATACACCTGCACATTGAGCTCATCATTAAAGGCTTGGATCTTTCCTGCAAGTGCACGCTTGTTGAATTTCTAGATCATTTGACGTTTATGCACCTTATTCAGTGTCTAATTTGAGCTGGTGGTTTACGGTACTCGGCACTGACAATTAATTGTCAACACCGGCACTAATGGCAGTCTGACGCATGGAAGCGCAGTTATTCTAATTTATTAGATTAGCACAACACCAGTTGTTTATTAATTCAATATGCATTAAAATGACTGATACCTGCCGCCCAAGCCATTTGCATAGCTCTGGGGGCCCGAAATAGTCCCAGTTGTCACACTTGCAAGTGTGTGATGGGAGTAGGTGTGTCAGTACTGTCATTGGCAGGCCTGGCAGGTGCAATGGATAGTCCAAGCTGCTGTGACCTCTTGATGATGGCCCCCACAATTTTTTTATTTTTATTTTACAAATTAAGTACTGACCTTATTTATATTTTCATTTAACAGAAATTTATTGAAAATGTTATATCTTACATATAGGTAAAATCATATTTAAAATTTTCAGTAACAGAAATGTATTGAATTTATTGAAAACCTTACATTTTATATATAGTTAAATATAATATGATGACTATGTAGACTTGCGGTAGAATGTAAACGGGTGTGACTGTGTAGTAAACAACTTACTGTTTACTTAAAAAAAAAGGTTGACATTTTAAATGATGATTAAACTGAGCCAGACCTCAAATGGATGACAAATGTTAAACATTGAGCGAGCTGCTAAATCCGCAAGACTGATATTTATGAGTCCACAACATGCGTGGCTTCTCTAGTTTATATCACTTTGTGAAAACACGACCTGCAGCTGTGTTAATTAATACAAAATATCACATTTGATTAACAGTGGTGTAGTAATTACCAAAATCTCGGACCAATCTGTTAACTAGTCAGCAAAGCAAGATGAATGAAAGCAAAGAGTCAAACAGATTAAGATGTGCCCAGGGGAAGAGACTGCAATGGCACTAACAACAGCCTGCCCTGAACCACAAGCCGTTATACACGAGGGCTGCAAAAAACAAAATCTATCATCCCCTGCCCCTTAATGTGGAGGCAATGGCTTCGGGGAACTCTGCCGACATTAGCGCTTCAAAGGCTCAGCTTAAAATGGAATATGTTGTTTCTGATTTCCCATTTCTCGAATGTTCTAACTAAAGCTCGGGGCTCTGTTCAGCAGTTCATTTGGGAAGGGGGGTCTGAAATAAATGAAAACGGTTCGGGGGGGTTGGTTGGGGGGCGTTGTGTGGGTGGAAAGAGGACGGGTAACAGATTAACATACCTTTCCATAAAATGGGATAGACTAGCCTTTTCTTGCAGAAGGACAAATCAGAAGAGACGGCTAGAGATTTCACGACTGGCCGGTTGGTATAGAGTGGGCCACATGACAGGAGGTGGCTCCAGCCGTACCATTCTTTGCCCCTCAGTAGGAATGATCAATTATAAAATTCAAATCATAAATCATTTAATTTGAGTTCTGTTTATTCCATTTTAATGTTTGACGCCCTTGTTCTGGGTGCCATGTTTAGTTCCAGGAGGGCATGATGCAAACTTCGAAATGAACAAGAACTTGTTTTATGGGATATTCACAAGGACTTATGTCCGATTTATCTCCACCTTAAGCCATCAAATGTGGAGATACATTTAACACCCCATTCACAAGCTGGTGCAAACTGCAGACAATGCCAGTATTCCTGCGATAACTACCCCAAAATTCATCTCCACAATGGACACCACCAACTAACCCTAATGAGATGCAGAGTAGGCCTTCCCATGCAAAAACACACACAAAAAACCACACCACTTTCCCAACGAACAGCCAGATCTACGATGCGAGTCAAAACCATGCGATAAGCCGCAGTAGCAGCAGGTGTTTAACACCTGCCTCCTGCAGGTGTTAATCCAGCCGACTGTTCCCATGAGGCACAGGGTCAGACTGATTTGCATATAGCCATGTCTGAACTGGGGTGGCAGAGTGGGCTAAAGAACGGTGATGGATTAAACCCAGATCAGTTGACTGGGTGTGAGGGTTTGATTGATTCAGATGCTCCGTCCATCACCACCCCCTTTTGTACCGCTTTTGGCCGCCATAAGTGTGGCAGGGTATGCTCAGACGTGAGTCCCTTGCTCACTTTGCCACTGGATTCAAGCAAGCCGGGCTGAAGACGGCTGGAATGCCAGAAACCGGTCCTCGGAAGCTTGTTTCCGGTCCAGGGAAGACATGGCTTGGCAGTTCGGGCTGGACTGTTCCCATGAGGCACAGGGTCAGACTGATTTGCATATAGCCATGTCTGAACTGGGGTGGCAGAGTGGGCTAAAGAACGGTGATGGATTAAACCCAGATCTTTTGACTGGGTGTGAGGGTTTGATTGATTCAGATGCTCCGTCCATCACCACCCCCTTTTGGACAGCTTTTGGCCGCCACAAGTGTGGCAGGGTATGCTCAGACGTGAGTCCCTTGCTCACTTTGCCACTGGATTCAAGAAAGCCGGGCTGAAGATGGCTGGAATGCCAGAAAACGGTCCTCAGAAGCTTGTTTCCGGTCCAGGGAAGACATGGCTTGGCAGTTCGGGCTGGACTGTTCCCATGAGGCACAGGGTCAGACTGATTTGCATATAGCCATGTCTGAACTGGGGTGGCAGAGTGGGCTAAACAATGGTGATGGATTAAACCCAGATCTTTTGACTGGGTGTGAGGGTTTGATTGATTCAGATGCTCCGTCCATCACCACCCCCTTTTGGACCGCTTTTGGCCGCCACAAGTGTGGCAGGGTATGCTCAGACGTGAGTCCCTTGCTCACTTTGCCACTGGATTCAAGCAAGCCGGGCTGAAGACGGCTGGAATGACAGAAACCGGTCCTCGGAAGCTTGTTTCCGGTACAGGGAAGACAGGGCTTGGCAGTTCGGGCTGGACTGTTCCCATGAGGCACAGGGTCAGACTGATTTGCATATAGCCATGTCTGAACTGGGGTGGCAGAGTGGGCTAAAGAACGGTGATGGATTAAACCCAGATCTTTTGACTGGGTGTGAGGGTTTGATTGATTCAGATGCTCCGTCCATCACCACCCCCTTTTGTACCGCTTTTGGCCGCCACAAGTGTGGCAGGGTATGCTCAGACGTGAGTCCCTTGCTCACTTTGCCACTGGATTCAAGCAAGCCGGGCTGAAGACGGCTGGAATGCCAGAAACCGGTCCTTGGAAGCTTGTTTCCGGTCCAGGGAAGACATGGCTTGGCAGTTTGGGCTGGACTGTTCCCATGAGGCACAGGGTCAGACTGATTTGCATATAGCCATGTCTGAACTGGGGTGGCAGAGTGGGCTAAAGAACGGTGATGGATTAAACCCAGATCTTTTGACTGGGTGTGAGGGTTTGATTGATTCAGATGCTCCGTCCGTCACCACCCCCTTTTGGACCGCTTTTGGCCGCCACAAGTGTGGCAGGGTATGCTCAGACGTGAGTCCCTTGCTCACTTTGCCACTGGATTCAAGCAAGCCGGGCTGAAGACGGCTGGAATGCCAGAAAACGGTCCTCGGAAGCTTGTTTCCGGTCCAGGGAAGACATGGCTTGGCAGTTCGGGCTGGACTGTTCCCATGAGGCACACGGTCAGACTGATTTGCATATAGCCATGTCTGAACTGGGGTGGCAGAGTGGGCTAAAGAACGGTGATGGATTAAACCCAGATCTTTTGACTGGGTGTGAGGGTTTGATTGATTCAGATGCTCCGCCCATCACCACCCCCTTTTGTACCGCTTTTGGCCGCCACAAGTGTGGCAGGGTATGCTCAGACGTGAGTCCCTTGCTCACTTTGCCACTGGATTCAAGCAAGCCGGGCTGAAGACTGCTGGATTGCCAGAAACCGGTCCTCGGAAGCTTGTTTCCGGTCCAGGGAAGACATGGCTTGGCAGTTCGGGCTGGACTGTTCCCATGAGGCACAGGGTCAGACTGATTTGCATATAGCCATGTCTGAACTGGGGTGGCAGAGTGGGCTAAAGAATGGTGATGGATTAAACCCAGATCTTTTGACTGGGTGTGAGGGTTTGATTGATTCAGATGCTCCGTCCATCACCACCCCCTTTTGTACCGCAATCTGTTAACTAGTCAGCAAAGCAAGATGAATTAAAGCAAAGAGTCAAACAGATTAAGATGTGCCCAGGGGAAGAGACTGCAATGGCACTAACAACAGCCTGCCCTGAACCACAAGCTGTTCATACACGAGGGCTGCAAAAACCAAAATCTATCATCCTCTGCCCCTTAATGTGGAGGCAATGGCTTCGGGAACTCTGCCGACATTAGCGCTTCAAAGGCTCAGCTTAAATAGGAATATGTAGTTTCTGATTTCCCATTTCTCCAATGTTCTAACTAAAGCTCGGGCTCTGTTCATCAGTTCATTTGGGAAGGGGGGTCTAAAAGAAATGAAAACGGTTCACAAATTCCAGGGGGGGGGGGGGGGGGGGTTTGGTTGGGGGAGTTGTGTGGGTGGAAAGAGGACGGGTAACAGATTAACATACCTTTCCATAAATTGGGATAGACTAGCCTTTTCTTGCAGAAGGACAAATCAGAAGAGACGGCTAGAGATTTCACGACTGTCCGGTTGGTATAGAGTGCGCCACATGACAGGAGAAAAATGACATCGGTGGCTCCAGCCGTACCATTCTTTGCCCCTCAGTAGAAATGATCAATTATGAAATTCAAATCATAAATCATTTAATTTGAGTTCTGTTTACTCCATTTTAATGTTTGACGCCCTAGTTCTGGGTGCCATGTTTAGTTCCAGGAGGGCATGGTGCAAACTTCGAAATGAACAAGAACTTGTTTTATGGGATATTCACAAGGACTTATGTCCGATTTATCTCCACCTTAACCCATCAAATGTGGAGATAAATTTAACACCCCATTCACAAGCTGGTGCAAACTGCAGACAATGCCAGTATTCCTGCGATAACTACCCCAAAATGTATCTCCACAATGGACACCACCAACTAACCCTAATGAGATGCAGAGTAGGCCTTCCCATGCAAAAACACACGAAAAAACCACACCACTTTCACAACGAACAGCTAGATCTACGATGCAAGTCAAAACCACGCGATAAGCCGCAGTAGCAGCAGGTGTTTAACACCTGCCTCCTGCAGGTGTAAAGCCAGACGACTACCTGCAGTAGGTAACGGAGCCCCCCACACAGCCACATCCAAAGAACAAACAACGCCATGGAGCTACTCATCATGCAGCTCGGAGCCCCAACAGGGCCACAACACCCACCGCCACCACCCCCAGGACCTGGACCCGCCCGCCCCCCCCGGACCACCAGAGAGGCAGCGCAGAGTAAGACAGCGGACTTACTAAAAATGCACCAGTCTCACAGACCTAACGCCCGAGGAAGTCATTGCAAACTACAGTCTCAAAAGGACAACCATCATCCGCATCATGACCCACATCGCCCACAGGTTGACGGTCCCAACACAGCGGAGAACCAACATACCTCCACAGACAAAGCTGCTGGCTGTGCTGCACCTGTCGGCCTCTGGTACCTTCCAACCAACACTGCCAGAGTCGGTGGGGTCACACAGCCAGCCCTATCAAAGTTCCTAACACCTGTCCTGGACGCCATCCTCAGCTTCATACCCCTGTACCTTAACCTTAACTTCCCTCGCACTGCGCAGGAACAGCAGGAGACTAAGCAAGGCTTTTACGCCATAGCTGGATTCCCGGCTGTGTTGGGGGCAATAGACTGCACACATGTCCCACGTGTGGCCCCTGCGGATACTGCACACCACTACCTCAACAGACAGCACACGCATTCCATCAACGTTCAGGCAATAGTGGACCATCAGGGAATGTTCACCAATGTCGTCACAAACTACCCCGACAGTGTGCATCTTCCGACAGTCCATCATCAACCAGCGCTTCCAGGATGACACGTATCGAAATGGACTGCTCGTTGGTAAGTGCCAAATCAACACACCACACACCTCAAAGCCACCATCAGACAATGCACAACTGTGGGAATGCACACGTGACCAAACCACTTACAACATGTCAATCAACATGCCCACCTACCAGACACAACAACACTACTCCAAGGTGATCCTGGGATACCCCTGCACACAATACAGCGATTTCATGGCACCACATCCACACAACAGCTGAACGTGGGTAGATGCAGAATGCAGCTATGTGCGAAGGATTCAAGTGACCTGTGAATGGGAATGTACACAACATGTGAGGCGTGGATGTGCAGGACAGACATGGGTATGCAAACCACAGATATGTCCATGCAGACCACAACTGCTAGTGACTGGAGAGTAGTGAACAGTGGATGCAACCATGTCGCCCCAGACCGTGGCTCAGATAGCGGAAATGTCGCTTGCTGAATCCCCCCCTGTGTGCTTGAGCATAGTGGGTTGGCCCGGAGTACGCCAGGGCTGCGAAGGGGTGTGGACAAAAACCCTGTGACACAGAGCGTGGTTCACTTCTCTAAACGTCACTGACTGGGCGGCACCTTGCAGTCCGCCACGAGGCCGACGCCATGAGCAGCGGGGCCTGCGACCCTGTGAGCCTGCTGCACCCCAGGACGCTGATACCCAGACCAGGTCTGCTCACCTGCCGACACCGTCCTGTGTCAAAGAGGGCCCACCACATGCCGGTGCAAGCTCCAAGCCCCAGTCCAGCGACCTCTGCAGCCTCTGCAGACCATCAGCGGCCCCCACGACGCTGGCCCACATTACCCCTTACTCATTGACATACTCCACCGGCAAACTCTTCATCTCAGTGGGTCCCACATGTGGAACTGTGTCTTGAGTCCTGAATGGCAGTGAACCCAAGTCTGTGGCAGCAGCCACATCACCAGACTCCCTTCGATCAGTGAGGCATAATTCCATGTGGCAGGACTGCGACACATGGTGCCACTAACCCTGTTCAACGCAAGCCGGCGACATGTGGTGCCACTAACCCTATTCAACGCAAGCCGGTGACACGTGGTGCCACTAACCCTGTGCGCTGTGAGTGACCGTCAGCCTCCAGCAGAACATCGTTGGTGTCACAGCTTGTGGCCTGGGGGTTGTCATCAGCAACGGGCAGGTACAGACTTGGTGTCTGGCATGAGTCTGTGGCATTCATATCAGCCATGTTGCTGGACACAGCTGGCATGTGCCCTCTGCATCATGCCCTGGGAGTAGACCTCCCATTCTCCCCCGAAACACTCCACGGAAGGTACCTATGACACATACGGGACCCTGCTGTGCCCTCATGACCCTACCCCAGTCTCCCGCAGGCCAGCGTTTCGTGACGGTTGGCCCCTGTCGGCCGCTATGCATCCGGCGCCACTAACCCTGTTCGATTCAAGTCATCCCACCTTGTTGTTCTGACATTGCTTTTCTGAGTGCCTGATGACTTTTGGAGTTGTTGCCAGCACCAGCTACTCCCGGAGGGCTGGCTTACACTCACCCCACACACAGCCAGCACAGGCGTCACTGGATTAGTGGGCCTGCCATCACGTCCTGCCGAACCAAGTATTGACTCTTTTCTCCCTGCATTGTCACAGGTGATCAAGGATATGCACTCTGCCCTTGGATGATAACACCCCTCCGAGACCCGAACACACCCGCCCAGAGGCAGTACAATTCAGCCGCATACGCACCAGGGGCATTGTCGAATGCACATTTGGCATGTTGAAATCACGTTTCAGGTGCCTGGACGGCACAGGTGGAAAGCTCCTGTACAGCCCGGACATCGAGTGCAAGATGATCGTTGCATGTTGTGTGTTGTACAACATCTGTGTACACACCAATGCCCCATGGATCCCAGTTCCAGAAGTACCGAACGATGATGGGGATGATGGGGCATGTGGCCCACATCCCACTGGAGCTGCAGTAGGAACGGCCCTTAGGAACACCATCATTGACAAATACTTCTCATGAGCACGTGACATTGTGGCCATCCATGGCAATCATGGGACAATACAAAATGTCTAAAAGTACAGCATGTGTAAATTAAACATATTTGGAGGTTGCAGGTTGTACTTGTAAATTGTCATGTCACAGTTTCCAGCTGTGCCAGATGGGATTTGCTATGTTGAGCACATTTGCGGCACCAGTTGTGTCCTGTGTTCTGTTGTGGAGGTGTTGCTGTTTGTACCGGGATGTTGCCAATGTTGAGGTGCACTTATACTTATGTGCGTATTCTGCACGGTGGTTGATTCGCTCCTGCGAATCTGATTTGTCTGCCACTGGTCCCTTTCATGTGGTGTGCCTGTCAGTTCTGTGCTTCCATGGTGCTGAGATGTTGCAGACTTGGATAACTTGTGCTCTGTGTCGAGTTGTAACTCTTGGGCATGGTTTGTCCATTGATATGTCGTTGACGTCAGGGCTCTTCCATTGTCCTCCTCTGCCATGCAACGGCATTCACACGTTGGAGGTGATGTACAGTTGGTGGTGGTGTTCTGGCTCATCCGTGGTGCTCATCGGGTTTTCCTGGCGGCTGTACCCCATCTTCCTCTTTCTCTTCTCATTGGCCTTCCATGGGCCCTGTATTCCGGGGTGTTCCTCCGTGGGGATTGTGGGGTTCATGTTGTCCTCTGCAGTCGGTCAGGGTGCATCCGTGGTACTCTGCAGTTGATGTCGTTTTTTAGTGGCATTTTCTGTATGCTGTTCTTGTGCTTTCTCCCGCATTACGCGTGGGTATTGCTGGCCTCTCGCTGCTTATCGCTGATTTCCTCATCCCGCTTTGGCCCATCTCATGTTTTTTCACGTTGAGGTTTGTGTTTTTATCTCTGTCGAGGTGGTTGTATCGCGGACATTGGCAGCGGTTTCGTCAGACTATCGTATGGTACGGTCTTGTTGTGAATTCCACGTTGACACTGGGTTATTTTTCCACAATAGGCTGCAATGTGTGAAGTTGCGTTAGCATTTTTTGGTGAGGTTTAGCACACGTTCTTGTGAATATACCCCTTAGACTGATGCTAGCAGTGTGATGGGCTTGAGTGATGGAACTCTGTGACTGACCTTTTGGAATTCTACTTTGCGATGCGGAGAGAATTCTGCAGAGTGTGAAAGAAGGTTTCTCTGGACTGTATGCTCTTTCAGGGGAAGAATAAAAACTAGACAAATAATGTGTCTTTGATCCACTAGAATAGGGCGATGAACGGACAACTGGAAAGTGACCCACATGTGGCTAAATTGCCTACAAGAAGAAAAATAAATGTTTTTAATTTCCCTATATCCTAATCTGGGGAGGCTCTGCAGTCGGGGTGGAGACCTCCTTATTAGAAAGTATTGGCAAATTTTAAAACGTTTATTAAACTTGAAAAAGTTGGATTTTTTCATTTTAAATATTAATGTAAATTAAGTTTGACATATTTATGTTAAATGTAGAACTGAAGAAAAAAGCGCTATGGCACTGATAGCTTAATTTTGAATTAAATCTTTAATTAATGTAAATATATTGAATTACATTTATTTTTCTTAAGTTTAAATTAAAGAAAATCAGTATGCATTAATAATTATTAAAAGTGACATGTAGAAATAATGTAAAGTAATGTAATTATATTTTAATAAAACATACTGTTGCATTCATTTCTACATTCAAAAAACATTATTAAAATATTTAATTAATAAATAATGAGTATGTACTATTTTTACTTATTTTTTAAATATCAAACTATAATTATTTATATTTTCAACAATTTTAAATATTGCAATTTATCTTAACATCATTTCCTGTTATATAAATTTAAGTCTCAGTCTCCATTATTTTCTATGGGAGGGTGATTCAGTACCAGTGGTTGATCATATGTGGTGGTGAACTTACCACTGTTTTTGCAGAAGAAATGTACTCTTGTACATTTGGCTACATACCCTTTTTCTGGGAGTGGGGACATTTAAGCCTGACATTTTGAGTAACTTTACACTCGGATTTTGTGACTATCCAAAAGTATTAAAGTAGCTTAAAATGTAGGAGTAAATTACACATGTAAGTTACTCAAAAGTTTAATTTACCTTTGTGAAGACCCCCGAATATCAAGAGAAAGAACAGGGGGCCAGATATACGACGTGCAAAATAGCGCCTTCAAAATTGCGACTCATTTGCAAGGCGCTATTTGCCATGTACAACAGTGTGTTTAGCACTGTTTGCGATCCCCAATGGGGTTGCAAATTGCGAGGCTCATGAATATTAATAAGCCTCTCGCAATTTGCAAGCCCTTTGGGAATGACAGACCCTGCCAGGGATGGTGGCCTGCTGGGCTAAGCAGACCACGATGTCTGGGACTGCTTTAAATAAAGCTATTTGTTTTTTTAATGCAGCCTGTTTTCCTTAAAGGTTGTTGCAAGATTCCACAAGCCCAGGATTGATTGAACCCACCTTTACCTTGAGAGTAGATGGACACCATTAAGGGGTCCTTGGATAATGCTTCTTCAGTGTTTTCCTCTACATGTGGTTCAGGGAGGATTTTTCTTCTACACTGGATTGTAGTAGCTCTTTCTTCTTGCGCCTATTCCTGGAAGTAGTTGCAAAGCTTGCAGTGGTGGCTCCTCCGCTAAGGTGGAGGAGCATCGCCCCACTGCCAGGGGCAGCAAAGAAAGGTAAAAAAAAGGATAATAACAGAATGTTATTGTCATGTTATCTTTTCTTCCAGCTGAGGGGGCGGGCAAACCTGCAGGGGAGGAGTGGTAGAACACTCCTGTGTGTAATGAATGTTTGGTCGGCCTTCTCGGGCCACCCAAAACAGTCATGCGTGTGCTAAAGCTGGAGGGCAGCGTGAGCTACTACAGCTCATTGATGTGCCAAGAAATATACCCTTAGCCAATATTTACTTTAATAAGCTTACAAGAAAGCAGTTTTGCTTGTGCCAAAGAGAGGGAGTGGTCACTGTAATGGGTTTATCAGGAAGGATGGAGAAAGTGCATGGACGGTGTGCATTTACATATGCAGTGTCGTATTTTGTGCGGGGTGTGCACTACATAGCAGGAATGGGTGCATTTGAATTAAATAGTAGTAAATGAGATAGCAACATCATATGATGACAGAAATCATCAGAGGTAATAAGGGGAATTTGAGAGAGGCAAGATGGCGGCCGGTCACTCGGCTGAGTAAGCTGGTTGCGGACTGTTAAAATTAAAGAAGGATATGTAGTCCAGAGGTGTAGTTCAGGATCATAGCTTTATTCTTGAGATCATATCCATATTCAGAGACCCCACCAGGAGCAGCTACATTGCTGCTCAGCCCCTCACACCAACTGATTCTTACTCACAATCAAACCCTCTCAACATTCCGATGACATCATGTAGGCTAAGTAATAGAGCAGGGGGCAAGCATAGGGAGGATGCATAAACACTTGCTAGATTATAACACATCCCCCTTTCATCAAAATCGCAAAAGAAACATGTGAATTATAATGCACACATACAATATAATCCACAATAAGTAGATATGCAAAGACATACATATGCATAAAGTCCCAGAGGGTGAAATAAACAAAAGCACATTTAATTTCAGGCGCAATTAACCAGAAAATGTTAGGGACTAGATTTATCCTCACCCGACAATGAGAGAACACATACTCCCAATACAACCACAAAAGTAAAACATTACTTACGGGGTGACTGACCTATGTCAACCCACAACCAGATGAGAGAACAGTACTCTCAAAACAATCACAGAAAAGATAAAGGCACATTGCCTACGGGGCGACTAACCTATGTCAACCCACAAACAAATGAGAGAACAGTACTCTCAAAACAACCACAGAAAAGATAAAGGCAGAAATTACCTACGGGGTGACAGACCTATGTCACTCACAACCAAGGTCAGCGGCAGGACTAGGGATAAACCCTCTACCGCATACGCTTGCAGGACTAGGGACACTACATACTCCCCCTTCTGCATACACTTGCACACCAACAACCGCGTTGTGTACAATTGCAGGACACATTGCTTAAAGGGTGACGGACCTATTTCAAACCACAACCAAAAACAGCGGCAGAACTAGGGACACAACACACTCCCCCTTCTGCATAAACTAACTGGACTAGGGACACAACACACTCCCCCTTCTGCATACACTAACAGGACTAGGGACACAACACACTCCCCCTTCTGCATAATAATGATAATAGTAAAATTTCTAAAGCGCTTGGTATGCCATCTCAACGTGTCCCCGCGCTAGGTGAGAGGAAGAAGACAGGAACGCCAGCAAGCTGACTATCACTATACCATGAACAGGTGGGTTTTTAGTAGCTTTCTGAACTTGGTTTCCGAGCATTCTATCCTCAGCTGGAGCAGCAGTTTATTCCAACTCTGAGCAGCTAGAAACCGGGAGGAACTGCCACCCATTCTGGCTTTTTTTATCTTGGGGATTACCTGCTGTCCCCTCCCGCTGGATCTAAGAGATCTACTGGGAACATACTTGGTGACCAGGTCTCTTAGGTATGCCGGTCCCTTGCCATTGACAATGCGGTGGTAAATGACACACATTTTAAACAGCACTCTTTGTTTAACAGGGAGCCAATGCAATGTATCAAGCGCCTTTTTTGACGCCGCCCTCCTAGGCTGCATAAGCGCTAACCGAGCGGCGGCATTCTGTAGCACCTGTAGTCTCCCAAGACCCTTCGCAGTGGCTCCCAAATAGAGCATGTTCCCATAATCAAGAAGAGACGTGATTAATGCATGAATCAACGTCTTTCTAGCCTCTAGTGGGAGCAGGTCCAGTGTTTTTCGTAGTTTTGTTAGTATGCCAAAACATTTGCCCACAACTCGATGAATGTGGCCATTGTACGATAGGGTGGGGTTCACCCAAATCCCCAGGTTTTTCGCCTCAGGGCTCGGGTGGGGGGTCGGACCCAGACTCGGAGGCCACCACTCCGACGTCCAGCTCGAGTTGTTGTCTCCCACCACCACCACCTCCGTCTTGCTGCCATTCAATTTCAGGCAGTTCGTATTCATCCAGGAGGCAAGCTCCTGCATGCAAGCTCTGAAATTGGAGGCCGCAAGACTAGGCGCCTGGGATAGGGAGATCAGTAGCTGGGTGTCATCAGCATACGAGACCACCTCTACTCCGAAGCCCTGAACAATCACCGCCAGAGGAGACATATACAAATTGAACAGGGAGGGGCTAAGGGCAGATCCCTGAGGAACCCCCTGTTCCAATTTGGTATCCTCAGAGTAATGGACATCCTGCCTGACCTGGAAACTACGACCGATTAGAAAAGATTTAAGCCATTTCAGCGCCGCTCCTGTGACGCTGCCCTTATTTAGACACTGTAGCAGGGTGTAGTGTGCCACAGTGTCAAAAGCGGCACTTAGGTCTAGCATAATCAATGCCATGGTGTGTCCTGTATCAGCCCTTTGTCTAAGGGTTTCCGTAGCGCGAAGTAATGCCATCTCTGTCGAATGTCCCGCCCGGAAACCAGATTGGGACGGGTGGAGGAGAGAGGCGGCGTCCACATGGGCCGTAAGTTGTACATTAACCACCTTCTCCGCCACCTTAGCCAAATAGGGCAAGAGGGAGATAGGACGCAAATTTTCCAAAATGTCTAGGTTGACATTCGTTTTTTTCCCAATGGGGAGGACAATAGCACGTTTCCAGCAATCCGGTACCGTATGCTGTGTAAACGAAGATTCTAGCATGTGCCTGATGTATGGTTCAAGGGCATCCAAACTATCGTTCATCACTTTAGGCGGAGCAGGGTCTCTAGGGGAGCTAGATTTTACACTCCGACAGATGCTTTTTAAGGACTCAGGGGGAGGGGGGGGGGGGGGGGGGGCTACAAATTCAGTCAATCTCAGCCCTGGACTCTTATCCAGCACCAGTTCTTCAAAATCAACCCCACTAACTGTGTTCCCCAAGAAAGATGAATAGATTTTCCCCACCTTAGCCGAAAAGTACTCTGCTATCCGATTGCATCCTGCAATGGACCCCACACTTGGCACTATAGCCAGGGAAGAAATTTCTTTAAAAATTAAAAAAAGTTCTTTGGTAGAGTTCTCGGCCACTGCAATTCTGTCCTTATAGTGAGTGGCTTTCGCTCGTCTAGGCATGTGTTGATAACTCCTTTGCTCCTGCCGATATAACCGTCTGTCCTGAGACTTGAAGCCTTTTCTCCACCTCCTCTCGAGGTGTTTACATGCCGCCTTGGCCACCTGCAGGGCGGGATTAAACCAGTGAGCCGTTTTACGCCCTCTATCCCTGAGTGTATTTGGGAGTAGGGGTGCCACCCTATTAAGGGCACCATTTATGCGCCTTTCCAGATTTTCACAAGCAATCTTAATGTCGGACCCTCCCGGTGGGCCATCCCTAGCCAGTTCACTGTTAAAATGATCCTGGTCATAGTTTTTCCACTTTTTACGCAGGTTACCACTCGACTTACTTCCTTGGCAGACCAGCGTAGAAAGGGAGATTGAGAACGGGACCAGAAAGTGGTCGGACCAGGGGAGAGGGAGAGGGGAAATCACCTCCACTTCCTCCCAACTGGCAAACACCGGGTCAAGTAAGTGCCCTAGCTGAAGTGTGGGACAACAAGATTTTAAGTCCAGCTGAAGAGACTGTAGGTCCTGACGCATATCGACTGCCTCCTTATGCAGGGGATTCTCTAAATGTAGGTTCAAGTCCCCTAAAACTAAGAATGTGCTTTGTCTTATAACTAGATGGGCAATATTATCCAGTAAACTGGTTCTGAAGCGTGTAGAGGACCCGGGTGGCCTGTATATCAAAATCCCAGCAATTGTGGAATTAGAGTTAATCTTTATTGTAAATAGGCCCGCCTCGCTGTCACATATAGAGATAGGCTCCATCGTGCACTCCAGGGGAGATCTAGAAACAATCACAATCCCACCCCCTCTGCCTTCTGCTCTATCAATTCTAACCATGAAATACCCAGGTGGGAGTGCCTCTATGATATCCGGATCAGAGTCATCTCCCAGCCAAGTTTCCGTAAGAAACAACAGGTCAAGTTTAGCATCAGCAAGCAGATCCAAGATTTCAATGTTATGTTTGCTCAAGGATCTACAATTGAGTAGGCCTCCTGGGAGAGATCCTTCTCCCTAACACTAACAGGACTAGGGACACAACACACTCCCCCTTCTGCATACACCAACCAAAACTTGAAATGAAGCCTCTACAGCACATATTGCTGGATTACTGATACTACACAACATACTCACTACACAACATACTCCCCCATTTTGCATACACTAGCAGGAACATTCACTCATTCACAATGTTATCATATCCAACAACAGAGTACAGCTTCATGGGCATGGAAACAATAAAAATATTATTCGTCCTGTTTTTTGTCAGGCGACCGTGCAAAAGAGGTGGCATCTGCGCCAAATGATCCCTTTATTTCAGGAGAAGGGGGCACAGGCCTTCTTACTCAACCCTGCTACATTGAAAATTATCCATAATGGGCAGGTACAGTTTTTCATATCTGAAAATGTGGCAAAGGAATTCTTGAGTTCAATCTGAAGGGGAGCGAGGGATAATAAGGCAAACTTATACATTGACAATATTTAGTGATCCCTTAGGGGACTGTCTGATATGTGTATTGCCCTTTTATCTTGTGTATATTTTCTTTTTCTTTGACTGCTTTTCCTCCTGCTGGTTGTTTTTTCCTATATATTTGCATTGGGGGGGGGGGAGCATTCTTCTATTCGCTTCCCGTCACAGAGGACTAGGTCCTTATGCCTCATTTGGGAGGGGATGGGGGTGTGGGATGCGCGGGTGTGTGTGAGATGGGGGAAGAGTGGGGGGGTTGGGGGATGCACTGTTGGTGTTTATTGTTTGGAATACATTTAGTTTATGGTACTGTTTTTAATATGAAAGACTACAACTTTTTCTTTTCTTGGAGTGACAAAAGGTAGCCTTGGGTCTGGGCTGGGTAGACTGGAATCGATAATGTTTAAACATAATGAAGGTTTGTAAATTGCATATATGTTCATGGAACATATGTGGTCTAAATGATGAGAGAAAAAGGGGATAATGGCCCAAATTTTAAAGGCTATGCGCATTGATGTGCTTTGTATACAAGAAACCCACATCCCTTGGAATAATCAAAGCTGGTTGAAAGATCTGGGCATAGAATTACTCGCTTGTAGCACAACTACTAGGGGGGTAGTGATTCTGATTAAGTATGGTTTGGGGGTCAGCAAACGGGTAAAAGAGGACACTCTGGGGAGATGGGCCATTGTTGAGATCCAGATTAATGGTTCCCCATTGACAATGTGCTCCATTTATGGCTCTAACCTAGATGATCCTAAAGTGATATTTTATTTGAGTGTTGAACTAGCTTTATGGCCATCCCCTTTGATCTTTTGTGGAGCTCTTAATTTACATCTAGAGAGCTGCTTTGATATGACAAGTAATCTCCCATATGGAGGTAAGAAAACTAAGGTCTTCAAAGCTACTCAAGGCTCAGTCAGAGAACTAGGGTTGGTGGATGTATGGCATACTGATAAGAGGGGTGACTTTGGAGCTACTTTTTATTCAGCCCCACATACAAAATGTGTGCGCTTGGATTATTTTTTCATCCCTGAAAAAGTATTGAACGCTCAGATAGAAATTATTTCCAGGATCATTTCAGACCACAACCCAGTAGTTTTAGAACTCACTATCAGTCCTAGGAGTCAACGGAAGGCTTGGACGTTTGAACACAAACTCTTGTTGGATTCCGATTATTGCGCTCATATGGGTAACTGGATTAAAGAATTTTTTCAAACCAATAGGGGCACAGCTTCTGACCCTATTGTATGGGATGCTTTCAAGGCTGGGGTCCAGGGCGAAACACTCAGTTACTCTATAGCTAACCAGCGGAAAATTCAGGTGGAAATTAAAGGCTGAAGAGATCGGTTAAGCATCTTAGAAATAGATCTTATGGGGGAGATAAATTGGCAAAAAAAACAGCGAGGCTACCCTAAAAGCTATTGCTATTATAAAAATGAAGATTCATCAGAATGTTTCTATGAGGGTAGCTGCTAAATCTGTCCTCTATAGGGCTCAAGTCTACGAAGTTGGGGAAAATACCAGGAGGGTGTTAGCAAAGAGACAGCAACAAAGGGAAGTAGCCAATTGAATTCCACAAAATTCAGGACCATCTAGATCAGATTCAGGACTCCCCTGGTGAAGTTCTGGGTGTGTTTAGCAGGTATTATCATTATTTATATACGGAAGAAGAGACAATTGGTGTAGAAGATATGATACAGGATTTTAGACGTGGAATAACAACTAATAAGATCACTCAAGATCAAAATGAGAACTTAGCCGCAAGTATAACCTGGGATGAAATGAAGGGAACAATATTGTCCTTGGCTACAGGTAAGGCTGTAGGCCCAGACTGTATTCCTCTAGAATTTTTTAAGACGCTTCGACGGGAACTTATGCTATTGTTTCTGTCTGCTCAACGTGGCTCAGTTCCGGATTCTTGGCATAAAATCACCATAATTGTGTTTTTTTTAAAAGGATAAACCTGAGCTGTATCCTTCATCATACAGGCCATTTTTCGCTTATCAATTCTGATAGCAAGACTTTTTCAAAAATTCTGGCCAATCGCTTAGGGATGGTTATCACTCCCTTAGTTTCTGACTATCAGCATGGGTTTATCCTGGGTAGCGATACTACTGATCATGTAAGAAGAGTAATAGCTCTGCTAGATTGGGCTCAGGCTACTGAATCCCCGCTGGGGGTGATCCTGTTGGACACCAAGAAGGTGTTCGACAGGTACTCCTGGCAGTTTTTGTGGGAAGTCATGCGGTGGAAGGGATTCTGTGGTGAATTTATTCAAGCAGTGCAGATGTTATTTTTCCGCCCAGAGCATCTATACGGATCTCCGGACAGGAGTTGAGCCCATTTAGTATAAGCAGAGGCACCAGGCAGGGGTGCCCATGTTCACCCTTGCTATTCACACTCTATATTGATCTATGTCTTAACAAATTAAACTTGGGTACAAATATTAAGCCAGTCAGCTTTCATAATCTTGAATATAGAGCATTGGCATATGCCGATGATATTGTGGAACTCACCGCCGATACGTTATCGGCATTCATCGCAATTAAATCTCTGGCTGCGCAATTTGGTAGATTTTCCGGGTACAAATTAAATGTAGATAAAATTTAGATACTTCATTCCGGTTCTGAACCACCGGCAAATCTACCAATTGTCTCTGAAGCAACATACCTGGGGATTAGAATTACATCTGAAGTGGATCAGATCCCCGATTTGAATATTACTCCGGTAATGGAAAAGGTGAATACGACATTGGAAAGACTCAATCATCTTCATCTTTCTCTTCATGGGAGGTGTAATGTTCTAAAAATGTTGATCCTCCCTAAGTTTCTTTATATGTTCAGGACAATTTCCCTCGAGTTTTCTTCTTCCTGCTTCATTAAGCTAGAGCGGATTTGCTCTAGATTTATTTGGGGGTATCGGAAACCCAGAAGGGCATTTAAAAGGATGGTTCTTTCAAGGGATCGTGGGGGCTGGGGTATTCCATATTTTATGGTATACTATTGGGCTGCTACATTGCAAGAAGAGGACACCTTCCTGAACAAAAACAAAGGAGGTGTCCTCCTCGATCTACGTGCTGCTGAATGCAGCACACGTGGAAAGAGGCAAAAATGAGGAGAATGTAAACATTTCTCCTTGTTCCGCCTGCTTTAGGAAGACGTTAGTTTTGCTGCTGCCCCAGATTTATGCTATGTTGTAAATCAGGGGCAGTGTCAACAACCATGGGTGTTGCGTGGGAACACCCACAGCAAAATCCATGGAACGTCCCTTCCACGCATAGTAAGGCTTTGCCTTACTATGCGTGGAAGGGGCCTTGACGACTCCTGGTGGCCGGAAGCCCTCGGAAAAGCACCCATCCCGACAGACCACGCACGGAACTTAGGCGTCATCCTGGATTCTTCACTCTCAATGAATAGACAAGTCAGCGCCGTATCCTCTTCCTGCTTCAACATTCTTCGCATGCTTAGAAAAACATTCCGCTGGATCCCCACCGAAACAAGGAAAACAGTCACCCATGCTCTGGTCACGAGCCGACTGGACTACGGAAACACCCTCTACGCAGGCACTACCGCTAAACTCCAGAAGAAACTCCAACGAATCCAAAACGCCTCAGCCAGGATCATATTAGACATCCCACGCAACGAACACATCTCTGGTCACCTTAAAGACCTCCACTGGCTACCCGTCAATAAGAGGATCACTTTCCGTCTGCTAACCCACGCACACAAATCACTCTACGACATCGGACCAGAATGCCTCAACTCACGACTATCCTTCTACACCCCCTCCCGCCAACTACGTTCTTCCAGCCAAGCCCTCGCCACTGTACCTCGCATCAACAAGACCACCATGGGAGGCAGATCCTTCTCATACCTGGCTGCTAAAACATGGAACTCACTCCCCGCTTACCTTCGCCTTACCCAGAACCACCTAGCATTCAGAAAGCAACTTAAAACGTGGATATTTGACAAGTAATCCTCCTCCCCTTTCTAAGCGCCTTGGGACCCTCTGGGTATGTAGTGCGCTATATAAATTCTCTGACTTGACTTGACTCCATATTTACAAGGCCTTGAAAAGCTGCGCAGGGTGGCCTTGTAAATTTAGGCCGGCACACTGCACCTCCGGAAGGTCACAAGAATGACGTTCTGTCGGCGTAAAAGTGCTGCAGGGGAATTGTAAACATGCCCCTAGATTTTTGCACCTGGCACAAATCTCTGAAGGGATGGCGTTCAGTACAGTTGTCAAATAAGCCCCACTACGGAGTTATTGATCTTTCACAGGCCTTCGGAAATACTGTCAAGCAAAGACAGACATATTTGAACAACAGCAAGATCTACTTAATCTCCTTGCTTACATTTTCTCTACTCCTAACTTCTGTATTCTTTGCCGCACCCAATACAGTCAGCTAGGATTGCTAGCCACCCGAATCAAATTCCTCTCTGCCTAGCATACCCCTGCTCACCTGTAGAAGTAGAGGACACATTCCTTTTGTGTCCATATGCCGTGAATGGAAAGCGACCTCGTGTTGGCAGATTTCCACCCTGACAGCACATAGAAATTGTCAAAAGTAGGAGTAAGTACATTTCAGTGGTGCAGATGTATAGGGTCACAATCTCATATTTAATGGATTCTCCAATGGGAAACATCTTTCCAGTTCGTAAAAAATCATATTTTGTCACATTTACAGTCAGACGTTTCCACTTGGTTTTTAATCCACATTCGTAAATATTATGCATTGGAGAACTCTAATAATTCTTCGATATTAATGTTTCGTCAGTCATGTATCTCCATTCCATCTGCTATGTTTGGCAGATATATGTTGCCTTCAGAGAAAGCGCTTAGGCGGTGTTTTTTTTCCTGCTTCGGCGCTGTGTAAACACCAAGATACATAAAGAGATAAATGGAGGGCCCATTGCAGCGTGGGCTCGAATCTTAAATCGCATTTCAAATCCGACAGATATCTGCATATTCTCGGGGCGCAACGCCTGCCCGTTATTAATGAGCCGGCCATGCAGAGCAGGCCTGCCTCGCATCTTTCCTGCCTGGTAATATTGCTGCCATCTTGTGATGCATGTTCGCCACTTTGTGGATGCGCCCTGGGCTGTTCAGGCATCTCCGGGCCCCCGTAATTAGTCACCTTCATGCCGTAAACTCTGAGGTGGCGACATCAGCAATGTTCATAATATAATGCGCGGCGTTTAATGGCCAAGGCTCCCGCACCTTTATTCCCCGACTCATTTTATGGAATGGAACCTGCTCCGGGCTTTGACGTGAGGGACGCAGACGCAGGCCAGCTGCTGCGCAACTGACGCACGCGCTCAGCTCGCGGAACTGCCTTTTAAAAAGCTGTTTCCTCCTCTGCCATTTTGTTGAATCGCTAGGACCACAAAAATGACATGCAGGCATTCCACAGGGCCACTCATTTAATGCTCCGGCCTTTCTGTTCAAAGGACTCCTAACTAAAACATCTGACCTTACGCACATAAACACCACACAAAACTATACCATATAAATTACCAGGCGTGGCTGGCACAGGTAAGAGCAGCTGGGCGGGGTGGTGTGGGGGAAGTCAACAGACCACGGGATAGGTAAAAGTAAATAAAAAATGAAATAAAACCACTCACCTTGCGCTTGCCGCATCGGCGATGTTGCTAGCGCAAGGTAAGTGTTTTATTTATTTAATTTTATCTATCCCGTAAATAAATGTAATTAAAATCCCTCACAATCCTACATACATCTACGTTAATTAATATAAGCACACCCATGTTAACCTTTTTATCTTTACAAGAATTCACACTACATGCAGATGTAGGGTGGTTGGCAATGCATCTAAGGAAATATGCATGTCCTATAGCATGGGTACTCACACACATTTGCCCCAAGGGCCACAAAGTTTGGTCTGTGATGTTACCTAGGGCAACATCAATGCCAGCATGGTTGCGATCTGGGGAGGAGGGTGCGTAAGGTGGGTATAGCCAATGCACATCATATACATCTAATGTCTAAATTGCACATTGTGAAACCAGAAAACCTGGCATTATTCCCAGCTTCTCCACTTTACCAAATTGTGTGATCCTTGGAAATTGTGTATTTCACTTTCTCTGATTTTTCTTTTATTATCACATGTAAGAGAACCTCGAAATACATGACTTCAGGACCTGTGCTGTATAAAACATTCTCCTGTGTTTGATTTAATAAAATATAATATGGTTCATGTATAATAGCAATCCCAGCCACCCAAAGGGTGCACAGAACAACTGACCTGCCTCTTAGTTCACTATTGACACTGTTGTCATTGTGGGGGGAAGAATTATTGTTTTTAGATTCATATTTGAAAACTATCACTTAAAAAATACTTCTCAATGCACTGATATACTAAGGAGAAATGGTTCTGCATGTTAATGAAATACACTTTTTGAATTTTAAAGCAAACTTATCCTATTTTTACACTTTTGCTGCAAGATGGCTTTGAAAATGAAGGTGTGCCTTAAGTTAAGTGGTGGAGGACAACCTAACTGCTTCCTTTCCTTAACTTCAACGATTCTTTAAATAAAGGTTTGCCTGTATTTTTTTTTTTTTTTTTTAATTTCAAAATTTTTTATTGAATTGAATAAGTTTCACATGTACATTGTATACAGTTGTCTTTCTTGGGCTGCTTGTACATGTATGCTTGGCCCGGTGGTGGCAAAGAGAGTAAGAAGGAAGAAGAGAGAAAAAGAGAAAGAGAAAAAAAAAAAAAAAAAAAAAGGGGGGGGGGTTTATTGCATCAGATACTTGTCTAGGGGTGCCCACATGTCCTCTTTGGCTGTGTGGTTCGCCGCCTTGTGTTTGGCGGTGATGTTGTCTGCCCCTCGAAGGAATGTTACCCAGTTGAACCAGCGCTTGAAAGTGGCTTTGCTGGAGTTCTTCCAGTACCCCAGGATATTTTTAACAGCTGCCGCCAGGAGCATGTCGACTAGATCACGTATTTCTTTGGATTGGAGTTGTGGCTCAAGGAAACCGGTGATTATCCCTGCTAGCCCTCGTTGTATCTGGCATCCCGTGATCGAGTCTATTAGGTTGTATACTTTATTCCAGAACGCTTTGACTTTGGGGCAGTCGTATATCATGTGGGCTAGGTCCCCCCTTGCTTTGTGGCAGTTCCAGCACTCGCTGTTGTCGCTAGCCCCAATTCTCTCTAGTCTCGCCGGTGTCCAGTGTAGTCTGTGTAGTATCCAGTATTTTGTTTGTGCCAACTGTGGTGTGATCTTGTTTTTGGACGCTGATGTCCATAGTCTGGCCTTCTCTTCTTCACTTAGCGGTCTGTGGATGGTCTCTTCCCAGAAGGCTATTGTTTTGTCGTTAAGAGTGGTGCTGCACGGTGTGATTATTTTGTAGATCTGCGCTGTTTGGTGACCTGCCGTGTTTAGGTTCTGTGCATACTGTATGATGGTTGGTTTGTGTTTGGAGAGGTTCGCTCTGGTGATGGCTGCTTTGATTCTTAGGAACTCGTAGAATTCCTTGTCTGGTAGGCTAGTTGTTTGTTGGAGCATCTTGTAGGTGAGTGGGTTGTTTCCTGTCTCTAGTTGTGACGGTGTAGTTATGCCCCTGCTGAGCCATTCTTTGCTGTCTAGCGTTTTCCCTTTGTATGTGATTTTGGTGTTGTACCATAATGACTCCCATTTGGTGCCCCTGATGCTTACTTCTAGCTCTTTATCCAATCTTAGTAGTGCTATTTTTGTGTTCCGTATTATTGAGTTTTTGGCTTCTGGGTGTCTATTTGCTGTGAGGGCCATGATTGGGTCTGCTCCTCCTAGAATGCCCCTTTCTAGCTCCAGCCATACTGGCATATATTCTGGTGTTGGTGCTATCCAGTGTAGCCCTTGTTTGGCAAGGTATGCCGTCTGGAAGGCCTTATAGTTTGTGAGGTTCAGTCCCCCTTGCTCTTTTTTCAACCTGAGCTTTGCTAGACTTATTCTAGGTTTTTTACCTCCCCATAGGAACAAGTTAATGGCTTTGTCGATTTGTTTGTGGAAGTCTGTCGTTAGTGGTAGTGGTAGCATGGACAGCAAGTAGTTGAGCATTGGGGTGATCATCATCTTAACTGTCTCTACTCTGCCCCACCAGCTGACGAATTTGGGTCCCCATGTGTCTAGCTTCGTCTTGATCTTTTTCAGCATTGCTTCCTCGTTGTGCTCTAGTGTTGATCTGAGGTCCTTCCCAAAGAGGACTCCCAGATATTTAAGGGGTTTCGTTTGCCACGCCAGGCCTGACTTGCCTAGTACTGCTCTGGTGGTGTGGCAGTTCATTGGTTTACATTCTGATTTATCCCTGTTGAGTTTATACCCTGAGACGTGTGCATACTCCTCTATTGTTTGTACCAGTGCCTCGATTGACTCCCGTGGGTTGCTTGAGGTGATCAGGATGTCATCCGCATAGGCCGCGAGTTTGAAGGCTTGACCCTCTACTTTCACGCCTGTGATCTGCGTGTTTGTTCTGATCATGTGGAGAAGGGGTTCTATTGCCAGCAGGAATAATCCTGGTGACAGGGGGCAGCCTTGTCTCGTCCCTCTACTTAGGGTGAATGTTTCTGATGTTGCTGCGTTCACTAATGTTAGTGCTAAATCGAGTGAACAGCAGCCCATTTCTGCTGCTGATCAGAGGGCCACATGTAAAAGGTCAGGAGGGCCGCATGTGGCCCCCGGGCCGTACTTTAAGTGTCACTATCCTGTAGTATCCTTAATCCACTGTACTCTGGAACGCTCCTGTGTTTGTGGAATGCTTTGCTTGGTTAGTATTTGTTCTACATGTTTTCTGGCAGTCTTTTAAATGTGGGTCAGCCCTCTTGAAGAGCTCATTTAATGTAAAACCTGCTATTTTCTTTCTAAGAATCATTTACATAGAGTGAGATGTTAACAATGGCTTTTGTCAATGCAGTGGATTCTCAGCTTCAGGAGACTCGTGCTGCATCAGCTGGAGTGCAGGCTGCCTTCTGCTGAGTCCTCAAGATTCGTGTGAGCTGTGACAGAAGTGTCACCAGCGAAGTCCCAGCGCTGGCATCATAGGCCAGAAGCGAATTTGTAAGGAGCACTTCTATACATTTATCTAACCAGCTGCTTGAAGCTTGGCTTTGGCTGAGACACTGTGAAGGGTTATAGTGTTATGCATGGGACATTAGCTCTTAGTAACCATCCGGGGGTGATTAGAGCGCGTAATACATTAAAATAACTTAACATTAATATTAATAACAATTTGTTAGAGCTTAATGCAACACTCCTGCCATTTCTAAGCACAATAAATACAGCTGTGAGTTTTACTCGATTCCATTTATGGACGTGGTGGATGATGGCTGAGTTAGCATTGCCAAAATTTCGAATAGTGGCATGCAGATTACTGCCTCTTTCAGCAGCAAACATTCAAATTAGTGAGCTATCACGCAGGCATACCTTAATATACCCTGTAAATGTCTCACATAAAATAACGTAAATACCATTCAATATGACATGTTGTAAACAATTGTGAGGGTACTAATAGAACACTACACGTTTCCTTGAGGACTGATAGCATGTTCCCAGGGTGGAAATAATTGTTTGATTAGGATGTAGAATCTCTTCAAAAGTAATGCAGTCCTCATGGTGTAAAATATGTTGTCTAGTGGGAACTAAACCTTCTGTTATTTTAACCCACTGAAAGGATGAATGAAGGGATTTAAGAATGGGAGAAAGTCTGTCATTTCAGGGAGTTTTGCCAGTTTCACACGAAATCAGTCAATTTCAGCACAGCCAAGTGTCCATTTTAGAAAACTGCAAAGTTCAGCCTATAGCTATTACTACACCAAGGCCTTTAACTAAACTGTGCGCATCAGGATTCATGAAGCAGTGCATGTCAACAAAGGAAGCTCTTGTCGATAGATGGTACTTCATTGGATACTGCACCAAAAAATGGAATGTTGTGTGGAAGTATTGGAGGCGTATACACTCTTCAGTTCTGTGCCGAATGACCAGATCAGATAATTGTGGAATCCTGCTCGCTGAGAGGGCAATAATATTGTTTGTGGAATACGGTCCTTATTCCCCTGGATGGCTAAATGAATCAGTGGTGATGGAACAATTTTCTGAGTGGGAGTGCTGCCATCAATGCTACATCACTGAAGTCAATTGGATTGTGAAAAATCAAAGCTCAACAAAAAACAAACAAATGGAGAAAATGAGCCAAGCCCATTCAGCAGGAGAGTGGTAAGGCTGTGGTGTGTAGCCCATGGTGCATTTTCAAGCACATTGCCACAAATATATTTCTAAAGCATGGTGTGGCAATCCATGGTCAAATATAGACAGCACATGTTCCATTGAAATGGACACTAAGAGGCCCATTAGGATGGCGGGCGGACAAAGTCCGACCGTCATCCCAACGTGGATAGGGACCACCCGCCATAAGGGCGGGGCCCCGTGTCTGGCATTAGGATGCGCCCGCCACAGTGGCAGGCGCATCTAGCATTCCTAACATTGTGGCAGACGCGCCACAATGCTAGGAAGGCATGCTGTAAGCTTCCATGCACAACATGGCAGGCACCGCGTGGTGCCTGCCATGTTGTACATGGAACTGCTGGGGGTATCTTTATGGATAAGTACTTCCTATCCGGGGCGGGATAAAGTCACCCATGATGAAGCAGGCCAAAGAGGATGGGTGAGGTTTCCTTATACAGAAAGTGTAGATTCTCTGGAACCATGACAGTCCGCATTAGGTGCAGGCCACTGCATCCATTGTGATGTACTGTCTCCAAACGGAAAACATATGTAATTGTACCCCTGACAAGTGTAAAATTAAATGCATTTTTATGACTGGAATAGGCAGGGAACACCATCAGAATGAAAGAAGGAAGAGAAGCTGCTTCTACCCAGGCAAAAATATTTTTTTCGTAAAGAAACCAAGGTTTTGAAGTGCAAATGCATCAGATTTACTACTAAAAAATATTTACACATGTGAACAGTCTAACAAGAGTACCGCTGGAATTCATGAGGAATTCCTAATAAATAAGAGCCTAATTTATTAGGTTTTGACTTAGAGCAGCGCCTCAAGGAATCTTGCTGCACTGCCCAACTTCAAAACAAAAGGGCAGGAATGTGCCGTATCTAAAAGATAGGGTGCATTCCCCTGCGCTGGTGCACAATGGGCTGCCATGCGCCAACCCAGGCTTCCTTGCACAAAGGTGCATGGGGGACTGCGTTGCAGGGCTGATTGATTTTGTGCAGGAAGGGATACCTTCCTGCACAAAATCAATCAATTCAGGCAATTTCCTCTTACTATGTGTGCTGCATTCCTTACAATGCTTGTTTATTTTTATTTATTTATTTGTTTTCTTATATAGCGCCGGAATCAACCCCAAGAGGTATCTCCGCGCTTTGAGGTCTTCCAAGATGCCAGATCCGTATCATAGTCATAAAAAGCTCTAGATCTTACACAGCCGGAAACAAATAAGTCTTCAAGGATTTCTTAAAGGCATGTAGATTGGTAATTTGTCTTAAAGTAAGGGGCAGGGTGTTCCAGAGAGTTGGGCCCTTATAAGACAATGCACGAATTGCAGAATGTAGCACATATAGAAATAGTAAAAAACAAGGAGAAATGAACAAATTTCCCCTTATTGTGCCTCCCTAATGCCATCCTTGGGGTAGCGTTAGATTCTGACGTATTACCAGGTTTAAGACACTTTGTAAATCTGAGAATGATTCAGATTCCATGGGTGTTACGTGGGACAGTAACAAAACAAAGAAAGGAGTAATCCCGCTGATATGGAATATCTACGAGATGAGAAGGTAACTATTCAAAAAAGGAAAAGCTTCTTTTTTTAAACAAGCATTTGCAATGCAATAGGGCTCGCATTTGCAAGAGTTTAAGCTATTGGTATTGTAAATGACTATTCCTTTTATTTATCTATTTTGATAATCAACGCATAAATAAATGGCATTGTAATTTACAATGCAATAGATCGAACTCTTGTAAATGCAAGACCTAAGCGGCGACCATTGTCCCAGGCTGCTTGAAAAGTGAAAGCGTGTATGGCGTGCTGAATGTTGCAGGAAAGCATGTTGTGACTGCAATACAAGTGTCCAGGATGAATAAAGAAAATAGTGCTTACAGACCGTGTAACAACAGAAGTAAAACGGGCAGTCCTCATGGGAGGTTACAAATGAAGACCAGTCAGGACTAAGGAGGGACTAACAAGCCTATTAACGAATCAGAAGCCAGCATTTACAAAGGACAATGAAACAAGCCAATGACAAATATGGGCATAGAGTGGGCGGGTCTTCAAGTACATACTCAAATGCAGCGTGTCTCACCTGAGCAGCGCATTTGCTGCCCAGGCTCGACCTACAAATGGAGGTCATGTTGAATCCTGGACCGTGCGCAATTATTCATCTGGGTTACGAAGAAATATTCTGTGTCCTGTCCTTGTGGCATTTGCCAACTTGCAAGGAGTGAGGGAGTTGTCTTGTTCTCCGTTCCAGCTGGGTCCAACAAATTCCTTAATTAAAGGGGCATTCGGTGAATGACGTCACAATAAATTTCAAAAACCTGGCAGACGAACCAAGCAGCAGTGGGTTCAGACATGCCTGTTTTTGGTCCAGAGTGCCTCTCTGACACTCTTGAAATGGTTCTCTTTACTTAGTCTAAGTAAAGATGAGCATTTTAAGTCTGTCTTGCCACTGCAGCGGTCGTTAGACCTTACGTGATGAACAGAAAAAGAGTTTTCAGCAGTTCAGTTGAGCTTGGGGCCTGAGGTGTATCTTCCATTGGCTCAGAAGGTGCAGTGGTACCCAGGACACAGAGGCCCGAGGGAACCCCAAAAACTTGATTATTGCTGTATTTCACAGTTCAAAGAGCGCCCCAGAGGTCCATATCCTTACTTGCACTCGAGCCCATGAAACTCTGAGTGGGGCTTTCCCTCCACCTGCTGTAATTTTATGCATATTTGTGTTTTATAGCTTTGTGCCTGATGGTTGCCAGGTCATACTCAGTTCAGCAGGCAGGTGTTGTTTATAGTGACAAGCCAATGACAAAGGTCCCTGTAGCTTTGTTCATTGAGAAACATTATGACAGGCTTCATAGGTTTCACAACTGCTTCGAGAACACTCCCTGCGAACAACCATCCCCACCCCCTCAGACCCCACACCGCCAACTAACAACCTCAGCGCCTGGAACCCAATCACCACCGAAGACACCATCCGCCTAATGAACTCAATCCACTCTGGCTCGCCAACCGACCCCTGCCCCCACCACATCTTCAACAAAGCTGACTCCATCATCGCACCCCATCTCCGTGATGTCATCAACTGCTCGTTCAACTCTGCCACCTTCCCAGAAAGCTAGAAACACGCCAAACTCAGCGCCCTCTTGAAGAAACCCACAGCGGACCCCTCTGATCTTAAAAACTACCGACCCATATCCCTCCTCCCCTTCCCCGCCAAAGTCATTGAGAAAACCGTCAACAGCCAGCTCGCCGCCTTCCTTGAATCCAACAACTCCCTCGATCCCTCTCAGTCCGGATTTCGAGCCAAACACAGCACCGAAACCGCCCTCATTGCAGCGACAGACGACATCCGAACACTACTGGATAACGGAGAAACAGTGGCCCTCATTCTACTCGACCTCTCCACCGCTTTCGACACAGTCTGCCACAGCACCCTTATGCAAAGCCTCAGCAACATCGGCATACAAGGAAAAGCCTTAAACTGGATCATCTCATTCCTCGCTGGGAGAACTCAAAGAGTCCGACTTACCCCATTCAACTCAGAGGCCACTGAAGTCATCTGTGGAGTACCACCAGGATCATCACTCAGTCCCACCCTCTTCAACGTTTACATGAGTCCACTCGCCTCCATCGCGTGTCAACACAACCTTAACATCATCTCTTACGCCGACGACACCCAGTTGATCCTTTCCCTCACCAAAGACCCTAACACTGCCAAAACCAATCTTCACGAAGGCATGAAAGAAGTAGCCGAATGGATGAAACACAGCCGCCTAAAACTCAACTCAGACAAAACGGAGGTGCTCATCCTAGGATCTTCCCCCTCTGCCTGGGACGACTCTTGGTGGCCTTCCGCTCTGGGCACAGCACCCACACCCACAGACCACGCATGCAACCTGGGCTTCATCCTAGACTCCTCTCTCTCGATGTCCAGACAAGTCAACGCAGTATCATCCTCCTGCTTCAACGTACTTCGTATTTGAAAAAGATCTTCCGCTGGATCCCCCTCGAAACAAGAAAGACTGTCACCCACGCACTGGTCACGAGTCAACTGGATTATGGTAACACACTCTACGCCGGAATCACAGCAAAATTACAGAAAAAACTTCAACGCATCCAAAACGCATCAGCGAGACTCATATTGGACATCCCTCGCCAAGATCACATCACCGGACACCTAAAAGACCTCCACTGGCTTCCCGTCAACAAGAGAATTACATTCCGTCTTCTCACCCACGCACACAAGGCCCTCTACAAACTTGGACCCGAATGCCTCAACACTCGACTGTCCTTCTACCCACCCACCCGCCAACTCAGATCGTCCAATCAAGCCCTCGCCGCAGTCCTGCGCATCCGAAAATCCACCATGGGTGGCAGATCCTTCTCCTTCCTGGCGGCCAAGACCTGGAACTCACTCCCCACTCACCTCCGCCTTACTCAAAACCACATCTCCTTCAGAAAAGAACTTAAAACCTGGCTATTCGACAAAAACTAAACCCCCCTTCCCCAAGCGCCTTGAGACCCTCTGGGTGAGTAGTGCGCTATATAAATCCATGAACTTGGAGCTTGAACTATAGGTTGGATCTGTTTCTTATTAAAAGTTATGACAAAGCCTGTTGGTTTGACTTATTGTGAAAAAGGTCTGTTAAAGGAAGCAGGCTTTTAAGTATAGATCGTTATTACGCCGTGCCAAAGGCTGTAGACAGGAGCTTCATTATATGGAGTCTCACAAATTACTGTAGTAGGAAAGGGTTTTGGTGTTGGTGACACATCGAACTGCAAAGATGGAAAACTTGCACTATGTTTGTATTTGTTGGTCATCTTAGGAAGGAATTTATATTCTTTTGACAACTTTACTTTTGTAATAATTGTAATGTTATGACTGTATTCCTGGTGGTTGTCTTTTAAGGTAGCTTGTGCTCCATACTGCAGGCCTCAGATGGTTATGGTGGCAAGCCAATAATAATGGTTATCAGCCTTTTCGGTTAGTTGGCAAAAGTTAATGACAGATGCCATTGGTCTGATATGTTTATTATAAAACTTTTGCACATAAACCTGGGTTATTCATTATGAAACATATATGTAAAGGCCTTTACTGGTGGACTTTACAGCCTGCAAACATGGTTTGTGTTATTTGGCATTTTACAGATTAGAATAGTGGGCGAGTGCAGTTAATCTCTCTCATACATACATACATACATACATACATATACACAGATAAGATCATACGTTTGTTCTCTTCTGCCACCGGTTTGTTGGAGTATCGTTTACACACTGCTTCTATCCACGACAGCCTATGGCCTGCAGCAGTTGGGCAGCCACTTACACACAGCCCACAATAATACACTATATATAATACCATTGCAAGATGGCTGCCCACTGTTATGTTTAGTTTTATTTGTTATTCCAAATATATACTTGCCATGTTTAGCTGGCAGCATGCTTTTCTTTAAAAATAAAAATACTTTTATTATTTGAATTTGTTTTGCATATTTTGTTTGGTTTGTGTTTTACTGTGGTTGTGCAAGTGGGTCAATGCAATAATAAGTTTGCGGGTCGATGAATGGATGCATGAGTGCAAGGTTGAGTGAAAGAATGCATGTGTTATGACCTATTGAGAGCCTCAACACATAAATGAGTGAAGAGGTGCTTTTATTTGTAATCAAGATCAGTTGTCATTGCCAGTGCTTTTTTTCACTAGCTAGCCCCTTTAAAGAGCCATCAGCACTACTTTTGTTTGAGGTGCTCTTGCTGGCTGGGAGCTAGCTGGTGCCGATAGCCTGATGACAGTGCTATCGGGAAACAAAGACGCTCAGTGTCTCACTTTAAAAAAAAAAACTTTTTCGAGATCTATAGTTAAGAGGTATATGTGCACTCTAAGAATGTATCAGTCTATAAGAACAATTACACTATTAATAACCATTTAAATTCCACTTACACTGATGCACTTATTACTACCCAAAATTAAATTTTTATCAGAATAAACAATGTTTGAGAATAAACAAGTTCTAAGCCCATTCCTTGCAGTTTGCTTGTAGCTCCTTGATGCTGATTCAGAACTCAAAAAAGCTATAGCTCAAGAATTGTAACTTGTGGCTTGCAGATAATACAAGGAAACAAAAGCAGCAGTCCATTAGCCTATCTGCATCAGGCACAAAACCTGAAATGTGCATGCTACACGCTGTGCTTTGCAGCAGGCACATTAACCATCCAAGCTATCTCATGATGAGTCACACCTTTGGCTAGACTGCACACGGATATTTCTAGGAAGCGCATTAACCTCCAGAGTTATCTTTTTACTATACTGTCTTAACCGTGTACGATATTTTAAAATGCAGTCTACATGTGGCTAATTCAGTAAACTAGAGCTTATTTACCCCATACATTGTTGCCATTTTTTAAGGGCATAGTTTAAAAAATGTATACATAAATTGACTGTCAGGCTCCACACCTTATAACTCTGCTGCTGGTGTCTATGCTTTATGCAGCATAATTCATCACTATCTGGAAAACCACTAATTACAGCAAGCAACAACTGAAAGGCCATCATTTAACCTTTGCATAGATTCTGCCATTGCTTGAAACCATGTTTTGGCACTTCTTGTGATTTTTGATTCGTTTGAGCGAGCAATATTTTTTTGGGGTGTGAAATCTGCAAATTATGTAGCAGATGTTGAATTATGTGGCAAATGCGGCAAATCCATAACTATGTGGAAAATGTCAGAGTTGCAGAATCGCATAATTCCATAGATATTTCCCTTTTCATGAGGCATTGCCTGGCCCCCTACGCGCCCTGGGTGGGTAGCGCCAGTTTTAGGTCGCACTGCCAGGCAAGGGCCTGGGCGAACACAAGAACCTAGTTATACCGGCCAAGACACCAGAATAGAGGCCACCAACTTGAAACATGGCTAGGAAACACCAGACAATACCATACAAGGTTCAGGATGATGAGATTTATTACAACAATGTTTAATATTACTTAGAAAATATGGAACAAACAGAATAGGGCTGGGGGCAAGAGAGAATGCGAGAAATAAAGGGAGAGATTGAGAGAGAGAGAGCAATAGAGAGATAATTTCAGAGCGTGAGATAGAGAAGAAATGGCATGATAGAGAGAAATAAAGGAGAGAAAGAGAGTCCAGAGGAGGGAAGACTAAAAGAAAGAGAGAAGAGACGGTGAGAGAGAAACAGAGAAAGGGAGCAAGACAGTGAAGTAGAATGAACAGAAAGGAAGGAGAAGAGAGAAACTAGAGACTGAGAAGAGAGGAACAAGAGACGGAGAGAAAGAGAAACAAGAGGCAGAGAGAGAGAAACAAGAGATAGAGAGAAGAGGGTGTAAAACTTCAACAAAGGCATGCGCTTCTGGCGACGTGTAAGACAAGGAAAAGAAGTAGCAAGTGGTAAAACAAGGGTCAGCAGCTTGTGTGCTCCAGGAAGGGACGGGGTGGGGGCGAGGACAGGCTCCCTGAGCTGACGTGTGCTCTGAGGGGGGTGGTGGGCTCAAGCGAGGAGAGGCTGCCCGTGCAAAACACAGAGTCTGCCGGGATCCCTCTGTCCTCCCCGTGACCCTGTGCGCCTCCGCTCTCCGTGCCTGCTTCACAGCTGTGGTGAAGAATGTTCTTATCTGCTTGTTAAATAAACAAGCAGATAAGAAAAGTTCTTTACCACAGCCATATAGCAGGCTACGGTGTCCGAAAAACAGACAGGGTGGCACCCAAATACACTCCTTTCCATTGGGAAGCCAGCGTTTATCATAAACGCTGACGCTACCCAATGGAAAGGAGGGGCGGTGCTTACAGTCCCCTTTTTCTACCAAAATCTCTTGCAGAGGCGGGGCAGCTTCACTGCCACGCCCACGCCTCTGTGAGACCTAAAAAGACCTCTGACTCACCAATCTAGTTGGTGACATGCCTCATCATTGGGGTCCCACCCGAGTAGCCGAATGCCACTCGGGTGTGCTTCAACACCTGATTACATTGGAGCAGGATTATTCACAACAGTGGTGGTACTGAGTGAAAAAGGTGAGGTTAAAAATGAATTGTCATTATTTAACTGCCTAAAAGTTTAATATGGGGCAATAAGACAATATTTAAAAACAAGTGAGGGACACCAATTTAGGATTAAATTGACCTAAGGTGTCTCTGTTTAAAAAAGCGTCACTATTTTTAACCTCACCTTTTCACTCACTTCCACCACTGTTGTGAATAATCCTGCTCCACTGTAATCAGGTGTTGAAGTACACCCGAGTTGCATTCAGCTACTAGGTTGGGACCCCAATGATGAGGCATGTCACCAACTAGGTTGGTGAGTGAGGGGTCTTTTTTTAAAAAGGAAGCTTTTCCTTTTTTGGATAGTTACCTTCTCATCTCGTAGATATTCCATATCAGCGGGATTACTCCTTTCTTTGTTTTTCTTATTGATACCCCAGGGGACTGGGAGTTACCCCTTAAAAAAACCCTCTCTCTCTTTTGTGTTCACAATGTTGCGTGGGACACCCAAATCAATACCCACGGAACGCCCCTTTCACGCTGTGTTTTGTGTAAAAGGCGCACATATATACAAGGCCAAGAAAAGCCACGTAAAGTGGATTGACGTGGTCTTGTATATATGCTGGGGCACATTGAGCCACCGGAACATAACAACATTGACGGTCTGGTGCTGCAAGTCGGCCTCATAAATGAGGCCCTAAGAAATTAATTCTAAATGTAGGCGTAATACTTCAAAAGTAAATGTAATACTTTTTCTAGCTCCTATTTGCAAACTGGGCACCGTGATGATCACAGTGAGATCTTTCATGACATCTGTGGGTTGTGTTCCATATCAGCACAAGGGGAGCAATCACATTAAGCAAGATAATCCTTCCAGAGAGTAGCAGAGGGATGTGCCAGCGATGCCACGATTAAGCTAATCCGCCTGAAATGTGTTATTTTGCCTTCGTAACAGAAGAACAATGACCTTGATATGTGTAACCACAGAGGCTAGCTTCCAAGCCTGCCTAGGAGCACTGCACCCTGGTATCCGAAGGTGCAATGATGTGAACTGAATATTTTAGACTGTTTTTACACCACAACCCAGGGCATGTTTATTCTCTCTGAATACCAGAGTTTTGGGGTCACGTGCATAATACATGACTCTAGGAAATGGACGCTGTGTTCTTGATGCTCGCTGACATCTCACTGGCTGCACTCACATGCTCGTAATATGTCTGAACGGAGGTGCTTAGTGCCTGCTGAGAAGGCCTCTGGCCGCTTTCAGAAAGCGCTGCTGGATTTCCCACTCTGCACCCTGTGTGTCGCTCAGATCTCGCACATGCTGGGTGCACTTGCCACATCTCGTTCTAACACATGACTGCACCCCCATGCTTCCCTCGCCTCTTTCCCTGCTTCTTAATGGAGGCCTTCCCTCCCGCCATCTGCACACGGAGCAGCAGGGGGGACCCTGGAGGTCTTGCAGACGCGTGTGGCAGAAGGGTAGGAACTGGTCTCCATTACCCTGTCTCATGTCATTAGCTGTCAGACACACCCATGAACCGGGGCTGTAAACTGAAGTCCGACCAGTAAAGCAAGTCCAGATAGAAAAGATGTCCATACGGTTTCCATCACATATATACATCTACTATTCCACATCAAGGCCAAAGGAATCCACCTCGTTGGCTAATTGGGCCTTTGCTCGAAAATGTGCATCGCTTGACGTTGCAAGTATGTGCATAATACATATTTGCTAATTATGCAATTGCAAAAATGATGCCCAGTTTGTGAGGCAAGGACACATCTACAATCGCGACACAACCCAATAGTTGAGTTCAGAAAACTAGTGACTAGACATCTAGTGATTCGAACGAAAAAAAACACAGGCGCCCTGAGTAATACGTGGGCACGATGACTTATGAAGACTTAAGCTGGGCACAGTCTGGAATAAAAAATCTTTCTGTGTAAACGTAGGTTAGAGAGTACCCCCAGAGGGGCAGGTGTACCTTCCCGGTCAATCACCTTCTGACAGCACACTGACAGTGCCCTCCCTTAGTGACACAATCAACATTCCATGACATTCCACCTAATAGGCTGAAGGGGACAGACAGAGAAACTCACACGCGCACATACGCACACACACAGACACCTGCATGCCTAAATACACGCACTCACACCCGACTAAAGGATACAACTTGTTTATTTCCAACCAAAAGTTCAGTGGTGTAACACTGGGGTGTTGGGAAGTGTGTCCCTCCTGGTATAAATATTGGTGACTGGATTCCCAGCGCATTCGGCAGTCTTTGTGGCTCGATCGGATTAGTGTGTTTAAAATCAGGTCAGCAAAGCTGGGTCATGAACTCCCCAAACCGTTTTATGGTGCACGGTTTTAAGAGCAATTTGCCTTAGACTTCATGTTTCATACATTTTTGGCTATGTGTTCATTGGGTAATATAAAGTATTTGTGTAATGTCATGATTTCTGACAGGTTTTACATCTTCCATTCGCTTTTATGTAATATAACAACACTGCACGTGTTCTCCACTGTATCTTGAGTTTCCTCCAGTGTTGTAGCTGTTAATACATATATTTTTGCCATTTTGTCAAGCCTGGTGTGACAAGAAATTTTCCGCACTGGGTACCACCTGACCTTGCTACGCCACTGCTAATTTAACAACATGATTTCAATTCAACAGAAAAGTAAATTCAGGAAAAGCACAGGACGAGTTGTAGGACTGCATATCACATTGTACTGCATCAGGCGTGCAAAGCCCTTAGGGCTCAAAGAGCTTCACCCCCTGTCATGTGAGTCAGCCTGGGCTGAAAGAGCTTCCCGGGCACACACACAGACAGTTTTTGAGCTGCTGTGGGCTGGCTGGTCTGGCGTCCGTCTTATTGCAGCTGCACCCGGGTACTTCACGGGTCTTTAAAAGACCATTTACCTGTTAAAAATGTTTTTTCACCCCTTCTTAGAGCCCCTGCACCCCCCGAAATTTTCATTAGCCCCACCCCAACCCCACCCCCCCAGAAACTTGGCTTTAGTTGCGCCTCTGTACTGCATATATATATATATATATATATATATATATATATATATATATATATATATATATTAATACCACACCAAACTTCACCATCCAAGAAGGCGCTGACTCCGTGTATCTTAGTTCAAGGGTGTTTATTTCATATCAACTTCTGCTAATATATATATATTAGTGAATTTAGTGCAGACGGGGCAGTGCTCAAACTGGGATTAGATTGTGGATTCCTCTAAGGATTAGACGAGCCCCCACCCTTCCATCTGTCTTTCTGTTTGGATATTACCTCCTGACCCCAGTCCCGTGCGCATATAGGGTTGCTCTTGATAAGTATGTATATGTAGATTCCAATTGTAGCTGCATATAGGGGATGTGGCGGAGTTGCCAGAGCTGCTAACTCGGGAACTGGGAATCCAGCTTCCAGTCTCTGCGTCGGGGCAACAAACTATGATTCTGGGCAAATCACTTAATCTCCCTGTGCCCACGGACAGCGCCTGGACCCCGGGATGAAAAGCAACGCTATATAAATATGCAAATGTATTTACTGTCTAACTGGGGATGAGGGGAACATGTTTCTTTTTTTTTATGTATTAGGGCCTTTGGCGCCATTGCCATACCATAGCTTTCGTCTGTCAGAGGATAAGGGTGAAAGCAATGATTGATTGGGGTGGGGAGAAAACCTGTATTTAATTTATATTAGAAGGTGTTACAAAGACAATAACAGGCGAAATTTAATAAGGAGAAATAGCAGAATCACATTACACGAAGGAAACTAAACACATATTGACAATAGAAAACACTCAAAGGAAAACTATGCTTTCAAAAACAGGGATTTCGCATCTTTATGTTCACCTAACCTGCAACGCTCTGTCTCCCTGCCTGCCTTATAATTTAATTCAGTTAGAAAACACTAGGTGACCGCTTTAATACCCCGGCACTTTCATCTCCGTTTCCTGCCATTTTTGTGTTTGGCTTTTTATGGAAGTGTGTTGTGAAGAGAGACTCGGCCCTGCTTCAAAGAAAGGGATGGGAACCCCATGGGGAGGCAGAAGAAAGAAGCGAGGAAAGGGGGAATAACACTGCTCTGATGAGTGCTTCTGCACAGGGCCCAGATGTCATTTCTTCTGATCTCAGTAGCTGGGGCTCATAGGCAGATGGCTCTTTCAGAGATGGTCACATATTTTTGGTAATTCCATGAATTCATAATTGCATCACCACACCCAATCATTGCAATGTTGTTGCAAATGCAGCTTTAAGTGAGCAATACGATTTTTGCTGGTGTGAATGGCAATGACTTCGATATGCAGAAAAGTGGTCTTACCACATTTGTCATGCAGTAATGCCACTTTACTTTATATATCAAAATTGTGTTAAATGTGTGTGTTTGAAAATGAGGCAGCATCTGTGAGGCCTGCACAAATAACATGACTACATTTGTCCTTCACTGGGAACCCAACACCCAATTGTAGCGCCTGACTCTCAGAGGGTAGCGTTGCAGAGCTGTCTGAGGCTTAATCAAAGGAGGTGATGTAGGGTAGTAATCTCCAATTGCAGGTGCGCAAAAAAAAACACTCAATTATTGATTGTCCAGTTTACTTTGCTTTTAAAAGTAAGAGTACATTTATTAAACACACACACTACTCAATACTTTGCACCAATTTACAAATATACATAAGCTGTTGGAATTACTTTGTGACATTGCATGACATCTCCACCCCTCCCTCAGGGGGGTGGGGTCTAGTACCACCACTCCAATGTATGCACATCATCTTGCCCCCAATGCAGTTAGTGGATCATAACCTGGGGCATTGGCCCTGCGCACTGGCACCATCCCAGTGGCGACCTACCCCATTACGTCGACCAGCATTAAAAATGGGTACACTTGCCTTGGTGACACATATCCCTGACTGATTATCTCCTACTGACCATAAGGTATGCACCTCTACATCTGAAGGGCTAACAGTCTGGGTTGTTCATCACCTAACAGCAGCAGCAAGAATACATGTTTAAGCACCACTGTAGAATGATAGAATTCATAACATTTGGATATCATTTAAAAATTCATTGCAATTACAGTCCCTAAAGGCATCACAGATGATCACAGGATTATGCATATACAGCCAGACAGGGAAACAACACTTACAACGCAACTTTTACGACGCACTACGTTTACAACAAAACTTTTAAAACGCAACATCCATTACAACGCATGCCATTACAACACAACCATTACAACACATGTCACTACAATGCATACCACTACAACGCATGTCATTACAACGCAGTCATTACAACGCATAACATTACAACGCATACCTACACTATCCAACACTTACCCTACTGTTGCACCCCCTGGAGTTAGAATAGTAATTTTTACCCCTACACTATCCAATACTTACCCTACTGTTGCACCCCCTGGAGTTAGAATAGTAATTTTTACCCCTACACTATCCAATACTTACCCTACTGTTGCACCCCCTGGAGTTAGAATAGTAATTTTTACCCCTACAGTATCCAACACTTACCCTACTGTTGCACCCCCTGGAGTTAGAATAGTAATTTTTAGCCCTATACTATCAAATACTTACCATACATGCAATGTAATGTTATGCGTTGTAATGGTATGCGTTGTAAATGTAGTATGCGTTGTAGTGGAATGCGTTGTAAAGGTAGTTTCAAAGAATTCGTTGTAATGGCATGCGTTGTAATGGTATGCGTTGTAAATGTAGTATGCGTTGTAGTGGAATGCGTTGTAAAGGTAGTTTCAAAGAATTCGTTGTAATGGCATGCGTTGTAATGGAATGCGTTGTAATGGATGTTGTGGTGTAAAAAATGCGTTGTAAAGGTATGCGTTGTAAAAGTATGCGTTGTAACGACATACATCCAGCCAGACACTGTGTCTGACAACATAACCCCACTTTGCTTATGACCTCACTTTATAAACATGAAATTCAGTCTCTCTTAAAGATATAACTATTAGTAAATGCATTTCAATGCAATTACATCATTTCACCTCCAGGGGATACCCTACTCAAGACATCTCCAACACAACCCTTTACTCTTGAATGCACTTCTTGATGCACCCCCAGCTGTAGAACAAAAGTTCCAGCCTAGGAGGTGATGCAGTCTTCGCTGAGCCATTGAGTGATTATTCTTTTTAGATCTTCAAGAAATTTAGGGTGGGACTTATCTTTGTGCTGGTGGGGAGACTGTGCTTCTCCAACAGCTACCCCCAGTACATTTTCACACTTAAGGGTGACCCCTCTCCTCTGGGGGCCACAAAAACACCAACAACGATCCATTCACACACGACACTTTGGGTTCGATATTTTGGGAAGCACATCTACAGAGAGAGTGCGAGCAAGAGAGAGACAATGCGGAGCATTTGAACACATTTACCTGCAAAGTTGTGATGTAATGACACTCACTCTGCAGTGACTCCTGATGAAGTGAACTAGTGGACTGCAATGCAGTAATATACAACCAGAACAGACGCTCTGAAGCTCTCAGAAAATATCCCAAACTAATATCCTCCAAAAGGTAGCTTGTAAGCACTTTGCTCCGTCAGCACGATTGCAGCCTTTTACATAAAGCTATAAGAACCATGGACCTCATTTTGAAACTGACAGATCAAAACATTCTGTAGTAAGGGTTATTAATGCAAGTTTTCACCTCTTTTCCCAGAATGCCAGGAAGTACTTTTGGGGGTCCTTAACTGGAATTGCTTTAAGAGATTAGCAACAAGGCTGGGTCCCTAAAAAGAAATTGACCTTAGGTTCAGGCCAATTCGTTTTGTACAATAGTGTTGAATGGCATTGTTAGGAGGGGCCGGTCACCATAACTCGACCAGCTACAGTACTATGTGAAGAGAAGACTAACTTTAGTGGTTAGGTTTACTGGAGAACAATCCATTATCCTCATTAAAGAAGCAAGGAGGAAGGTAAAGAGTTAATGGTCTTTATATCTGAAATTCAAACACTTTTTAGGTCTCGCCCTGGAATTCGCATCCGAAGGATGCGTCCAGGGCGGAGACTTATAGTCGGCTGACACGGGGGAATGAGGGACACAAAACTGTGACGAGCGTGGATTGAGCTGCGTGCACGCGCGTCAACATTCACGCATGCGCACATCACAGCCACACGCATACACAGCACTCACGCATGCGCACATACACACGCATACACAGGCACACCCCCGTCACCTACACGCATACACAGAGACCCCTCCACACACACCAGCCCCTCTCCTCTCGGCTCCACACACACGCACACGCATTTACACTTACACAGACACGCAGGCACCCAGACAGGCAACCCCCCCCCCTCACACACACGCATACACACAGACTCCAGGACACATACACATACACACACACATGCACGCTCACACACATACACAGTCCGCCGCCGCGCGCGCGCACACAGATGCCCCCCGCCCCCCCCCAACAAGGCGACGCCCCACTCACCGGCATCCTCAGTGCAGCGGCTCCCACCGGCAGCAAGACTCTTCTTCCCTTCTTCGGCACCGGGGCGCAGGGTAGGCTCCTGCCTGCTCCGGTGCGCCAAACAATCGCGGCTCTTCCGTGGGAGGCGGGGTAGGCTCCCGCCCTCCTACTTCCGGTTGTCCCGCCCGGCCTGCCTGACTTCCTGGTAGAAGACACGGAATGTTCATGGCAAACAGACAGACAAAAAGTGTCTTAAGAATCTTTCGTGCGCCGGTAAAGTCATCGCGGTGCTGACCAGCAGAGGGAATGCACAAGGTAAGCGGCTCGCAAGGAGGTGGTGGGGGTGTGAGGCGAGGGACGTGATCTCGCTTAATTTAGTTTCGAGTAGAGCCCCCTGCCTCCCTCAACCGTGCCCCCTCCCCCGCTTGAAGGGGCCTGTACTATGCCCCTGGTGCCCATTTGGTTTGTATTGTAAGTTCGCAACTCATTATATAACACACGTTAGAGTTGCTCCCTGAGCCTATTCTTCAGGACATTGACACAGTTTAATTCCCTCACAGGTGGCCCGTGTGTGTGTTAATGTGTGTATATGACGTTGCACCTGTAGTTGTGAATGTACGCACGTCTGACTGGCGCGGAGGTGTGCATGCATACGTGTGCATCTATCTCTGGATGCGGGCAAGAGCAGAAATGTCCTCTCTCTATGTGTGCTTCAGTGGCCAGCCACTACTGCCTCTCCAAAGGACTTGCGGATTGCCTTGTGTTGCGATCAAACTCACTTCCGGATTTCAGTAACGCTAGGTGTTACCTGCGCATTATCAGGCAAGGCCTTTCAAGGGATGAGCTCCGGAGCTCATCTTTCTAACAACACGATCCGGCTGGAGCAGCGGGGACGGCTGAGGTGCTGAGAGGACTCGGTGCATCAGAACACTGATGCTGCAATGCAGGTTTTCTCTGAGCACTTACAGTCACTGTCACAACCGGCTTTCGTTTTCACTGTTAACAGCACATATTTCTTTTACAAGTGGGATTAAAGGAGGTAGGCAGAGGACCGTGTTCAACAAAAAGAGGGGACACGTATTGCATGCAATCCTCCAGAATTGGCACCGCTTTTACAATATACGCGCTGCTGTGATTTGAGGCCCTGTTGAACAGCTCCAACATTCACCAGACATCATTTCCTTCATGTAGAGACATGAAGAATGGCGGAGAGGGAGTTTTGAATATGAGGGACTATGTTAATGTAAAAAGGGCATAAAGTACACCCTGCCGTAATTCTGGTGCAGAGTGACTGCAAATCCTCCAGTGAGCCCACACTGAAGGCCAAGATTTGTCTGTGAGATACGGGAGACTCAGGGGCCCTCTTCAAATTCTGCCTGTGGGCCCCCTCCATTTTGCATTGCGTCATAGAGTGTAATGTGCTGTAGGGCACAAGGCGGCTGTCTGCTGCACATGGTACCTTTGTATATTTTCTTGTCTAGAACCAGATATTCCTTAATACTTCCCGGAAAATCTGTTCTTCTCGGAGGAGCTAGTGTGTCACCGAACAGGATGTGACACAGGGGTATCGGAGCTAGGGGAGTCAGAAACGCTAACATCATGGAAGGGCCTTTAATGGTGCAGGTTTGATGATGGAATACCTTTCTGCTCTTACATTATTTAATAAATGTGCTCCCTGTGCTTTCCAGTGAGGAGTGTTGAGTGTCCGGTGTAGTACAGAAAAATGGACATGCATCCTCGGATCAGATTGTGGCAGCTAGACATGCAGCAGAAGTTCGTTGTCACTCGCTTCCATTTCTGCACATTCAAGCACCTTGGACCGGAAAACGTACGCTTGTCCCTAATGTAACAAGCGCGAGGCCAGGTGCTGCAGCAACATTACAGTACTCCATTGCCGTGGGCCCAGAGCCATGAACTAGGTTTAAACCTTCTCTAATCTCAGTTCCTTCGTTAATCAGATGCACCGACCAGAGCCGTAGCCTCCATTAGCGCAGCAGGAGCATTGGTGCCGGGGTTCAGAGGCTCTATGTAGACACCCAAACACACACACACGGAGTGACAGTGAGTGCGAAGTGACAGTGAGTGCGGAGTGACAGTGAGTGCAGAGTGACAGTGAGTGCAGAGTGACAGTGAGTGCAGAGTGACAGTGAGTGCAGAGTGACAGTGAGTGCAGAGTGACAGTGAGTGCAGAGTGACAGTGAGTGCAGAGTGCGTGCAGAGTGACAGTGAGTGCAGAGTGACAGTGAGTGCAGAGTGACAGTGAGTGCAGAGTGACAGTGAGTGCAAAGTGACAGTGAGTGCAGAGTGACAGTGAGTGCAGAGTGCGTGCAGAGTGACAGTGAGTGCAGAGTGAGTGCAGAGTGACAGTGAGTGCAGAGTGACAGTGAGTGCAGAGTGACAGTGAGTGCAGAGTGACAGTGAGTGCAGAGTGACAGTGAGTGCGGAGTGACAGTGAGTGCAGAGTGCGTGCAGAAACAGTGAGTGCAGAGTGCGTGCAGAGTGACAGTGAGTGCAGAGTGACAGTGAGTGCAGAGTGACAGTGAGTGCAGAGTGACAGTGAGTGCAGAGTGACAGTGAGTGCAGAGTGCGTGCAGAGTGACAGTGAGTGCAGAGTGACAGTGAGTGCAGAGTGAGTGCAGAGTGACAGTGAGTGCAGAGTGACAGTGAGTGCAGAGTGCGTGCAGAAACAGTGAGTGCAGAGTGCGTGCAGAGTGACAGTGAGTGCAGAGTGACAGTGAGTGCGGAGTGACAGTGAGTGCGGAGTGACAGTGAGTGCAGAGTGACAGTGAGTGCGGAGTGACAGTGAGTGCGGAGTGACAGTGAGTGCGGAGTGACAGTGAGTGCAGAGTGACAGTGAGTGCGGAGTGACAGTGAGTGCGAAGTGACAGTGAGTGCGGAGTGACAGTGAGTGCAGAGTGACAGTGAGTGCAGAGTGACAGTGAGTGCAGAGTGACAGTGAGTGCAGAGTGACAGTGAGTGCAGAGTGACAGTGAGTGCAGAGTGCGTGCAGAGTGACAGTGAGTGCAGAGTGACAGTGAGTGCAGAGTGACAGTGAGTGCAGAGTGCGTGCAGAGTGACAGTGAGTGCAGAGTGACAGTGAGTGCAGAGTGACAGTGAGTGCAGAGTGACAGTGAGTGCAGAGTGACAGTGAGTGCAGAGTGACAGTGAGTGCAGAGTGCGTGCAGAGTGACAGTGAGTGCAGAGTGACAGTGAGTGCAGAGTGACAGTGAGTGCAGAGTGACAGTGAGTGCAGAGTGAGTGCAGAGTGACAGTGAGTGCAGAGTGACAGTGAGTGCAGAGTGCGTGCAGAGTGACAGTGAGTGCAGAGTGACAGTGAGTGCAGAGTGACAGTGAGTGCAGAGTGACAGTGAGTGCAGAGTGACAGTGAGTGCAGAGTGAGTGCAGAGTGACAGTGAGTGCAGAGTGAGTGCAGAGTGACAGTGAGTGCAGAGTGACAGTGAGTGCAGAGTGACAGTGAGTGCAGAGTGACAGTGAGTGCAGAGTGACAGTGAGTGCAGAGTGCGTGCAGAGTGACAGTGCGTGCAGAGTGACAGTGAGTGCAGAGTGACAGTGAGTGCAGAGTGACAGTGAGTGCAGAGTGACAGTGAGTGCAGAGTGACAGTGAGTGCAGAGTGAGTGCAGAGTGACAGTGAGTGCAGAGTGAGTGCAGAGTGACAGTGAGTGCAGAGTGAGTGCAGAGTGACAGTGAGTGCAGAGTGACAGTGAGTGCAGAGTGACAGTGAGTGCAGAGTGCGTGCAGAGTGACAGTGAGTGCAGAGTGACAGTGAGTGCAGAGTGACAGTGAGTGCAGAGTGACAGTGAGTGCAGAGTGCGTGCAGAGTGACAGTGCGTGCAGAGTGACAGTGCGTGCAGAGTGACAGTGCGTGCAGAGTGACAGTGCGTGCAGAGTGACAGTGCGTGCAGAGTGACAGTGCGTGCAGAGTGACAGTGAGTACAGTCACTCAGCACCACCACATTATCAGTCAGAACCACCACAGCATCACTCAGAACCACCACAGCACCACTCAGCACCACCACAGCATCACTCAGCATCACTCAGCACCACCACAGCACCACCATAGCACCACTCAGCACCACCACTGCATCACTCAGCATCACCACAGCCCCATTCAGCACCACCACAGCATCACTCAGCACCACCACAGCACAAATATGTTCTCTCAATGTTTCAAGCTTTATTACAAATGTCACAAAAAGATGTTAATATTTCACTTCTGTTCTTGGATTTTGTTACAATAAAATACACTGAACATAATCTTCACAAAAGTTATTTACAAAAGTTTAAGCTATTGCCATTATAAATTACAATCACTTTTATTAAGTATTAAAAAAAATTAAAAGCCATTGTTATTTGTAATATCAATACATCTAAGTCACGTAAATACAAATGTTGCATTACAAATGCTATAGGTGTCACATTTGCGAAAGTTATAACTACTGGCATTGTAAATGACAAAGCTATTAATTTAGCTATTTTCAAAACCAACACATAAATGAACGTTTGGTGAATTTCCATTAAAATATTTGACTTTTTTACTAAGATATTATTATACTGTTTTATGCAAACAAAATTTAGATACTGCATAAATAACTTTAATAAAACATATTTTATATGAAGCTTTTTATGTAAAAAAAAAATATAGCATAAAGCAAAAAACAATTGCCATTTACAATGCTAATAGCTCAAACTTAAATAATGCGAGACCTATTGCATTGCAAATGCTTGTTTTTATCTAGAGTGAGTGGATGACACTACCAGTCTGTCACAATGTCACAGAGACTTTCATCTTCATTTGACGGACTCAAGGCAAGCTAAAGTTTGCAAGAACCTAAAGTCATTACTTCTGACACACTGCTTGTGTGACCTTGTAAAATGAGTTGCCTGCTCAAGAAACGGGTCAGATAACTTCAGCCAGAACAACCAACTAGGAAATCGCCTCCAGATTTGGCTGGATCTCCCAAGGGGTTAAGGATTTCCAGAGCCGAGCATCTAAACTATCTGTGATCGCCCTGGACACCAAGCTGTCAGGTTCACTCACAGATCACTGTTAGGAGGTCACCATTTTACTGCGAATGTGTATACATCTATTGTATGTCAACAAAATGAAACTAACCAACAATATAGGCCTTAAATTCTGGTGTTCCTTTATGGTGCATTTTAGAGCTCTCAAATTCATCCCAAACAATAATGAGTTAAAACTGACACACAAAAGCTCACTTTTAAAAGTCTTATTCTTTATCTTGTACTTAACTCTTTCAGTGCTGGTAAGGTTGCAGGATTTGCTCATCCAGTCCTCCCCACCCGGTGAAGGCTCCTAAAACGCGAACATGATTTGTTGGCCACCATTAGACCTTTGCACCGCCACAACATTTATTTTAGCAGAAAACAAAACTGTTTTGTCATCAAAATTTGTGACATAGAGGCGTCCATAGTGTGGTCCCTTGGGAGCAGTTCAGGAATAGTCAGAAAGAAAATGGCATCAAATATTTATTAGAATGTAGGCGCTAAATCGCTTTCTCCTAAGGGCAGTTCTGGGGAATGCTGTGCCCTGGAGCCATGTTTGACAGCATGGCGACTGCTGCCTATTCTGAGTTACCCACATTATCAGGGCCAGATTGTTCATCTACAGATTGCTGCGAATATTCTATTAAATATTAATACGTATGGGGTGATGACGACTGCCAGAGGTTGGCTGCGCGCGAGCGTAGCAATAAAGTAGACGACGGTGATCTCTGCGAAGGCGCATTGGGGATTCCTTGCCGCTCTTGTATTTTGTTATTTGCCAGTTCTTTCTCGCGAGAATTATACAGTAAGCGTATTTTTACTCGTGTAGCGCGCAGGTTGGTAGTTCGCGGCCTGCACAATTACCGAGTCACAATGGCAGCCTGCAACATTTGATTTATTCATCACAAGTGGGAAAGGAGCAAGAGACGTTTCATCAGGCTTCCATTGGATGATTGAGGCTTTTCTACCTCTATTATTAGATGCCGAATGAAACATTTCTGTAAGTGTTCCGGGTGCCGTATCAGTCACTAAAATGGGCAAATACCACATACTCCTCTAGCAACTGAACAATCACAGTTTTGTGTAAGTTTGGCAAGAGCGCACAAAATGTGCCAGAGAGTGCTATAACATTGAACAGAGAAAGGAAATATATTATAGACAGGTGTATAATAAAGACCCTATAGCGCCTGCGGCACGGTGAGGGGCAACTAGTTTGGGGGATCGCACCCCAACAGGGGGCACCCATTGAGGTAAAGGAATATCTGTGGTATATGGGCGACTCCCGGGTTGCTCATCATATTCTGCAAGGGTGCCCCAACATTTGGTGCTATGCCACTGATTATAGGCAGGGCCACTGGAATTATGCAATTCTATGGCTGACACTTTTTTTGCATAGTTATGAAATTGCTACATTTGCCACACAGCCCATCATCTGCGGCGTAATTTGGAGATTTTAATTTTATTTAAAAAAAATGTTTCTAGCTAAAACGGATCAAAAATTATTAAGAATAAGGCATCGCTTGTTGCTGTGCAGAGGAAGGCACTTTCCAAAGGTTGACTTTTCATCTTTCCCTTGCATGTTGCTGTAGTTGAGTTTTAATCTAGTTTTAATAAGGTGTAACCTTTATCCAGACAGTGTTAATGTGTCAAAATAATGAATTGACACTATCACAAAATGTCTCTGATCTTGCCACATAATTTGTATTTTCTAGCCTCAAAATTTAGTAAACACTGCTACTTAATTTGGTACTTCCTTGCTTCATATTTCCAGTGGCCCCGATCACAAGCTCTATTACTAAAATGACTGGTATTTATTTTATTGACCTCACAAAGGTTGAAATTACAATCCACTTGCGCACTCATTTCTCCAGTGGCCTTTCTACCCGCTAAGCTACCTTACTGACGGTACTTGTAGGTTCTCCAGCAGCTCATGTGTAAGGACAGCACACGCATGACCAGTACTAGCTTCAGATTGCTGCTAGTGCTTCAGTCCTAGTCCTAATGAACAGCTGATAGCAGATGGGATGGTCCTGCGTAGCTCCTTAAAAGAGGGCATAAGTTCCAATAATAATGCTGTTTGTCCATTTGTTCTGATGACCAACCTGCTAAATTTAGGTTTTTGAGGATCCTGATGAGTGAAACCTGCCCGAGGAAATCCTCCAAGACTTGACCTAGGTGTCTACATCTTTTTGCTTGGTATGCCATCATCCTCGCTCACACGCTATTTTATGAGAGAGCAGACATGGTCAGTGGAGCTTCTACACACCGGTCACAAAAGAAGATCCTGCTCAAAACATGCCTGTACACTAACATTTTCTTGAATTATTTTCAAGGTGAGGTTTGCCCTTTGTAGGCAGCCAAAACAACAAAAAAGTCTGCAGCAGATTGCACAAGGAATGATACAATGTTGCATGGGATTCCACATACCCTCCAATGAAATTGCCAACAAGGTTGTCAATAACGCATTGGTGTTTTTTACATAAGTAAATCTCTACCTTCCCCAAAGTAGGGTGAAATCACAATCCGATAAGTATGTAGGTGTGATGGATGATGCATGTCAAAATATATAAGAATGAAATTTCCTCTTGCAAAAGTATTGTTTGTAAAATTTTATGATGGTACATATATATATATATATATATATATATATATATATATATATATATATATATATATATATATATATATATATATATATATACGCTCCAGTTTACACCATGAAAACGAGTCACTCTACAAGCGGGTGCTTTTACCGCGATGGTGTCCGCGATCATATGACAGCTCCGTATTCCTAGTATTATCCAGCCGGATTCAGGAAACAGCACTCACGAGCACAGCAGTGTATTTAGCAGGGGGGTTTATTCAGAACAGACGCGTTTCGGGAGAACACTCCCTTCGTCGGCATTCACATCAGAGTGGCAGTATGCAGCACATTATCTATGTTTGTCAAAACTGTTAAAACAAACAAGGGACTATGCTACAAGCGCAACATTAAGCGCCATCTTTAAATGTGCAATTTAGACATAAGCTATATAGAATTGCTAGCAAGTCAGTTACACCAAATATAGAGCCGTGTTTCGGCATAGTTGTTATCTTAAAAATAAACCACACGTTATACATATTCGAAAACCTTTTGTGGCTAAGACAACAGTTTGCTGTAAAACACAACTCAAACCCCAGACAAAAATCACAAAATAGATGCGAGAATGTCGGGCAAATCTTGCCGTGGATCGGCAATTGCAGCCCATTAGGACTGCCACACTAAGGGTGTAACAAAAACCAAAGCAATTCATCAAAGCAAATATCGCTTAAGATAGCATCTTCCATCACAAAAACTCCAGAATATAATACATTTCATCACATCATATTATACTTGTTGCATAATACTGTAATCCATCTTATCAACCCAAGTGAGAGGCCAATTCTTCTCCCATATTCAGACCTTTTGGTGCCTTAGTCTCCAGATCTATAATATATCGAGACTCAAGTCTCCTAAGTGTGAGCAATCTATTGCCCCCTCTCGTATTCTCTCCTACTTGGTCCAGACAAAAGTACCTTAAAAGATTTCTGTCACTGTCATGTTTAATGGAAAAATGACGGGCCACTGGATACGAAAAATCCTTCTTTACAATTGCCCGCATATGTTCCAATATCCCTAATTTGACGGGATTGATGGTACTTCCAACGTACCTTAACATGCAGGGGCATACTAGGCAATAGACTGCATAGTCGGTGTGGCATGACATAAATTTATTTATTTTCTTCCCACCCTTACAGCCAGGGACCTCATACGTTAATGTCCTTTTACTTGCTGCACAGGCTTTGCATTTTCCACAAGGGAAAACGCCTTTTGTATCCTTCAAAGTGCCTAGTTGTTTGTGGATAGGTTGTAAATAGCTATGAACTATTTGATCACGTAGGGATCTCGCCTTCCTGAACGTTATTAACGGTACGCTGGGAATGTCAGGCCTAACAATTTGATCAGATTTTAAAATATGCCAATGTTTGGACATAATTGATCGTAATTTGAAGGAGTCCGCGGCATAGGGTGTTATCATGCGGAATCTTCCTTCTGTAGTGGGGAGTGACTTCTTGACAAAAAGACTGGCATGGGGTATTTTCCTGACCTTACTAAGGGTCTCTTGGAGAAGATGGGGATTATACCCTCTCATTACAAATCTCTCCACACATTCATTAGCTGCTTTTTCAAATATATATATATATATATATCAATCAAACACACGAAGAGAGTTGTCCCCTCAAGGAATCCTCACACAGGTAGGTAAACTTTGCGTTTATTAGCACAGGCTACAGCAAGGTTGCTTGGGCTTCTCACCATTGAAATAAAAAAGCTGACGCGTTTCGTGCTACTCATGAGCACTTCTTCACAGGCTGAGTCTCTTTACAAACGCCCAACTTGAAAGCACCTATTATCCTTTCTGGAGGCCTGCCCCAGTGGGCGTGGTAGGCGCACTGCCTGCCGGTCTCTGTGGTGCTTGATTGTTCAATCTCAAGTGAGTAGTTGGTGCGATGCACAGTATGAGTAAAATCAAAACCCCTGTGGGTTGGCAAGTGTACCGCATCTTCCTGGCTGCACATAATGACCTGCACTACGCTCCTCCTGTCCTGCAGACCTCGGAGTGAGATCCGTTTTCAGTCCAACTCCAAAACGATTTAAGGAAGGCACTGACACCGTGAATTCTACTCAAGAAAGGTATTTATTCCAACATGCTCCACAGACGCGTTTCGGCGGAAGCCTCCGCCTTGCTCACTAAATATATATATATACAAACTAGGCTCTCTTCAAGTGAGAACAGAGTGCGACACAGCTCCGGGATAAAAGGGAGATTACTTTATTGATATTTTGACACTCTGTGTGCAAAGTCCAAAGAAACACTCTGCAGATGCGTTTCTGCTTTCAAATAGCTTCAGCAGTGCCTGTTTCTGTGGCTTTTCATTTTTCTGGGGGTCAGTTGATTTGTAGATGTCTGCTGTGACCACTTCCCATCAGGTGACTTCTTGCCCCTCCTCCGCTTTAGGGACTACTGGGCACCGTATATATAACTAATTTACATACATATTTCATATAAAAGTTGTTTTACTTGCCCCAATACTTTTGAAATACAGACTCCACAGTTGGGGTGGATAGTCCCTTATGGTAGTTTAAAAAAGTTTATTAAACTTTATACTAAATTAGTAAACATAATCTAATTTGGGAATTGAAATGTGGTGTAAAATAAACAGTTCATGATTTATTTAAAAGCAGTGCTAAATTTGAGCCCGTGGTTTCCGGTGCTCAGCACCCTCACTTAATCCTCAACACCGGCGCTTTTCATGAGCACCAGTTAAGGACACATTCACTTGTGGTAGGTACAGGAGATTAAGTGATTTGCCCAGGATGACACAATGTTGAGCCAACGGCGAGATTCAAAACTGATTCCCAAGCTCCGAAGTGCTGCAGCTCTGGCCACTATGCCACACCCTCTCCCCACATGGTAGTTGGTTCTGTTTTATGCGGCCCTAACAGGTGAAATGAGCTGGTGCAAGCAGCCTCCTGACGAGACCCCAGGCACTTATTTTTTTACAATGTAACCACTGTTTAAAAGCACATTATACTTTGCTCTTTAGCTATATTTGGACAGAAATACCTTCATATTAGTTTCTGAGGGCTGCTTTTACATTTCAAACTTTTCCATTGCAATTATCAATAATAACACAACCATTACTTACCATTGGTTGGCTATGACATCACTCTTGTTTCCTTGCTTCTTATTGGTCAGAGCCTTCTTCTCCTCTATACTTCCTCCTGGAGCTTTGTGTGGGCCCCTCTCATGGAGCATGGACTAAGCACAGCTTCCTGTCTATGGCCATTGTCCTTCCACTGGCCGCAGGCTCCTGCAGGTACTCTTTTTTTTATTGATTTTCTACATGCACTCTTAGATTGCACATCTGTGCAGTCCGTTTCCTTCACCACTGCCCTCCTCCCACTGTTGCAGCTCCCTCTGTGGTGTATACCTACTTTTTTCATACTCTTAACTTAATTGAGACCAGAAAACCTCAATTATACAGAAAAAACTAATTGGTTTGCATCCATCCCAAGGACATTCTGAGTGTATGTGCCCTGCTCTGATCTCCAAGCACAAAAATCAGGGATCGTCTCTCTCAGTACATGTGGACACTGGAATTTGTATGAAGTCACGGCTGCCCACCTCTGATACAAGTAGGGCTTGCTTTAGCGCTAGTGGCACCCGGTGCAACAGTCTTTTTTGGTGCCCCTCCCCATGACCTCCTCCTTGGATTCACTCACTACCACCCGGCAAAAGCATCCCTCTTCTCTTCAAGGCCCTCTCTCGCATGCATTTCATTTGTTTTAAAGTACAAATAAAGGCTGGCTTTACTGATCCATTCAGCTATCCACATAAAATACAGATCTGTTCTTTGCATTAGGCACATTAACCCTTTGAACTATTTTATGCAGAGTCAAAACTGCCACTATACAAAACTCCAATCTCTTCTTCTAGCAGGATAATTACTCACAAGAGTTATCTTAATTGCTGCCTGAAAGCTGTGCACACAAGGAACTTTGCAGCAGATGCTTTTAAATCATAAGTTATTGCTAAACACAGCGCCCCTTGAGGCCAGTTCCCCCGCACCCCCAAGGCAGCGCCAAGTGCAGCCTCACACGTCCCACTGCTCTAAAGCCGGCCATGGACACAAGCCACCCCCTCACCACCTCACACAAATCCTCACGACCCTCACTCAGCTGGTACAAACAAATGCACGGACCGGCTCTTCCTGGGAAACCTCACAAACACACACACACAATCCAGGCACAGAGCATGTCCCCCACCACTTATAGACACCACAGGTAAAACTCCCCACTGTGCTCTAAACAACAAGAGAACAAGAGAACGCCTGACCCACTAGAATGGAGAGGTGGGACTGCAAACGGCGCGGTGCATGGAACTCGAAGAACTATAAAACTTTATTAAATAAAAAAATTAAAAACGTTGCCGCAGCTGATCCAGTAGCAACAAGCATGGGTAAAGCCAACATTTGTTGATCTAAAGTGCACCGCTCAGGTTCGTGATTTAATACTTCTTTTCAAAGTTGTGTACTTTCAGACACTTATAATCTGTTGTGTACATGTGAAATCCAATCGTTTATTTATTTAGGAGTTTTGTGTAGCGCTTTGCTGTGCCCTTCTGTAACTTCAAAGTGTTAGACTAAGGAAACATGGTTTACGTTTTGGAATGGGAATAAGGCATTCAGCCAAGCAGGGTGAGTGACCATCAGCACGAACCACATTCTACAAGGGTCTCAGTTAAAGGCAGGTGAGGTTTGATGAGTTTTCTAAACGTCACGTGGCTGGGTTCTGTTCTGAGATTGAGATTAGGGGGCTTCTGAGTGTTGGACCTTGATGCCCCAGAGAACTGCCACTAGTTTTCATCCTCTTGAAGTAAAATTGGATGATCCAATGGGCAGATTTACTGGCTAAAAAAGATTTCTGGATGATCTCCTTGGGTCAGAATAGCACTGGACTCTGATTATTCATAAAGCTCAGTACTAACCGAGAGATTCGGTCAGGTCACAAGTGGGGGGACGCTGTCACCGGAAGTGGCGTTAAGACAGGAAGTGACGTCACGAAAGGTGGCTCCGATCCCATCCCAGAGAGGCCAAAGAGTGAAGTCCAGCTGTTTGGCAGGGGAGACGGCGTCCACCCAGTAAAATAAGTGGGGGGACGCCGTTCACCCGCGCGGTACCCCGACTCGAGCCCTGGATTCGGTACTGAATATGGGAAGTCACCCAGAAGCAGAGGTACAAAGGAAGACAGGCAGGGAGCCAAGCTGCGTCCCTGGCCCAGACGGATCACAGTACTTTTAAAACATGAGCCACACATCAGGGGCGTAGCTTCAGGGTGGTGTTTGAGGTGTTACACCCCCTAATAAAAGTATTTTCCGGTAAATTGTTGGGTACAGGTAATTTCGATCAGATATAGTGAGGTGTCTGTCGGAATTTTACATGCACATAAACAAAAGCATACACACCCTCTCTTTCTCTCTCAGTTTTGAAATTCTTCAAACATGTTTGTTATTTTACAAAATATTATTTTCTCTCACTAACCCTACCAAACCGCATTTCTCCCTCTTTCCGCAGCCCTTTACACCCCTCTCATGCATCCTTCTTGTCATATAATGAATTTTAACATTATATGGCAGCCCGATTGTTGGAAAATCTGAATCCCAAACCCCCCAATATCATTGACCGAGCTGCGCCCCTTCCAACCATGATTCCTGCTTTCATTACCATGTGCTGGCTTCTTATCATCACCCATCAGATTCAACCTTAAAAGAAAACCACCACACGTTCACTTCTGAATCCATTAGGCAGCTCATTATTCATCATTTCTGGCTCAACGAGTCAAGACAAAGTAGACTGTTCCTACAAACGCTGACGCGAAATGCTCATTTGTGCTTTACACATGCAAAAGCAAATCACTCTAGTGCCTGCCCAAGTGTGGAAGCTCACGCGAGGGTAGCAATGCCGGAGAATCTCCTCCCCCACCAAGCTGCATAGAACAGGCTTGAATCAGGGCCGGACTGGCCGCAGCGGGTATCAGTTGTTTCCCCCGGATGCTGAAGGGAGGGAGCTGGTTTTGCAGTGGTGCTGCAATATCGGACCCCAGTAACAAAAGCAGCAGTGCTTCACATTTGCACCCCCCCATCACTCCCTGGGGTTCTGGTTTGACAAAATTGCCAGGCCTGCTTTGGGTACCCAGTCCAGCCCTGCATTGCAATGGGGCTAGCGTGGTTAGAGCTTCCGGTGCCCTGCCCAGCAGTATACAAGGGATAAAGATGCAAGAAAGCGAAGCCTTTGAACATGGGTCTTTTTGTGATATCAAGTTATCGAATAAAGTAATTTGACTGACTGAACATGGGTGGCTGTTCATGGCCAGCCTGGGAACCAAAAGCACTCCTCAGAAACATTTTCAAACCAGCCAGCTCTCTTCCTTCTCTCTCATTTCACTCTCGCTCTTTCCTCTCCCACCTCTCTGCTGTCTGCTGTAATTACTTGAAGAAAGTAGCCGAGGCATCAGCAGGGAGCCTCTGCCTTAAGAAACCGGCCTCCAGTCCTTCCAGCCCACCCGGGAAATTCCTAATGGAATAAACTGGCAGTCTGCCAACCCAAGTATACCGAGCAAGGCTTTTTTTGACAAAGTGAAATCCTCTAATGCACGAACTACAAAAATTATACAAATACGTTTCAGGACATTAGCTTCTGAAGACACAAAGAAAAGGCGAAGAGGAAGAGGTTTGATGTTAAAAGCTAATGCACCGTGGCATCTTTGGATAATTTCATAATTGGTCTACCCTCCAAGAAAATGTGTGCTGTCTTGTGGAATCAATTCTGATCTCAGGCTAGCGTGCTCGTCCAAGCAGCTTCATGTGCAAGCAAAAAATAACATTGATAGTCATAAAAGGTGAAAACAGCGGCGGCTCCTCCGCTATTGCAGAGGAGGGTCAATCCCCCCACTCCCCCACAGCAGCCACCAAAACGTGAAAAATAAAATGATAATAATACAGGTTTATTATCATTTTATTTTTCACGTTTGAGGCCGGGCAGAGTCTAGGGGCGGGGCCATCACCGGGGCAATTACCAGGAGGAGTGGTAGGTACACTGCTATCAGTGCACAGGTCGATTTGGCTGTCTGTCTCAGGATGGCCAAACTGACATGCGCACTGAGCTGTCTACAACCCAGGTGCATTGCGTGGTTGGAGATAACCAAAGCACAGGCTCCCAGTCTCCCTGGAAGCGCAAATCAAGGGCACTCAGGCCAATCCTGACACTGCTCTCATGCATGAGAACAGCGCCACGATTGGCCGCAGGGGAGACTGGGAGACTATGCTGCAGTGAGGAGCAGAAGAGGGGCGATGCGGCATGCAGCACAGGAGGTAGGTTTTGTTTTTTTGTTTTGTCGTCATCTCTCTCCCTATCCCTCCCCCCCCCCCCCCCATTCTGCCCTGATACTGGCCACTACTGGGTGAAGAACACCGTGGCTGAAAAACAGGTCACAAAACGCTGGCAGCTCTCATGGGGAAGCACCTGCTGCACCTGTATCTCAGCTTAAACCAATCTGTAGGCTTAGAAGTCCTCTGAAAGAGGGGTGTCAGCCTACTGTTTTTCATTTCTCAGTTACCCTTCAGATATGGTCAGTTGCTGTGGCTTCCTTTTCTGGTAAAGTATTTCATGCATACCGTTTTTTCTCCACTGAGTGCTAATTTAACCTCATTATCCATTAGCATCAGCACAATTGAAAGGCTATCAACCAGTGAAAACTCAGGTTCTACCTTTTGTTTTTAATTTCACTAGACTGTCAAGTGGCCCCAAAATATATGATACTATAAGCCCTTCCTGAAGACTGTTGCTTTGCAGGGCTTGCAGCTTTGCTTTAACACTGTCAACATGGGCTCAAAACTCCTGCATACAAAGTGCTGTTGGCAGTAGCGGCACGTCCCCTGCCAAAGTGGCGTGGTGGGCTGGAGGAGGGAGGTGGGGAAGGGGAGGGGGACAAAAAAAGAATAACTTACTTGAACCCCTCCGCAGCTCGCCGCATAGCTCTCTTTCAGTCTTCTTCTGGGCACATTCTCCCAGAATGCACTGCAGCCAATCCTGACGCTGCATGAAAGCTGCATCAGGATTGACCTGAGCACTATCAACATGCGCTCCCAGATAGACTGGAAGCCTGTGCCTGCTCTCTCCAGCCTTAGCAATGCAACTGGGGCTGGAGAGAGCTTCAGTGTACATGATAGTTTTGCCAGCCTGAGACGGACGGCCAAACCATCATGCACACTGTAACAGTGCTCACCACTCCCCAACCAGCAGTGCCATCCTCTGGACCCACCCCAAGACTCATCAGAGTGCTGGGGGAGGGCCAAGGGGGATTAAAATAGAACGAAATTAAAATGGGTTTAAAACCGGTTTCATTATCCTTTTATTTGAGGGCGGTGGCAGGGGTGCAGCGCTCCTCCGCCCTAATGGAGGGGCCGCCGCTGGCTGTTGGCTAAAATGCTAGAATTAGTCAAAGGTTTTAGCCATGAAATACACACACTTGTCAGCTATGTTTTAAAATTGTACAAACTAGTGAAGTCTATTAAAAAAACTATTTGCATCATAGCTAAAACCAAAGTGAACTCTAATCAAGTATTTTTGAGGGATTATTCTTTCTTTCAAATCATGCATTAAAACAAGCATTGACAATGTGAATCGTCTTCTCTTTAGTGTAGTGGGAAGTTTTATACTGAGCCTCACAATGCAACAAATGTAAAGCATTAGCAGCAGCAAGGCAACCTTCCCTAATATGAAGGCTAAGTAAGGGACAGGTAAGAGGAGTGGGACAAACATCAGATGGGTACCTTTCACATACGTTGCAGGTGAAACACAGGTAGCTAACACACGAGGGAGTGAAAGGAATTAAAAGACTGTTGTACAGTTTCTGTAAACACATAAACATACAGGAAGTATAACATTCCCGGAAAAAAGAGCAAAACAACTTATGGGATTCCCATGCATTCATGTGCTCACATAGGGGGCATATGTATCAAGCCCTTTTCCCGTTCGCAAACGGGTCGATTCTCAGAATGGGCCCGTTTGCGTACGGGAAAAGGCCTTTCGGGATGTATCATCCCAAAAGGGCATCGCAAATTAGAGAATCGCAAAATGTGTGATTCTCTTTTTTGCGATTGCATTTAAGGAATAATAAATTGCGATTCCTTAAATGCAATGTAGGAAGCACAGGAAAATTGCGATTTGGCCTTAAGGAATCGTAAATTACCACCAACTTCAAGTTGGTGGTAATTTCCGATTTCCTTGAAAAATGCACTTTTCTGCATTTTTTTAAGTGCTATGTGGTGCACATACATGCCTTTAGGACATGTATGTGCACCACATGTGCACACATACATATTTCAGGGGTGCAACAGGGTGTCATTTTGACACCCTTGCACCCTTGAAATTGCATTCTCAATTTGCAATTCTCTAATTGCGAATCACAAATTGAGAATGTCTTCCCATTTATTCCTATGGGACTCCTAGCTCATAGGAATGAATGGGAAGGTATTCCTTAATTGCGATTTGCAATTTGCTAATCGCAATTAAGAAATAGCAAAATATTTGTGAATTTTCTATTACATCCCGTTTTGCAATTCTCAAATAGCGATTCTCTAAAAATGCTATTTGAGAATCACAATAACGGTATTTGATACATATGCCCCTAGGTGAAATGTTCCTCAATCCAAATGAAACTCAAACATGGCAAAATGCGTTGGAGGTAACCGAATTTAAGTTATATTGTGTACTCTGTTGAAAATGAAATATACGCAAAAGCTCTGCCACAATAACTGCAGATTTGTTGGTTTCAATGTAGATTGCCTATTTTTTCATGTTCATATTAAGTTGATCTGCTGCCAGGTAGAGCCTAATGATATTTATATATATTTTTGAAACAGAGTTATATTATTTTCGCTAATTTTAAATTTTCTTTAATTTTATATTGTCTTTAATTTTATAGGCACATATCACAGAGTGAGATACGTTGCACCATTTACAAAGAATATGCCTGTTCCAAATTGTATATCTCTCCCTCCCCCTTTTCTATCTTCCTCAGTATTGCTATATTTGTGAACTACAACCTAGGATAGTGCTTCCCAAAAGTTTTAGAACCAGGACCCAGTTGTTTTTGAATCAGAAACGTTTGTGCCCCACCTAGTTATAACAGACATGAGGTGGGGATGATTTTTTAATGTAATAGTAGACATGCTTTCAAAATGTGGTGAATTAGCAAAATAAGATACTCTTTACAATTTCTTGGATTGCTCTCTAGCAGAAATAGTTAGTAAAGGTCACGACCTTGACCAAGTCACAAAAGTATTACAAATGCATCATGTAGTAGCTTTCTGTCTCAAACAGCACATTTTCCATTGAAATGGCGACAAAATTTGCACAGCAAATAGTTTCACTGACACAAATATATAGCACACTAATAATAATGTGTGGAAATCGGGTTTCAATGAATATGTTGTCATTTGTGCCTCTCCAAGTAAAAGTATTTAGATTTATTTTGTCCCTATTTAAATCTTTTTTTCCATCACACTTCAGAATTACAAAAAAATGTGCTTCATTTTTGCTTTCCTAACTCCTAATATATTCTTAAATGTATACAGTTCCTTTGCAGACCCTTTAAATGCTGTTGTATGTTAGAAAACATGACATCCTACAACCTTTCAATCCATCAAGACTGTCACATATTTCACTTAGAAAATTGTTCTCCCTTTGCAATCAGAGAAGGACAGTAAACAACAATCTCATGTTAACACCTTAGATGCGGCGCAAATATCCCTCCCCAGTGCTGCGCTGTCCATTGGAACTAGTGCTGAAAGGACGTCCAATGGTCGTGCGCAGCACTGGGGAGGTAGTGCTGCCGTCGGCCAACGCCCCGACGCAGCACTTAAGAGGTTAAGAGAATAAGCAGCACTTTGTTAGAGGGCAGCATCAGGAGATAGAGCCTGATGTTAACCTCTGTATTTGAAGCACAACAAATGTGACAACAGGTAAAGGCATTTTTATTTATTGCTCTTTCGCAACCCACAAGCAACTGGCTGGTTAACCATTAGCAGGTCGTGACCACAGTTTGGGAAACAGTGACCTTGGGTATTGTCATACAACATCACAGATTCCTCTTTACTCAGCACTCAAGCCTGCCACGTGCCACCAGTCACCAGTGAGTCCACATTTTTGGGTAGTTCCTCATACATCATTGGGATTTGTACACTGTTTTTATGCTATTGCACAGGCCATTCTACTGTGCCAATGTTTGAACGGCAGGTTGGGGGTGGATCAATACTCCTTCATTTCCGTGATATGTCTCGCTTAACCACTAGGAGTACCACTCCAACGAAGGTCTCGGAACTCACCTCACACTTCCAGCTGTCCACAATACCGAGTATTACTACTTTAGTGTCTGGTGTCACTGGGTGTCTCACAGCTCTCTCTAGTTCGTGATGTTTTTGATTTCAGTAGTGAGTGATTTCCAGACATTTCCATATGGCCCAGGTTTGGGTCCAGTCCCAGTTCCCAAAACATAAGGCCAAGAACCTTGGTGTATGGTTTGATGATAGACTGGCATTTGACGGTCAAGTCACTGCAGTGGTAGGCAAATGCTTCAGATTGTTCAAATCTGCTGAGCAAAATCTTGTGCCTGTTGTCAAAGTCAGACAAAAAAAAAACGGTTCTTCAAGCCTTGATCATGGCAAGGCTTGATTAATGCAATGTCTTGTATCTTGGAGTTACTCGGGGAAGAATTAAAAGTCTCCAGAGAGTGCAAAACTCATGCCTAATACTGAATTTGCTGAGGCATGAAACTATTGGGTGTGTGCTCAGAAAATTACATTGGCTGCTGAAAAAGCAGAGATCAGCTTTCAAAGCTGTGTTACTCTCAGACAGCTTTTTACAACAAAGGGCCAGGATACCTTCAATCCCTAGCGAAACCACACTACCTTTAAGGAGCTTAAGATCAGCAGGGGAGGTGCTGGCGATTGTTCCTAGGGTAAGGAAAGTTTGCTCTGGAGGTAGTTCTTTTAGTTACCTGTAGACAAGGTCGTGGAACGCCTTGCCCCTGTCGCTTCGTCAGGTGCAATCAGAAGAACTTTAAGGAGGAGTCTCAAAACCAGTTTTTTCAGGCAAGAGGTCTGAGACTTGAAAGTGGTGTGTAGGGTGCAGCGTCCGGCTTCTAGCACTGGGACACCTCCTTTGAGGTAGCTATGTGCTTTATAAAATATATTCATATTTCTATTATGGTGTGCAGAAAGGTACCCTGTGAACTCCTACATCGAAGGCCATTGGAGCATGGAACTCCAGTTAATCTGAGAGAATTTGTAACAAAGACTGGTGGCCATCTGTATGCTTCTAATAAGTGCTGATAGGGTCCAGTGTAAAGGCAGGTGATGTTCAGTAGGAGAACATTCGCTCTCTGTTCTTTTAACAGTAGTCCAAGTTATAGAGAAACTCCACTACCCTATTCAACAACCTAAGTAAATGCAGGGCCGGCTCTAGGGCGGAGCGACCGGTGCCACCGCACCGGGGTGCTGACTTCGCATGGGGGTGCCTTTTTTTTTAGTTTATATTGTGCTTTAACCCTTTGCGTGCGTCAGCCGTCCGACGTCACAGTGGGCATGTGTGGTTGTCCGAACCACGCCCAGGCATAAATCACCTGCACCACGGCGGAATGTGCGCCATGGTCAACGGGTTAAAGCACCTGCTGCCCCGTTCCTGGTCTCCAGCAATTTTCAGGCAACAATTAAAATGTCACGAAAGCTCCAGTGATTACTGTTCTTCCTGGCAAGATCGTAGTTTTGTCTAGTAGAAGTTTTGACATGTGGAAGAGTTGATTCATGGTAAGGTAGCGCACAGGGTTAATGTACCTGCTGCAAAGAACATGCACCATGCAGATCACAAAGTGAATATAATGTAAACAGGTCAGTGGGTTACTGCTTTTGTCAGACTTCCTTTTGTTAGCTGCAGTTTACAGTGAGCTATTAACTGTCATCAACGAACTGTGTGCAGACTTCAAAGTATAGATTAGAGCGTACGGATTATTTCCCCAGACTTTCATTATTCTAATGTTGCAAAAAGGGTTCATTTGGGTACAAATCAGTTTTTGTTATTGAAGAGAGCCCCAATCCATTATGTTATTTTTTAAATTCAGAGTTTGTGGTTCTCCAGACCGAGTACTCTTCAACTAGTATACTGCCTACCTGTATGGATGGCGTGTGAATCCACCCCTTGTTTTCCTCTGTTTTATGTAACATTTCCTATACACTGATTTACACACCTATGATTGAGTGTTATTTAAAACGCTCTGACACCCCTTACTTTTATGAGTGATGCTATAAAATTAATTAAATGCATCTGAGAGAGAGTGGTTATGGGAGCTGCTAAAGTGTGTTAGGTAGGGAATCCATGGTGGAGGTGATCATTGGGGGTACCCAAAAAAACATTGTCGCACTGGGCTCCAACAGTGATAAAGCCAGCCCTGAGTGAAGGTAGTTTAACTGAAGATGAAGTGCTGATCTTTAGTCTAGTTCTACTCATAGTAATCTGCGCAATTCACACCATTATGGGGGCAAGGAGTTACTGTCTAGCTCACCTCATATTTTACTTACTAAATTGAGGCCGCTCGGTGTGTTTTGGGAGACAGGCTTCAAGCGAAAGAGGAAAAGGCAAAACCCGAACACATCTTGTTTTTTAGGCTTTTGCGACACTGCATACAGTGTCTCACTTTTTTTACCCAAAGGACATTAGAAGACATTTTCCATGCAGATGCGGGAACCATGAGACCCAAAAAATCTTGGGGGCATATTACCAAGGGCCATTATCGCCGCATTAGTGGGACTTTTTCCTGCTAATGCGGCGATAATTTCAACGCCCTATTACCAAGCTGTCGCCTACACCAGTTAGCGACAGCTTGTAGGTGATAGCGGGCATTTAGGGGCCCACTTTGCATGTCAGCGATAATTATCGCTAATGACATGCAAAGTGGGCGTGCCAAGATGTTAGAGACTGAAAACAGTCGCTAACATAGCTATCTCCGATTACCAACTTTTGGAAATATTCGTGCTAAGTGCGAATATCTCCAAAAGCTAACGCCTGCCCCTGAGCAGTTCTTAGCCATGTTATCCAATGGGAGGTGGATAACATGGCTAAGAGCATTAGCTCGGTAATGCATGAATATCGCTGACTTTTCAGGATATTCATGCATTTCGGCCGATTTTTATCGCTTAGGAGATAAACCTTGATAATAGCAAGGCTCCTAAGAGATAAAAATAGGCATAGCACGGCGATAAAATTATTGCCGCTAACCAAGCATAGCGATAATTATCGCTTATGCTTGGTAATATGCCCCTTGGTTTTTAATAACAACCTCCAAGCAACCCCTGATAACTGATGCAGTCAGGAAATGAGTAGCAGCAGTTTGTGTGTTTTTTTCAGGGACAGTATCTGCATGTCTTTGCTTTTTGCTGTAATGTGGAATAGTGTAGGGTTTTAAATCTCCAGCACTGGTAGTTTTAAGCTGGGTTGCTGGGTTGCTGGGTTGCTGGACCTGCACATCACCTCCTAGGCACCAGCACTTTCAGTCTTCTTCACAGAGTTGCTAGTCACCTTCGACCACTTCTATGCTCTTACCCTGTAGTAGTCTGGATGCTGGGACCTGTACAACCATATTAAAAGGAGGAAAAACAAAGCTGCAAATCCACAACCAAAGTCCTGCTGGTTAAAACGTAGGACTTACTGATGGTGACTGTAATGCCATGATGTCAGGTTTGGAGCCATCTCTAAGGTCAGTCCTATGCCGTCCCTGGGGATGGGGGGGGGGTCTAAATCTGGTGGTATTTTTCATGTGAAATAAAATGGTAGCAGTAAAAAAAGGTGCAAATGTACACAATTGCTGGTTGCACTCGTTGTGCCCATGTTTAGCAGCCATCTGGCAAAAAGATGACTTGATGCAACTGATATTTACACCAGGGCGTTCTTACATCCATGTTCCTAAAGTATAGATGAGAACTCCCCTTAGACACTCGGGTCATTGTGCTGGAACCAAGTAACAGTGTAAAAAACACAGCCACTAACGCAATTTGTGTCATTTTAACGTGAGCATGAATGAGAAGCCAAACTCACCTTCAGCTAGGACCAGTTTCCCCAGATACGAAAAATAGGACAATAATATGCAGCATGGATGTACATACTAGGGGCCTCATTTATGAGGCTGTGCGTCACTTTTACGCCGCAGGTGCTTCACTTTTTGTGACGCACCAGTGGCGTAAAAAATGCGCCTTGCTACGCCATATTTAAAAAGTGACGCATCTAGGTAGATGCGTCACTTTGTAAACCCCTGCGCCACATTATACCTGTGCCAGGTATGATGTATGCAAGGGGGGGCGTATTGACGGAAGGAAGGGTCGTAGAAGTGACGCAGTGAAATCTATGAGATTTCACTGCGTCACTTTTAGGACGCTGTTGCGTCAAAATTTTGCGCCTGCCTCTCAGCAGGCGTAAGACTGACGCAAGCCCTTTCACATGGGGCTTATCCCATGTGAAAGGACGCATTGCTGGAGTTGCGTCACTTTTGTGACACACCCCAGCAATGCATCACTTTTGCGCTTACAGATACGCCAGAAATACTGACGTATCTGTAAGTCCTTGCGACATGATGCGTCATACTCTAAATATGACGCATCATGAATGTCGCAAGGAGTGCGCACTGAGAAGTGACGCATCGCTGTTTTCACGCAGTGATGCGTCATTTCTCATAAATGAGGCCCTGAGTATTTAGTAAAGAAGTATTAATTGGATGGAAAAACAAATCCTAATGAGGAGCAAGTTTTTTTGTTGTTGTTGCAGGTTTAGCACTCTCAGACACCTCACAGCTCAAATTATTTCAATCGAACGTTTTTGTGATCCTGGCCCAGAATGTTTTTCCTTCTTTATGGTGTGCTTTAATTGAGAAGTAGATTATACAGAAGATGCAATAAGTAGGCTATTAAAAAAAATGCTTTAAAATGCCGAAACGGGTTTCCTGAGGGAGAATGACATGTTCCACAGAGTGGCGACAATGGAAAATCTATTCCTGAACTGCCGTGAACCTGCCTTTGAAAGGTAATGCTGAATGAGGCCAACCCTGCCACGGGGCCTTCACAATGCTGATAAAGCACGGGCAGCCTGAATATAGCCACATCAGCCCCAGACAAGCTGTCCGCCCTGGTGATACAAATGGAAGAAAAAAATCATTTCCAGTACCACACTGGAAGCGGTGGGGGTTGCTACTCCTTTGAAAGCCTGCAGTTCAATTTGTATTGTGCATGGTAATTCAAGATAATGGCAAAAAAAAGAATGGGCAGTTTTTTTTTAAGCTGTCGCATGGAACAAGTGAAAAAATGGCGGCTAGCTGGAATTAACAACCCAGAGGTGGTTGTGCATGGGAAAATCAATTGGCTGCAATGTGTATTTTGATCCTGCGTGCCGATAAGGGTTTTTTCAACCAAGCTGTTCCTATTAGCAAGTTGTCCCCAAAATTATATATTGTTCCTGAAAACGAAAACCGCCACACGACCTTTCACGGCCACGTGCTGAGGGATTTACACAAAGGATGGTCAGAAGTTTCCCCCAATTATGAGAGTGCCAGAAGGGGAGGTATTTACGGCACCAAGGACCAGATGTAGATAGGCTTTTACCAGTCAGTAACGGACGAAATCGGCCGTTACTGACCGGTAAAAGCCTTTTCCTATGTAGGAGGCTTTTTTACCGATTCAGTAAATACCGAATCATCATTTACCGATTCGGTATTTACCGGATCGGTAAATGAGATGTAGGAAGCACTGTAAACAGTGCTTCTGGGCTTTAAGAATTCGTTTTTTAACACCAACTATTAGTTGGTGGTAAATAAGGAATTCCTATGTAAATGCATAAATGTGCATTTACACCTGTGCCATGTGACCGACATAGGGCATGCATGTCTGCCACATCTGCACACCAGCACTAATCAGGGGTGCAACAGGGTTTCAAAGTGACACCCTGCCACCATTGACTTTTCCCCAATTTTAACGAATCAGTACTTACCTTTCATTCCTATGGGCCTCCAGGCCCATAGGAATGAATGGCAAATACCGAATCGCTAATTACTGATTCAGTAAATACTGAAGCTTAACGATTTGGTATTTTTTACTGATTAATTACCTACATTGCATTTACCGATTCGAAAATACCAAATCGGTAAAATTCGGTATTTTCGAATCGGTAAATTAAAATTACCTACATCTAGCCCCAAGTTCCTACTGAAACCCTGCCATGAAGTAAACGTTACCTCTAAATCGAGGTAACGGTGAACACCACATACTCTCGGTTTTCTTAAGAAAAATGCGGAACTATATGCAGAACCTGTGCTTGCAGCACTACATGCTACATTTATAGCAATTTTATATGCCTCTTGTACATTTCTGCAAGTTTGACTTTCGGAAATGTATCTGGGAAATATTGATTACTAATACAATCAACAAGAGAGAAAGGGTCAAAAAGCCACTCCTGTACCCCTTACAAGTAATATATATCAATCAACATAAGAGTGACAGCATAACTAGAGAAAAAAGAAAAAGGTAAAAGACAAAAGAGGTTCGAGGCGTTATATAGTTACTACCACCAGAACAGATTCCCAGTTAGTATGGAGGTAAACTACACATGCTCAGTGTAAAGTAAAAGGACCCTCAGGCCCCAACTAAAAGTTGGTAGCCAGTTGTCTTCATTGGGTCCTAGTAGTAGAAAAGAAATCAGAGTTGGTGATGAAGGTGAATTAAAAGGAGTGTGGACTACTCCTCAAACTGAAACATTCTTTTTAATGAGAGGGTAGTTCTAACTCCGTTAAAACCAGTGACAAAAATGCGGACTAATAAGTGGTTGTGTTAGTTTGAACCATAAAGTCCTATTAATAAAGAGAAATGGTCAACATGTTTCTGCTAATAAGCCAAAAATCAGCTTAGCATTCGTCAGGACCGAAGAAAGGATTCTCACTCCATGGTTGGTACACGCTAAGGTGTCCAAACCTATGGTGTGGGTAGGAAAACTATTACAACCTTATCTGTAAAAGTTCATGCAGGTATTTTCTCCTGTGGCCTCTCCGAATTGTGAGAGACCGGGAAATCTGAAATGTAGAAATCAGACAAACATGTATAGTTTATAAACCCTCATTATGGGTGTTAAAACACATTGTATTTATAAACACTTCGAGACACGTGTATTCATGCTGTAGCTTCCCCCAACTTTTAGGCACGTTCAGAGAAGCCCATGGAGCAACCTCACAATAAACAGTTTCATCTTCTGTGATTGCAAAACAATTCATTCGCAAATGAGTGAACGTTATAAACTTTAGCAATATTCATGGCGTAATATTCAAGCCCCACTCTTGTCTGCCTTAAAATAACGCATGTTAAAATTCTAAACACGTTGTTTGGCAGCCGAGTACATCATAATACAGAAAGTGCTTGTTAGGGATTAGCAACAAAAACAGTTAAAAACACCTTTTAAACAACGGAAGAATCAGGATGTCAAATCTCACTCAGAGAAAAAACACTCACAAATAATTCAAAATTTGCAAACATTCGTGACAAGAATTTTCAATTCTATTAAGGACAAGGAGGCGAGGATTATGCTTTCTCATTTCTTTAATGAAATGCTCAGCAGCCAATAAACAACCAAAAAACTACATTTCCCATGAACACCAGGGAATAACCATAGATGGTAGTGTATAAAAGGTCCCAACATTAGTCTGTCTTCCTCTTTCTTTGTGGAAATATATCCAAATTAAAGTAAAATCCCAAATAGAACAGGAACAACAATTCCAAACAAGCCGCTGTCATCCACAGAATCCGGAAGTAGGCAGCTGACGAACCATGGGTCCAGACGACAGGAGGAGAGACAAATCCTGGTAAGGCAGGAGCGACATCACTTCTGATCTGAGCCTGAAACAAGAGACAGAGCCATAATATCCAAACCCAACAAGACTGTCAAGAGTCAATCAGGGAAGGGAACAGGGAGAGAAATATTTGCAAATGCATGTATATAGTCATAAGACATAAGCATACAAATATGGAAAAACCTGGGTGGGATAATCCTCGCCTCCTTGTCCTTAATAGAATTGAAAATTCTTGTCACGAATGTTTGCAAATTTTGAATTCTATGTCAGGACAGGAGGCTCCGATTATGCTTTTTTAAAGCTGATCCACCACCACAGAAGCAACACAATCAATCGGCTTGTAATAAAACGTTTTAAATACAGAATCAGATGACCAATCTGCAGCCTTCATTATATCAAACAAAGTAACACCCATGGAGAAGGCTTTGGACGCCATAGCCCCACGTGCCGAATGTGCGCCAAACACAGAAACATCAATCCCTGCTTCAGACATAAGACCCCGTACCCAGCGCGCCAAAGTAGCAGGAGTGACAGGGCGAAAGGGCTTTTGCAAAGCAATCAGCAATTGACCCTGCATGTCAGAACGCACAGAAGCAGTACTCACCTCGTAATCTTTCAAGCATTGCACAACGCAAATGTTGGGATGCGAGGGAAAAGAAGGATAAAAAATAGAAGGCGTATTAGATTTTGTACGCCGAGAAAGACGAAAGGAAACCCCTTCAGGAGTAAAACTTCGACCAGCAAGGTCCAAAGCGTGGACATCAGACACCCGCTTACAGGAAACTAAGCACAGCAACATAGTCAGCATCGCCGACAATTGCTTGCGGGAAAGCAAAGAGTTCGAAGGCCAGGACTCCAAGAAACGGAGAACAACCGAAACGTCCCACAATGTAACATACTTCGGAGTGGGAGGTTTCGCAAACCGAATACCCTTAAGGACCCTGGAAACGAAAGGATGTTCACCCGCAGGCTTCCCATCAATGTGGGCCTGGCCTGCCGAAATAGCAGAGCGGAAGCCATTGATAGTGGAGTAGGCCAGTCCCGAGGTGGCCAAAGAAGCCAAAAAGTTAACAATCATACTGACATCTGCCGAAACGGGATTAACCTGTTGTTGATCACACCAATCGCACCATCGCTTCCAAGACCCCTTGTATCGTTTGTGAGTATTGGGTGCCCATGCCTCACGAAGGTACTTGGAAGCGTCGCTTGAAATGCCCGGGATCGCCCAACGGTCCCCGAGATCTTCCACGCGAGCAACTGGAGGGAGCCCGAGGAGATCAGGGGATGTGGATCTCCGAGGGGATCCAACAAGAGATTCCACAACTGGGGAAGGAGCAACGGCGGAGCGGAGCACATTTCCAGAAGCACCGGAAACCAAGCTTGAGCCCTCCAGAGAGGAGCAATCAGAAATCAGATCCGTCTGGAAACGTTTGGAAAAAGCCAAGACCCTGGGAATCATCAGAAACGGTGGAAAAGCATAGCAAAGGGTCGATGGCCACTGCTGGAGAAATGCATCCGTGGCCAGAGCCTGAGGGTCCGGTCTCCAACTGTAAAAGCGCGGGAGTTGCGCATTCAGACGCGAGGCAAACAGATCCAGTTGACAAGGACCCCAAAGCCGTTGGAGAGCACGGAAGACTCGAGGGTGGAGCCTCCAATCGCTGTAATCCCGGAGATGTCGGGAGTGCCAGTCCGCAATTTGATTGTGGCATCCCGGAAGATACTCCGCAATAACAGTGATCTTGTTCTGCAGACAAAAGTGCCAGAAATGTTTGGCGATCTCCGCCAAGATTTTGGAACGGGTCCCGCCCAGCTTGTTCACGTAGCGGACTGCCGAGACATTGTCCATCCGAAGAAGGACACAACAACTCGGGCTCGGGGGAGAAAAACATTTGATCGCAAATGAACCCGCTAGGAGTTCCAGACAATTGATATGCAGAGTCAGTTCCTGAGGTGACTAGCGACCCCCTGTCGAAACAGACCCGCAACGGGCTCCCCATCCCCACCGACTGGCATCGGACTCTATCACTAGATCCGGGGAAGACCCGAAAAGGGCTCGACCATTCCAGGCCTCCATGTGGTCCAACCACCACTGCATCTCCCAACGGACCTCCTCCGTAAGAGGGATCTGGTCTGAATACCCGAGACCTTTCCGGAGATGCAGAATTTTCAGGCGTTGCATGGCCCGGTAATGTAGAGGGCCCGGAAAGATCGCCTGAATGGAGGATGCTAGAAGCCCCACCACTCTCGCCAACGACCTCAACGACACAGTCGGTCGGGAAATAACAGACGTCAACTCCCTCTTGATGTAACGCATCTTTTGTTTGGGTAAGAGTAGTTGACAGGACACCGAATCTATCTGGAAGCCCAGGAAGTCTACAGACTGGGAGGGAACCAAAACCGACTTCTGAACATTGATCAGAAAGCCCAGAGATTGTAACAGTTCTACAGACCATTCCAGATGACGCATAAGTTGAAGAGGACAATCCGCCATCAGGAGGATATCGTCCAGATAAATGATCAATCGCACACCCCGAGAACGTAGATGTTCTACTACAGGTCTCAACAGTTTCGTGAAACACCACGGTGCCGACGACAGACCGAAGGGGAGAACCTGATACTCGTACCAAACCCCTTGCCACAGAAACTGAAGGAAACGGCGATGGGGTTGAAAAATCGGAATCGAGAGGTATGCATCCTTGAGATCCAGACGGACCATCCAATCCCCCTCTCGTAAGAGATCCCTCAAAAGATGGATGCCCTCCATCTTGAAATGCCGGTAGACTACCACCCCGTTGAAATCTTTCAGATTGAGAACAAGGCGAGAGCTGCCTCCCTTCTTCTCGACCAGAAAGACAGAACTGACAAACCCCAAGGGATGACGAGTCGTGGGAACAATCGCCCCTTTCATGAGGAGGGTGGCTATTTCCTCGGAAAGACACTCTTGGTCCTTTAGAGGAAAATGCAAACAAGGGGGAGGACGAGTTTGATGCACTGGATGATAAAACTCTATTCTGTACCCTTGAACAGTTTGCAGAACCCATGCATCGCTTGAGATCATGCGCCAATTGTGCAGGAAATATTGAATGCGACCCCCCAACATCACATCGCATGCATTTATTAGGCTCATCTGTAGAGGAGGCATCATGGTACTGTCCCTGTTGACCACCAGATCGGCCTTTTCCATACTGTCCTTTTCCCTTTCTGGAGGGGTAAAAGTTGGCTCGGGTGGAGTAGCCGGAGTCGTAGGAGCCTCTCTGCTGAGAGGAATTTCCCTTCTGGGACTGGTTCGCAGAGCCTCGGCCGAACGAGCGTCCCCTACCACGCCCGGCCTTAGCAAAAACCGGGCGCATGGCCCGTCTCAAAGAGGCCTGCGCCTTGTCAATGCCACTAAATGTAGAAACAAATCGAGTGAGCTCCTTCAGGAAAGGCTGTCCGAACAACAATCCTTGAGCCTCAGGGCCGGACTCAGACGTTGCCAGTTCTGAAAGTTTAGGATCCAACTTCAAGAGGATGGACCTGCGACGTTCAGTTGACATCGCGCAATTCGCATTGCCTAGATAACAAATTGCCCGCTGGGCCCACTCAATTAATTCTTTAGGATTCACCAGAGCCGAAGCCTCGTCAGCCTTGTAACCAAGGTCCAAGAGTTTGGTGAGGGGAGCTAGTAAATCGAGCATTTTGTCCTGACAGGACTTCCAGGATCTGTCCAAACCTTTCTTTGGGTCTTTCGCGTACTTTTTTAAGTACGTGACCATCATGGGGTCAACCTCTGGGGTGTCGGAGAGATGGTCCGCCAAGTCCGGTCTCGGGCACTCAGAACGCAGACGCGCCCGAACCGAGGCCTCAAAAGGCTGGCGAATGTGGGATTCAATATAAGCCGCCACCGCAGGTGAAGGCGTCCACGAGGAAGAGTTTGGGTGGACGATGTCCGCCGGCTCGAAATTCAGGACTGAAGGACGCTCAGGTGCGTCTACAAAATGTTCTTTACAGACCCTCTTCCGAGGGGGAGGTGAAGCGTGGTCAGAAGAAGCTGAAGAGTGGCCATTATCCGACTCCGACTCATGAGGAGCCGAAGAAGCGGAAGGAGCGGCCGCCAAACTCTTCGCAAGGCGCTGAAAGTCAGCCTTATGAGGATTCATCGGCGACTTAGCCGACTTCTTCGCAGCAGGCAACCAACCCTGCTGTTGAGCGTATTGAGTAAGATGACGCTTCAGGGGGTTAATTGCACGCACCAGTGCCTTGTTAACCGACTGTTGGACCCCCTTGTCCAACTGCTCCACCAAATTCTGCTCCAAGGAGTCCTCCTCCTCGCCATCATAGTAGTAGTCGTCGTCAGCGTCAAAATATTCCGCCATTCTACGAAGTAGAAAATTAATGCCCACCAGACGACTAAAAAATCAGAGTGTCGAAACACCAGTCAAGGGGGAGTGTGTGACCCCAAAGCAGGCTTTGAAGGAAGCAGGAACCGGGTCCGGACTTCCAGAAATCAATTCAAGCGTGGAGGGAGCCAAAGCCTGCACAACAATACACTCTAGGCAGAGCCTATGCCACAATGTTGCAACCGCAGTCCTCTAGAAACCACGGCGTCTGACGGGGTTAAAGTTGGTAGACAGGTCGTGGGCAGTACGCCAAAGACGTCGTCACTCAACCAGTTCTGAGGAGAAACCCTGAGACCGGAAATAGGACAGCGCGCACGCGCGACTGTCGCCTGCCACCAAACACCGTCTCGAGAGCGCTCGCGCTCCCCTAAGGAAACGGAAACCCCTGCTCCCACTCCACAAAAGGACACGAGCGCGAGACAGCGCACGGAACAACGGAGGTGACCACACGCTCCAACGGAAGAGAACGCAAGTAAGACGGAGACAAAGCCCCAAACACGCGAACCTCAAATGCGCAAAGCTCAACAGGTAAGCAAAGCAATAAGTCAACAGAGTAACAATATGCTGTAAGAGAAGAAAAATATGCACTTAACTGGCTGCAGAGCAGCAAAGAAAGAGGAAGACAGACTAATGTTGGGACCTTTTATACACTACCATCTATGGTTATTCCCTGGTGTTCATGGGAAATGTAGTTTTTTGGTTGTTTATTGGCTGCTGAGCATTTCATTAAAGAAATGAGAAAGCATAATCGGAGCCTCCTGTCCTGACATAGAATTAAGGGTGAAAGCGCCCCATGGGCTTGTGGCAGGGGGATTTCTTCACGCCCAGTCTATCTAAGGATAAACAAAAGGAAAAAGGGCATTTGTTCCTGTTACCGATTAAGGGTGTGTATTTAAGAAAAAGTTAATCTACTTTCGGTAAATGACCCTATAAATCTTCGGTCAACCTACTTGTCTCTGGGCGACTGCCCGCCGTTAGACCTAAGGTGTCCACATCCGCAGCCGGAAGCAACAAACGGGCCGTGTCACACGTGGTTCTTAAGTTAGAAACGTGATCTACGTGGCTCGCGGTCACGTGACTGATGCCTTCACTTTGAAGTCTTAAAGGGGCCTCTTTGTTTATTTACATATTCGTTTGTGTTACGAATACATGATCTTCATATTCGGGAGTAACGTCATTCAATGTGGATTGTAACAACCGAAATCGGCCGTAAAACCGATGCAGAGTGATGTTTATTTATCAATCGAACCCACTTCGGAAAATTATCAGTGTCTGTTCCTAGCAGACATATAGTATCGCAAAGATATTAAAACTACAAATATGATAGGACACAGTAGCATCAGAGCATGTAGTAAACGTAATTGTTTTCTTTTAGGACAGCTGAGATCAGTAATTCAGGGCTTTGTAGTTAATACTATTAGAGGCAAAGGGATAGATTTACACTAATAGGGACTACTTCTTCTACAGTGTAGAAAGTGTTTGTAGACTAGGGATGGAAACAAAGGAAGAACCTGATCATCTCCGCATCACTTACCCCCAAGGTATGTCATCATCGAGGCCATGTGTGTGTGTGGAAAGGCGATATATCCACTTTTGTTCCTTCTCAAAAATGCTGCCTTCATTAATAGGATTCAGTTGTTCTATTATTACCCATCTGAGATCATTGGGACAGTGGCCACGTTCTAGGAAGTGGGCAGTTAATTTTGTTGTACTCCTGCCACATCTCACATTGCTTCTGTGCTCCCCAATGCGCGTTTTTATCTTCCTAGTGGTCATTCCCACGTATCTGAGACCGCAGGGGCAGGTAATCAAGTAGAGACATTACTTGAATTGCAATTAGTGTGTCCTCTGAGATGCCATATTTTTCCCTCTTCTAAGTTTAGAACTTTAGTTGTTGTCGTAAGGTGGCAAACTTTTAGTTGGGGCCTGAGGGTCCTTTTACTTTACACTTTTACACTGAGCACGTGTAGTTTACCTCCATACTAACTGGGAATCTGTTCTGGTAGTTATGCTGTCACTCTTATGTTGATTGATAGAATATTGATTACTGCAAGAAGATTATCAAAAAATGTATAACTCTGCTTCAGGAACAACCAAGGGCTCGTGTAGGAATCAGAATTTACAGGCCAATTATTATCAGAGTCGAAGGAAGTAGTTTGGCAGAATAAACAAATGTTATTCATGTTCCAAGACCTGAGAGAGGGAACGGTCCATGGCTGTCCATGTTGCTGGTGGACGTTCTTCTTTTATGCTGTGCTCGTGAAAAAAAGTGCTTTATTAACTTTACCTTGCTTGACTTCTACACAGAGCCTTTTCTATGAATGATTGTGTTTATATTCTGAGAAATATTGTATACTCTTGACTTCAGCCTGCCCCATAGTCGTTTTCCCTGCGAATGGAAAGAACTAAAACTTCCGGGCTGCGAATGTGCCCGCTTTAGAATCTCTCTTTCCCACTGCTACAGCCTTTCAGGTCTCCTAATATACCGGCCTCCGGGCTGCGATGCCGCCTTTAGGGCCGCTCTCCCGGACGTCATTAGCACAGAGGCTCTTGGCTGTGCGAATTTAAATGTGGTAGGCGACCTCAACCTGCATTTCGACTGTACATCTCAACCCTCCATTAAGAGCTGCTTAGCCGATCTAGAAGCCTTGCAGCTCCTACAGAGAGTGTCGTCCCCCACCCACTTAGGCGGGCACACACTGGACCCGTTCTTTACCACCTTAGAGGACATAACTATATGTCCACCTGTCCAGCTGACATGGACGGACCATATGCTGGTGAAGGCAACTATTCCCGTGGCAGATCATCTTTTTGTGACACAGAATACAACCTCTCTTTCTCGCCAGTGGAGTAAATTAAAACTAGAAGACTTTTACTTTCTTCTAGAAAAGACACCCTTACCTCCCTTTTCGGATGTTGACTGTGGGTATGACTCATTCTGCATCTGGATTGGCACGGCCTTGGATTCTCTTATTCCCCTGGTACGTTCCAAGTGCCGGACTAAGGCCCATAGCCCGTGGTACGATGAGACCTTGGCGTCTCTTAAGAGAGAGTGTAGGCAAGCAGAAAGGCGATGGAGGAAAGCCTACGACCCACGCTCAAAACCTGCTACCTTACTTTAACCAAGGCATATCATAGAGCGGTCTGTCGAACACGTGCCGCATATTATGCGCAGGAGTTTCGGAACAGCCCTAACCCCTCTAAACTAATCTTCAAGGTCCTAAAGGACCTTACGACTAAGAGGGCTTCTGCAGCAGAAATTTGCACAGACTCGCATTGCGAGAGTCTGGCCTCTTTCTTTGTGCAAAAGGTGCTAGTAATCTATCGCACCTTCCCAACTATTATGCATCGCTCGGACTCAGTTGACTGTCCAAAGGGCAATGATATGACCCTGGATATGCTAGCCCCCCTTTCTGAGGAAGGTTTTGATCTATTGAGCCTAAAAATCAAATCCGGCTCCCCTGCAGACCCCCTCAAACCGGCCCAGTTTAAAAACATGCAGGTAACATGTCGCTCACCCTTGCTGGCCCTTATCAACATGTCACTGGCCTCTGGGATTGTGCCCTCCAAGTGGAAGCAAGCGGTAGTCACACCCATCCTAAAAAAGCCTACCCTAGATCCTATAAAACCCGAGAGCTATCGCCCCATCCCACTGCTGCCGTGGGCTGCTAAAGTCACCGAAGCCCACGTGAATGGGATCCTGGCCGACCACCTTGCCAAAGCTAACATCTTGGATCCCACGCAAAATGGATTTCGTGCAGGCCACAGCACGGAGACTGCCTTGTTATACATGGTCGAACATCTGCACTCCGTGCTGGACACCGGACAAACAGCGGCACTCTTGTTGTTAGATCTGAGTGCCGCCTTCGATACGGTGTCCCACGAGATCCTGTTGCGGCGGTTAGAGGAAGCTGGGGTCAGGGGCTTGGCTCTAGGATGGTTCCGCTCCTTCCTTTCCAACAGATCTTTTCAGGTTGCGATACCACCCGGCAAATCCACCTCTCACCCGCTCACCTTGGGGGTCCCACAGGGATCATCTTTGAGCCCCACTCTATTTAATCTATATGTGAGACCGCTGGCTGCGGTAGTCAAACGCTGGGGCCTGACAATGGTGTCCTATGCGGATGACACGCAGCTGGCGGTCACATTAAGAGGGGACTCAGCTGTGGACGCCCTCAACTTCTGTGAGGGGCTACGTGCGGTGGCCAATTGGATGAACCAAAACTGTCTCCAATTGAACACAAAGAAGACAGAGGTGATGGTGGTCGGTAAGCAACCTGGATGGTGGAATGACAACTGGTGGCCCCCCGAGCTAGGAATGATCCCTTCTCCTGCTATGGAGATAAAAAATCTTGGGGTCTGGCTGGACCCTACACTTAGTTTTACCTGCCAGACTAAGAGGGTGGCTGCCTCCTGTTTTGGCATAATCAGGGGTATCAGGCCGGTGCTTAAATTCTTCGATGCCCCCACTAGACAGCTTGTGGTCCAGGCCTCTGTTCTATCTAGGATAGATTATGCCAGTGCTCTGCTAGCAGGTACGAACAAGGCAGAACTTATGCGGCTGCAACGAGTGCAGAATGCCGCCGCAAGAGCGGTATTAGGGTTGCCCAGACGTTGTTCAGTGTCCAGAGCATTGCAAACGCTCCATTGGTTGCCTGTTGCTCGGCGGATCGAGTTCAAGGTGCTCTGCCTGGCTTTTAAAATTTTGAAAGGCACGGCCCCACCTATTCTGATGAACTTACTGACCCATATGTTCCCTCTCGACCCTTGAGATCGATGGGCCAGAATTTGTCTGTTGTCCCACGCTTTCTGCTGAGCAGGATTGGAGGCCGCTCCTTTTGAGTAGTAGCCGCCAAATTATGGAACTCTCTTCCCAGTGAAATTCGAGCTCTGGAAGATTTATTCCAGTTCAGACGTGCCCTCAAAACTCTTCTTTTTATTAAAAATCCCTGATTCTGTGGCATTTTGTGATGTTATGTATACCTTCCTTGGCGCCAGGACGCCCCTTTGCTGGGGCAGCTGCGCGCGGTACAAAAACCATTAACATAACATAACATAGATTATTTTGACTCTGTGCTTGTTTTGCTGTACCTTACAGTGGGTGACAGTAGTTTCTATTTTGTTTAATCTCTAAAACATTGATATTGTTTATTTTTAGGCCACAAGAAGTTTTGTGGACATGGAAAGTCCTCCCTTCTGGTGTCACACCGGGACCCCCGGTGCTGGTCACACACACTGCATGTCATGGCTGTGAAGGCACATCAGGTACACCCAAACACACTCACCCACTTGGTTGCCAGACCCAGTGTTAACATGAAGGGGAACAAAACCCATTTATTAGGCCCCAATGTACAGGTGTTTGAACCAACACCTGTTGACTTTGGATGGTGCTTCTTTTTGAAGCGGTGCTCAGATTGCCTGGGTACGACCCTGATCAATGTGTACCGATTGGAGCACCTCCTCCTATTGAGAGGCTCCCTATGTTACTCCCTATTCATCAGTTTGTTCCCCTTTTGACCCTCATAGTGGTGGACCAACTGCCCTCTATACCCCTGGCCCCTTCCGAAGATATCTTGGCACCAAGTAGTAGTAATAGAGATTGACTGAGTTGAAGGAACGCTGCCGAGACAGTTTGGAAGCAGGTCAATAGACTGTGTTATTCCATTGTGTTTTGAGACCTGTGGGTGAACTTCCTGAGTGGCTGCTAAACTCATCTTGTTTACGTCCACTTCCTAATTAAAATTTGCCACATATACCCACCTGCTTTCAGAAGACCCAGACTAAGTGTGACTTCGGATATGCACAGCCTTTTATCTGGGAGGGGGTTGGTTATCTTCCATCGGGGTATAGGACAATCAGGGTGAACAAGAGGGTGGAGGGGGGGCAGTGACATGGACTCTGCAGGGTGTTATCTATCAACCTGCTGGGTACCAGTGACACTGCATTAGGGTGCTGAGTGTGTATGTCTGCAAGAGCATACCACATGGACTGGGCTGATACCTGTTGCACTCTGTAGCAGTGAGGAGGGAGTTTGTGTGAAGGGGAGGGATAGTCTGCGAACTTCCTGTGACTCATGACACTGGATGGCAGTGCTGCTTCATACGTTGATTTCATACCAAAAGCACAATGCATCTGATATTGGGTTTACTTGCGTGGCTCCGGCCCGCGGTGCTGCTAAAAAGTGTTCTAGTTTGTTGTATGCACACATTTTTGATATTGTTATGACCCAGAGTGTACTCTATAACTGTATGGGATTGTATTATCAGGATTGCTAGGGTGGGCGATATTCTCGGGTTGAGAGCATGTCGCACTGCATAAGGGTGCTCTCTCTCTGTGGGGGGGGGGGGGGGGGGGGGGTTAGGTTAGGCCAAAAGTACCTCACGTTTATGTTATATTGATTGAATATGTGTATTGAATACAAACGTTATTTACATACATACTGTGTGAAGTCCATTTTGTGATGCTCAGTGTATTGATCACGAGTGACTGCTGTGACTTTGCTTTACACATTGCATCTGAGATAAGCCTGACTATTCAGTACCAAGCTACCCAAAGGTAAGCACAGTTTATACAGCGAGTGTAATCACCTGCCCTTGACGGGAGTGGCAGGTTATGCCTGGCTAGAGGCATCTTTTCAGCCAACCAGAAAGTGCCGGTTCCAACATTCAAATTTTTTTGGAGCAGCACAGCTTGCCACCACAAAGGGGATTGAGTGTTCTTAGTGTAAAGACAGTAAGGGGTTTGTAGAGGTATAGACGGGAAATGTCAAGGTTCGCTGCAAATACCTTGGAACGTTTTGATGATGGTGAAGCCATGGATGTGAGAAGGGTGCTACCTATGGAAGACCCTTTGGTATTCAGGAGCATAAAGCAGGCCCCCGCAGCACAGCGGCGTTCCCACATTCACACCGGGGGTGTCCCCTCTTTCAGTCTAAGGTTTATTTGTGAGATATGGAAGACTCAGGGAGACCGCAGCAGATTCCTCAGGGCCCCTCCTTAATACTGAGGTACGCCACTAACCTTATTCTCTGGTAATGGTAGTCAATTATCTGATTAGGAAGACTCAAAAAAGATCCAAGCTGAGCTGAGTATTGGCAGCTATGTTACTCTGCTTTCCAAATACCAAAAGGCGACTATCTGCCTCTGAGTTCTACACCACCCGTTTGCCGAAAACCCACATGGAAGCTTACATGAAATTAGTGAGAAAAAAAAATGGCGCTCATGACACACCTGCAATTTCGCACAAGTTCTACGGCTTCGTAAGTTGAAAACATGTTTAAAAAGGCCACAATACCTGTTCTCCATCTGACCTGAACTCTCCCGAGTTACCAGACGTTTGAAGAGACAACCTCCCGGCACATCATGGAGGGAAATGTCCACCTTCGTGGACAGCTGATAAACAGTGAAAAGATTTTGATACGGTGCGCCCTTGGCCCACGTCCATTTTACATGCATGAGAGGGCTCAGACCGTGACGGCTCCCAGCTGACAGGTCTGCCTTGTCTTTCTCCCCTGCGCCTTCTGTGAATACATTTACTCAGCAGGGAGGATTGCTTACCACAGCAGCCTTCCCTGCCCAGCTTGCATCCTCTGGACACGAGAATTATGTGCACACAATGATAAATATCCCACATGCGGCTGAGTGGCTCGCCGCTCCCTGGCCCAGTGCCCCCAATGCTTTTAAGTCCCGGTGACATGCAGTACTTATTCTGACGTGTGTCAACAAGGGCCAAGTAGTCAACTTGCTTTTCTGTGCGGTCATTCTTTGCTTGCTGTTTGTTTCCATCCAGAAATATGACACTTTTTGAAAGCAAAGGACAACAAGCATTGGCAAAGCCAATATGTCTCCCTGGAAGAGCTACTGGCTTTGGCAATGTGTTTTAGCCATGATGTACACTGTGGCTGCTGTATAGCAAGGATACAAGTTTGTGGCATGCAGTGGGTGATTAGAGTACTGAAGATTGGGATGAAGTGGGGTAGATTGGGGCTGAGTGTGGTAGACTGGGGTAGATTGGAGTTGGGTAGTTTGAAGTGGGGTAGATTGGAGTGGAGTGGAGTGGAGTGGAGTGCAGTAGATTGAAGTGAAGCTGATTGTAGTAGAGTAGATTATGCTAGACTGGAGAGGAGTAGATTGGGGTGGAGTGGGGTAGATTGGAGTGGAGAGTGGTAGATTGGGATAGAGTGGGTTAGATTGGGTGGATTGGAGTATGGTAGAGTGGAATGGGGTAGATTGCATTGATTGGGGTAGAGTGGAGTTGGTTGGGGTAGACTGGAGTAGGGTAGATTGGACTGGAGTAGAGTGGGGTAGATTGGAGTAGAGTAGATTGGGTGAATTAGAGTGTATTAGATTGGAATGGTAGATTGAGTGGAGTTGGGTGGATTGTAGTAAAGTGGAGTGAGGTATATTGAAGTGCAGTGGGGTAGATTGGGTTGGGGTAGATTGAGTAGAGTGGGGTAGAAAGAAGTGGAGTAGAATGGAGTGGAGGGGTTCGGAGTGGCGAGCCGTGTCATAGAGTATCTTACAGTGGAGTGGCATAGTCTGGAATGACATTGCACAGAGTGGAAAGGCATAGAGTGAAGCAGAGTGTTGTAGATTAAAGTGGTGTAGAGAGGAGTAGTGTAAAATGGAGTGGTGTAGTGTGGAACATGCATGGTGTGATAGCACACTGCCATAACAGACAACACATTTCCAATTGAAAATGGCCATTATATTTTCACATACATACAGTTTTACTGTGCACAAATGATAATGTGTGGAAATGTCATTACCAAGTGTATTGATTTGTTTTGATCGTATTAAAATATTTTTTTCTACCACACTTCATTTTTACAAAAAAGAATTGCTTAATTTCAACTGTTCTCATTCTGATGTATTCTGAAATAGCAGCACAATTCATTTTTGTTGTGTGCTAGAAAAGATAACACCCTGCAGCCTGTCCTCTCACATGGGCACTCAGCAGGATAAATTGTCGAATAAATTCTCTAACGTTGAAGTCACTGAAAGAAAAGTGAACACTGTGTTTCCTGGGAATACAAAGCCTGACATTTGTCCTTTGTCTTTGAATGCACTACAAATAAGATAAGATACAAACAAGATTTAAAGACCTGTTTACAGTTAGCGAGTACTGGCAGAAGAGACGAAGTCAAAGAAGTCAAACTGAACAGCCTAAATCAACAATAAGCAAATGACAGAGCTGCAAGGAAAGATGCACACTGTAGAGTGGCTCAACAAAGAGAAAAAATAGGCCCCAAAAGTGCAAGCAGTGTAAGGACACAAGTACTTGAGCTATAATCTAGGGAGGTCACATGCAAGAAGAGGGAAGTGTAGGCTGCAGAACTGACCACTAGGAAGCAAGCAATTGAGAGTGGCTTTGAAGCCCACCAATGATACGTAATGGGAGGGCTAGAAGCCCACTAACAAAAAACAAAATGCCTCAAAGAGACAGCGCATGCGCTGTCTATGTGAGACCTAAGCTCTAATGTGAAAGCAGTGACAGTAACAAACTGGCTGACTGCCAAAGTACATTTACAGTAAGGATTAGTCATAAAGTCCAATTGGATTTAAGATGTTACCACAAATGCACACCAGAAGTGCCTAGCTTTGGAAGTTAGCACACTTTTTCAGTAGGGGTCCTGGCCGCCGCCCATGTTGCCTATCTTTAGGGTGCCTCGGGGGGATAGCAAAAAGGCAACGATGCTTGCCAACAGTCATAATACAGCCAGGACTGATAACAAAAGCAATCAACTATTAAAACGTTCAAGTAGGGGCGCGCACAGCCATGCTGCACCATTTTAATTACCTGTTGATGAGAATGGTGCATCTTCTTTTATCATGCATGTCTGCAATGAGTCGTGAAGGAGTATCTGTGCGACTCATCAAGCTGTATTGAAGCAATATGCAGACCCGCCAAACTTAGAAGGTTTTTACTGAGTGAAAGTGGGTGAGGTCTTGGAGGGTGGTGCCCATGGATACCGGGAGTATGTATCTGAGCTGGAAACCTATTCTTTGAAAGAGATTCTAGTTCACCATATGTTAATGTCTTTACACTGGGTCGCTATGTCACGAGGGATGAAATTGTGCCTCACAGAGCTGCACTATGTGAGTTGGTAGGCGTGCAACATGGGGCTGGTATGTGGTATTATGGCATTTTGCTTGAATGCTTTTGGTTTTGGCAGCACCCCTCTAAGCCCAGACTTCAAAATGGTTTTAACCTTCGTGTTACTAAAAAGATTTTTTTTATAATAAATGCTTGGCTTTTTATCGACATTAACATGTAAACATGCAAATGCTTTTTACTGTGTATAGTTCACATTTAGATTGAGCATAGCTAATGTAGGGCTGTGTATAAAATGGCTAACTTTTGGGTGCTATCTTGTTTCATGACGTGCGTGTTTTATTTCTAGGAGAAGCTGAAGTTCTAATTAACAAACACAATGTGTGTTTGCTTTCTTTTCCAGTTGAAATGCTTTCTTTTATTTGATAGCCGTAGAATGCCCTAATTGATTGCAACAGTTACACCTGCAGAGTCCAGGCTGGTCCTATGAACCCTGTTTTGTTGCAGATAACTGAGGGGCCCATTAGGATGGCGGGCGGATCGCCCCCACCAGGCTGGCGGTAGCCACCGCCGGCCTGGCGGGGGTGATCCGCCCGCCATCCTTGCTCTAAAGACCCCCCCCCTGCCATATTAGAATGGCGGGGGGGACCGCGGAGGACGGTAAGACCGCCCGCCACTTTTCCAACCCGGTCGCAAGGCGACCGGGGCAGAAAAGGTATAATATGGTGGCAGTGTCTATCAGACACCGCCAGCCATAATATGATGGGCAAATTTGAATGCCTTTCTGTGGCGGCAATGCCGCCACGGAAAGGCATGCGGAGAATCCCTGCGGGGGCCTGTTGCGGGCCCCCAGGGACTCCGGAGAGGTGGGGGTGCACATGGTGGGTACCTATGGTACCCCCCGCATTTCAAAGTGCAACATGGCAGTCACCACGCAGTGCCTGTCATGTTGTGCTTTGAAATGCACAACGTGCATTTTTACCATTGCGGCGGGCGGCTCTTTCAGCACTGCCCGCCGCAATGTTAAAAATACAGGATGCGCCCGCCAGTGTGGCGGGCGCATCCTAATTGCCAAGGCGAGACTGCTGCTCCTATGGCGGGCGGTCCCGTTTTGCACGGGGATGGGGGCGGGTAAAGTCCGCCCGCCATCCTAATAGGGACGTAAGTTTGAAAGGCATTGGAGAAGTTGTACTGTGTAGTATCCTGAGAAACTAATGAGTGGTAGATTGTACCTTCTTACTTTAACCTGATTAGATTATTTTATGGGTACTATGTATAGGTGTAGGAAATGCTAGAATTATGTTATTTAAGTTAGTGTAATGTAGATTAGAGTTCAGAACCTTTATCTAGAGCACAGTAGTTTATTCTGTTTATTAGAGAACTGATTTTACTTAACTTTTCCTTTGAGGCAACTTTTGACAGTTCATCATCTGACTTATATGACTTTGAATAATTTGACCAACATATTACCTAATACATTCATATATTGATTGATACTGATTTGAGGATTTGGACTCTGTAAACAATTTTAACCCAGAAACCTTTATGGCTCGAAAACGTAGCCATTAGCAGTCTTCCTTCCGCAGCTTAATGTGCTGACCGTTATTTAAATGTATTGATTTGATGACTAGCCGGCCTTCAAAGATGGTTCACGAGGATGAGCCGCGGCAGCGCCAGCAGGCCTTCAAAGATGGTTCACGAGGATGAGCCGCGGCAGCGCCAGCAGGCCTTCAAAGATGGTTCACGAGGATGAGCCGCGACAGCGCCAGCAGGCCTTCAAAGATGGTTCACGAGGATGAGCCGCGGCAGCGCCAGCAGGCCTTCAAAGATGGTTCACGAGGATGAGCCGCGGCAGCGCCAGCAGGCCTTCAAAGATGAGTTTGTCTCGGTGTCTCTCGACTCCAGGATACAACTGTCTTCCTGCTCTGGAGCTGCCCCAGTTATAGGTCTGGCGCCCTTTGATGTCCGGACCCTCGCACTTGGAGGTCGGGGGGTCCTGGATGAGGGAGTCCAGACACCCAGCAGGGGGGTGGACCCGGTGCCCAGGGAGGCTGGGGGCGATCGAAACCAGAGGAGGGGAGCCATCGACACTCCTTCTTCCATTGACTCGCCAAGTGGTCTCTTTCCCCCCTGGGTGGATGGTGGTGCCTCGATGTCGGGGCTTGGCTGGGCCTGAGGCTGAGGTCGACCCGCGGCCACAAGGCCTGGTCGTGGCGGTTCCAAGATGGCGGCTGGGCCGGGGACGGTGATTCGGGAAAGGCCCAGGGCCAGCCGAGAATGTTGTAGTTACGGGTCTGGGTTCCGTCGGGGAAGAGCTGGGGGTTGACCCGGAGGGCTGCAGGTGTGGGTCTTGTCCGGGGAACAGGGGTAACAGTAGTCCGAGACCCGCCATGCGGGGCGGGGACGGGCATGCCATGAGGCCTGTCCAACAGTAAGCTTTTATTACATTTTTTATACCCGCTTCTCTCCCCCTCCCGCCCCTGCCCCCCTACCTCCTGCATCCCCCCTCCCACCTTGCACCTCTGATCCATGCCGACCGCCGCTGTACTTCCTCCCTCAAACCCCCTCCATCAGTTACCCATTCACCCCCTGTACCCTACTGTCATGAAGGCAAACCAGAGTTATTGAATTCACAGTGCCAAAATGATTTATAAACAGTAAGTGCGGGCTTAAACGATGTTCTTCTAGATTCCACATCATGCTTCTTTCTTGATCACCCTACAGGCCACCTCTTTAACTCAGTCTTGGAGGTTCTTTTTCATCTCTGCTTTCTCCATTTGTCTGTGTTTCATTCATATTTCTGTCGTTGTGTTTTCTGGGTTTCTCTCTGATGATGATAAATAATAGGCTCCTGCTCCAGTGATTGCTGATGTCCCCCAACTGCAACCATCTGCACACATTAAGCACTGGCTGAAGTTCAGTAAACAGTGGTCAAAGGACAAAAGTGTGGGAGCGCAATGCGAAGCGGAGTACTTGGGGTGACAAAAAGGAGGCATGATGACAATCACGAACAAGGGTACGTAACTAAGTGATGATAACTCCTGGATTCCATAGTATGGCACAGAAGGGACCACAGAGACAGGCTGTATCTAGAGATTTATTTCGGAAGAACACCACGACACAAACATGCTTGATTGACAGCCCATAGCAACTTCACAAAATACAAGCTCTTTACTGCCTTCAACCAGCACCTTTAACAACACAAGCGTAACTCAGTATAAAAGCGACTACTACCCCCAACAACCACCTAATTAGGAACATTCAAATGTGTCATTAATAAGTTCAAGATAAGCAGCATGGAATACAATTTGAGTACATCATTAATTAATAATCCCACCTTTTATCTGTGCATTACAGCAGAGACCTAACACATCAGTATTTTGGTCCTAATGTCAGGGCGCTCCTGCCAACCAACGATGATATTAAGAACACAAATAGAAGTTGTAGGGGTGAAGAATGGGTATGACGAGCAAGAACCTGTATCCAAATAAATCAGATTGTCATCCAAACGCAAAAGATAACTATATCTATGTTTGTTGAATCTTAGTAAAGTTAAAATACAGTTTAGTAGTTGATCCTCTGCCACCCCATCCAGCACTCAACTTTAGAAAGAAAACAATTTCTCTATCAACTTCAATGAAAATAGGTAATGACAAGATAGTATGCATTATCAAATTTTAGACACAACACTATCTGAACCAATAGGAAACCAATCATCTCTATTACATATAGTTATTTTTGAACAAACAACTGATTTAAAAACCACATAAAGCTGTACATGTTATGAGTTATGCTATTATATGAAACAAGACAATCATACAGTCTGGACTCTATCCTATTGACTAGTCAGCCACAAGCTCCATGAATGACAAGTTTAGGTAAAGGAAGCTACAAAGACATTTCTCCTCAGTACTCAGATGCAACCTTAAATGTCTTATCACACAATTGTTATTTGCATCAAAAACACAGTCATATCCAAAAATATTATTACCAAGTTTTATTGGCTTTCATAAAAGTAAAATATTCTTTGTTCCCATTACATTACATTACTGGTATTTAGAGTTAAGACAAACACTTTATTTAAAAATATTCGCTAAATGAATTTAAACCAGTCAAAACAACAACTGGGCAAATGCCAGCATGAATTGTAGTCCAAATAAGGAACATCACATTTTGTAAGATAAAAGTGTTAAAATCTTCAATTAAAAACATAACCAACCTTCTTATGTAGAGAACCAAGACTCTGATTTAGAGTTTGCAGGACAGTGTCATCCTTCACATTCAACCACCAAACCCTTGGTCTACCCACCTCATTTGAAGATGGGCAGACTTTAAGTGTTCTGTTGATAGAGCCTCCATTGACTCAGTTGAAGGAATACTTCTTCCTGCTGCCCAAGAGAGTAGGGACCGTTGAAGGAAGGACATTACATCACCCACTCTAATTAGGGTGTGTGGTGTAATTTATTTTTTTCCTGTCGGTCACCATCAGGAAATCCCTGGCGGTGAGGACTAGGGAAAAAACAATAATGACCCTCCCACCCTGGAAGAAAACTCCTGGGGTGAGGGAATCATTCGTTTTTGTTTTTTTCAAAACAGATTCCCACTTTGGGAGTTTGTTATTGAAAAACAAAAAAGGTTGAAGGTTTTGGGATGGCCATTAAAACCAATGACAGCCGTTCACTGACCTCTGTACATTGAAATAAATCGCCATGACTGCGGTTCCCTACAGTGTACAGTGATGACTACCGGGCTGGTGGTCATCTCTAAATTTGGTGCGCCGTAGTCTGTCAAGGTAGCCACCACCCTGAGGGTCTGCACTCCACCTGCAAAACTTTAAATCAGGCCCCACGTTCTCAGAAATAGCACCTCTTGAATAATTTGTAAGCTCCCAAAAGTTTCACCAAAGATTTTAAACATCCACAGTAGCATATTCAATTCCCACCCTCAGTTAGGACAGTGGCACATGCTGTGAGCCAAAATAGTTAAGTAAGGTACCATTCAACTAACAAATGATCTGGAATTGACATGTGCAACAAGATTTTAGGTGTTTTTAAAATGTAACATACAAAACAGACCTGGCTGAACATTAGCATGGTCACTGTGCATGCTTTGAGTGAATTAGTAGAAATGATGGAAGCATACAGCTACAAAACAAGTCAGCTTATTTTCGACCAAGAGCTGTTGGAGTTGTGAAAAAGAATAAAATATACTCTCAATTGTCATGTTTTCAGATACACCCGTTAAAGGGACTGGGAAAAAACGGATGTATGACGTTACAACGCAGGCTATTACAACGCCTGCCTTTACAACGCGTTTTTTACATCGCATACCTTTACAACGCATAGCGCTTAGAGGTGCTGGATAGTGAAAAGTTTAATTTTCTATTCCAACTCCAGTCCCCATGGACACTAGGGAAGGTGTTGGATAGAAAATTAAACGTATTCCCTATCCTAAAGCGCCCCCCAGCGCAATGCGTTGTAATGGTTTGCGTTGTAATGACCGCATTGTAATGGTAGTGCGTTGTAAAAGTTTTGTTGTGAAGGTTGTTCACCGGAAAAAACATCACGTGATGCTCTTTAACATTTAACAAACACAGAACGTGAAACCCTAGATCACCATGTAAGTTTTTTGATAGAAGGAAATATGATATTGAAGCAGTAAACTTCAGTGTACTTTTAAAGATTTGAACAACAACAGTGTTCACTATCCTAGGTAGAAAAGCATTAGTTTATTGTAACCCGACCCCTCCTCGCTCAGCTGAGCACCATGTATAAACAGATACATGAGATGCAGGGTCTTGCTATATGTGTTTTTTTGCTGAGGTTTGTGCTGGACATTGTTGACCATTCTATCTCTCTGCCATTTGAAGTTTGTGATCCTTTTTTTCACTCACCACTTAATCCAAGAGGCAATAAAAATTGAATATTTCCCACATATTCACATTAATTGTGGAGTTACCTAGACCTCAGCATTGCTCTCCTTTTTTAGAAACTTCTTCATAATGTCCTACACAGTCACAGCAGGCGTTCCCTTGACTATGAAAGAAACACCTGTTCTAGAAGGATCACGAGGGGTTGTCAACACGTTTAGATGCTGGAAATGGCCGTTCTGCGGCTCTCACGGTGTGGATGCACAAAACCCGACATAGTCGGAGGGAAAATAAATCCCAGAAGCAGATCCTAGGCAGAATGTATACCTTGTGGATGCCTCTTCAGAGAGCCAGGCTAGAAATGTTAAGGCTTAGCATGCCAAGAACTGGCTTCTACGCTGATTGAAACCCAGGAGAAGAATCTCGAAAGTACTAGTTGAGGCGTTTCAGAAATAAACATCATCTCATGCACGTGTAGGCTGCCCTGCCTCGTCCTTCTTTAGGTCCCTCTGTTAGGCCCTGAGGTTGCTGGCAGGGCTGTAGAAACCTCCAAGACACATGGGTGCTCTGAAGCTGGAATTGTCATTTCAACAGTTTGCAGGATGAGAGTTGTTCAAGGTGAGTCCATCATCCATTCAAGGACTATTACAACAGTTCTGAGTACCTGGAAAGGGTCAAATTTCCCTCTGCAACAGTCAGGAATCACATTAGTCTAACCCTGGGCGTAGTTCGTGTAGTAGCGCTACCTGTAGCTACGCGAAGTGCACTTCGCACGCTACGCGTAGCTACGTGAACTGCATAGTGCGGTAGGGAAAATGTTATTCGCAATGATTGCACAGTGCCGATGCTTGTCCGCACTGTGCAATCATTTCAAACGGCATCATGCACAGTGCAAGTGGTAGTTTTCTGCCGCTCAAGAGATTTTTATTCGAGCGGCAGCTTTCTCAACGCGGACTGGTAGTTTCTCATCAGGAGCGGTCTCGAGCATACGCGGCCACTCGCAATGAGTAACCTATCGGGGCCAAATTACTAGGTGAAGTTATGATTCAAGAAAAACAGGAATCTACATGGGCTGTCTCTAGGTGACACCTCTTTCTGTAATCCAAGCTTCTTTGAAGATGTTTCTGTTGTCCCTGGCCCAGTGGAAGCGGGAACCAGGAGATCCAGGTTTTTTCTCTCTATGGCTTGCTCTTCTTTTTCTGGTGAGAGTAGACTAGGATACATTTGTCTCCTCCTAACAAATATTTATTATTGGGAACCCTCTGCACTTCAAAAAACCTTTTCGTTTGCATTTGAAGTACTGGACAGCTTCGTCTAGGCCAACACATAACTTTCCACCTAGGTACACACAGGCACAGGCGCACGTACTAATTTGGTCCACAGGCCCAGTACTATGTGCTCAAGCTATAACAGGACTCCTCCAAAAAGACCCTGTGGAGCAAACTTAAACTGGAGCTGTGATCCATATATTGGATACAGCCTACTGTCCTCACTTACACGACACAGAATATGCACAGAGTCAGATTTTCTTACAATCCTACATGATCTCCAGTCGGAACGCAAAACACTGAATTAAAAACGAATGCATGTGTTCTGGCCAAAATCTTTAGATCTTATAGCATGATGTTTTTACCACTCACTCAGTATTACCTCCCTCCTTTTCAAGATACTGCAATCCAGGAGGCCTTGCATCTCGTGTGCCTCTCTTCGATTGCCTTTATTCCTTAATTATACCTGGTAGAAACATTATGTTGATCATTAAAAGTATGAATCAACCAATCACTGGATGTGCAGAGTGCCAGGACACCTCTCGGAGTTGCAGTGCGCTTTACAAATGCCTTTTACATTACATTACATTTTTAGAGCACCTTTCACACAGAGACACCAATTCACAGATGCACGTGGCACCTCTGCATTGTGTAAAAAGGTGCTGCACTAGCAAATCACACGCAGAGCTTTCTCCATAAACAACAGTGCTGGCTGTCTGTAGGGAGCTAGCTTGACAGTGTGACATTGCTCTTCCGGATCCTACTAATGCACTTGTCAATACGAAGTGTACATCTGACACTTGGCTATTCATGTTCTAAACCAGCCATGAAGGATTACAGATGCCTAACAGGCAGTGTTGTCTTAAGGATTTTGTGGCCCTAGGCAAGACTTTTATTATTGGGCCCTCTGTCTGTAACTACTTTGAATTTCATTAAACATTTTCTGCAATTGAATCTTACATGATGCCACGTAAACTTCCATGAACAGGGCTCACACTAAAACAATTGCAGCATGTCTTTGCATGGCCCAAAAAATACTCTTGATGTCACCGGGCACAGAGAAACAAACTCAGTGGTAGAGAGGCTAGAGTTTCAGATATAGAAATAGACATGGGTGAACTAGATAGAGAGAGAACACTTTTCCAGGGGGCCCCTTGGAAGGTGGGGGATCTGGGTAATTACCCACTTTGGCCAGGCTTTAAAAATTCTCTGCTAAGAGGCTCACATCCCCCCTGTGAAAGTGGATGGATTCTGAGAAGGATTAATGCCTGTAGTGAAAGCTCAGATGCAGCATCATGTGAAACAACTCGGAATTGACCTCAGGATTTTTATTTATTTAACAGCTTCATACATAACAAAGAGTAATTACATACAACAACAAGTCAAGTTCAGCTCTGATGGTATGACATGAGGAAGTGTGGGAAATATCATTTGCCAGATGGATCCTTCTCAGGGGTAGATACAACTCCACCTACCCCTGGTAAAACTCTACTAGATTCGACCAACCTTGATACCACACCCAATGTTTCAGAGGACGATCACCTGCAAAAAGGGATGCTCAACTGTGGTCTACCACCTCAATGCGTCCTTTTAGGTCTCTCTTCAGACAGCTTTAACTGTAGAGACCCTATGTTGCCAATACGTTAAAAACGATTACATAAATAGTAGCACAGGCAAGGTGCGCGTTGGATCAGCCCACTTCAACCGTTGGCTTTCTTGGGTTTCTCGTGGTTTGCCATTGCTTGGACGGGCTGTCCATCAAGGTTTTGGCATTTCGTGGACTGATGCATTGTCCCTTTTGTTTCACATCGGCAAGGGTACGAAAGCTGCCCTTTTGTTAGACTGCAGAAGTAAAATGACGTAGCTCGTAATTCAGCATCAGTGTGTGTCAGTTCCTTGATGTATTGACTGTACTGCCATGTTGACATTTGGTTGCTGGTTTATGACTTTTTCAGGAAGTGACATCCAGTTTGTCTTTATAAAAGGCTGTGGCTATTCAGTAATCAGTCTTGAAAGTTCACACGTTTCATTTCTTCTCTTGATAACATGTTGAATAATTTACAGCTTTTTGCCCGCAAAGTAAATATGTGCATTGAGCACAACTAACCTTTCTTATACGTGCACCAATAATACAATAAAGTATCTTGTATGCAACGTGTTGCTATGCATGGCACTTAAATGCTCCACTTGCTATGCAAACTTACCCTTCTGACTCCTTTTTTCATTACAGACTTCTTTCAAGGGACAGCTTAGTTCTGCAAATGGAGTCTTTTCAACAAATGTTCACTTCTTAGATTCCAAATTATTGTTCCCCAAGAGCTGGTGTCCTTGCCCAATGTTCCTTCCAGAACATCTGAGAGTAGCGCATTCAAAATGGCCGAACTAGGCCTGAACAAGCCCCCGTTAACAAATAGCCAGACCAATCAGTTTTTTCATTCCATTTGTAAACAAAAGCGAGTCTTACTGGCTTTGCCAATGCTTGTTTGATTTCACACAGTGCAGATTGGGGGCGGTTATTGGCTACGTATACATGCTGTTATATTGTTGACGGTCTAGTAGTTGGGGTGGGAGGAGCTAGGTGGGCCGAGGGGAAGAGGTGGGGTCAGGAACAGGAAAGGGCAGTTAGAGTAGGGACGGGGACCAAGTAAGAAGCAGTAATAAAGAGCTCTTAAATACAAGTCAGTGTCCACGTGTATGTGTGGGTTGGGACACGACAGCTGGCGACGAGGGTGGGATCTGAAGAAACCCCCACCTCACGAGTGCCCCGTCCTGCAGCGTGGAGTGCACTCCGCTGCAACGTGGCCCCTGCGGCGCCGGTAACGAGCCCCCAGGAGTGGCCTGATCTCCCCTCACGAGTGGACGAGGGTCGAGAAGAAACACAGCGACACAGCGAGCGAGCGCTGAGGTGTCCTGGAAGCGCTGAATCGGAGCGCAGAAAACGCGGCAGAGAGGGCGCCGAGTGAAGAGCGCCAAACGCCGACCGCGCTAGACGCGCTGACGAGCCCACAGTGCGCCGACGCTGACAAGGGACCGGAGACCCCCTCCGATGCTGCCCAGGTGAGCCTGATGTGCTGCGAAGGCGAGAGGAGGCGAAAAGAGAGCCCCAGACACACGCTGCACCACACAGAAGCCAGCGCTAACCCGGCCAGGGACAGCAAAAGCGAGACAAGCAGCAGGCAATACGCGAGACCAGCGCTGGACAAGCAGTCCTTACCTGAACGCGCTGGGAGAGCGGAGGTCGGCCCAGCTCCACTGTGAGTTTCCTAATACTGAATGTGTGTGCCCGGAGAGGGAGAGGAACCTCGTGTTGTGCCAAAGGAGGCGGCCATTACAAGGTCAGGCAGCTTTAGGGACAAGCCCTGTGAAAACGGAGGGCGGCCATCTTTGAGTCAGGCAGACTCTTCAAACAAGCCCTGGCAGCCCCAAAAGGACACCGCCAAGCGCCAACAACTAGTGAACAGTGCTCGTGGGGCACAGCAACAAGCAGCAACAAACAAGCATTGGCAAAGAAACGGCAGCAAGGCGCAACGAACAAGCATTGGCATCTACAAAGTTTACGCCAGAAGTGAAGGGAGCGGACGCCCGCCCCTGCAACCAGAGTCAAGCGTCAGGATTGAACCCACCTCCTCAGGATGTCCAACAATCGCGCGACAGGCGCACAGGATGCTCCCGCTGGAAAGGAGATCAAGGGCACGCATCTGCGAGCGCCAGAACCCCTAACAGTCACGACTGGGAGCAGCATGGGCCTCAAGTGGCAGGAATGGTTGGAGGATTTTGAGGACTATGTCAAGGGCTCCAGGATCGAGTCAGACGAGGACAAAATAATTACCCTTCGCAATTTAGGAGGGCGCGAGATCAGCAAGATAGTGCGAGAGATCCCAACTGCTGATGGCGACACCTATGTCAAGGTAAAGGACATATTGAACAACCGTTTCCTGCACAAACGAAACGTTGATTATGAGAGACACAAGTTTCACCAACAGCACCAGGACAAGGATGAGCCACTAACGTCTTTCATACACCGGCTAAGGCGTCAGTCCCAGTACTGCGACTTCACAAACTTCTCCCCAGACGCGGCCATCAAGTCTCAAATTATCTCGGGGTGCCATTCAGAGTCGCTGAGACGAAGGCTACTAAGGAAGCCACAAGAGTTGGCAGAAATCGAGGAGAACTCACGAATATATGATCAAGCTGAAGAAAACGCAGCGGAAATCGAAGTTAAACCCAGCACTAGCCGAGAACATGCCAACCGCGTCTCCGACCGACGACACGGCCGACAGGCTTACCGAGGCAACCCACGTGACCGATCACGCCGATCCAAATTCTCACCCAGACGCCGGACAGATTACCGGCCCAGAGACTCAGAGAGGAGAGACCGACGACCCGAACGCACAAGACGGTGCTACAGGTGCGGGTATGATTACCCCCACATTGACTCGTGCCCTGCCATGGGCCAACGCTGTCGAAAATGCGGACGATCCAATCACTTTGAGGTCATGTGTAGCGAGTATCACCGAGAACAACGTAGCGGTACTGATCGACGCACCAGCCAGCCAAGATCTTCAAGGACAGAAACCAAGCGGCACCACGCCAGAGCCGTTCAGGATGAACCTGCTCACTCCCCAGCGTCGTCTCACTCCAGTCGTGAGTCCAGACGGTCCCGATGGGATCGCCGATCCCCCTCGAGAGAATCCAGATCCTCCTCCTCCAGGCGATCGGGCTACACCACCGAGTATGTCAACATCGCTGACAACGACCAGCTCAAACGCTACCCCCGGCTCGACATCATGGTGGGCAATCATGCAGCAAAGTTCGTCATGGACAGCGGTGCCTCTCTCAATTACATCTCTGTTGCTGAGCACGAGCGCATGGTTCCCAAGCCTCACCTGCGCTTTGCACCCGTTCGAGTATACACATGGATGGCGAGGAAACCACTCCCATGCCTGGGGAAGTTCGACACCACCCTCACACACGGCGATATCACCATTCCCGCCGTCATTCACGTTATCAAGGGACCTGACGCCGACTGCCTACTAAGTCTTCCGACTGCGGAGCGCCTACGCCTTGTTCACATTCTTTTCAACATAAACGACAGCTCCAACTACGTTGTGAAGTACCCAGCCCTCTTCAAGGGCCTGGGCAAACTAAAAGGCCGACAAGTACACCTGCATATCAACGAGCGAATCAAGCCCATTGCTCAACATCCACGGCGAGTGCCGTTTCACCTGCAGGCCGCGGTGGCCCAAGAGCTGCAAGACCTTCTGGATGCCGACATCATAGAACGCACCGAAGGACCCACTCCCTGGGTGTCCCCGGTAGTTGTCGTGCCAAAAAAAGGGACCCCCGAGAAAGTCCGTCTATGCGTAGACATGCGCCTCCCGAACACAGCAATCGAAAGGGAGAGACACCCCGGCCCACACCTGAGTGATATGATTACAGCCCTCAATGGAGCCACGGTCTTTTCCAAGCTAGACCTCAACAAGGGCTATCACCAGCTTGAGCTAGATGACAACTCTCGCTCCATCACCACGTTCGCCACACACCTCGGCCTCTTCCGATACAAACGCCTCAGTTTTGGTGTGTCCTCAGCAGCTGAAATTTTCCAAGAGACAATTCGACTTATCATCCACCACATTCCAAATTCTCTCAACTACAGCGATGACATTCTGGTGTATGGCGCCAATCTTCGAGAGCACGACATCGCCCTTGACCGCGTCTGCAGGGCTCTGCTAGACGCAAACCTGACCCTCAATAAGGACAAGTGCGAGTTTCATCAATCGACACTGAAATTCTTTGGACACATTTTCTCATCCAACGGCATGAAACCAGATCCCGACAAGGTGGCTGTGCTCAACAATACCAAGAGCCCTGAGGATGTAAACGATCTACGCTCCTTCCTTGGGATGGCGAGCTACTGTGCTCGGTACATCCGCGACTACGCCACAATAAGTCATCCTCTGAGACTCCTCACGAAATCCAACCAGCCCTTTGAGTGGACCTCAGACTGCGAGCGTGCCTTCAGAGACATCAAACGGGCGGTTGAGTCGTCCGACTGCTTGTCCTACTTCAACCCCAAACGCAAAACAGAGATCACCGTAGACGCCAGTCCCGTAGGCCTGGGTGCGATCCTGGCTCAATATGACGACGAATCTGACCAACGGAGGATAATCGCCTACGCCAGCCGCAGCCTCACGGACCCGGAAAGGAAGTACTCTCAGCCTGAGAAGGAGAGCCTGGCGGTCGTATGGGCGTGTGAGCACTTCCACATCTTCATCTATGGGAAGCACTTCACGCTCATTACTGACCATCAGGCACTCGTGACAATATACGGTAACCCGAAGAGCAAGATGCCCCCCAGGATTGAGCGGTGGGGCCTCCGGCTGCAGGAATACACCTTTACAATCATTCACAAACCGGGGAAGGGTGACAACCCTGCTGATTACATGTCTCGCCACCCCCGAGACTCTCCAGCACCGACTTCATCCATAGCAGAAGAATACATCCACTTCGTCTCAAATCATGCTCGCCCCCCAGCCATACCAATGGACACCATCCGCGAAGCAACCAACAAAGACGCCGTTCTACAGATCGTGATGAAGCGAATACTGTCCAACAGGTGGAGACATCATCCGCAAGATGATGAGGAAAACCCCGATGTTAGAAGTGAACTCCAAGCGTTCCGACACGTTGCTGACGAACTTTCAATCACTGAAGATGGCCTTCTTCTAAGAGACCACCGGATAGTCATCCCGGCCACCCTCAGACAAGGCGTAGTTGATCTAGCTCACGAAGGTCATCGTGGGGTCGTCTCCACCAAGAGAGCGCTCCGAGAGCGCGTCTGGTTCCCTGCGCTAGACCAGATAGTCGAAGCCACTCTGAAGGACTGTCATCCCTGTCAGCTAACTGGTCCCAGCACGCCGCCGGCACCGCTTCAAATGACCCCGCTACCCGACGGTGTATGGCAAGAAGTTGCAATGGATTTCTACGGGCCCCTACAGTCAGGGAAATATGTGATCGCCATTGTAGATGAATATTCCCGGTTTCCAGTGGCTCAATTCATCCCGTCCACCAATGCCGCCTGTACCCTTAAAGTACTTGAGGAAGTCTTCGCAACCTGGGGTGTTCCCAGAATCATCAAAACGGACAATGGGCCCCCATTCAACGGGCACGAATTCAGTGACTTTGCGAAACAGATGGACTTCCAACACCGCAAGGTCACCCCGCTCTGGCCACAAGCCAATGGAACTGTCGAACGTTTCATGGCCACCATCAAGAAAACCTTCCAACAGGCCACTGCCGAAAAAAGGGACCTGCAAGCAGCATTGAACGAAGTCCTCTGTGCATACCGAACCACTCCCCACTCCACGACGGGTGTCTGCCCTGCCACTCTCATGCTCGGGAGGACACCTAGAACTCGGATCCCAACCTGGGAAGGCGCACTGAGGAAGCCCCTCTCAGACCATCAGATCAAAGACATGGTTGCAACAGATCGATATCACAAGGAGAAGATGAAGGAACATGCTGATCTCAAACGGAGGGCCCGATCCCCTTCCCTCAAGGAGGGCGACAGAGTCCTTGTTAAACAAGAACAGCGCCAGAAAACTGACTGTCGTTTCAGAAACGAACCCCTTACAGTGGTGCAGCAGAAGGGCACAATGGTGACTGCGGAGTCAGAGAACAGGCGGGTCACTCGGAACGCATCCCACTTTAAGAAATGCCCTCCTGAGAAGCGTGACTGCACGCCCCCTGCCTCCGTGCCAGAGAACTCTGAGCACCCCGAAACAAGCACACCTGACTCGGCACCCTGCATGGAACCAGAACCCGTGGTCGAGACCGCTGTGACCACCTCGGGTCGCCCACGACGACAGGTACAGCCTCCAAAGAGACTGATTGTTGAAATGGACTAATTTCACTTTGCTGTTTTGTTAAGAAAGGGGGAGATGTTATATTGTTGACGGTCTAGTAGTTGGGGTGGGAGGAGCTAGGTGGGCCGAGGGGAAGAGGTGGGGTCAGGAACAGGAAAGGGCAGTTAGAGTAGGGACGGGGACCAAGTAAGAAGCAGTAATAAAGAGCTCTTAAATACAAGTCAGTGTCCACGTGTATGTGTGGGTTGGGACACGACACATGCCTACTTTTGTGATCTAGGCACATGTTTTTGTATTTTTTTAAGAATTCGAAGGCATTTGCTCTTCTTTTACCACTTCAAACCCTTCATTATTACCACAATGTTGATCTCCTTCCAAAACCCTTATTCGAAAGAACAATTCTGGGATCATTAGTGTCTTTTTATTTTTCAACATATTGCTAAACACTGCCACCATGTGGACTGAGTCGGAACGTCCATCAAAGCAAAACTTTTCTAGTATATATGTGCATGTTTTTTTAGACAACGTGTGTACATTTCGTCTTAGAACCGAGGCCCAAAAGTGCTGCCTCGTCATTGTACTTTCATGGGCTCTTGTTTATTCCACATCGGTGCTGCTTTCTTGATGGCCTTTCTTTCATGTATTGGAAATTAAATATAACGAGCAGAGTGCGCCCGTTTAATGTCAGTCAGGTGTGCTTCAGATTATAGCAAAGAAACAGACTAACATTTAGGGCCATATCTATGAGGCCAGTTGCGCATCACTTGCACCACAAAATGTGATGCAAGAGCAACACAAATGGAAAATGTGATTTATAAAGATACGCAAGGCCACTTTGCATGGCCCGAGTAGCTTCATGAATCTGGACTAACGCAATTCAGCGCAATCGCTGCATTGAATTACTCTGCCCTAGGAAGCAGGGGCGTATCACAGGCCTCCGCTCCCCCGCGGTGCGGGTGGGGGGTCCCGAGCTGAAGGCCCCCCCCCCCAAGCACAGTACTCTCGTCCGAGAGCTCCCGATAACATTCTGAGCAGGGGCCCCTCCATTCATCTAGCAGGGGGGCCATCTCAAATTTCATTACGCCACTGCTAGGAAGGCACTGCGTGGGTGTTCCCATGCAACTCCCATGTTTTTTGACGCATTCCTAGATTTACCAGAAGTGGTAGACCTGGGAATGCGTTAAAAAGATATGTCTTCTCAGGGGAAGCGTAACGAGGAGAAATATCTGTATTCCTCCTCGTTACTTCCTCTTACTATGTGCCCTGCATTCTGCAGCACACATGGAAAGTGGAATATGCCTCTCAGGAATGTTTTTTTGTGCAGGAAGGTGCTCCTTCCTGCACACAAAACAATCCTGCATGCAACACATGCAGTCCTGCATCACGGTGCAAGGATGCCTGTTTTGGCACTAGGCTGCCAAAACGGCACCAGCGCAGGGCCAAAAGCAGGAATGCTTAGTATTCTTTTAAATACAGCGCATTCCTGCCCTTTCTCTGTCACAAAGTGCAACACAGCAAGGTGACTTGCTGCGCGACCTTGTCATAAATATGCCACTTAGTTCATAACAAAAAGCTTAGAATCAGCAGAGTCCTTGCCATTCCATGCCGCACACTATGCCCAAGCACCCTGGCAGTGGTCTGTGTACCGTAGGGCTAGTGCTGCTCCTCTGCGGTCTGCATGAGGACTGATGAAATGTCATGATCGCCCAGCAATACTTCTTCAGTTGAGGCGAGTAGATGCCACAGAGGGCGCAAGAGTTTCAGTCGTACATTTTCATGTAGCATCCTAATGCATTGTGGATATTCAGGCCATGATTCACATCAGTTCATCCAACTAGAGTAGCCCTCACCTACACATCGAGGTGTCTACTGCTGCTGTGCCATGGTGCCTTTATGTCTCACTTTAGCCACGCTGGACAGCATTGCTAAAAACCACTGGCGAAGCAAATAGGTCACAATGGTGAGACCTATTGACTTTGCCAATGTTTGTTTAACTAACTACTCTCAACAAACAAAGGCACCCCAGATTTATCGAACCTGATTGAGTTCATCAATTAAACCCAGATATAGATGGAGACTTCTAGTTTTCTACACTATGCTTTTTTTCACTGTGCACAATTAGTGAAGTGGGTTAAAAATATATGATTTAGGCACAGGAATTACATTTGGCTGGCCAGTCAGATACTTTTACTTGGTAAAGGAAAACTATATTCATATCATAAGGAAAACCACAAATAAACCAGAAGTCTCTACCAATAACTGTTTTGAGATTGTTCCCAAACACGTAATGTGAAGGCTGAGACTGTGCATGTAGGCGTTTGGAGTCATTAGGGTCGGATTGGGACAGAACATAGGCCAGAGTACCAAATTGTAAGTGGCCCCAGAAATGAATTTGATAGCTAAAACAAAGCGGCCCACGCTGTATAAGTGTTTTGCAAGGTGTTGAAAACTGCATGGATTTGAGCTTGCTGCAGGCAATGTTACATTTATTATCAGGGAAATCATCAGTAAAAACCTGCGCAGCAGACCATAAATCAAGCCTAAAAACATACAAAACAAGCATTTACAATGCAATATGTCTCGCATTAATTAAGTTTGAGCTATTGGCATTGCTAAATATTGCAACACCAATTGCAACAAAAGTCTATAAATTGTAGGCCCAAAATGTATTTATTTATTTTTGAAGCAATGGCGGCATGCTGCGATTTAAATGAATATGTTTAAAAGTAAAGTACGCCTTACTGCGATTGCTACATTAGTTAATTGTGGATGCGTTAACAATTGAAAAGTGCACTGATGGCTGGTGGTGTGTGTGCCTGGTGGAAGCGTGCACTGACGTGTGGTGGTGTGTGTGCCTGGTGAAAGCGTGCACTGATGGCTGGTGGTGTGTGTGGCTGGTGGAAGCGTGCACTGACGGCTGATGGTGTGTGTGTGCCTGGTGAAAGCGTGTACTGACGGCTGGTGGTGTGTGTGCCTGGTGGAAGCGTGCACTGACAGCTGGTGGTGTGTGCCTGGTGGAAGCGTGGTGTGTGTGCCTGGTGGAAGCGTGCACTGCCGGCTGGTGGTGTCTGTGCCTGGTGGAAGCGTGCACTGATGGCTAGTGGTGTGTGTGCCTGGTGAAAGAGTGCACTGACGGCTGCTGGTGTGTGTGTGCCTGGTGAAAGCGTGCACTGACGGCTGGTGGTGTGTGTGTGTCTGGTGAAAGCGTGCACTGACAGCTGGCGGTGTGTGTGTGCCTGGTGAAAGCGTGCACTGAGGGCTGGTGGTGTGTGTGTGCCTGGTGAAAGCATGCACTGACGGCTAGTGGTGTGTGTGTGTCTGGTGAAAACGCGCACTGACGTCTGGTGGTGTGTGCCTGGTGGGAGCGTGCACTAACAGCTGGTGGTGTTTGTGTCCGGTGAAAGCATGCACTGACGGCTGGTGGTGTTTGTGCCCGGAGAAAGCGTACACTGACGACTGATGGTGTCTGTGCTTGGTGAAAGTGTGCACTGACGGTTGGTTGTGTGTGTGGTTGTGTGTGGTTGTATGTGTGTTTGTATGTGTGGTTGTGTGTGTGGTTATGTGTGTGGTTGTGTGTGTGGTTATGTGTGTGGTTGCGTGTGTGTGTTGTTGTGTGTGTTGTGTTTGTTGTGTGTGGTTGCATGTGTTTCCAGACTCCCTGCTCTCCCTTGATGGTCGGTCCGAGTTATACCTTGCACTGCTGTTAAGCCTCAATAAATCCCAGGCGCGCTTCCGCTTTGCATCTATCGCCACTGGGAAAAAGCAGTGTACCAGTACATTGATTAATCGGCCCGCTGATGGAGACCCTCCTGTGAAATCTAAAGCATTTAATAAAATAACCCTCATGTTAGCTCCTAAAGTGACCCTCACATTATATTATCAAATGACCTTCACGTGGCTCTGCTTATAGGGTCTTTCAGCCACCCTTCTTCCTCCAATGGTCTGTTGTCATGTCATTCACATTTTTCTTCCAACCACTACAGCATGCAGTGAGGGGTAACAGGTCAGCCCTCCGCAGCCATTGGCTAAGTCCAACATGAGTGATGGAATTTTTCTCTGTCACAAGAAGTACATCTGCATGCAAAGTAGTTCCTTTCAGAGCTGCTAAAGCAATGTGTGACCCAAAACATTATTTTGCCTTTAGATGATTCTTATATACTGGTGAGTGCTGTGTAGCTCCACTGACAATTATTTTTTTACGAAAAACAGAAAAAGAATGCTAGCATTGACAAAGCCAAAAGGTAGACAGCGCCCTACCGTTGGCTGTGCCAGTGCTTGTTTTTGAACTGCAACTTGCGTTATTTCTTTCCGCAGGTGAGTTTCCTGGAAATCTAGGGCCTGCTCGAACTTTAAAAGTACACTGTACTGTCCAATATATTCTCTAACTGTGAATCTTGCTGTGTGTGTGTTTGAGAGATTTGTATAGTGCACATCTGGCTACAAAGCCACAGCACTGCACAGAAATTGTGCACAAGTGAGGGGGAGTAGAAGGGGAGGGGCTCGCACGAGGGAACGTGCCAGAGACTCCAACCATGAGCATGTCAGTACAGGCAGAGGGGGGGGGGGTGCCAGGGGGCCACCGAGCCTCCCACACGTAAACACGGACCTCACAGTTCACTGCTGGAACACACCAAATGTGTTCACTTCCTGAACCGGCGAGGCACTTCAGTGGGTTAATGCACCTTCCTGAACCGGAGAGAGGCACCTCAGTGGGTTAATGCACCTTCAGGAACCGGCGAGGCACCTCAGTGGGTTAATGCACCTTCGAGAGAAATTGGAGCAGTTTGCATGTCACGGTTCTCTTCTTCCTGACGTCCGTCAAAGGAGTACAGTCAACAACTCAAAGCGCTACGAAGAAGCAAGACACCGACGCTACCTACCTCAAACAGTTCCTATCCTTCTGAAAAGAGTGACTTCACGCCAGCAGTGAGGGGGTCACGCAGGGTCTGCTGCCGTCCTTCACGGTGCGGTTTGTTTAATCGGTCTGAGCTGTTTTAAGCAGCTCCTACAAAGCCCACGGTACTGCATTTACCAAGGAGAGAGTTACTCTTTTATGGCAGCCGGTACTATTCCTTTGATTTTATTGGGGTATTGTATAGCATGGGCCTAACGCCGAGAGCAGTTGAAGGGATGTGGCCCAACCACCAGAGCTGCCGACTTTAGAACTAGGACACGGGTCTGAGTCCCGGCGTCTGCTCAACAACCTGTGATTCAGGGCAAATCGCTTAATCTCTACGTGCCTAAAAACAAGACTACCCTTATGTAATATAATCTGGTTGTCCTATAAAACCCCACAGTGCCCTTGGAGCAACGTTGTGCAATATAAAAACTGCATGGAAAAAACACATGTACAGAAAGCTGTGTCCGAGCGGTCTGATACAGATTCGCCGGTCCAGGCCGCTACTTGCCAGAGTAGCATGCAGACTTACAAAAAGGATTTTTCGAGGGTAAGATTTGGCACGACATAAGGAAATACGCACATTACCCATATGTTTTATAAACATAGCACAGTGAGGCTGATAAATGCTGCGAGACAGAGAACAAGCGTTTGAATCGCTTCAAGGCAGTCAGCCTTTCACCCTTCCAAGGTGGCTGCATTGATTGCTATAGGTTAAGTAATCGTAACATCTGTTATTTTCAGTGCTAAGAATGGGCAGAACTGTGATATTTGGTACTGTGCAAAAAAATAAATGATCAATCAATGTTAAATATAAATATATGGCTCTGAACTTAGCATGTGTCACATGTACCGCATGCACCGTTCATAACTAACCTTAAAAAACCACTGCCAGTTGTGCCCACACACACAGACACACACACACTCCTTCAGAAAACACTGCTAGTTGTGCCCACACACACACTCCTTCAAAAATTACTGCCAGTTGTGCTCACACACACACACCTTCAAAAAACACTGCCAGTTGTGCCCACAGACACTCCTTCACAAACACACAGGCAATTGTGCGCACACATACACACACACTCCTTAAAAAAAAACACACAAGCAATTAGACAAATGATACTCTGACTGCTGTCAGAAATGCATAGAGAGCTTGTTTTCACAATAAAGGGAAGGGCAGTACTTAAAAAAATATGTATTTCGTCTGCTGTGGTTTCACAAGTCCCTGCCTGCTACACTGGCAACAAATGGTGACAAACCCCCACTCTCCCGCCGATAGCCTCACTCACCTCATTCACTGAGCGGCGAGCGTGCCACTCACACTGCAAGACTGGTGTGGTGACGTGTGTGGAGACGTCATAGCGGGTATTGTTTTTGCTGCCTAAAAAAAAATTCGCCTCCGCTCACTGCCTTGTATTCCACTGTGGCAGTGCAGCCTGAGCATACTGAAGTCAACCCAGCCAGCGGTGGTGATTAAAAGAGTGTGGCGCTCAGGTGCATTCCGACATCTGCGAGCGGGCTAATCCAGTCTGGGAGGCCAGCGAAGAAAAAACTAGGAATTCTTCATGATCACAGCACAACCCAGTCAGCCTGGCATTTTTCTGTGAGGCATAAACACCATGCACAATGTTTCCACATAAGTTAAAACACAAAAAAATCACCCTGCTTGCAAATAAATGAAACAAGCCCAAAAAGAGCCGGACTTTAATGTGTCTTCTCTCTGCCATAAAGCTCTAACTTCATACGCTTAGATAAAGGCACAACTCACAGGCCGAGCTGCTGTCAGAATTAAAGAAGACGTCAGCGCTTCGCCGTGAAATGTATCCCCCCCAAAAAAAGAAGCCCGTGAGTGGTGCCACACGCGCGCCACTAAGAGCATATGTCTTCAATTATGGCGGCCGAGTCTGGCCGCCATAATTTAAGACATATGGGCTATGGTGTGCGTAACAGACACCAATAGGCCATAGGCGGAGAAACCTGACCGCCTATGGCCTATTGCGTGTTCTGTTATAAAACAGTACACATGCAAAGCCCAATCAAAATGACATGCATGAGCTGTGTGGAATTTCAAGGTCCATTTTTGAAACCCTAGTAAAAGGGCTTTTCGCTCGCTTCGCTTGCGAGCCCTAAAAACTGCCAATGCACTGACCTGTCAACCCAACCCTGCCTGATTACCCTAAAGGGCAGTTAGACCCTGATGGCATTGCTCAATATTTTAAAAGTATATATTTATATAATCGACCAATCTGCTAATTTCTGCTGTTTAAGAAATATATCATTTCAGGACCGATTTTAGGACAGTGAAACTGGTGCAGCAGCATCTTGCACTGAGATCGACTTGGGGAGGGAGCACTGTGTTTAGAAATAACATATGGCTTTGAAAGCACTTTAGTCAGAGTTCCTTGCATTTCCAGCAGTTTTTAGGTATCAATAAAAATGTCAAGATAACTCTGGTGATTAATTCTTCTGATGGAGAAGGATGGAGTTTTCTTTAGTGTCAGTTTTGACTCATCAAAAAGTATCTCAAAGGGTTAATATGCCTGCTGCAAAGAAAGTGTACTATGCAGATCACAGAACTGTATTTTGTGTGGATAGATCAGTGGGTTTCTGCTTTTGTCACAAACATCCTTTTTATTTTATTTGCAGTTCATAAATTGCAATCCTAATATAGCACAGTGACCGACGAACTGCCACCAAAAAGCTGCATGCAAACTGCATGGTATAGGTAAGAATGTTATTTTTTTCCATAGGCTTTCATTATGCTAATGTTGCTAATAAGAGTTAGTGTAAGTAGAAATACATTTTTATTAGTAAAGCCAAACCCAAGCAATGTGCTACATTTTGTGCTTCTCTAGACCAAACACTCTTCAAGTATACTGCCTACTAGTATGGATGATTTTGATTTTCAAAATCAGTCAGTGGTGCTTTCCCATATCCCAGATGAGGTTGGCAGCGACATGGGCCAGCGTTAGCACTATGTGGCGCCCTGTGCGACAATGTTTGTTGGTGCCCCCAGTGACCACCTCTGCCATGGATTCCCTCACTACCAAATATTTAACAGTTTCCCTCGTCTCCATAACTACTTTCTCTCAGATTAATTTCGTTTTATAGTGCCACTCATACCAGTGTAAGGAGTCAGAGCACTTTAAATCACACTCATTGCAAGAAAATCATATGTGTGTAAATCAGTGTATAGGAAATGCTACATAAGACAGATGACCTTAAGGAGTAGGAGTCACATGTCATCCATACTCGTAGGCAGTATAGTTTAAGAGTCCTTGCTCTGGGAAAGCACAAGTTCAGAATTTAAAAGGCAGCATCATTGATAGGGGTTCTCTTTAATAATACAAATTGATTTCTACCCAAATGAACCCTTTTTGCAAGATTAGGATAATGGAAGCCTGGGCAAAAAGACATACAGCTCTAATATAGATCTTGCAATGTGCATCCAGCTCTTTTGATGACAGTTAATAGCACACTGTTCTATATTAAGATTTTAACTTATAAACGGCAAGCAACAATAGGATCTCTCTGACAAAAGCAGTAACCCATTGACACATTTACATTATATACACACTTTTGCAGCAGGCATATCAACCATCTGCTCTACCTTATGATGAGTCACAACTTCCCCTAGCCAAAAGTCAGGTCTCTCTCCAGGAAGAACATTGATCACAGGCGTTATCTTGACATTTGTATTGATGCCTGCAAATTGCTGGAGGCAAAAAACGTGGCAGCAGGTGCTTTTGAAACGATAATATTCTAGCAAACAGAGTGCCCCCACCCCAAGGCAGCGCCCAGTGCAATGACACTGATCGTACCCCTCTAGAGCGCTGACAGCGACTGAATCTCACATGAGCATGACCTGATTTCCCACTAGACTCTACAGCCCTGTAAAGGTAATATAGGTATCTAATGTGCCACTTGTCCCTTGGCAGGCAGACTGCCTTGCCAGGAAATAGATTAAATGTTCAATGTACCTATGATTGACAGGGTTTAGTGATACAGGCCCAACGAGGGCTATCCGAGAGGTGTAAGTGCAAGCACCTTGCATAGCAGCAGTGACAGCTGACACACTGAAGAAGTGGCGGGGCGGGTGGAGGGGGCTTGTGGAGTGTGGGAAGGGAAGCCCGCAGGGGGGTTTATTAATCAAAACATTTTTTAAACCACTTACCTTGAGCTGTGGCCACCTACCCCATCGCGCCTTGGTCTTCCTGGTCCAAGCAGGCACTGGGGCAACATTAGACTCCCTGTGCAATCCCTACGCTGCTCTCATGCTATAAAACCAATGCTGGGATTGGCCAGAGCAGGCTGAAAAGATGTTCTGCTCAGACCAGGGAATCTGTGCTGTATCTCCAGCCCAGCTGTTCTATACTTAAAAGTGCACACAGCCCTCCTCCTCCCCCTCCCATACCCCGGCACTGCCCCTCTCAGCACATACTGGCTCAGAGCCAGCAAATGAAAAATAAAACTATTATAGGTAATCATTTTATTTTTCACCTGCCGTCTCTTATGAGCCGCCCCTGCATGGCAGGAGTACATGTGCCTGCACTCTGCAGCAACACACCAGTTGTTCAGGATTTCGTAGTATTTCACACAAGGAGAGTCATCCTCTCCAGATATACATGGAAAACTTTCTGTGAGCTAGAAAGTAATCCACTAGCAAACATTCTTTGCCACTTTTTCTCTAACTTGCAGTTTCTTGCTTTCTCTCTTTGTGACAGCAATCTTTCTCTTCCTCCATCCTTAGAGTCCAAGGGTTGTTCCCTCTCTTGCATTTTGTAAAGATATATAATGCTTAAAAATAAGCGTCAGTACAAAAGATAAGTGCTGGTGGCCCCCACCAGCTCAAACTAAGCACTGCCTCCAAGCCTGTCTTTTTGTAGGCCCATGCACTCAGATTAGATATGTGACTTTTTTTTCTCCCCACCTTCAGAACCACTTACATATCAGGAGAGTCATACACGTTATTAAATATCACACATTATTTTTGCCTTTGTATTGTGCATGCAAGTTCTTTTTTAGGTCGAGCATTTGAGACCTCTTGTATATACTTTGGTATATACTCATATACTTTATTAGTATACTTTAGTATATACTTATATGTGCATGTACTTTGTGGGCTCTAGAGATCAGCTCTAGGACTTTCATTCTGTTCAAATGCCTCTATTTGACTGTCTTGATAGAAAACGTCCAGCAGAGGTCAGTAAAATACCAGAACGGCCTTTCTGCTGAGGGACTTTCTTTTTTCAATTTTTCTGGCAACTGCCTCGATTCAAGTTTCTTGATAGAAAACGACCAACAGAGGTCAGTAAAATACCAGAATCACTTTAGCATTCTCTAGATTTCAGTCCATAGAAATTGTCTTCCAAGAGCACCCGTAGACAATAATATTTTTTCAAATCTTGTATTTTCAGTGATATGACCACTGAAGCCCCTAATTTTATATAAAAACAGAGCTTTGGACTGTATCATTCCTGCTAAAAGGAAATATTTCTCTCCATGTGTTCCCATACCAGGTGTGTCACACAGTTTGGTGCTTACTTTCTTTCCATGTTAAAGAACAATAGATGTTTCAGCACCCAGGCTAATGTGCTGCATAGATAAATACATATAAGGTCCCAAAGGCAAGACCGATTGCATTGCAAATGCTTGTTCTGTGTGCTGACCATCTTGAAAGAGGTCGTCCAGGAAACTAGACACTCACTCCCTGATACATGAGTGAAGAGGGAAATTGCAAGGCATGGTTGATGCTGGAGTGGGGGGGGGGCAAGGCTGCTGTAGCAGTTGAATGAGCCAGCATTATTTTCACAGAACAAAGGAAAGTGCTGACAGTGATCCTAAAATGCAGAGTTGTGCTCTCCAACGAGGATATAAATAGTTTAAGACGCTGCATTTTGGGTAAGATGATTTATGTTGTCTGCTGCGTGTGATAAAGATGTAGGTCTGTGCCTGTCCCCGGAGGTTTCACTGGGGATGTTCTAGGAGCCCACCAACTCCAAGGCAGCGAACACACTGACCCCGATACAGCGAGCAGATATGGACCAAGGCATGGAATATGCTGACACAGTGGCCCACGTACCACGACGTCATGCTCTCATTGGATCGCAGAAGTCTCAAGATGACACTCCCTACAAAGGTATCCAAGTACAAAGCCCGAAGTCTGCAAAAAACCATCAGAGGCTCTTGTAGAATGAGAGCAAAACACAGAGTCTCCCTAGAAGACATAGAGATAGATGACAAAATAAAACCTAGGACGACATAGGGTCTCCCTAGAAGGCACAGATATAGGGGACAAAATAAAACCTAAGAAGACACAGGGTCTCCATTGAAGAGGATGTAGCCTAACAATTAGTGCGGTCAACCTCAAATCTGGGAAACCGGGTTCGAGTCTCGGCAACCACGCTCAACATCCTGTGATTCTGGGCAAATCACGTAGTCCCCCCGCCTAACAAAAATGAATGTGTTCTCATGTAACGCATCTAGAGTTCATGTAAAGCACTCTGATACCCGATTTCGGGTCAAGTTCGCGCCATATAAAACTTCGAGGGAAAAAAGAAACAGAAATGGAGGACAAAATAAAACCTAGGAAGAAACAGGGTCTCCCTAGAAGACACAGAGGGCAAATAACACCCAGGACTGTAATGTAGACATCAAAAACAGTAGCTGTATTCGGCCCATCAAGGGCTGCATGTGATAAACATGTCAGACTGGGACTGTTCCTGGAGCCCTGTGGTTGGAGAGTTCAGTCCTGCCACCGCCACCTCGCACCATTACCTCCCACCACCACCTCACACACTGTTTCCTTCCTGTCAGTTAACTAGTGGCCAGGCTCTTCAAGAAGCCATGGAAAACCCATATCTTATGGGATACAAAAAGCACATAACATAACATGATTCCTGGATATTTTACCTATTCTTTGTCCCACTATATCGTGAACCTTGCTACAAAATTTGGTCCCACATTGGAATACAATTCCCATGGCCCTAGTTATGATGTATACACACTCTGGGCCTCATTTAGAGTATGGCAGGTGACTCAATTTAAGGCACGGATCCTTTGCCAAGTGGACACCACATTTTATGGTCCAGTTTGACAACATACTATGTTCTGCAAAACCAAACGCCAAAGTTTAAGTTAACTGTTGTAAAATAATGCCCCCCTCCCATCTTCACACACGCAGGAAGTTTTATTTGTTCACGTATGGGCCCTTGTGCTATTCCCCTTCCTATAACCACCATGTCTGACATGACAGTTTTGAGTACTGAAAACATTTTGTCTGTTTGCTAACGGGGATCGCGGGACCCGAGTGTAATGTACAGTGAATTGCATAATTTGAGGATATCTTTATGTTAAACACGAGAACTTACTTGCCAGATCTTCACAGAATCACATTTACTTATGGGCATATCTAAAACCGCAGTATCCCCGGCCTAAACCTTCAGTCATAACTAAAAAAATAAACAAGCAATGGCAAAGCCAATAGGTCTGACCTTGGGAAATGTGTCACTTTTTGTATTATTTGTTCGGGCAAAGCTTAGAATTTAAAAAAGGAAAAATACCAGTGCGCATATGCTTGCAAAGAAAAATGTATTAAAAGGTGCACTCCTGTTCAATGTATGTGCATGTGTGGCTAGGCGACTCCTTACACAATGCTACATACTGTGATAAGCAGAAACCAAATGTTAATGCCGCTTGAACGGACCAATGATTAAAGAAGGCGGAACTCGAAGCCCCGCTATGCTTGTATTCATGTATGTATTTTATTATGAGTTTTTAGGTCTCGCCTAGCATTGCAGAGCATGCGCTGCTCGCTTTGCAAGGCTTATTGTAGTAGGTACAGATGTGGAAGTGCTGTGGAAGCCCCGCCCATATTTTTCATTGGCTGGCGTCCATGGTAAATGCTGGCTTTCCACTGGAAATGAGTCCTTCCTTGTTGCGGCACTGTCTCCTTTTGGGAACACCAATCCGGACTGGATCTTTTACATGCAGTGTTACACTATCTACCACTGCTGCGCAGCCTCAGACTGATGAAAGTGTTAGACCCACATGCTTTGGTATAACAAGCAGCATCTGTATGTATGTCCGTCGCCATCATATGAAACTGTTCAGCGTGGCAGTAGTCACAAGCAGACGCTTTAAAAACAATTGCGTAATATGTGAGGGCAGAAAATGGGCAGCAAGCACTAGCGTCGAGGAGGGCTCGAGTCTGTACATCACTTTAGCGCCCACTTGGTTTTTTTCACAGCAATTCCAAAGTAACAGTGTATTGTTTCTTTATGTTATGACTAAGAAGTGCTTTTTTCACCGTACCGAAGCTAACTCATTCACAGGGTCAGACAGCCAGTCAATCATGCACCTCCCACAGACACAAAAACGACCAAGCACTATTTTATTTCACTGATGTACCTTCTTTTGGATTTATACAATGCAGCTCGCACGCGTGGCACCCCATGGAGACTCTGGAGCTTTGAGGGCTGCAACTACTGGGGTTCGGCCTCTTGAATCATGATTCCACAGGGATCTCCTTTCTAATGCCAGATGAAGGGGGCCTAAAAAGCTCTCCGGTATCTGCTTAGGGACACTACGCATGCTCAGTAAGATCATGCCCCTACTCCCCGAAGATGGCAAAAAAATGGTGGTCCAGGCCTTAGTGGTCTCAAGGCTGGATTACGGCAACTCCCTCTTCCTGGGATCCCCAAAATATGTAGTTAACCATCTGCAGGTCGTACAAAACGCAGCAGCTCGGTTACTACTAAACATACCTAGACGCCAGTCAATCACACCCAGACTGAAGGAACTTCACTGGCTTCCTGTTCAGGCAAGAATCAAGTTTAAGGCACTAAATCTGTCTCATCGTGCCATGCACGGGAGGGGCCCTGCACTTATTCAAAAACTGGTTACCCACTACATTTCCCAACGACAATTGAGATCCAGCTCAAATTCCTCATGAAGAATACCATTGCTAAAAGAGCCAGATGGGGGGTTAGATCCTTTTCCCACCTTGTACCCAAACTCTGGAACAGCTTGGATCCCGACATCCGATCCATCCAAAATGAAACCCAGTTCAGGAAAAAAATCAAGACCTGGCTTTTTCCACAAGGCTAGTCTCTCCCTCCTGCTCTTCTTCGCATCACAGCGCTGAGATGCCCAAGGGTAGTCACGCACCTTATAAATCCCATAAACATAAACATAAACATAAATCCCATAAACATATTGTGCTCTGATAATGGCAGTGAACAAGTCACAGCGCCGATGTATTTTGAAAACTATAAGTACTGGTCCTAAACTAACGACTGCTGGCTTTAAAAAAAAATGTTTTAGCTCCTCATGGATGTGACAAACTGTTAAAACCAAATGCATAGCACATGTGCTAGCGCTTTTGTAATTAATCATGGCGCTTGGAAAACTGACCGATATTGATCCTGTTCACCGCCTTATATTCAAGTTTGATGAAATAAGAACGTCTTCAAAACACATACAGCAGTGAGCCATGCTAGGATTTTATAGATGTTGGAATAGTTGGCACCCCCCATTTCGAATAGTCACCAACAGAGATTTTATAAGTGCAATCCTGTCTAGGATGGATGTGCCAAAGTGGCAAAAACTTGGCACAATTTACAAAATGCAAAATGCTGCTGGGTCAGCAGCCAGTAGAAGCAAAAGACAACATACATGACATGCGGGCACACAGCAGATATGAGCCCATTACTATCCTTCCATCACACATGCAGCACAGTATGTTTCTGGACTGTGCTGAATGTCAGCTTTTCAGCAGACTATGAAGAACATTTGTGAAATTCAAGGCAATTCCTCTGGATGGATTTTTCTATTTCAGGTAGCTGTGCCAGTGTCTATACACTACTGAAAGCTGTCCATGGCTGAAAGTGTCCGTATGAAGCTCTCCTCACTCCAAGTCATATGAGGTGTTGAGTAGTGGTCAGGAAAGTCCTACTCAAATAATACTTCTCTCTGGACAAGCCCCTACCCCTTGAGTCCATCTGATCTAGGAGAACCTCCCGGTAGATGCTCCAGGCAAAATCAAAGAGTGCAGATGCTATTGTTAATTAGCATTTCTATAGTGGGTGTGTTCAAACATTATAGTGGCTTCACTGCACATTTTAGTAGTCTGAGGTATGACTTTACGAATTGGTCCATCATAGACTGGACTCTGAGTCGGTTTTGCAGGTGTGTGTTTTCATTATGATGAGTACTTTCGCAAATGTATATGTGTGGTAAGTAGCTCACAGTAGCAAGTGCTGTTGGATGCTGCAATAGCCCTTAATTGCACATTTAGAATTTGCTGAATGTATTTTCAACACATGGGTGCATAACCAATACACTCGATCTTCAACATTTTCTGTTGACTTTTCAGCCTTTGGGTGGAATGGAGACTTCAGGGCGTAGAATATGTCTATTTATTTAACTTGTATGCTCTTTGCACAGCGCTCTGATACCCAGATGGGACATGTTTGCGCTAAATAAAATTTTACAAATAAAATAAACACACACAACTATCCCTGAAGATGAAACAAGTTTTGCGCTAAAAAGCTGTATCACAATTTTCCACCCTAAATCACTTCAAAATCTCCTTTATCAGACCACTCATCAAAAAAAATACAGAATCTCCACCCGTCCAATCCTGCCAACCACAGACCCCTCGACAACAGCCCAATCTCCACATTAGGCTCACGGTTCATTTCCCACTCCTCTTCAACATTTAGCACATCATTAACATACCTGGTCAACCCACTTAACTTAACATGATACAGTTACGCAGATCACATGCATGTTACCTAAAAAGAAGAAAACCCTAAGGAAAGAGACATCTCCAGAATAGAGGAAAATCTCTGTGCCGTTGACGAATGGATGATGATCATTCATCTGAGCTAACATCCTCCAAAACAGAGATTATGGCATGTGGACAGTAGTAAATTATAACCTTATAACAACCGGGCCAAAAGGTATTATAGCCTCTTTATCTCTTTGACAGGTTATATATCATGCACACAAGGTCATCTGAAATAATTACTTGTGACACATTTACTATTATGTCACTCAACGCTAAGCAGCAAAGGAACTTGCTATGCAGCTTTGCATGAAAGGAGGAGAGCCGAAAAGCGCCATATTCACCAAGATATGGAGCATCTCTGCTTTCTCCTTGCCCTGGCACACTGTATGATTCCTTGCGCCAACACAGGCACTCTTGTAGAAAAATTGCTAACTGCTTTCGGTGTGCTTAATTTCACAATGCAGATTCAGTTTTTAAGTCTCCCCTAGGCAGCGCTTGCGCTGCCTCATCGAGACATTCTGTATCTAGGATATGGGCTTGAAATAAACACCCATCTTTTTCAGTGGTTCCTGTTCTCCTTTAAAAATGCTGGCTTTTCATTGGTGAATGCACTTATTAGCCCCTCCTGATGGAATTTTGTATCCTCCCATGAAGACTGGCCCTATTACATGTGCTGTTACGCTTTCATGTTATTTACCATACCTTGTGGGCACTCTTTTTTTTGGTTGACTTTTCCCTTCTGGAACTAACACATACGATGTACATGTATTTTTCTCATCAGACCCCGATGGCGCCTGCTCAGTGCACTTTTCCCACCTGCTTCCTGCACTTCCCCCTCTCATCGGCATCTTATTTTGTAGAGACGGAATTCATCCGATCCTGTAACTATAATAGTTTTTGTCTTGTCCAGCATTTGCATGTCTTTGATTTTTGCTTATCAGACCTTGATTAATTTATTGTCTATTCATTGACTTTTGTGGCAATGGAGGTATACCACGCTCTCAGCTTTAAAAACATCTAAAGCTAAAGGGCGCCGCCATTGCAACAAAAGTCAATAAATAAAAAAACAAGGCGGGCAGATGCTGCATTTCTTTTCCATTTATTTACTTTTATAGCAATTGCGGCAGCCTGCACTTTACTTTTGAACATATTAGCTACAATAGTAAATAAACAGAAAAAAACGGCAGCTGCACAACTTATTTGTTCTCTTTATTGACCTTTGGAGCAATGGTGTCGAACCCTGCTTTACCTTTAAGCAGCTAAAGCCAAAGCACAGCGTGCCGCCATTGTTGCAAAAGTCAGTAAATAGAAAAACAAAGGCATTTAACTAATGCGAGACCTATTGCATTGTAAATGCTTGTTAAACATGAGTCTAGGGCAGGTCAAACAATATTCAAACAATAAATACAGTGAACACGCAATATTCATTTTCAACTGCGCTCTTCTCAACTCTGCCCGCTAGATGGCACTCGAGTCAAATTGCTGGCCCTTTTCAAACGCTGGGCGCTAAGAAGCTATTCTCTTGTCTCCCAGGAGCAGGCCATGCTGAGAGAGAAATCCAATAACCCGCAAAGATGAATTGTCTTTTGCATGACTAGCGCTGTTTTTAAGAACAAATACCAACGAGAGACAGCTAAATCTTCAGTTAAAATAACAGCGTGCCATGGTTGGGATGTGCAAAATTCCTAAATGTATTGCCTTAAGTAGCATATAAAAGCCCGATAGTCTAGCTAAGTTTAATTGATGTTAGTCAGCTCGAGGACAATGATATGCAATGGTTGAAATGTATGAAAATGAGTACAGGAGCTGTGACCTCGAGGGCAATGACAGGACACAGGGACAGGGTCAGGGTCGGTGAGCATAGCTGCCAAGGTTGCAGATTGCATTTGTGTGACATTTTCATAATTTCACTGTAATTATGAGTGACATTCAAGAACTATGAGTAACACTTTGTCGCTAACAAAAATCAAGTAGTGAAGAAAAATGAAACATGAATTACAGAAATGAGACCCATTTGAGGAACGAAAGAACTCTATTACGATCTTAAAACTGCTTCAAAGCATCAGTGCACCCCACACACTAAGGCCCCAATTAGGATGGCGGGCGGACTTTGCCCGCCCGCCATCCTCGTGCAAAACGGGACCGCCCACCATAGGAGCAGCGGTCCTGCCTTGAGCATTAGGATGCGCCCGCCACACAGGCGGGCGCATCCTGTATTTTTACCATTGCGGCGGACAGTGCAGAAAGCGCCGCTCGCTGCCATGTTGCACTTTGAAATGCGGGGGGGGGTACCATAGGTACCCCCCATGTGCACCCCCCGCCCCCGGACTCCCAGGGGGCCGCAACGGGCCCCCGCAGGGAGTCTCCGCATGCCTTTCCGTGGCGGCATTGCCGCCATGGAAAAGCATGTCAGGAAGGGCATCCTAATAAGGCTGGCGGTGTCTATTTTCCGCCCCGGCCGCAAGGCGACCGGGGCGGAAAAGCGGCGGACGGAAAGACCGTCCTCCCGCCATTCTAATATGGAGGGGGGAATTCTGGAGATGATGTCGGGCGGATTGCCCACGTCAGGCCGGCGGTGGCTACCGCCAGCCTGGCGGGGGCAATCCGCCCGACATCATAATGGGCCCCTAAGTTCTTCCGAAGTAAGGCAGCTCAAAAGGGACTGGGGCAGCCAGTGGCAGTGTGGACGGAGGAGTCCCCTGGCAGGGCATGAATAAAAGGCCTCTGTTATTTCAAATTTCAGGTCTGTCACTCTATTTGCGGGCTTTTGTCCAGGACTGAATGCTACGCAGAGGTATTTCCCTATTTGTGCATTTTTTATAAAGCGCGGATATTACCCTGTAGCTCCACAGTCATGAAAATCATTCAGAAAAGCAAATGCATGCTTTAGAACTTCTGTTCACTGCCACCTATCCTTTTAAAACGAAATTGGCAGTAAGTTTACAAAGTAGATCAGATTATGCTCAAAGTGCACTGAAGCGAGTGCAATCAGAAACCAATGTGGCGGCGGCCATTGTCACATTACTAAATTAACACACACATGCGTGGCTGGCTGCAGCACTTACTGTTTAACTTGTGAGGCCGGAGTCACAGCAATGGGTTTACCGCGGTGGTGGGTCGCCCGCCTCCTCGGTCGTCCTGGCTGCGGCAGCGTCACTCCCTCGACAATTCAAGGTGGGGTGATGGTCTTTATTTAAAATTTACAGTAACCAACAGGTGCAGGTAGCTCTGCCGTGATGTGCTCCAATCACATAGGAAGCTTCCCAGTCTCACAAACAACACTGCAGCAGGAGGCGACGTCCTCGCGTTGCGCGCCTAAAGACCCCTGACCTGGCAGCCGGCGCTGTAAACCCACACGGTCGTTCATGGTTGTCCTTAACCCACTGCTCAAATTCGTCCTGCCGGCTCCGAAATTGTAACTGCTGCGACGGCCTTGATTATGATGGCCTTTAGCAGTGTCAGTGTGGCCGGGCCATCACGTGCAATATAAGCAACGGCGCTGCCCCATAATTATTGTTGGCGCCTTAAAGAAGAATAAACTCCCTGCTCTCGGAGTGTGCTAGCATGGGAACGGATATGACGTAAGGCAGGCAGACACAATGCTGTGCGGCAGCTCGGCCTCGAGTGATACATTGTAGCAAAGAGGCAGAGCCTGGGACTGGCGGCGCTTAGCTGGGATCAAAGAAGGCCACGGAAGCAGCGCGCCAGCGCAGGCAGGCCACAGGCAGTGCCTGCAGCCAGCTGCCACACTCACGTTTACTGCCATCAGTAAATGTACATCTGAGACTGCTACTATGCATTATGCGTGACAATGCATTTCAGTGCGGTGATGCGGAGCACCGCACTGAAATGCGTTAGTGTCACGTCTGATGCGTGATACTTGGCTGGACTGGGTGAGGGGGTGGTGGTGGGGGGGGACCAGGGCATGGCTAAAAAGAAAAATATTCGGTAACTATTTTGTTGGCCTTGTAATTGTAAGTTCACCTATAAATAGCTGTGATAATAATTAGGCCCAGCTTCTTATTTAAAGGGCAGTTAAAACGGTTTTCACTTAATTTCTAAAGTGTACATTTATGGCATTTTAAGCACATTATCAGAATGTGAGAACTTACAATTTCTGGGAAGGCTATCTCACCATGTTTGAAGCATGTCACATATAAAATGCATCTAAAGTTTTGTAGGTTATGCATTAACTCATTAACTCACATGTCTACGGTTCGAACGTGATATACGTTTTTTAGAGACAAACCTCTTCAGTGTGCACTTTAGCCCACTGAGCTTTCTCTTTGGGATAAAAATGTGTGGCTTGCAGGATACCAAAAGTTCTCTTCAACAGATGCATTTACCCACTGAGTTTGCAGACTGGATATAGAATTAGTGACCTACTGACTATACACCTGACTTACCGGTCAGTCTGTGAGCCCCCAGAGCTGTCTCGCAAAGGACTGCAGTCATTGACGTAAATTAAACATATGACCAAAGCATAGAGGACCTGTTTTTCGGTACTCTGCATTATTTTTTGCTTTCAACCCTTTTATTTTTTCCATTGGTTGTTTCCTTATTTATTTTTCCATGCTTTTATATTTTAATCAATCGCTTTATGTTCTACTTGTCAAACTCGGTTCTCTCCCTTCTACCATCTATGTACAACCAGGGCAGTCGGGCCGCCCTGGGACCACTTCAAAAGCCAGATATGGAATTGAATAGAATGGAATTGGATTTTTAAAGCACGTGGCTACACGTGGGCGTCCCAGCGCTGATATCAGAGATCTCTGGCGGTGGCGCAGCGGTCGAGGCCACAATATTCTTGCCCCGCCAATCATATTATGAGTTTCCTCACCGCCACACTTTTCATGGCAGTCCATGCCCTGCAGGAACAGCCCTTCACGCTCCCATTGCAGTGCCTTTTTCAAAGGAACCATCAAAGAACTGCCCACCAGGCAGGAGAAAACTCCTAATCTGGTCGGTGGTTTCAAAAGTGGGTTTGGCGGTGCGGGCAGTATTGCTCCCGAACTGCCAAACTCATAATAAGGCCCCATGTGTTTTTTTGTTCCCTCTGAATACATATACCATGTTGAGAAGACAAAGAGACAATTGATGGAGCAGGATTTCGCAAAAGAAACCTGCTCAATTGAACACCCCTATAATACATACTAACAGTAAGTAGTCTTAGAACAACTAATGTGCACATTTAAACTACATTTGGGAAGCTTGCTTTGCAAATTGCATGAACTAACCAGAATTAATGCGTAAATAAGTGGAAATGTAATAATCTTGTATTTAGAGTGAATTAAAGGGATTTGCATAGTAAGGCCGCATATGTATTTAGTAAAATGCATGGTGTGTGTTGCTTTATACTAATAAATGATGCAGTCTTCCAGCTTATGCTATGCTAGGCTAACCGTAATAATGAAGTAGAGTTAAAGTGGGTGATAAACAGTGAGAATTTCATTGTCACATAATTAGTAAATGTTTATTATCCGTTCTTTTAGTAATGGATGAGTCCTCCATGTCTTAAAGTTAGCATAACCGAGTGCGGTGGAATTCTGTGCGAGCAGGAACCATCTGACCACGTGACTGAAAAGCTAAGCGCAGCTGAGAAAGCCTGACCTGGTGATAGACAAAACGCTGAAAGACAGCCAAAGCCAGTGTCATCATGAGAACAGAACCTGTAGTCGTTGAATTTAATACATTTTACTACAAATTGTTACATGTGTACTCATGAGAGAGAAGCTGTATTGATGACTGAATAAAAAAATTATTTAGAACAATGGTGTAGTTAAAAGTAGTTGATTTCATAGTGTGGTGACATAACACCCCTAGAACTCAACCAATCCTCTAGCTAGAAATTATGAATTTTGCCACTGTGTGGGATGGACATGTACTTTAAGTGTATAAGAATAGGTGTTTAAGGGGTGTGGTTTAGGTCGCTTAGGCTGAAGGTGTCCAAGAGAGGGGGCATAGCTGTTCGTCGGTTTGCTGAGAGGCCTAGCTGTTCCTGTCCTGACTCTATCCTGGCTCTTGAGTTTTTTATCCCTGACTCTTGGTTCAGGGGTCCCCCACTGCTACCTAGGCCTGGGTGGTGGTTTTCCCTTACAGATCCCTTGGGTTTGTATTTGATCTAATTTAGCATTGCAGAATTTTTGTTTGCAGTCATATTTTTGTCTTTGCACCCTCTGATTTATTGGTATAAGGATCGATATTTTACTTGCATCTAACGCCTCTTCATCGATCCACTCTTTGCAAACGTACATTTTGAAATGATAATTTCATTGTTGTTATGATTAGATTATTGCTCTCTCATGAGGTTTTCAGTATTTGAAATTCTGTAAGATGTTGCTATAAGCATGTATTATTACTAGATAAAATTATCAAATCTTACAGAGAATCTTTGGTTATTTAGTCAGTTTTCGATAATGATTAATGCTTGAGAATTACCATTGCCATCAACTCCTCAACTAATTAGTTCATCGAAAATAGATGAAAAATCAATTATCATTTATTCGATACGTAAGAAGCACATGATAGTCATACTTTGTGCTTGAGTGACAAGAGTAAGTAAAGTTAATAAACTTGACCCCAGCGCATCAGGGATTTGTGTGAATGTGTATGGGCCAAAGTACGTGATGTTATTGAGTATTTATCCCTGATCAAATTCTTGGGTTTGCTCCGGATCACAAGCATTACACAATGTGGTTGCTAAAATATGAGAGCAGTGTTAGTTAAGTTACAACAGCACCATAAATCACAGCCATCATATTAGTTTCTGGGCCTTTGAATGGCCTGCTCTTAGGGTACTGGTCTCCCAGCATCAGTTGGTGTTAGACTTCAGGAGCGGGTGGAGCACTGCTGCGCTACCATTATCCCACCAGTCTGCAGCAATCATATGACCAGGCACACGGCGGTGGTCTGCACAAGGAATTACATTTACAGACAAGACTCCTCCTGTGAATTTTGAATTGTTACATATGATGTTTGAATGGTTGCATATTGACTTTTACAACACAATAGCCACCACCCCAGCATGCACCCAACCATCTTTGGCATGTGGTGTATTCAATATAGCATATTTCAAGTGTCACAAGAGAGTTTTTCCAATTATCTGCTAATATCCTATGATATTTCTTTCCAGAAGGAGGTGCAATTGTCATCATGGGACCATCTGCTACGCACTCTGGTGCACAGAAGAAGATGTCATTCTTTTCCTTCAGGATTCGGCAGGTCAGAGACCAGATAAACCATCCAGGAAGGGTTATTTCTTAATAAAAAGTATGGGAACTACTTTCACAAAACAATAAAAAGGGTAGGAATGGCCAAGGTTGTTCATAATAGGTTAATCTGCAGATGAAAAGTAGTCATGTGCTAGTGCCTGGTTATAATTATGTGCAAAACTATGTGTAATTACCAAAATGCACTTTGCAGTAGTTGGAGTGAACATTCAACACATGGGCATACCTTACCTTCAACAGGAGACTGGTTCATGGAGAAAATGTGTCTCACAAAACATTTTCTGCTCGATCTGGTCTCCACTTCTGCCTACTTTCTCTATATGGTCATAGAATTCATCAGTGACTTGCAATATCCTTATCATATGCTTCAGAGGACTCTACCACATATTTGTAAAGGTTTTACAATTCATATTAATTATCTTGGTACAAAAGCTAAAATTTTCTTGTGGATGCAGACCCTCTAGAAGCACCAGCACCTTTGTTGTGAAACCATAGAAATTCCATAAAAAGAAACCTTTCAACAGAGCCTTCTCAGGTATGGCCCGTAGAATTTGGAATTCCCTACCACCCGAAATCAGACTGATTCCCTGTAGTAAGTTATTATCATGTTCTGGTTTACTTTTGTGGGAATATTACGTTAAAGAGTGTTGGTTATATGTTATTCTATTTGACATCACAGCAATCCAGCATGTTCAAAGATGTATTCAGATGTTAGTTGGATTTTGCTGTGGTCAGTCGTGGGTCCTACTGATGAGAATAAACACCTTATTTATTCTCCAACTTGTTTCCTGGATTTATTGGAATTTCTTGCATAAGAAGCTACTACATATTTTGGCGACGTTTGAAATTTGTGTTTTTTTTAAACCTACACCATTCCCGGATTTAGCGTTGACCCACCGACCATCTAAAGATCTTTATCAGCACTTTGGATTTATGAACAATATTAACGATTTCAACAATAACGATCGATTCAGAGAACTCGTAGGTACTGTATTTGCTATTGATTTGTTTTTGTTCCTGCATTATCGTCACCTCCGTGTGTGTTGTTTTTCAAAAGCACACAATGATCCGCCTTACCGTTGCTTGTTGATGGGCTTTGCTATTATTTGAAGCGCACATTTATTCCAGCGCAAGCTGCCTTCATTCTTTCACGCTCCATATTGTGCACACTGATTTCTTGCGGATTACGCATTACGTCTTCAGCCTTCAGATCTTGTGATCCACGTGATTACATCAGCACGTGTTAGCGGCCATCTTTGGACATTGGGCAAGCCTTCATAGATTTTAATGTATTTCATGCACAACAAGACAATGGTGGGAATTTATTCACTTCGTGCTGTGTTACTGGCACATGAAAACATCAGAGATTTCAAGTTTCTTTGCTAACATATTTTAAGCTTCATTATTTTCTGAAATATTTTGATTATAATAGCCAACTTGTATAATAGTATTTTGCCTACACCATGTATTTTGAAAGTTCCAGGTAAACCTCCTACTCCTTGGCATAAGTGGCTAAGAGTTTTTTCTAATTATCTGGAAGCTATAGATGCTCTTGAATATTCCCCTTCAAGGAAAAGAGCAATTTTATTTAATCATCTGGAAGATGTGGGTCAACAACTATTTGACAGTTTATCTTTTATTCAAAATCCATCTTCTGATGATACATGGAATGTTTTCACTGATGCTTTAGCTTGTCCAGGGAAACAATATAAAGATGAGCCATCTATAATAGTTGAACGTCATGTTTTTGTGAAACGCAAACAATTGCCAGAGGAATCTATTGAGGACTATTTAGCCACTTTCCGAGTACTTGCTTCCAAATGCGAATTTGGTTCTTATCTTGACACTGCACTTCGTGATCAGTTAGTGTTCAATTGCTACAACAAGAAGGTTCAGGAACACATTTTAACATACAAAAATCCTACTTTGGATGAAGTTATGGTCATTGCCAGAAGTTTTGAGTGTTCTGTTACTTCATCAAAAACTTTAGCTGAGTCTTTCACAATGAGTTCCGGTACTAATGTCATGCCTTTACCTTCAAATGCTAGTAATGAATGTAACATTAATGCAGTCACCACTCGTTTTAAGGATAGAAAAACTGTTGTACGCAAATCTAAAAATTTTTGTTACAGATGTGGCTCTAAATTCCATGTTGGCAATAATACTAACTGTCCGGCTCAAGGTAAAAGATGTAACAATTGTAAAAAGAACAGACATTTTTTCACTGTTTGTAAAGTACCTAAAGACAAAAGCAAAGTTAATTTAGTCTATACTGAAGATGAAATTCGTGATGCTCTTAATGTTGCTGCTTTATCTATTCATATCAATTCTCTTGATAGTAACATGCTAAAGGACCTAATTTAGTGTATTAATTGGTTTCATTGCTATTGATGTTGTGGCAGATTCTGGTTCACCAATTACCATTTTGGATGAGAAAACATTTCATAACTTGTGGCCTAACACCAAGTTATGTCCCTTAGATGTTAATCCTAAAGCCTTTGGTGGTTATGATATTATTATGGTCGGATATTTTAATGATACAATTGAGTTCAAGAATAGAATTATTCACACTAAAATTTATGTAGCTGTGAATGGTAGAGACATTTTGGGATGGCGTGACTAAGCTAGTTTAGGTATAATACTTAAACTGGGGCATCATGAACCTGTTGTTCTTGGGGATCTACCAGTTCTATCAGTTAGTGACAGCAAAACGCATGATTCTATGTTAAGCAAGTTATTTGATGAGTACAAAGCTGTGTTCAGTAATGATATTGGTTCAGTTAGAATCTTTGAACACACAATTAAGTCAAAAGATAAAGTAATTCCTGTTGTTCAGAAAGTACGTCCTGTACCTCTCTCTGTCAGGGATGACCTTAAGAAACAACTGGATCAATTATGTTCTGAAGATATATTTTGCCCTGTTGAATCTTCTGAGTGGGTTTCGGCTGCTGTGGTAGCATGTAAACATGCCGGTGACATTCAGTTATGTGCAGATTTAAGAGTTCTTAATCGTAATATTGTTGTGGATGCCCATCCCCTACCTAAAATTCATGATGTGTTAGCGAAATTAGGCGGGGGAAAATTCTTCTCCACCATTAATTTACGATCAGCGTATCATCAGATTCCTTTGTCAGCCGAATCACAACCCCTCACTACTTTTGTAACTCCATTTGGAGTTTACATGTATAAGAGACTCCCTTTTGGCTTAGCGTCAGCTGCTAGCATATTTCAAAGATTAATGGACAAAATGTTTGTTGACTGTCCTGGTATTCAAGCCTTCCAAGATGACATTCTTGTACATTCAGACAAATTGGAACAACATTATATGTTATTGGAAAAAGTTTTGAGTATTTTACAGACACATGACATGACTGTTAACATAAAAAATACAACTTTCTTTCTCAAAATGTGGACTATTTGGGCCATAATTTATCTAGTTTGGGTATTAAACCTAACACCTCTTTACTTGATGCAATTAAAAATGCTCCTTCCCCTGCTGACAAAGATTCGTTAAGAGCATTCTTTGGGTTAAGCGAATATTATGCTCGCTTTGTTCAGGGTTATGCTTTAGTTGTACATCCCCTTACAAACTTATTAAAAAAACATGCTAAATTTGAATGGTGTATGGAAACACAAAATGCTTTCACCTCTGTAAAAGAATTAATTGTTAATGCTCCTGCAATCAAACCATTTACCTACGGTGTTCAGAGCATTATAACAGTAGATGCTAGTGCAAAAGGTCTCCATGCGGTTCTAAGTCAGATTGTTAATGGACAAGAAGGTATCGTTGCATTGGCGTCTTGTACTTTAACATCTGCTGAACTCAATTATAGCACTATGGAGCGTGAAGCTTTAGCATGCACTTGGTCCGTGGAAAAATGTAAAACTTATATTTGGGGAATAAAGTTTCAGTTGTACACCGATCATAAACCATTAATGTACATGCTCTGTGATAGTTGTTCTAACAAAGGATCTTCTCGACTTATTAGATAGTTGGCAAGACTTCAAGAGTTCAATTTTGATATCAAATATTTACCTGGTGGCAAAAATGTGCTTCCACATATTCAAGAATCTTTCAATTCATAGGATGATTTTGAGTGTGTGCATTCAATTGAAGATGTAATACCAAATTATAAGATTACTCAGGATGATTGGATTCGCAACTTTGCAGAGGATGACTGTTTACAAAATGTTAACAAATATTTAATTAATGGTTGGCCCATTGATAGGAATTCATCTTTAGAAGAAAAAACATTTGCTCAAATTGCTGCTGAATTGTCTTTTTCGAACGATTTTTTGCTTTGACAGGATACATTTGTTCCACCAAGAGGTATTAGAGACACTATAATTTCTTTAGCTCATGAGGGGCATCCAGGCACTACTGCCACCATTAATAAAATAAAACAAAACCTATTGGTGGCCTGGGATTGACAATCAAGTTAGAACACATGTTGATCAGTGTCCCCAATGTCTTTGCTCAGATAAACATTGGAAAGCTTCTAACTCTCCCCTTTGTCCTGTTCAGTGGCCTAGCGGAGCGTGGAAAAAAATTGGTTTCGAATTTGCTGGTCCTTTTTCTGCTTTGAGTACAGACAAGAAATATTTAATTGTTGCTATTTTTCAAAATTGATTTATTTTGCATTTGTCAAAAATGCTGATGCCAACTCTGTTGTTTTGTTTTTACATCGTCTATTTTACACTGAGGGTACACCGGAAGAAATTATAACTGACAATGGGTCACACTTTACTGCTCATGAAATAAACACGTTTCTAAGTAAATTGGATGTCAAACACATATTAGTTCCTTTGTACAGTCCATCCTCTAATGGCCTTGTTGAGCATGCTAATCGTTTACTAAAGGAAGGTGTGCAAACTGCTGTAGCTAATGGATTAAACATTCCTTCATTTTTATTCCAGAACGTTTAGAATTACAACATCACACCTCACAGTACAACCGGTGTATCACCTTTTATTTTATTAAGAGGTCGCATGCCATCTTCCAAACTTAATCCTGCTTGGTTACTTGAGAAATTGCATCTATTTCCAATTTATTTTCATTTTTATATTCTGTTATCGTCTAGCCCAGAGTTCTTCAAACTGTGGGGCGCGCCCCCCCAGGGGGGCGTGACACCATCCCAGGGGGGGCGCGGACTCCACCCGAAAATCTTACATTTGTCATTCACTAGAGAACTCCGGTAGAGGGGAGGGAGGGGAAATCCTCGGGCCGATCAGCCCATGCTTTTCTCTGTTAATCACCGTCCCAGGAGGGGGTTAATTGTTAGAGCTGCGGCGGGAGGCCCCTGTTAAACCGAAAGCAAAGGAAGACAGTCCTGTTCCTTCGCCTTTGGTTTCAGAGGAGACTCCTTGCCTCCCACCGCAGCTGAAGCATTTCAGTTCAAGCCCTTCCCGTTTCAAAATTTGTGATCAATCAAGCCTAATGTCTGCGCCGCCTCACAGGCTTTCCTTTCTTCATGTGCTGCGCAAGACATAGCTGCCAGGGTTTCAGATTGCTATGTGTGACATTTTTTTTTATTTCATTGCAGTCATGAGTGACATTTCAACCACTATAAGTGACAATTCCTCGCGAGCAAAACAAAGCAATGAAGTCCATGGGAATGGATAAATATTACGAATTATAACCTTTTGAGCTGTGAGAAACTCGAAAAAGATCTTTAAACTGCTGCAGAGCACTTCCTATTGATCAAAAAACATCTGCTTTTCATAACTAGGTGCATTTTGTACTGTGGAAATTGTATGTGCATTCATTCTGCTAGGAAAAGAGAAAACTAGTAATCTCAGTATGCAAAGTGTTTAGGATTAACAAGTCACGTTTCACAGTGTTACAATTCACATGAAATACACAACAGGAAGCAGCTACGGATGGGCCACATTATCGTACTTGGTGTTAAGTGGCAAGATCTGTATTGTATTTTCTTGGCTCGCGCTGGGTTCATACAAAAAGCCGAGATTTTTCCCCTCATCGCTGCATACTTTGCAGTGTTCTGAAAGCTGCGAAGTTAAAGATAACTGTCTCTTAATAAAAGTAAATAAAGGCAAAGTCCATTGTAAAATGTGTAGACTTAATGAAGACAATCTTTTTTGATAATTTTGTCATGCTTAAGCCTGAAATCGTCACGAACAAATGGCCAGTATGGCAGTATTTAGCAAACTTACCAGTGAGTGGGAAACGCTGAATGTGCAAGAATGGCTCCAGTGCTGCTTTCCGTGTTCTCTCAATTCAGTGCTGCTGGCGTCCATAGCAAGGCAGGGGCACCGGAAGGGGCTCTTGCTCAGGGCACAAGGTAGTTGCAAGGCGACCAGCCTCAAGGCAGGCATTAGTTCAGTTATTATTGCTGTGTTGGCTGCCTGGTCCATTCGTTCACCACCCTCACCCATACCCTCTTCCCCCTCACCGTTTGGTTTACCCATATACTATTAGCCGGAGACAGACTGCGTGACTGCAGTCCTTACTAACAGAGGGCATGCAGGCACTGCAGCTCTGAGCTGCTCAGAACTGCCAAGCCTTTTGAGCATTAAATGAAAAGGATGCCACCTTGCTTTGGGCCATACCAACATACCTCAGTGCTGCACGTTTGATTTCTCACACACCTGCTTCTGGTGTGTCTTCCCTTAGTCTTGTAACTTCACCATGACGTGGCCCATGACACTGTGCCTGCAGAGGTGCCAGTAAAATGCAGAGTGGAGAAAACCGGCGCTAGCAGATTTGACCCTAGCAAGAGGCTTTGCTAGACAGTTAATGACACTGTGATGCATAGGCTTGGAATATTGGAGGTTACAGGTATGGGGCAACCATGAGCCTGCAGTATACTGAATACCGTTTAAGACTAGATGTGGAGCACAACCTGAGGATGGCTATAGCAAATATCCATCCACAGAGTGACCGTCTGTGGTAAAAAACATGCACACCCGTCACATTTATGTTGGTGGTGTTATTATTAATCTATGTCATGTGTGGAACAAAGCATCCAAGTAAAAACAATTTGCACAACTTTTTATCTTGGAAAATTGTGTTTTGAACTGTATAGTAAGCCTCTGTCATTTCACCACACCCACTCACAAACCTGTAGTTTACTAAACATTCTTGTTGTGTAGAACATTATTTGATGGATATGGCTCGTGATATGCGCGTGGCAGTCGATTATGTAGTGTCCCAGATTCCACACATTTTTGTCAGGTGGTGGGGGGGGGCCAGCATCTAAAAAAATTCAGCTGGGGGGGGCTCAACCTACAAAAGTTTGAAGACCTCTGGTCTAGCCTCTGTTATTATACTTTAATAGATTTTTCTTTATATTTTAAGCTTAGTCAGTTCTACCATAAAATCCAGGGATGTGTAGTAAGTTATTATCTTGTTCTGGTTTATTATTGTGGGAATATTATTTTAAATAGTGTTGGTTATATGTTATTCTATTTGACATCACAGCAATCCAGAATGTTCAAAGATGTATTCAGATGTTTGTTGGATTTCGCTGTGATCAGTCGTGGGTCCTACTGATGAGAATAAACACTTTATTTATTCTCCAACTTGTTTCCTGGATTTATTGGAATTACTTGCATAAGAAGCTACTACATTCCCTAAACTGCATATTTCAAAAAAGAAGCTACATTACTAATTATGGACAAATTCCTTCACTAAATCATTCAATTTGACTCACGATCTACACCCATGACTACTACTAGTCTGTCTGACCCTGCCCATTATCCAGTTGGTCTGTTCTAGAAATATTACCTTTCTCAATTTGAGAACTTTCACAGTTTGTACTACGCCTGAATATTTTTTTGCTTGCTTTCTTGTTTTCCTTTCTTTCATGATCACCTAGACCTTTTAATCTACTCCCATGATTACTACTAGGCTGTTGGATCATGCTCAGTGTCCTATCGACTTGTCCTAGAAATGTTACCTTACTCAATCTGTAAACCTACACTGTTATGATCTCTCGTGATTATGTTGTTGATTGCGTTCTTGTTTTCCTTTTTGTTTTAACCATCTGCATAGTGCTCTGATACTCTCACAGGTCAAGTTTATGCTATATAGAACTTTACAAATAAATAAATAATCTCCAACAGAAGTACAACGTGCCTACTTCAGACCATTAGGATTCTGAGCTGCAATCACTGTAATCCAACAAAGGTAACCCCTCTTAAATTAGCGTGGCTGCTGAACTGACAGTCTTCCTCTTATCTACATATATCTCAAACATCTTTCTACTCATGTTCTTCAACTCAGCTGTCCTCCAATTGGCTACTGCTCGCCTCTCTGAAAGGTCTTGCAACTACTGCAGCAGTGTATTACCTTCATTAGCACCTGATCCACTGCTCTCTGGGCCCACTTGCTTAATATTGGTCCTCTGGTGCACCTTTTATTTTCCACCTGAGAGGTGATGGGAGTCAACATTACATCAACCAATTTCAATTAACAGTTTAATCAATTTGGCTACACAATAAGGACCAGGAATCAGTAACTATGTTTAAGAAGGTTTATTACAAATTTACAATCAAGTTAAGGTTGACAATTCTTAGCACCATACTATAAAGATACAGGATCACCCCGAGAAAGCCTTGCCTCCCAAAGAAGCTCAGGCGGACTAAAATCAAGCAAACACGGTGTTAATTCACAGTAATATAAAAGATTAATAAAAGTATTTGTTGCTCAGAGAAGAGACTCAAACTTTCTCATCTGTACATGAGTAAATCGAAATTACCTAAAGTGAAGTCCAAGCTAAGAGGATGGTTGTAAAGCAATGCTTAATTTGTAAAATAATAAGATTTCCTCAGAAGCCACCAGCAGCACTGCAGAAGGTCATTGTGCTGAAACCCAAGGAAGGGTAGGCTTGAGCGCCCATGCATCTTATACCCACCGCCCCGTCCCCGTCCCTCTAACTTACTCCTGCACATTCTTTGTCATCTCTGCTTAATCCTTTTGTCACTGTATTTCATTCTTTCTTTTCGTCCTCCTTTCTGCCTTTTGTGTTTTTCTCTCTTTTGTTCTTAGTCAAAGTGTGATGGAGAAAAATAAGTGCTAGTGCTCACCCCCACCTCAGAGGCATCTCCCATTGCCCAAGAAATTTTACCTGCAGCAGCGAGAGCCCTGTTTGTCTTTAAAATATTATTTTACTTATTTAGACCTAGTTGGGCTTCGAGGATGTGGGTGTTTCCTCTTCTACTGACTGGCCATCCTCGTACCTGTTAATATTAGCACAGTGACAGAACGGTCCTATTCAGTAGCTATTCAGATGCAAATGGGGCCCCCCACATTCACATCAGTAGGAACTGAGGGGCCGACTTCAGTATGAGTAAACCTGCACTGCTGGGTCCTCTCTTACGCCCATGGCTGAAGGAGCATCCTCCCATTTAGATAAAAAAGCATTTTTTGGTTTTCTACTTTGACTGTCAGCAGCTTGGCACAAGTCAACTGCACACAGCACTGTCAGTTAAAGATACAGTGTCAGACAGACTTGCAACAACTACACACACAACTCGAATGGCCCCCCTCAGGATTAAAAGGCTTGCCACCAACTGCCCCCCAACCCCACAGTGTGTGTGGGCTGCGGGGTGCAGTTTACATCCCTGATATCGAACATCAGCAAGACTTACAACCGTTCTATAAGCTGCCAGTCCTATACACTCTCGCTCATCTTTCATTTCTCCAGTAAAAGGCACAGACAGTTGTGTTGCACTCCGTCAGGTCTGCATATCACAGGTCTTTATTTTGAGCAACGTGTTCTTTTTTTTCTGTCCAGACCAGACATTAATATTAGATTGGCTCCTTTACCACTAAGTCACCTTACCAGATCACACAAGATTAAACAGTAATCCTACCCCACCAGCGGTCAGGCAGCCACCCACCTAGTTATATTTATTTTTAACCGTTATCAGGAATTTCAACCGCAGGTGAAGACATTGCTAGTCTCGGCCCTGTGAAATAAGTGCCGGTGCTCAGCACCGGAAAACACCAGCACAAATTAAGCACTGTTCTAAAGTCTGAAGGATCTCAAAACTCCAGAATTCCTTAAAAGAAAATAGAACTAGGCAAGAAAATAAGTAAGAAGCTGTCAGCATTTCAGAAGCTTGGTCAACAGCCTTCTTGGGCCAGGGAAGTACATGTTATCCTAAGCCACACTCAGGAAAGAATCAAAGGAAGCATAGAGGTCTGAACATCTCAAAATCCGAGGAAACATGCAGTAACTTTAGACAGTGTAGACTCCAAATATTCACACTAAAATTATTTTGATAACACCCCTCTCACACATCATCGGGGGTACATTATCTTTCTCCCTTCTCAAGTTGCAGACTGCAACATTCACAAAGTATCCAACACTGGACATGGGAACGACATTGTCTTCTCACACACAGACCAAGTTGTAACATTGTTGAACAGGCCTTTCAATTACCACTCTAGATCTCCACGTTCTTTTGTCAAGGTGTTCTTCTCAAGCTCTCACCCTCTATCATTAGTGCAGTAATGTATCTATTCCTCAACTAACAACGCGTGTGAATACCAGCAAGAAATGTCATGTTTTCAGAAAAATGGAAAACAATATTTTATGCAACACATTAACCCCTTCGACGCGGATGACAAAGCCAGCTCGTCATGGGCGTTACCTGCGCTGCGCGGATGACGAGCTGGCTTTGTCACGTAACGCGCGATTTTTAAAAATGCCGCGCACAGCGGGAAAAGCCGCAGCGGCGAAGCGGTTAAAGAGGCCTACTAAAGACAACGTAAAGTATTAACTCAATGGTGCTTATTTAATATGTATGTGGACACTCAAACATAAATTAATATGAACTGTCAGTACATTAGATTCATATCACGTAGGGCAAACAGTAAAATCTTAAATGTATATTATGTCAGTATGCCTAAAAATTAAATTTTCATGCAATACATATGGAACATTACTGTACACACTGCATATACCTGAATCATTTCTAATGTAAATTAGATTTTATAACGTAGGGATGAGTCCATTTTACTCAAGTATTTATGCATTTATGGCACACATCATGTAAGTCAAATTTATTCCTATAGTGAGTACATGTCTACACAATAAGGATGGTTTATTAATCAAAACTTCAGAGAATATATCAATTGGTATGGTTAAGGCACACAATATGAGTAAGTTCACTAACCCTACAACGACTGCTAATTAAAATAATGCCAAGTGCAACGTTCATTTTTATTTTGTTAGACCATACGAGAAACATGTGCTAATCGCACATTCATGTAAAGTATCTGTAATGAATCATACTATATATGAATAATTGCGCCCCATTTCTAATTTGTAATCCATATTAATCATGGTCGATGATTATTGGAAGGTGGGTGATAGGGGGTGGTAGGTAGACATCTAACACCAGCAACAAGGCCACCAACACTGTATTGGGTCCTATATGAGGTCTCTATATATTAGTCCGTTGCTCAACCCTTGGTAGTTGACACTGAGCAATAAGGCTTAACTCAGTAGATCGTCATGAAAGCATTTAAAAACACCAATACAGTGAATCAGTAAGACAACACACAATAAAAATCCTACTCCAATTTATAAAAATAGGAAATATTGCTATCTGTAAAATGACCCCAAAACCATAAAACACAATGTAGGGAACCAGAGATAGGAATTGTGAAAGGATAAACAAATTCTAGTACTTAGAAACCAATAGTGTCACTTCTGGACATCTGGTTGCGCTTGACTGGGACAAAGTCAAAGTTTGAGGCTGACCACGATGGAGGCCTGCTCGGATACCTCAGGCGGTAGGCCTTGGTCAAAATGTTGCCTTCAGACGTAGAAACTTTCCTGGAGCTTTTTCCATGGAGGGCCCTCACTGCTCTCCTCCTGTCCAAATTCAATGACGGTTTGCCGGCTTATATTTCAGAGAGCTACCGGTCAAACACTGGCAGTCGGACCTCCGGAGCTCTTCAGCAGGATGAACTTGGAATCCGGATCGTGGTTGAAGGTGGCAGGCTTGGCTCTCGCAGTTGCATCGGTCACCTCCTGGAGCTTTGCCCCAAAAATTCCCAAACCTCTGGAGGTTCTTCCAGAAGGTCTCCTGGTGGTTCCACATGTCCAAAACACAAATCCAAGGGTCTGGAATCTCCTAGATGGTCCTTTATCAGAGAAGGACTTCACTTCCCACCATGCAGTTGGTCAATCTCTGAAAACTCCACTGGACGCACTCTAGTAGGGCGACTATGGCTGGGGAATGGGTTTTTAGGCTCCTTACTCTTTCTTGAGTAGTCCTCAGAGCTGTAGTCCCAGTACAGCAGGCACAGTCTTCACTAGGCAGGCCCGTGGATGCAGATCAGGATTCCAGCAGAACAATCCACCTTCTTGTAGTTTCAGGCAGCAGAACTGAGAGGCTCTGCACCTCTCGCATATTTATCCAGAGTTCGCTGGCGACAATAAGGGGAGCACCCCTGTACAATGAGGTGAAGGGCAACAACCCAACACATGACAACGTCCTCCAAGGTGCAGCATACTCTTGTCCCAGAAAGCATTATTCTCTCAAAATCCATCATGGCTGAAGTAACAGCAGAACATAAAGAGCGAACTAAACCAAACTCAAAGTACGCCTTATTCCCATAAACTCCCCCCACTCACATCTGTGAATTCCTTCCTTCAGTCTCCTATCTGGTAGGGAGATGGGTGGGGGCTGGCTGACAGGCTTGCTTGACGTGTTCTTCCTTTGAAGCTGATGCTTTATGGCCCAACCCCCTGCCCTGGCTTTCCTGTGCCCCACAGAGATCTCTCCATCAGATAGCCTCTTCCCAGCCAAGCCACTTATCACCTAATCAAGGCAGCCTGGGTAATCCCTTCAGGGCTGACTAATCAGGAAATAGTGCTGTAGGCTGGGTTTTGGCTTACAGAAAAGACGGTCTTATAACTTCTTTTCTGTGCAAGTAATGATAAATTTAATAATGCAAAGTTGTTGGGTTTATCAATACTATTCTGTCCAGTCTTTGGGTGATATTTTATACTCTCCTAATAACATATTGCCATGTTAGCCTATAAGGTCAACTATCTTCTTGGGGACAACTGAAATGCGCAATTTCTTCCTAACCAGGGTTTATAAATATATTTTTATAAAACCCCATCTCATAATAATAGGAACCCCACTCCCACCGAAGTATGTAAGGTAGATTATCTCCTTTAAAGTGCCCATACCACAAAATTCGAGTTTGCAGTAAAGTTTACCTTTGAAAGCAGTGCTGCAACACCGGGCTGCTTTTAATATGACCACAGGCTCTCAACAGTGCACACATGATAGTGCAACAAAGACTGCTGGCATCTAAACTGCCATGCCGTATTATGTAAGAAGGATTTATAGGTAGTTTTCAACCCCTGGCCCTATTATCTACTAGGGACTTATAGGGTAGGTTATGCCAATTATAAGTGTACCTCAATGTATGTGTTTAACATAGCAATGGTCATTACGGGCGGCGGACGTGGCCGTCTGTAGGTTAACAAGCGGAGAGCCGTTTGGTGACATAACTCCAAACGTGAAGAATTTTCTCCTGCCGCTATGCCCATGGGGCACATTACCTTAGAATCTTAAATTACTACAATTGCTCCTATAATAAGGAGTGAATTTCAAATTGAGGAAGACTGTCCATATAGAGCATCGACACTGACAGGTCGTATTATTTCATACAACCACCACTGGTTCCGAGCGCTTTAGCGTGCTCTGAACAGTGAGTGGTATCAATCCTTTGGTCCTGACGAATGCTGAGCGGAGTAGCGCTCGTAAAGCAGAAACATGTTGACCTCTTTTTAGCTTTTCTTTTTGCACTTTGTTAAGGGACTGATTGGTTCCAATTTGCACAACCTTTCATTAGTCCAGGAAAATTATCACGTTTTCCAAAACACTGTTTTTAATAGAGTTAGAGCTACCCTCCTATTAAAATAATGTCGAGGAGTAGCCCACACTCTTTTTAATTCACTGTCACTCTTCTTAGCTAACAAAGAGAGCCCAATGAAGACAACTGGCTACCAGTGTTTCACTGGGGCCTGAGGGTTCTTTTTAGCTAGGTCTTTGAGCACGTGCACCCTATCTTTTCCTACTGTTAATAATTTTCTTTTCTTAAAAGTTCAGTAGTGCCTGTTTAATTCATTGCTTGCCTACTGTGTTGGATGTTTGCATTAACACTCTCTTGTTGTTGGTAATAACATAGCAATGGCCCTGGGCCTCAACAGCAGAGCTTAGGTCAGAGTCAGCCACCACCAGTTGCATTCAGCACCAAACAATGGGGAGAAACAGGCCAAAAAGGGTGACTTTCTAACAATGATTGAACAGTTTTTGTCTTTTTCTGTTGAAATCATGTGTTTTTTGGTACAAATTCTACCTATGAATTTTATTATATTCGTATGGAATCATAGTAATGAATATTTTTCAATTCCAGTCCATATATGCACTCTACTACATATTCTTGGGGAACCTTAGTAATGAATTTCGCTTTTTAGATCTCCTGCATTTAATTATGCTTTAAATTTTCTATTTCAAAGGTATTTCTACATTTGGTCCAAGCTATGTATGTATAATTGTACCCCCCACGTTGGGATTGGCAAAACATATTAATCATGGCTGATGATTGAAAAGTTTTTTGTTATCTTCTCTTGAAATTAAGTGTTTTTTAATATAAATTTTGCTCAAATAAAATACAAAATAAATGTATCTGTTATAAAACTGTGACGTATTTCTGAACTGTAAAGGATGGGCAAAATTGCGCGGCACCACACCCCACATCAATCTGTACATCCATCAAAGACCCCATTTCACAGTGTGCCTTTCTTTAAAGTGGGTGGAATTCCTGGCCTTTTTGAAAAAATCTTTAATTTGTGCTGTCTCACTCCTTGGTCACAAAGATAATGTGAAATTTTACCGGAGATTAGATAGGAACTACACGCGAGGAGTGCCATAGCACATCTTCCTGTTTCACAGTGGTGAGGATTTCCCTGGAGGTGCTCACTCTGTCAAAGGCTCTAGAGCCCACTTCAAAATGGCTGGCACTTTTTTGTTAACCTCCTTCATAAGTATATCTGCTGGGAATTGAGTCAAGTTTAGGACTCCCCTATGAGATCCCAACTCATATCCCACCTCTGAATGATACTGCTCGAGGGTCCTCCCTTCATCGATCAGCAACCTTAGTATCACCTATATAACTGTAGGGGAAAAAGTCCATCCCTTAAGGCCCTTCCCTATGCTGACACTACACATACTGTCTTCAGTTACTGTCTTCAGTGCTACAGCCTACTTACATTTGATAAATAACTCTCTGGGCTTAGTAAGCCAGAGCTCTTTCTGCTCTGCACCATGCTACCATAATCTGTTTGTGTGCTTATTCAGGCTTCTGTGGATGGAGGAATTTTACCAATTGGGATTCTGCTTGCAGAGGAAGATAGTGGGTGCCATCTTAGAGAAGAAGGTCAAGCACAGTCATGGGTCTTTCCACTCAACCATGCCTTGACATAAGGTTATTGAATTTTACACCTAACCACCATCGGTTCCCAAGAGTCTCTTTTCGCATTGGTTTGTTACTTAATATAGGCTCTTGAATAGAAACCCACGTAGGACCTCTATGATGAAAAAAGTTTACCAAAAAGCTAGACCGCTCTTCATCACGTTTCATACTATTAAAATGTGTTGCGGAACAAAACAGCTTAGCTCTCTTGACATAAATTGAATACATTCCTAAACTTAAGTGCTTACGAATTCTATAGGAAGAGAAAAGTATTTCTGTTGCATTGCTTCCAATTATGTTTTACTCATTAAATGCACTTGCTTTATTTTAAGTCCTGGTGCGTCAAGCGGGGACACTGGGATTTCGTTAATTAACAGACCACACATCCTTTTCCAAACCAAGAGCTGAGTTAGCACTTTAGAATGCTGAGGATTTTCATAACTAACTCACTGCAAGAGCAGACGCCCCAACTCACATGGTGGTGGCGCGTGTCCCACGACATCGGCACCTTTCACGCGATCACCTGGTGAAGAGGCAATGACACATGGTGTAAGGCAAAGGGAGTTGGAAACACACAGTTAGAGTAGGTTCACAGTTCCTTTGTGGAAGCGCTGTACAACTAATGTCCATCGGTATTTTTAGCTGCCCTCTTTCCATCACTCAGAGTCAGGCACCATGGTTCTCTGCCCAGGCCCCGTTTACTCCAAAGATCCTCTGCCACCTCTCACACAGCAGGAATTTTATTAGAGTTGGCATGTCTGCAACAAGGATTGATTGAGCTGCTCCCAAGTTCCAGAGAAGCAGGGTTACCGCCACTTTTCACATCCTAGTATGTCGTTTTCCAAAAAACTACAGGTTTTTGCTCCAGCATCATGGGGAACAGAGGAATAGCAGACCCTAATTAGAGGCCATTAACCGTTTCTGGTTGAGTGGTCATTGTTTTAGGTTTCTACTACTATGCAAACATCTCAGATGTGGTTATTGATGTATGCAGTGCTTAATTTGTAAAATATGAAGTGCAGGTGCTAAGCACCGGAAAGCACCGGCACAAATTAAGCACTGGATGTATGTCATTAGTAAGGTAATGAGTTAGGTTTAGGGTTTATGTGAAGCGCTCCAATATCTTTGGGTCGAGTTCACGCAGAGGCGGATCCTTCATGGGGGCGTTTGGGCGCCGCCCCACTGCTTTCTCTCCATGCGAGAAGGCAGAAACAAATAGTAGAGAACTACCATTTGTTTCTGCCCTCTCGCACGGAGAGAAAGATGAAGTTCCTGGTTGCGAGAGTAGGAGGGGTTACTCGAGGGCAGGGGAGAGCGGCTTTCTTAATATAGTTAATACTGTCTGTTCGGGCAGCCTCACAGAGGCTGTCCAAACAGACAGTATTAACTGTATTAAGAAAGCCGCACCCCCCTGCCCTCGAGTAACCCCTCCCACTCTCCCTGCTCTCTGTATGCTGCAGCATACAGAGAAATGACGTGGGGTTGGGGCAGCCGGCCGAACCAATCTCAGCGCTGTGCTGTGGTGGAGGGGAGGGCGGCTGCCTGCAGCCTTCCTCCGTGACGACGAGCACCATGGGAAATTCAAGGACAGGAACAGGATGGCGAGTCTGGAGTCGGAACTTGAAGGCGGGAAGGTATAGGTAAGTAAGTTTATTGACTTTTATATTTATTTTATTTACTTCGTGGCATGTGCGGGGGGAGAAGCCAAGACACTGCCACCTTTTGAGAAAACAGAAATGCCACAGGTCAGGATGATGGTGTGCAGTAACGAAAGTTGTACTGAAATGCTTCAAGAAATGTGAATCTGAAAAATACGAGGGCTGAGAAAATACGGCTTTATTACATCACACATTCCAGGATAAGCTATCTTTTGTTATCTAAGAAGGTGCCTGCTATCGCGCTGTGCAGTTCAGCTCAAGTCCACTGTTCTGTAACCCCAGCTCCCTATAATGTCCAGTTTTACTCTGAGCGGGCTGCAGCCAGTTTCTCTGCGCGAGAGAGCGCTGTTAGCAGGATTGATAATGCCCCTGTGTGTGCCCAGCCAGCTCAAGCAATCCTGACAATTTTACAGTGGGTGTACAGATGGGCTTAAGCAGGGAATTTGTGAGGGTCTGAGGAATATTATTACACGTGACATTCCTGTGGGGATTAGTCTCGTCGCCCATGCCACTCTGTCAAGAAGGTGCAAACCGCGCGCTTTCTTGCTGTCCGCTGCTTTCCAGTCAGACACACACCCAGGTGAAGCGCTCGGTCATACATTCTGATGAGTTGAGGACTCGTGAATACCAGTGCACCTATGTTTAACTGGCGTGAAATGTAAACTGGTAAAAATATTGCTGAGCAAAACCTGAATCCCTGCAGGGTCAGTCATCTCATCCTTTCAAAATATATGAAATGTTGTGAAAGGGTAGTAATTTTTTTACTAACACTCATGGCGAATCAGTGTGCACAAGTGACTGCCAACAGCTAAAATAAAGTACATCCTGAAAGAGTAAGGGGAATTCCTGCCAACCGCCACTTAAAACTACCTTGAGGTGATGTGTGCTAGCTTGTCTCACACGCACTATACTTCATTCATTGCTCTTACGCCCTACCACTTTCAAATTCCACCAGCCGCCACTGAGTTCACGCTATATTAGGGTGACCAGACGTCCCAGTTTTCCCAGGACGGTCCCCGTTTTTGGAGAAGTGTCCCCGTGTCCCGACACTTTTCTAAAAGTGACTCAAATGTCCCCGTTTTCAACCAGTGTCCCAGGTAAACACAGAAATGTCCCTGTTTTTCATTGTTCCACTTGAGCATGTGCGTGCATGCTCTCTTTGCACTGGCATTTGCTAGCCTGTGATGTTTTATTGATTTTTGGCAAATATATGCTGTAGTCCTCAAAAGTGTAAATGTAGTAAGAAGTACTAATGCTGCTGTGTAAAGGAGAGGGGTGCCAATAATAGACCTCAGATTTGTTGTCTGTAATGCTTCATCTCGGTCTGTGGAGGGAGCTGTCGTTGTTGTCCCTTTTCTATGTCTATGACAGCTATCAAATAATCCAAATTTTTTGTCGATGGTTACTGCAAACCGTAGTCCTACTTCTATGTCTATGACCTGTCCCCGTTTTTTGTTTTGAGAATCTGGTCACCCTACGCTATATAAAACTGCAAAAAAAATGCATAGGAGCATCTCTTGGTATCCAGCCACGGCCTAGGATTACAGGGCATCCGGCGTTTCCCTAGCAGGGTGGAGACGTTTCTCTGCTAGCGAGGGCTGGTTTAGGTGCTGGGGACCGGTCGTCCACCTTCCTGCCTGCAGAGCTTATAAATACACAATCCAAAACAAATCGTTTAAAGCATGCTTTAAACCCATTTTTTTGGGTGGTTCCAGTCTCCTATTCAGTAAGTATTCAGCTGGCCCAAAGCAACAAAACTGGCCCCCACCCGGACAGCCCACCGGAGAAATGCTGCGCTCGCTACATGCTCTATGGGGGCTGCTCTGGCAAATTCCGCCAGGGCCGATTTTGGTGCTGTTGGTGGCTATGGATAAGGGGCCACTAGCTGTTCTTATTTTGCTTGAACTCTTGGCTGTCTTTAACATCAATGACCATGTGGCAATCCTTCCATAACAGTTTGACAGAGGTAGTGTTATGGCTGGGAGTGTCTTGGCTGATGGCTGTCTTTTCAAAGCTAACTCATGAACTACCTTTTGGAAACACCTCTCATTGCCTTTCGTGTGCCCTGAGTTGTGCCTCTCAATTTCAACATTTGCATAAAACGTGTTGTCTGGGCGCCAAGAAGGCTACTAATGTTATGGCTGGGAGTGTCTTGGCTGATGGCTGTCTTTTCAAAGCTAACTCATGAACTACCTTTTGGAAACACCTCTCATTGCCTTTCGTGTGCCCTGAGTTGTGCCTCTCAATTTCAACATTTGCATAAAACGTGTTGTCTGGGCGCCAAGAAGGCTACTAATGTTATGGCTGGGAGTGTCTTGGCTGATGGCTGTCTTTTCAAAGCTAACTCATGAACTACCTTTTGGAAACACCTCTCATTGCCTTTCGTGTGCCCTGAGTTGTGCCTCTCAATTTCAACATTTGCATAAAACGTGTTGTCTGGGCGCCAAGAAGGCTACTAATGCACTGAAGCTGTAAAGGATACTTGAGATAGCACTGAGTCTAGCTGTTGAGAATGAGTCTAGAGAAAAGAGAGCCTGGCCTGAGGCTCGCAGTAACATCAGGTGACTATAGTAAGGCTTGCTTGGGCACCGTACAACTCTGGATACAATGTCTGTATGTATATGGACCAACTATTGTTAGTAAACTATGGCCCCCTTCATTGTTAAGCATGAAAGACTGTGGTTTAACCTCATTATTGCCGCACATCTGACTGGAAAGAGGCAGAACTGGGTGGCCCTTACTAGAGATGAAGCAACAGTTTAGTGCTTGGACCCCTTTCTTTTACATCCCTCTAGTGCCACCAAGGCCATCTCCGCCAATGCCTCTTTTGTAACCTAGAGTTGTCATTGACCTACTGATCCGAACCATGATTTCATTTCTCCAGTGAGGTGATTTCTCACGAGGGAGCTGGTATACATCCTGAACATGGAGTTTTAAGTAAAAAGGTACCAAAATATTACACCTAAAGTATTTACTACTAAAATATTGTGAAGGTCAGTTTACATAGGCATGTATGGATTCACTCAATATATATGCACTTTCAAAATACATGTGTGATAATGTATCCCCAACTGCACATGTAGTGGTTCTGCAAGTCACTGATGAGGTCCACAGTAACATAAAAGTCTAAAGTCAAAGGCTGAGTGCCTTTATTAGGGTGTGGAATTCAGAAATGATTTGCAATATGATTTTATATACAGGTAGGGGTGCATTATCCAGTATAATAGACCGGGCCCTGCACCTTCATCATAGTTACTCAGTATCTGTGAGAGGTGCACTGAGTATTGTGTTCTGAGCCCTTCAGGCTACTTCCCAAAAATTTAATGTACTACCATCTCAGAATTTGAACGCACATTTTGCCGATTGCTCAGAGCAGACAACTCCAATGTATTCCGCATCTCAAAAATCAGAAAAGCATTGTTTAATAGGTGCAAATTGATACTGCCCACTTTCTTTAATTGTCCAGGTTGTAAAAGAAAAGAGGCCAATCAAGGAATGTTTCTGGAGATAAATAAGTACCATTGTTTTTAAACTCTTCTTTCATCTTGCTATCCTCTACCTCTACAAGCTGAAAGTGGTGCTGAGCATCTCTCTCTACTCTGGAGCATATTTTGTGTGTCCTGGAACCAGGGCACACTCCTAAAAAATAGAGCATGCAATAATTCGCATAAGCCATGACATTATAGAAAGTGATGTCACACTCCACAAACTGCTTATTACTGAATGTTCTGCAGTACTCCATTCTCCATACATCTCAGTTCTTATCACCGATCACAACCTTAATGTGCTCATTATCACAGAAACACACCCACCCCTCACCCCCTCACACATTCTTTTGCCCATAGGTGACGGCATTAAATGTGCAGATCATGATTATTAGTAGGGAGGAGGCCTCGCTGTTATTGATAAATCCTCCTGGTCCTGCACCAGGGCCAAGCCAGCAACACTCATCTCTATTGAGCTCCTCGCATGCCACTTCCCACTCACCCCATAAAGTCTGCCATCTTCCACTTAATTTATAGGCCTCCTGGACAAAACAAGGTCTTAATAGAATAGATAAACTCTCAGAACTACTCGCCACCTCATCCATTCAACACGCCCACACCACCATCCTCAGCGACTTTAACTTCAGAGACAACTCAAGCATGAAAAAACACAAGACTCCACCCTCAATCTCTAACCTTGTGTCACACTGAATGTAGTACTGCATCACAGACCCAATCAACACACTCAAAAAGTCACATCCTGGACTTCATCTTCTTGACATCACCAACCATCCAATGGTAACCTCCCATGACCCTAGTCTTGATCAACCACCTCACCATTAGCATCACCTTGCTAAGCATTCACCCAATAAATTGAGGTCAATCCAAAACAGAATGACTCCTGCAGATTCTTCAAAGACTTTTCCAAGGGCAACCTGAAGCTTAAAATCATACCACACCCTGCTACCCCCACATCCAATATCACCTCTTTTTAGGACTTCACCGCAATTCTGAAAGACTATAGGAACACCTTGTGCAAACTAAAACAAAGTTAAACCATGCCCATTGGCACTCCAAAGAGTGCACTGACAACAAATGTTCCATATACAGACAAGGGAGAAAACTGAAGAAAAACAGAACCCCTAACAACCTAATGCTTCTGAAGTTCTTCAACACAACATGCAGAGAACTGATCACAAGGGCCAAAGCCAAGAACTACACCAACACCATCAATGAATCTGCCAACAAACGCAGAACACTCTCCAAAATGATCAAACATCCTGCCTGATCCACACTCCATGGATGAGTACAATGGCATAACCACTTCTTCAATTAAAGAACACCGAAGGCACAACAAGTCAACACCCCCAAAACTTCTAATATTCTGACACCCACTCCTCTGCCCTGCATCCCACAATGGTCATCCTCCAAACATGTGCCTCTGAAAGATGTCCTCAAGTCATAATTGTGCCTTTTTTTCTTTTGATGGTCCTGCCCCCTGATTTTACTAGCCCTCTCAGCTGCCTTTGACAACGTCAACCAAGCCACACCCTGAAGTTTCAAATGGGAATCACTAGAAATGTCACTCTCTGGTTCTCTTCTTGCATATCTAACCAATTCCAGTTTGATCCTATGGGAAACTCCAAGTCCCAGAAGTTCCCAATCACCTTCAGAGTTCCCTCAAGTTTCATCTTGTCCTGTGTCATCTTCAACCGGTACCTGGAGCTCCTTGGAGCTCTACACACAGATAACATCAAAATTTATCAGTATGCCAATGACAGGACTGTATTTGAAAACCATCTCACATCTAGACATCCAGTTCCTCAAACAATGAGTATGCCTAAACTACACCTGGATGTCCACCACCGCCCTGAAGCTTAACAGCACCGAAAATTGAATTGTTACTACTCTCAAAGAACAACAAGCATAACTTACTCAAACTCTGCTTTAATGTTAGAACCTTAACTTTCACACCATGCAAAGTCACTCAGATTCAAACTGGACACTGATTTCACCTTCAAGGAACATATCAACACTAAAATTAAAGAACCTAGTATGATCTCTCCCTCCTTAAGAAAGTGAACCATTCATCCCAGAAAGTGACTTTGCAGCTACTGTTCAGGCCCTCATACTCTTGCATCTTGATGGTTGAATGCTGTGCTCCACAGCCTTCTAGACTACACACTGGCCTACCTTGAGGTTAACTTGCATTCTACAGCACGCGTCCTTATGGGCCTGAAGAAATGTAATCACATCACCCTCGTCCCTAAGGAACTGCTCTGGCTCCTGTTGTGGGCCCATACCATTGTCAAAGTTGGGTGCATCACCTATAAAGCTACCACAACCAGAACAATTGCCTACCTGGCCAGCAAGCTCATTATCTCCGGTGACTTTCGGCACATCTGAAGCCAGAACACCATTAGATTGAAGATAAAGACTAGCAAAAAATAAAACAACAGGCCTTCTTCATTTTTGCATTTATAATCTGGAACAATATCCTTGTACCAATGAGAACTGACCCAACCGTGCCCAATTTAGGAAGACTCTGAACACTCGCCTCTTCAAAGAACACTACTTCATCATGATGCAGTGAAGGATCACAGACCAGTCATTCCTCCTATCACATGTTAACTGTGTCTTGACCTGTGACCCTTAACAATGCTCCGCTGCCTTTTGGCTAGATTTCTTCCTCTTCATGCATTTGTCCCTTTCCTGGATCCTAGGTTGGGTAGACCTATTGAGAGTTTATAGTGGGATTATTGCTCACCCACCAATTGCTTACCATGATTGGCTTTAATGTCACTTTCATCTGCTTGCTTCCTATCCAATGACTTGTGTTCCTCTTTTGTGTTTGTCCCTGTTGTATGATAGAGGCACGCATGGCTAAACCATGCGTGCCTCTACCACGCAGACCGAACCATGAATGCATCTTAACCACACATTCCTTACCATGCATGCCTTTACCACGTAATTTCGTGGTAAAGGCATGAATAGTAAAGAGGTATGATTGGCTAGGTTCGCCACTACTCTGAACCCCTGCCACACCCTAAGCTACAAACCTGATACCTGCCCCCCATCTTGAGGCACAAAACCTTCCCACCGACCTCCTCACACCCCTGTGCTGTCCCTAAAACTATCCCTACCCCTTCCACTGCCCTGAGGCCTAAAACCCGGCCCTTTTACATACACAACCCAAACCCCCTCTCACCCCGCGCTGTCCCTAAAACGACATGAACTACTTCCACTGCCTTTAGGCCTAACACCTTAACCCCTAATTAAAAAAAAAAACACCTGACCCACACCAGCCCTGAAAAGTACCCTAACCACCAGCCTTGAAAACTACCCCACCCCCTAAGCTCTGAAAACGACCCCAACCCCCTGAAGCCCTGAATACTACCCTGACCCCCCTATGAACTGAAACTACCCAACATACCGCCCTGAAATCTAGCCCAACTTTCCCCAACCCTGAAAACAACCCCCAACCTATACAAACACCCCCAGTGCCACTTACCTCACAGCGTCCTCAGGATTTCTTCATAGAATCTTCCTGCTTCCACCGAGCAGTGGCAAGCAGCTAGACCGCGCACTGCCTCAACCATGCATATGTGTGGTTAAGGCATATGCATGGTTAAGGCAAGCGTGGTAGCGCTTGCATAGTTGGAACACATGTGACTAAGGCCGCGATGTTCTGACTGTTTCCCAGTTGTATCTCCCCGGAGCATTGACTTTTCATGATCCATTTGATTGGCTGTCTTGTATCCTTCTGCTGCTCACATTTAAATCACTCCTTTTTAGGTCGAGCCTAGCGTTGCAGCGCATGCGATGCTCGCTTTGTGAGGCATGCATGTAGCTCTGCCCACTCTCCGTCCATCTTTTTCATTGGTTTAGGTCCTAAATGCTGCCTTCCAATTGGTTTTAGGCTTGTTAGTCCCTCCTCATGACGGCCATGTCATCATTTGTATCCTTCCATGGCTACTGGCCCCTTTACTTAAAACACTATTTTCTTCACATGCCCCCCTCCTGCAGTCCATGACTTCTTGCCCCTCCCCGCACTCCCGTTCATGCCTCGTCGTCCACCCCACTCCTGTTTCCAATGCAGTAGGTCTCGCGTAAATGCGAGTCCTATTGCATTGCAAATGCTTGTTTCACCTCCTCTCGCACAACCAAGTCCTGCCTTCTCGAGTGGCTCCTCCTGGGAGCTCCTAGGCCTCCTCCTTCTCATCGCTCCCAGCTGGCTCTTCCGTTCCTGCCTCTTTGGCGCTGCGATGATGCCCCTGCGGATGTGACATTTCACTGAACCCCCATTATGAGAGCCTGGCGTCTGCATCTAGAGTGAGCCACGGGATCTTTGCCTGGCGGAAGTTGAATTCACCATGAGCTAAGCATTGCGGGCCTGGCTGAGAGCGGTGGAGCCAGCTACGGTGCCAGACATGCACCAGGGCTACGGCTGTGAGCCCTGGATCACTGACGGTTGGCGGTGCCCCACGCTGCCAGTCCCTAACCTCCTGCAGGTGAGTCTCACCCACCAGGTAGCCGCGCAGGTGAAGCGGCCGGGCGCCTCACCGGCCCCCACCCTTGGTCACCACAACACCCGCACTGCCCCCGCCACCTGCCCAGCCAGCAGGCAAACGCGCCGCCCAGGCCACTGTCTAGCCCTCTCGACCAGCCCTGGGCGCCGCAAGCAGCACAGGTAGGGGAGGTCGGAGACATGAACCACCACCAACCTCAGCCGCCGCAGCACCCCGGGGAACAGCAGCTCAGCGAACCAGAGGACATGGAGATCGAAGGTGAGTGTCCTACGAGTACACAGTACTATTTTAACATGCTAGGACTCGCACAGAACTCCATGCCTCCTCAATAAAACAGTCTTCTACCACCCCATACAAACGTTTATATGTTTAATACAACAGGCCTTCCTTACGAGGTTATATTTGCCTTGTCCTAATGAGGAGGCATGCGTTGGTTTTGAGATTTCATGAGGTATGATTTACTTCCTAGTGATTAAAACAGTGCCATAACATAGACAGTCCCACTCAGTGACAGGTCTGCTTCCTCGTGTTGCAAGTCTTCATGCTGTCCATTAAAACAGTACTTCCGCGCCACTTATCAAAACCTGCACCCCCCGCCCTCATTTCAGTATAGGCCCCATATTCTATAAAACGAGCAGTTTAGGCAACTCTACTCCTACTTTTCTCCCACTGGCAGTTCCAAACTTGCAGCAGTTATTAGATCCTTCTCTATGAGCCGGCACAGTTAGCGACATGATACTCATAGCCCAAGTCAGACTAGTCACGTATCTTGGATGCCTATTCAGGGATGCACTTCCCTAACTACACCACTGCATTTGAAGTTTGGTTTGAAGACGTTCATGTATCTGTAGCCTTAATAACATTTCGAGAATTTATAAGCCTGGCTCTCTAGTTCGAAAAATGTGTTTCTACTTATTGGTTTTGGTGATGTGCCTGCACACCCCATGAACTCTACTCATTTGAAGTTTTGTTAAGTGCTACGCACGTCCCTTTTGTTACTGAGTCGACATATTGAATAGATGTCCTGGCTACTCTTATTAAGCAGTCTCTCGCCACATGCGACACGACACATAAGTTAAGTTACTTAACCAGCCTGTTAATGAGAGGTTCTGTAAGAGCTGTTGTCAGTGGGCCTTTCTTGACTTGACTTTGTTTTGCTTGCAGTCAGTGTCTGTTTTCCTCCTACAGCTAGAGTTGTCAGTCTCCCAAAAATGTACTATAATGGCCTTGGGACAGCCCAGTCTTAAAATTTCCTTTGAAATCCCATTGCTTAGCTTGCTGTGCCTGTAATTATTCTAACGACTTTCTACATAGGCCTGCAAGCCACACCGTTGTATGTAGAACTTAACCAGGCTCACATTCTTTTCCAAGGCTTAAAGCTTTTCCTATCTGTTGCGTGGATTTTTCCTGTGGTTCTGACCTTGCAAGACCAGATAATTTAATTGATTTGTAGGTAATGCTGCCACGACTTAATGAGGACTTTCGTTTTGAGTGAAACTCCTTCTTGAACCTTGATTGGGTTTTTTGTTCTGTAAAGATTCTGCACTCATCTCTCATGCCAGTTGTCACAGGCATGAAGCCCATGGCTTACAGGTAAGCCGTCTTCACCTACCTCCAAGCTGAACTTTGATCTGATATTGATCCATACTTAGTGTATCTGAAGGATTCTCTTATAATATTTTTTTCAAATCCTGTATCTTCAGTGATATGAACACCGAAGGCCTGATTTTTATATTAAAAACAGAGCTTAGAACAATACCATTTCCCGCTGAAAGGCAATATTTCTCTCCGTGTGGTCCCATACCTGGCGTGTCACGCAGTTTGGTGCTTACTTTACCTCCATGTTGAAGAACAGTAGATGTTTCAGCACCCAGGCTAATGTGCTGCATAGCTAAATATATATAAGGTCCCAAAGACGAGACCGATTGCATTGCAAATGCTTGTTTCTTTTTCATTCAGAATGACATAAGAGTTCTTGTGGTTTTCTAGCTCTCTCCGTTGTGTGCTGCTTGACCCCCAACTACTCCCTGCTCCGGTTTGTATTGCTTTCCTCTCCTCCAGCTTGTCTATATAAACACAGCAACAGGGATATTTTTTGATGGGATATGGCTGAAGAGCAGACTTAAAGGACTGTTTGTGTTTTTACCTCCTGAAATCCATGTAGCACATGAAAGCATAGCCTCATACAAGGCTTTTATAGTGCTGGAGGAAGGACCATCTGCTGCACTAACCTGATGTCGGATTTAGAAGGTTTAGTTAGCCTGAGACTTCTACTGGAAGCTTCTAAGTCTGTTCCTTGGGTTACTGTAGAGAAGCAAATAGTTGAATTCTATAAAAGGTAAATTAATCCTTACCAAGTGTTCCTCTTTACATTCTGACGCTTCTGTTCAGTTTCCTGAATTCAATGTATAATAAACCATGCCATTGATGAAGATTGAAAACATGTAATTCATTGTACAGGTTTGAGCTACCATCAAATGCATTTCCTTTACCCAAAGTTAATTTTACAATTATTTTTTTCTTTAATTTGTTTAACAATACTTAACATAAAAACATTGGGAAAGCCCACTTCTTGGCACTCACACTCTAAAGGTGAGAACTATTCTTTTTGCCAATGCTTTTTTTCTTTTTATTTCAGCACTCCATGGAAGGACATGTGTTTTCATCTTCTCTCCTTTGTGTGCTGCTTTTTACCCTCACATCCCTGTAACATGCTTCCGTTTTGCTTTCCCCAGCTGGTCCATTGCTTCTCCCAACCCCATCCCATCTTGTCCTGCTTCCACTCAATCCCAGCCTCTCTGCTCCTCACTGTCGATCAGGGGAGCTGACTTGCTACTCCACATCCACTTGCTACTGTGTTGCTCCTCCTATTCATGTTTTCTCTCTTTTTTTAAAAACTTTGTGGAAGGCCCGACAGCAGCAAATTGCTACCATGTGACCCCTAATGCTAATATGCATTTTCCCACATGTGTTTCAATGTACAGATTGAAGATGGGCGCCCTCCATTTTAGAACTGTGAATTATTAGTCAAAACAAAAATGGCACCGAAGCAACATGACGAATGGGTACCCTTGCGTGGTGACGCATGCTGCTTTTGCATCATCATGCGTGGGCCACTGATTTTGGCTTTTTGTTGCTGCTGGTGTATAGCACCATTAACAGCCACTGGCAAAGCTAAAAAGCTAGTAAATACCTTTCAAATGCGAGACTTTTTGGCTTTGAGGATGTTTGTTTTAAAGAGTTAACTGCTTGTTGTTAACACATTACTGCATTAGGGCATAATTAAGCCATGTAAGGGTAAACTGTTGGCGGTTAAAGAGCTCCAAAGATAACCCCCTGCCAGTCTGTTATCACAGACAGGGTCCTGGCAGTTGGATAGAAGGTTAAAACCCCCTGAGGTCACATGAAAAGCTTATGTAATCCTTTACACTTTTCATAAAATGTGAGTGAATGATGTTGTGTGTCACAAAACAACACCACAAACACTTTTCAACAGTCCTCAGCCTTGGGCCTAGGAGAACAGAGTCCACCCTCTAAAAATAGTAGGGGACTATGAATACCTGCGCGCACTCCCAACTTGCAACCTATCTTCAGAATATATATAGGCACTTACAGCAAAAATAAATTTTCTGATTTGCCAGGATGTGTGCATGATATAAGTGTGACGGCATTTTGAGTTCCAAGGAAGGCAGCACTTGGAGAGGGATCCTGATATGAAGAGCTGAAATCCAATTATGCATGGCTTATGCCAAGCATGATCAAAAAGTAAAGACAAGTATGGGAGCCTTTAATCTCTCAACAGCACACTAGCACCCAGCAGCGAAACGGATAACCTTTCCTGGAAGCCAGACTAAAACAGAAAAAAACAGAAAGAAAGAACCGGCAACTGCTAGAACTGCAAATCCTGTTCCCTTAGAGTGCTGGGTTTCAGAAAAGCCATGATCCTCTATCACTAAACGAGTTTGTGTAGAATTTTAAATGATACCAAAATTTTCCAAACATGGGGAGACATTTTAGATCTGTATGAATTGTAAGCCTAGGCACTCACTAATAAGTACACCACAAATGGAGAGTAGTTTTAAACATCTTTATTCCACCGCGAGTCAGAAGTCAACATTCCAAGCTTGCCTTCAACACTTACGTCACAGGCCGAAGGTATACAGTGGGAATGAAAAGAGTTCCGGCATCCTTTTATTACAAGACACTATATCTACTGCTTTGTTAAATAAAAAGTCACAACTTTTTTAAAGCGGATAAATGCATACATAAATATATGAATAAATACATGAATAAATACAAGCATACACAAGCAATTATAATTCTGCAATTAAGCATCATGTTGCCTGAACCACATGTCCTGATCGGGTCTCTGGAAACCGGTAACTGACAGTCGAAGTGTCAGTGATCAGCGATCAGCACAGATGAGGTGGAATTATTAGCAGATCCAGAGTATCTAACAGTCTGTCTAGACCTAGTCTCTACATTGACGCCGTTGTTTGGTGAGTTATGGGCCACATGTTGAAAATGAAAGGAATCTCTCGTAAGGGACCTTCCAGGACACTGGGCAGTCACAATGTGTCCTTTGGTGTTGATGATAGTAAAACGTTCAACCTCAAAAGGCAGAATCAGATTTCCTTCTTCTGTATTGTCTAACTAGCACTCGATCTTGTAAAAGTGATGTCCTTTGCATGAAGTCGTCATCAGCATATATTTTCATTTTATGTTTGCAACCAAAGTATGTGTGTCTGTATTCCTCATTCATAGATCCAAGGTTGGTCCATTGGGGCTGCATGGTCGTCATGGCTCTTCCAAACATTAGAGTAGCAGGGTTTTCCCTGTCGTTGAGTGAGGGGTCAAATGGTAAGCTCGAAGAGTAGTGTTTAAAACTGTTTTGCGGATGAGCTTCTCCAATACAGCATGCTGAACAACTTTCTTTAGAGTACTCATAAACCATTCTGACAGGCCATTGACTGGGGGCCAAATAGGAGTGCTTTTTTGAGGCTTTATAGTGAGGTGATTTAATAAGTCTTTAAATTCTAAACTATTGAAAGGTGGTCCGATGTCAGAATTTATTACAACAGGTACACCCCATGTCGCAAAGATGCCATTTATTTTTTGAATGACCTTTTCATGAATAGTGGATAAAAGGTCTTCCACCAATGGGAAATGGAAGTATTCATCGACACTGACTAGAAGATGATATCCATACTTAAGAGGGCCAAAGAAATCAATAGCAATTCTCTCCCAAGCATGATGTGGCAAGATTGACATGTTCAAGGGGTGCTGATTGACTTGAGATGAAGGACAGTTGCATGTGTCTTTAATTCTTTTTCAACCCTTTTGTTGAGATGCAGACACCAGACTCAGTCAAGGAGATCTCTATTGGTGGCAACTATTCCTCAATGACCCTCATGGGCAACATCGATTACTTGTTGTTGTAGAATAATACTCTCAGGAAAAGCAATTTCTTCAAATACACATTGTCCTTAGTGAAAGGTCTGGAGTGCTGATTCCATGATTGATGAGCAATAATGTCTTTTAATCTTAAAAGGTCACTCTCTTGGCTCATGGCAGTGCAGTTTGTTCTAAGGACATGGCAGCTAGTGTGCTTGATTTCATAATAAAATTGATGTCGGCCTCCACTGTCTTAGAAGGGGTACCAGGGCATTGTAAAGGCACTCTTGAAAAATAATCAGCCAGATTCTGCTCTTTACCTGGACGATGAATAATTGTATAGTTGTTTCTTATAACCTCAAATCCCAATGTTCAATTCGAAGAAGCATTTTGGCTTTTGGATTGCCAAATATCGTCAACAATGCTTGATTATCAGTGACTACTGCGAAAGGCTTTCTGTATAAGAAAACATTGAAGCATTCACAAGCCCAAACTACTGGCAAACTTTCTTCCTCAGGTTGCGAGTAAGCATGTTCTGTCTCCAGGCATTTGACTGTCCGCTGTACAAGGACTGCGCAGGGATAGCATCAACTACAACCTCTGTATGTAGTTTGGAATCAAAGTAGGCCACTTCAGTAGCACTTTCAATGGCTTGCGTGATGTGTTGGAAGCTTTTCTCACACTTGTGACCAATGAAAAGATACACTATTTTTCATCAGTTCTCGTAACAGTGCACTTGCCATAACAAAGTCTTGCATGTATCTCGAAAAGTCACTGGCCAGTCCGAGAAAGGATCTTAACATAGGAATATCTTGTGAGGGATTTCCAGTAGAAAATGCTTGCACTTTTGCTGAATCAGGCTTCATAATCCCATCAAAAAAGACATGACCAGAATTTTTTTAAAGCTTTTTTTGAGGAATTCACATTTGTCTGCATTCAGAGTTGAGCCTGCATTGGTCAACAAATGACATACTTTCATGAGAGCCTTGTCATGTTCTTTCTGTGTTGCTCCAAAAACGAATATTTTATTGCTGTACTTAAATGCATTTACTACAGTCGAATGACATCTTAGAAACGTTCTGCAGCAGAGGACACACCAAAACTCAATCGCTCATAGAGAAACAAACCAATATGCGTTCAAAAGGTTGCAATGTACATGGACTTTTCTTCAAGCTCCAATTGGTGATATCCTTTATTTAATTCGAGTCGAGAGAAGAACTTTTCACCATTCAGATGAGTTAGCATATCAGCAATGTACAAACCAGGATTTCTCTCTCTCTCTCTCTATGGCTTTGTTGACCTGATGCATGTCAATGCGCATGCGTACAGCTCCTTCATTGTGTCTTTTGGGCACTACTACAATGGGAAAAACCCAAGGTGTCAGACCAGTGGAGAGGTCAATGATGTCATGTTTGAGTAACAAATTAAGTTCATTTTCAACAGCACCTTGCAAGTGAAATGCAACTTGTGTGTGTCTTTGAGCAACAGGACGGACATCCTTTTTTATGTGTATTTTGCACTAATTGTTTTGAGTTTTCCTAGCCCATGAAATAATGAAAGAGATTAACTTACAATTTATTTTGAAGTTCACTGATATCAACCCCATATCAACCACAATATTATGTTTAAACTCAGTATTTTGCAGTTTTAACTCAGTAAACAGGGACTTAAAGCTGTTCCTTGAAGTACATAAATAGTTGCTTGTACCACATGTTCTTGTATTTCATCGTGGCTACAAAGGATCTTTGACTCTTTAGGGCGTTGAAGCAGCGCATGTGGATACTTTTGTCTTTGACTTATTAAGTTGTGTTAACAGAGAGGGTTATTGATACTTCTCCTCAGGAATGATATTTATTGACACACCACTGTCAATTATGAATGGTATCAATCACACATTTATTTTTAGCATGATCTTCGGACAATGTTTAAATGTGTTTGGTGCTTTTTCATGTTGATTTTTCTTTACTTTAATTTTTTTCTCACATTTGACAAGCCCCCCATGTGCATGTCTTTCTGAGGTAAACATTGACCTCGCAAAACTATCATTGTCACTTTCACCGAAAACTTAGAATGAAGAACTCTTTGCCAATTATTTAGATGATTGGCTTCGATTTGCCTCAGTTGGTGTGACCACTTGGCTTTGTGGGAGTGCATCAAATCTCGTTGAGGTACCGTTCGGTCAGCCATTTTGTCTTCATGCTGTGAAGCTCATACTTTTCCCTTCGCTCTGCCAGTCGTCATGAAATGGTCTGCATTACCACAGTCGAGGCATGTTTGTCAAATGGCGGAACATCTACCTTTGTGTGGAAATGACAATCTGCACATCTGTAACACTTTCTCTTTGTCTGTGGAGACATCGGCTTGTGTCCCTCAGTCTTGTACCTTGGCTAACTTTACATGGTCATGACTGCTGCACTTTGGGCGCCTCTGGCCTCTATGTCAGTCGCTTGACGATCAGCACATTCTTCAGCGCCAGCAGACATGAAGACTTGTTCTTAGCTCAGAGTTTCCTTCATCATTCGTCATCGAAAGTAATCTTACGGACATCTATCTATTACTCTCTGGCAAGTAGCTTCTTCATTTTTAAACTCATTGAATCTACAGTGCTTCACTAGAACATCCAGTCTCTCAACAACTTCATCAATGGTTTCACCTGGTCTCTGGCATTCTTGACTGAATATTCATTTTTCGTAATCCACATTTGGCACTGGATCAAACTTGACATTCTTTTTTTTGTAAATGATCTTTATTAATTTTGACAAAGTGACAACATTAGCATTGGCATGACGATACAATCCAACATTGACATTGCAAAATGAAAGTGAGATTAATCTTGACATTAAAGGCTGTTTTGATTTGTTAGTACGTCACTTCACCTTCTTGTGGTATCTTTTTCATGGTTTCTTTCACTCCTTCACCACCATGCTCCTCAGATGCTTTATAATCTTTTAATCTTCTTTTTCATCCATTGCATTAATGAAATCTTCAAACGTTTATATCCATGCAGTCCATCTATTGACAATATTGTGTTTTTTGGCAGTATCAAATGCAGTTGGAGGTTTTAAGAATGCGGCAGCCACATATACATTGGTGGACAGTAGTGGTCTCTGTTGCTTCATGTAGAACTTGATTAGACAGAGCTTCTCTAGCGCAGAGGGACGTGTTGGCTTTGGGGACCTCCTTAATAACCTTTGAAGGTTGCTTCTCACCCTGGCTCTCCATTGGAGCTCTTTATCTTGCACAGTCTAAGCAGTTGTTCTGGGCCCCTGTATGGCAGCTTTAGTGGTGGGCTTCTTCTTCGATGTAGGACGTCCACAAGTACCACCCAACTCTGCTTCTGGGATCACTTCGCAATACGTTGTGGCAAGGTGATTTGTTAATGGTTTCGCTAAGCAAATTAACCTTATATTCTACTAGTTTATGAAAGCAGATGACGTTATAACTTTGTGCTTAAATGTTTCCTCACAACCACCATGTTAATCTCTGCCTCATTAAACATGAATTTCAATTTGATTGGTACTGAAGTATCGTCCGGCGCTGCTTTTGTAACCTGGATGCAACAGCCTTTAACGGTCTGTACTCCGTATAGCTTTTAGCATTAATTGCGTAATAGGGCACCACCTATTATTTGCAGCTGTTTAGCTCAGTTCCTGGCCACCGGCACCTAGACTTTCAATGTTGTTTTCTATATCTTCAAACATTTTATTTAGGCTGGTGTTGCGCTGAGACTCCACCTGTTCCAGCGTTGCTCGTACACTTCGACTGCAACACACGTGGCATGCACGCATAGTTCGCGGGACCATGCCAAACTCTCTGGAAAAGCACTTTCTAGGCTGAGGATTACCCTATCTCATCGCCAGTTGTAGCGTCCTGCCAGTCTAGGCACTCACCAATAAGTATACCACACACAGAGAAAAGTTTTACACTTCTTTATTATGATGCGTATAAATCAGAACTCAACATTCTAAGCCTGCCTTCAACTCATCCCTCCAATGCTTACGTCACAGGCCTACTGTATACAGTGGGAGCCAAAAGAGTTCAAGTGTTCTAATATTACAAGATACTACATGCATGAACTATAATGGTGATTGAGAACGATACTTAGGAAAAGTATTTCTGTGTTTACCTCATGAAAAGCTTAGAATAACTTTAATCTAAGGAAAGTGCTTACTAGCTTCATCCTGGATTTAATGCAACCTAACAGTGAGAGCTGACAACTTTAAAACGAGAGAAATGTGTTTGAATCTCGGCTTCTTTCTAACATCCTGTGATCTGGGGAAAATCACTTTATCTCCAGTGGTTTAAAAATTAATCTGACCTTGTGTAATGTAATCTGCTACTCATGAAAAGCTAATCCCATTATGCGAGTTAGCTTAATGTGCATTTTCTTTAAAAGTGTACTTACTTGTGTAAGACTTAAAAATGTATTTCTTCAACTCCCTGCAATTCTGCAATGAACGTAACTTAATCTCCACATCACATGTCGTAAAACATTGCAGTTTAAAAGCATGTCTCTAATAAAATTAGTTGCTATATCAAAAAAGTAAAATAGGACTACTGTGCTAATCGGAGACCGCAAAGTAAACTAAAAGAATGAGGAAGAGGTTGGTAACATAGTCTAAATGTATGAAAAGCAAAAAGCTTTTGGAAAGGAAAGAGCATTTGGAATACGAACAGAAACCAACCAGAGAGTAGCACAGGCAAAACCTGATTAGAGAGAAGTTGACAATAAAGCCAGTCAGATGGGAACCAAAGAAGGAACCAGAGAAAGGGGATATGAGAAGAAGTCAGCTAGAGGGCAATAGTATTAGATGCCAGTCAAGCACAACAGGTGGTTGAACTATCCAACGTGCAAAAGGATCCAAATTTGACCAAAGGGGAACAGGAGTGTTGGAAATTGGGTTACTGGTTGAGAGGGTTAAAGCCCTACATAAGCAGCAACTATAATCTCTGTCAGAGTGAAACACAAGCAAACCAAAAATTAACCCATTCTTAACCCTCTGGTAGCGTGGTTCAAAGCAGTGAGACTTAACATAAAGGCAATGTGTCAAGTATTTGTGCAGTATTTCAAATAGTAATAAAGTGAAAACACAACACAAGAACAATCCAACACCAATTTAGAAAAATTTAGCAAAATTTAATAAATTGAGACCAAACGTCAGAAATCCAACCACTAGTACCGGAGATACGCAATTTTAAAGATTTCAGGTAAGTAAAGTGTTTAAAATCTCATAGCATGTATCTGGTAGTGCAAGACTGAGTTAAAAGTTATAAGTTTAGGCTGACTGTGATGGTGCACAGGTGGAATACAAGGACCAGGTTAGTCCCACTGAAAGAGTTACCTTCAAAAGTCCAGTGTAAAGAGGCCCATTTGTGGTGGAGGGTGCCACAAGTAGAGGGGAGAACGTCGGATATGGTTGTCAATGTAGTGTGACGAGCACGCCGAGCACCGCAAACTGTATTTGCTGTGGTGTAATGATCCTGTGTGGTGTCAGAGCGTTGGCGGCCACCGTGAACTGTCTATGCTATAACGCGACGTGCAGATCTCGTATTGTGTGGGTCCCTGTAGATCACTATGTAGCAAATAGTTGGGTTCAGGAGCTTCACGTTAGCGGGCAGCAAGATTTTGGCACGAACAGGACGGTTCACAGTCACAAAGAGCGCAAAACGTAAATATTTTACCTTTTCTTTGAAGAGAATCTCAACTGAGGCCACACTAAGGTCTAGGGCCGGAGAGGTCAGAAACTCACTCCAGCAGAAGACAGCAGAGTCCAGGTTGGTCCAGTTGAAGGTCCAGACAAGAGTCCTACTGAGCAGTTGCAGCAAGCCTCTGGAGCTTATTATGTCCCTGCAGCTCAGATCAGGAGGTGAGGGAACAAACACTTGGAGCCACATCAGCCTTAGATGAAGGGTGCAGGTCAGGTCTTCCTTCTCAGCAAGCAGGGCAGCAGAGTCACATGGTAGCAGAGTGGCAGTCCTTCTTGCTGTAAAGCAGCACATCAGTCTTTCTTCTGTGGTATCCACCGGTCAAGGAGTGTACTGAAGAGTTGGAATCTGGGAGTCAAATATTTATACCTGGTGCCCACTTTGAAAAAGGGGAACTTTTTAGAACATTCCCTTTGAAGCCAATGAAGTTTCCTACCTCCCCTTCTCTGGCTTCAAGCTGGCTGCTTGAACAATGCAGTGGTGGCAAGTCCTGTGTGTGAATTCAGGGCACACCCCAGTCAGTTGCAAGTGGGGCTGTATCCAGCTCTGCTCCCCATCCCATTCTGATAGTTTATGGCCTATCCAGGTACACTTAATCCCTCTGTTTATTCCTTCCAGACAGCCACACCATTAAGTCCAACAGCCAACTACAATCAGGCATGTGACTCATGAACAGGCTGCAGGCATCAAATAGGGCAGGAAATTGGCAACTTTCTAAAAGTGGAATTTTCAAAATTGTAACTCTAAATCTGACTTTACATAAAGGGGAATTTTAAATAAAATTTCTCAGACATCAAACATAAAATGTTTACCTGTTCCCAATCAAAAGTTAGCATTTATTAAATGTAAAAAGGTAACCCAATGTTATCCTATGAGATGATGTAGGCCTTTTAGTAGAGAAAAAACAATGTAACGGTTTTTCAATACCAGGACATGTAAAAGTTAAACTTATATGTCTAACTTTTTTAATACACTGCACCAGTCACCTATGGGCTGTGCCAGGCCTACCCTAGGGTTGACTTATATATATTTAAAAGGAAGGTTAAACCTTTTGACACGTCGAAATTACAGTTTAAAACTGCACACACAGGATTCAATAGCAGGCTTGGGACATGTTTAAAAGGGCTACTTAGATGGTTGGCACAATCAGTGTTGAAGGCCCACTAGTAGTATGCAATTTACTTGCCCTGGGTACATGTAGTACCACTTTACTAAGAAACGATCAGTAAATTAAATGTGCCAATTAGGTCTAAGCCAATTACACCATGTTTGAAAGAGAGTGCACAAGCATTTTTGCATTGGTTAGCAGCGGTAAAGTGTGCAGAGTCCTAATAGCCAACAAAAATGGTTTCAGAAAACAAGAAGGTGAAAGCAAAAAGTTTGGAGATGACCCTGCAGAAAGGGCCAAGTCCAGCAAGAACTCTAGAGATCCTGCCTTAACAAGGGCCATCATTTCCTTCAAAAGGATTACCATATAAAAAAAAGAAAAAGTGTCAGACTGATAGATATGGCTCTGAAAAACGCAACATAGTCCTCTTAGTCTCTCTGCCTAAGTAGGTGTCAAACCTGGGTTCCTCAGATAAGGGTAGACAAAGCCTGGTTGGACCAGTTGTTGCTTTGATAAGGCAGAAAGCCAAAATCTCCACATTTTAACTTCTCAATGTAGCACAACAACAAATCCCTCCATTTATATAATGTAACCAAAAGCCCTTAAAATATATTGCATTACTTACTCATCTGATCACGACACCCCCATACTCAGTGGAATCAGCAAATGCACATACACACAAGCACACTCACTCACATCCACCTGCTCTCAGATCCATGATAAGCTCGTCCCCAGCAGTCATGACATGCAACATTTCAATTGACACATAAGACAAGAGACAATACTATCACCAGTCACAAATGCACATTGTCCCGCACCTCACTAGAAGCAACTACCATTGATTCCCACAAATTCTTGTCAATCCACCTCCACATGGATATGTCACAAACTCACAGGTACCATCTAGCCTGCACACCATATCTATTCAAAAAACATTTTGTAACAGTTTCTTGATCTACATGACAGCATTTGCCTTACACACTCTTACGACAACTTCACTGGAGATGGTTTATTTCTTAAAAGACCCCACCATTCTTAATGTCACTCAACAAACCCCATACCTGTCACATACGAAGGGTAATATGTTGAATTTATTTTTCTCCCTTATCCATTCTTCCACAGCTTCCATTTATATTTCATCATTTCATTCAATGTTAAGCACACTGTACCCACTCAATTCACCAAACTCAAACTTGTCAAACCCAAAGCTGTAACTACTCACCCATGACTACACTATGGCCTCACCACTAAACCAATGAAGCAATCTGGGATTTCTATATGTTGTAGAAGTTCTATATAGCACAAACCTAGACTAACAGCTTGGCTAAGGAGCCCTCTTTATTGGGATACATAAGATAAGAAACATAACAAAGTATCCGATACAGTAAACTTAAAAAAGAGAAGGAAAAACCAACAGCAAAAGGAAATCGATATACCTGGATCTCTCCAATGAATTACACCCCCTCTCACAAAGGTACATTCAATTATCCACCCAACCAGAGCCACATTTGGCATTGGAGCGTCGACCACCAAGCAGCTAGAGAAAGTGAAGGTACAGAAGCAGGACCACCCGATTTAGACTTCCCCACTGGTATGGGAAGAAATTTGTGTCTATAAATCAACACATATCTATTTTATATACAATATTTATTCACTATTTTTCTTTTTGTCACCTTATCTTCTACTATGCTTCTTCTACAATGGTTTGTCTAAGGAAGTCTTTTGCCTCTCTTCCACTTCCTGTTCCTAACTTCCTGCCTCCCAACTAGGAGTGACGTCGGTTTGAACAACCCACATACCTAATGTCCCTTTGAGCGAGATATATCTCGGGACATGACATGACACCAATTATTAGGGGTTGCTCTGATCGGATATAAAATCCACGCTCCAAGGCTTGTTTGGATGGCACCTAGCATCGCTGCTTCGAAGCGTTCCACTGCCTGTCACAAATCGGTTCCGTGGAGACCCATGAAACACAAATATATCTTTGGCCAAAGGTGTTGCCATGAGTGAAGGTGTCTCATTTGACAGCGCGACACCAAAGAGCACAGCGTAATTGCTTCTAATATACGTGGGTAAGCGTGAAAGAGTGAACACGCCTGCAGAGCGCCAGAACAGCATATCTCACATATGCTGGATGATGGCGCCCGTCTGAGTGTCCCTCCCAGCTTCCCGCTCAGTGGCATCTGTTGTTCTCTTTTGTGCATACTGGTGTAAAACACACACTCCAGACGCAGCAATTACGGAGATGAATGCATTTTTTATGTTGTGGGACACAAGTCTTCGGAATGACTCACAGCTCCCCCTATAAATACCGGCCCTGGTTACAGTATTGATTCTGTTTCCAGATGAAAAATACGAAACCCATTAAAAGGTGTAATTTATATTCTGGCTACACTCTGCGGCACAGTTTTTAACGTGATCGCTTCGGTGATTTTATCTGTGCCAGTATAGAACATTTATGAACATTTATGAGAAGATATCACCCTTTTGGGGATTGATTAGATCGGTCTTTGGTTTCAGCATGCTTTGGCTGCCGCTGCTCCCTGCCTGCCTCTGTATTGGTCTCTTCCTCCTCCTTGTACAGTAATTGCTGGAAGGGCTCAGCGCTGACAGACTCCTATATGCGATAGGGGAGATCCCTGTTCATCTCCTGAACCTACACTGCATTTAAAACGAAGTCCATGGACATCACTGCACAATGTGAAGACTGGGAGAGGGTCAAATTAACACTTTAACCACAAAGATTGGAAAAGTCTCCTTTTACAAATGCTACTGAAGATCCCACATATAACATGAATGGACCCTACTTCCTTCTAGGTTGATGTCCAACCCAAGATTGAAGGTGATTGGTTAGAAAAGTTCTGCTTGCAGCCTATCGGCATTGCCCTTGTCCCAGAGTTGTAGTGTGCAACTGCATACTGTCCATTGACCTTTGCAGGAAACTTCCACAAGAAACTGCTTTCAACTTATTTTCATTTACAAACCAATACTTCCTGCAAATGAAAGACTCAGGCAATCCAACTCGTGTAGTTTGCAACTCACGTCTAGTGTGCAACTCATGTCTATTTTTCACCGTGATCCGTGCCTCAGAGGAGGGACGCGCAGGTCTGCCATCCCTTGTCTGAGAATACCTTGCACCCGATCCATAGTAACAGATAACTGTGACAGGACAAGTAAACATTCTTTGCTGCTGAGATTCAAGATCGACCTGCATAACAGTGCAATTAACGCCTCCCTTATAGGCAGTAATATCCACGTCATCTAATCCAATTATTAACTCAATGAAATGCACAGAGAACTTCAAGGAAACTTATGTGATACCCAGCGTATACACTTTAAAAGAAAAAGTGAATATGGTCTATGTGTTGTGCGCATGTTGTATGTATTAGTAGTATGTGTAGTATGTGTAATACATGATGAGCACCAACAGACTCTTCCAGAGTATATGTCTGTATTCTACTGAAGTATACATTACAAATAGAAATATGTAGGCTTCTCCTTTTCTTACATGGGTTGTGGGTGGCCTTATGGAAGGACAGGATGCTGAATGCAATGAGGGTTGCGGGTGATGACCTGGGGTATAGGTGAATAAGATGGTGGTGCAGGGTGTAAGAAGAGGTGAGGTTGTGTAGGATGCAACATGTATGGGGAGCTTTAAGTGGTGTAGGGAGTCGTTGATAGCGTAGGTGGACTAGAGTGGAGTTAGTGGTGTGGGGTATGCAGAGGGTGATGTAGGTAGCGTTGGTGTCAAATATAGATTGTTGTTTAGGCGGTGGTGGAGGGTGCATGGAATAGAGAGTGGTGTAATGTGTAGGGGATAAAGGTGATATTATACAGTGTAGGGTGTAAGTGATGCAAAATGTATGTTTTAGGTGGTGATGGGTGTTGGTGATGATAAAGATTGTAGGTACCGTAAGGTGTTGATTGTAGGTGGCGCTAATTTTGTCTTTTTGGTGCATAGGTGATGTAGGGGTAGCCAGTTGTGTATGGTGTATCTGGTGGTGTAGAGATTAAGGTGCTTGGTTGCCAAAGGGTGTGGGTAGTATTGTGCAGAGTACACAGTGTAGCTATGGGGTGATGGTGTAAGGTGATGACATTGTCAGTAATGAGTGCATAGGTGTTTTTTTGTGTAGGTGGCAGTGAAACGCATGCAGAGAAAGGCGACATTGGCCCACGTGTGATTGACCAAGAACATGATGCAAAACATCTCCTTTTTACCAGAAAACAATAGAATAATTTATACCATCTGCCACTGATTGTGCCAGATTCTTATCTTATTTTATCGTACCTTACCACTCCTTGGAATCCACGGCCGATTTGATCTTTTTATCTGCTGAGAAGTGTAAAGGGGAGAAAACCCATATATTCACTACCATCGGAATGAACTAATCAATTTAAACTCAGAAAGGACCATTGACTCAGACTTAAAATTTAAGGGGTTTATTACAAAGCCAAAAAGAACTGAACATACAAGCACCTCATGACGAGGTTAAAGAAATACATGGGCACTAATACAAAATTAATTCTACGAACCAGTCTGATCCGGTGTAGCATAAAAAGAATAAGCAATTCTAAAAAGATTAAACACGCACCTACTGCTCCAATATCCAAATCAGTCTTCATCAATTGCTACGAAAAGGAAAAATAATCAGTTAACTCTGTCCCTACACTAACACTAAGGTGACATTCCTACTTAGCAGTTTTCCTCAGTCATGATCAAAAAAAGGTGTCAGCGCGTGTAGACTTCCTAAGAAGTACACTCCGGTTGCAAGGGTCAGTAGCCGAACTAAGTTTTCCTTCTAAGAATCGATCCCTTCTTCTACCCTCTTAACGGCTCTGTGCCCTTTCTTCCCTCGGGACACTGTCCCCAATACAAAATGATCATTTAGTAGACCACGCCCCTGTAACGCCTTTTCTGGCCAAGCACCTCTCGTAGGTAACTTTCCACCGAAACTTGTACTCCATCCAGCAACGGTTGATATGACCTTGGGTCCCAGGCTTCTTCAGCGACCTCCGAATTATCAGCATTCTGAGATACACTGTTTCAGGTATTCTCCATACCCAACTCCTAAAACAAAGAGCATCAGTCTAACTAACAAGAACGATGTCCTTGCACCTGCAACGGAAAGCATGTGATCGAAGCAACCTTGCACGCACAAACGTCTGTGGACTGTCTTCAACTGAGAGCTCTTCCAGGGAATCACAATTCGCCCAACACAATTCAGTTAACATAAAAAATCACAAATCTGCCTTTCATAGCAAAACATGAACATTCATTTAGGCTTTTACACTTCCAGAACTACACGCATTAATAAACATTGCATCTATAAGCATTTCATTCTTGACCGTAAGGCACATTTAGTCATTTCTACACGTGCAGACTTTATGGTGCAAGGTTAAATCTACTGCATTACATTACAGATGAACTGATTTGTTAGGCATTTGTAATAAGCAGTTACATTTCAATGTCGTTTTACTTTTTCAACTAACACAAACTAATTTTCTAATATTACTATTACATTGTTCATTATTACGTGCACATTTCTAATGATCAATCCTTAGTTCATCACATCCGTGATTATGATGCACCCCTACAATTTTCAGAATATCATGACGCTCTATCACCACCCACATATTAAACACCACTTAACAAACATCTGAAGCTTCTATACTTAGGACAATTGCAACAAGTCTCACCAGCCACATGCTCATAGGATTCAGACTGAGCAGTCAAGCACACTTCACTCCACAGAAACAATGCATACACCAAACAACAGAAATTAGTCATGCCTTGCTTCAGAGACATACTAAACTCACAAATAAGGTAAAGAAGAGATCTTTCTAAATTGTGTTAACCGCTCTGCAAAATGCTGGAAGGCCAAGCCCTTTACTGCAATATACTCTTATGGATCTCATTACGTACCCACCACATAACACTCATGATATACATTGTGTACTTATGGCGACCAGCCAGCCTCTCCTGAATAGATGCACACCAGCAACCAAAACAAAAACTAAACAGCACACTGGGCCTATTCGCCCAGTTTTTACAAAGACTTACAGTGCTGATGTAAAGGACAAAGAATGCTTAGTTCTCTGGAACACACATTCAGTATTCGGAGGAGTGAATAGTGCAGTTCAGAAAAAAACATGTACATCTAGCAATCTAGCATTTCCATACCAGTCACCTATTGGAACACCCTTAATACCTACTAGAAGAAAGACATATACTCTGCACCCTGAATGACCAAGTCCAGGTATGGACAAATGTATGTACATATGTAACCTTGCTACAAAGCAATGGGGCACTGTAAAGAATAGTAGAATAGGTCAACAGTGACCATACAAGCAAAAGGCATAAGAGGTGACAGAAAAGGTGTGAGAGGAGAGGGCTGTAGACCCATATGTGGGCGAAGGATGCAGTTCAAAATAAGGGGAGCCTCACACGGTCATCCACTGGTAAGTAGTTGCATGCTAACAGTGAGTACAGGACCCACATCTTGGAATACCCGTTATTCTTGGGACGTCACACTGTGGAAAAAAACTGAAGGTTGGAATGCTTCAATTAAACTCAACTGCTGGTAATTACTGATGGATGCATCCCAGTTCATTATTGTTTTACGTATTATGCCACCTTTTACAGGATTCCGCATATGGAAATTAGCACTGGCCCTGCTCCATTAGGAACAGACCACTACAAATGTCCGGGCCAGGCCCCATTTGAATGGGAACACAAGCAACTCCAGGCATGTTTTGTGCTAATTAGATCTTGGTACCTTCGCCGCGGGGCTAATTCCCCTGCGGCACGGTGGGAGGGGGCCTGGCGCGGCGCCGTGATGCTTGTGACGAGCTCGGCTTGTCACCCTGCACGGTGGCGCTATGCTCATGACGAGCTGAGCTCGTCAAGACCACGCCTGCTTAATGGAACGCCCAGCACAGCAGGGGAATTATCCCCACGTGGGCGTTCCACAGCGGTTATGACGAGCACAGCTCATCATGAGCACAGCGCCACTGTGCCTCATGACGAGCTGAGCTCATCCTGAGCACCAAAAGAGTTATAGTGTGGTATATCTTGAGCCCTGTGTGTTCCATGCTTACTGTGCCATACGACTCAAGCTATAACTCACTGACAAGGCTAAGCAGGATGAAACCGGTCTTGGGTTGCTTATGTTCCCATCTGGAGGGGCCATAGCCTGGCACTTTGGTCTGTTCCTAATACAGCAGGATCAAAAGTGATTTGCATATGCCTGACTTCTGTCTAGAATGGAACATTAAGCAAAAAAGTATGCAATGGAATTAAGCCCCGAATGATCAGGAGTAGCAGAGATTGATTCAGGCATTACTTCCATCATATTCTTGTTTCTAAAAGGGACCTTAGAACAAAAATTCGGTCCTTTCTGCTCATCTTCCCTCTCTTATTTTATTATCAAACATGCAAATAAACAGAGTAGCTACTTATTCGACTAACCAGAAAGTACTTTGGAGCGTCAATTAAAATGAGAAAAAGAAATGCTACAATAAAATACAATACAAAGTTTAAGTCAGGACTGCAAAAGGTTTCACTACTGACATTGGACATAGAAAGCAACACATCCAACCAATGAGTTTCAAAGAAGAACCACTAAACATCTGGACCCAAGAGAATACACAACCCAACAAAGCCTACACATTCAATAACTATATGAGTCCCTCGAAAGATACATTGATGATCAAATCAAGACCTTCAGCTTGACTCCTATATGTACTGAAGTCCCTAACCCAAGCCTCTATGCAAATCAGTTTCCTTTAACTGCTAACTCACCAATTTCACAAAAGGTTATGGCTAATCAGGATCACCATCATATATTCACAGTATCCAAATATACAAAGACATCCTCATCAAAGGGTAATGCACCATCATGTACACAGCTACAGTAAACCACTCCTTGGAGTATGGGTTGTTCCCAGACGAATACAACGCTATCAACAAAATCAAATCATACTCTAGAAAACAGGCTCTGAAACAATGCCCCCCTCAAACTATAGCACAATCTAAAACTGTGAAGGATTCAAGGCACCACCGCCCACTGGATAGAATCTTCCTGCTGTGGCTGTTAGAAATTTGGTTTCTGGTTAGCAGAGGTATGCACTGTGTCCAAGCAGGAACCACAAACATAGTGTGGATAAGTGTTGTACACACTAGTATTTTACCTGTGCTCACTCTCGGTGGCTTGGCACAGAGCAGTCAGGCTAAACCAAAAAGGCAATGTGTAAAGTATTTGTGCACACACACATACACTAACACAGTGAAAACACAGCAAAAGTACTCCACACCAGTTTAGAAAATAACCAATATTTATTTAGGTAAAACAAGACGTAAACAACAAAAATCCAACATACATAAATCAAGATATGAATTTTGCAAGATTAAATCAAAAGGCTGTGCGTAGAAATCAATAGCTCCCACTGGGGCTACCTGGTCGTGCTTGACCGGGGCAAATATAAAAGTTCAGTCCAACCACAATGGAGCATGGGCTGGATACAGGAGTCATGCAGGCGCACTGACAGTACCTTGGAGGCGTCAATGCTCGGGAATAATGCATTGAAAAACTCGGGCAACGTCATTGATGCATCCATGTCAAGTGCACCATGCGTCACTTCCGAATTAGTTGACGTCGAACCGCTGTGCGGTTGGCAATGCATTGGCACGAAGCTGTGCAGGGCCAGGAATGCGTCAGAACAGCCGCGGTCAGCAGTAGGAGTTCCAGTAGGGTGGTGACGTGGGGAGGGGCAGAGTGGGGGGTAGTAATGTATCACCAAATGCAATGCAGTGCGCGCAACGAAATTCATTTGATTTATTTATATGTTTACTTACCTGTTAAACTCTGTAACCCATACATTACTACCCCCACTCTGCCCCTCTCCCTTCCCACATCACAGCCCTGCTGGAACTCCTACTGCCGACCTCAGCTGCGTCAGAATTGGGGACGGGGCATCGCAGACATCAGCGATGCGGTGTCTGAGACTAACACAGCAGCAGTAGTTCAGTGGCGCTGTGCACGCAAAGGTGGGTCTGTGTTGTAAGTCGAGATCGTTGTGTCACGCACTCAGCAAGCAGTGTCTAGATATTTGGTGCAGGCAGCGGTGATGTGTAGATTTCACAGGGAATGTACCTATTCCAAACAATGCTTCGGTGTTGGGTTCTTAGATTGCAGCACCAAACACTCACTTCCAAGGGCCCAGGACTGCAATTAGCACCACTTGGCAGAGCAGGACGCACAGCAGAGAAGCCCTGGTGCTGGTAACAAGATTCATGTGAAGTCTTTGATATCCCTGAGAATTCACAAACAGAGGCAAGCCCAACAAGCCCTTGAAGAACCTTTACAGATGCAGGATGTACAGGGTCAAGTCCAGTCCCCTCACTCCCAGGAAAGAAGCAGCAGGGCCACACAGCAAAACAAGCAGCAAAGTGGCAGTCCCTTCTGGCAGCACAACAGCTCTACTTTCTGATAGAATATCCTAATTTCCAGGAGAGAAGACTGATGAGGATATGGGTCAGAGGTGCAGTACTTATACCCATTTTAGCCTTTGAAGCAGGGAGACTTCAAAGAAAGGTATTTGTAGTGCACAAGACCCTGCCCTTCTTTACCCTAGCTCCAGTAACACTACAGGAGGGTATGCAGCTCTTTGTGAAGGACAGGCACAGCCCTATTCAGGTGCAAGCATCAGCTCCCCCTCTCTAGCTCAGGAAGACAGACCAGCCTAGTGATGGGCCATCGGGATATGCAGAGGACACCTCAGCCCCCTTTGTGAGTGTCTATCCAGAGGGAATGCAGAAAGCCCAGCTGTCACCCTATCCAGACACACATTCCAGGGACAGGCAGCGGCACAAAGAATTAAACTAAGAAAACGACAAGTTTCTAAGAGTGGCATTTTTAGACCTGTCATTTAAAAACAAACTCCAGTAAAAGATGTGTTTTTTAATTGTGAGTCCAGAGATGCCTAACTTACTCTTCCCATCTTTTCCACATTGGAAGCTACACTTGTAAAGTGTTACAAGGCAGCTACAATGCTAACCTATGGGAGAGATAGGCCTTGCTGCAGTGAAAAATGAATTTGACAGTTTTCATTACCATGACATGTGAAACTCAAAAGTACATGTCCTACTTTTTAAATACACTGCACTTTGCCGATGGGGCTACTCAGGGCCTATCTTATTGGTGACTTATGTGTATAAAAGGAAAGGTTTGGGCCTGGCAAGTAGGTGGGCTTGTCAGGTTGAAATGGCAGTTTATATTTGCACCCAAGGCTCTGCAGTGGCAAGTCTTAGACAGGTTTGAAGAGCAACTCATGTGGGTTACACAATCAGTGCTGCAGGTCGACTTGTAGCATTTGATTTACAGGCCCTGGACACATGTAGTTCGCTGTACTAGGAACTTATCCGTAAATCAAATATGCCAATCATGGCCAAACCAAACGCCATTACATTTTAGCGACCGAGCACAAGAACTTTAGCACTGGTCAACAGTGAAAAAGTGCAGAATCTTAAAGCCAGCAAAAATGAAGTTCAGCACACAGTCAAAAACACATGGTCAGAAGGCAAAAAGTCAGGGGAAACCACCCCAAAAGATGCAAGGTCTAACAGTGGCCCTTGAGCCTGGAATGCAATAGCCCATCAAGGATTCACCTTCACCTTTATCATCTTTGAAGTAAGCATCATGCCACTATAAGCACTGATCATCTTCTTTAATTCAGTTTGACCATGGATAGAAACTTCTCTTGGTCCCTCAAGTGAATCAGTTATGAAGGGATCATTGTAAATGATGTGATGCCTATGTCAAAGCTTTCCAAACGTAGGATTCCAGCAAAGCTACATGCAGGGCACAAGTCCTAAAAAAGAAGTGGGGGGACTAGCCAGGTGAGGCAATATGCAAGTGAAATCATGACGAGTGCCATCACAGTGCATGATGTCACGACACGCGACATTGCAAATGACATCACAGAAAGTGACCTAACTGGCAGTGACTTCACAAGAAGTGTCATCAGATATTAAGACCTTACTCATATGTATATCAGATATATCAGTAGCACATTTAAGTGCATTATAAGATTTAACAAATGAGATTTGGCGTCTGGGTTGTGCCAAAAAAGTGGCGCATTTCCAACGCTAAATCTGGGCCTCAACTAATACATTTATTTTTTTAAACCCTGCCACAAAGAAATTGGCAATACGGAGCAGCGTGGCAGTAAATCTGTTCTGCAAAATTGGCTGAAAAGTCTGCATCTTAAAATAGTTTATGGGGTTAAGGCACCTGCTGCAGAGATGCCCAGTAAATCTCAGGGAATAATAATAATGGTGAGATAACTCTGGAGGTTAACACATTTGTTGAAGAGATCCGTGTTTTGTGTAGTCCCAGATTTGAATCAAAGTAGAATGGAAGGTTAATGTGCCTCCTTCAAAGCACTTCATGTAACATTCAGATGACAGAATCGTATTTTATGTAGATAGGTAAGTGGGTTGCTGCTTTGAACACAGAGGTCCTTTGTTATCTGCAGTTCATATATTTGAATCCTTGTAATATAGCACAGTGAGTTATGAAGGACATGTGCTCCCACACCTTGTAATCCTGTCTCATATAACTCATCTTGTACAATGATTTACACATGTACATAATTTATTGTCAATGTATAAAGTGTATGTTACGTAAAGAGCTCTGACACCATGCATTGCATTGCGTAGATCTATAAAAGAAATAAAATAGTGCTACTGAAATTAATATTTGTGTAAATACTGGGACAGACCAACACATATGACATTCTTACAGTGCATGCATCTCTTTTATACAGGGACTGAAGAAATGCAAAAGCATGCCTCTCTTATTACCTGTCAAGAGATAACAAGCTGTGTGCCTTTGTTTCCCCTTAGTGGCATTTACATTTAAGTGTGAGGTTCCAGGCCGCCTCCAGTCAGGATATTCATGGCCTCTTAACCTCGGCCGAGATGGAGGTAAAAACAAGCATTTGCAATGCAATAGGTCTCGCATTTGCGAGAGTTTAAGCTATTGGCATTGGAAATGAAAATGCTTTTTATTTATCTGTTTTGATAATTAGCACATAACTAAAAAGGCATTGTCATTTACAATGCCAAAAACTGAAACTCTTGTAAATGCAAAACCCTTTCTAAAATGACATTTAATTGTACCAGTCAAAAATATTTTATGATATAACCCCTAAAGTGGCACAATTGCACTTATTTCCCAGGCATATGCAAGTTTCCACCTATGCGACGTGTTTAGGCACAGACTAATTCATCCTGAAGTGTGAATGATTCCTGCTGCACTGCCTCTCTAGGGTCAACAATGATTAGCACATGACCTTGACCTCAGAATGATTGACAATGCCATTGTCTTGACTTGTAATAGGTGAATACTAGGAGGAACACAAGAGTACATACCTGCAGTGAATAATGATGTTTGTAGCGTGGGCAGGATTTTGTTGTTTTGACTTTTTAAATTAACTTCAGCATACCAATAGATGTGAAAGGCACACCGAAATCAGGCCAGCTTGCGAAGTGGAGTTGTGTTACCAGTCTTGGTGCTTTGCAGCCGCCATGGACCTGTTTTGAATATTAAAACAAGTCCTCTGGCCACATCCTGCTGCCGATGGAGAGTGCTGGCACTAGGTCTTCCACAGAAAAGTGCCAATGGCGGCACGAGCTTCAGGCGCAGAGGAATGGATAGGACCCTCTGGGTTTGCACTGTGTGTGCGCAAGACTCTTCTGTGCACCCATGACTCCGCGCGACCGCTGCCCCAGCAGTTCAGCCCTTCTTCAGTTGTCCCAAGTGTCCCCACAGTGTTACACACCGGGCACTAGGCCCCGCCACTGGGGGCGAGCCTCCTCCTCTCCTCCCCGTCTCTGCTTGGCTGGCCCTCAGAGGAGAATGGTAGGAGGCAATCCAACGCCCACCCCCTGGAGCCGCAGTCCTGGGTGCGTATGGACCTTAAAATGCACGCTATTCACAGCTTGGTGTCGGCACAAGTTGGCGCAGAAGCTTAAGGAGACGAAGAACATTGAGAAGCATGCCCATAGTGTACTTCCCACCTCTAAACACGCATGTCTCGAACTATCCTGTGTCTCAACACCTAACAATGCAAATAAGGCGTAAAAATAAATAAATAAATGAAGCGCGGTGTAACTACAGCGGGCGCTGCGCTCTAAATTAAAGTAAAAATAAATAAACTGAGCGCGGTGTCCCTAAAGCAGGTGCCGCGCTACGAATTAAAGTAAAAATAAATAAATAAACGGAGAGCGGTGTCCCTAAAGCGGGCACCGCGCTGCAAATTAAATTAAAAATAAATAAACGGAGCGCTGTGTCCCTACAGTGGAAGCCGCGCTCAGTATGAACATACAACTAATACCAAGATGTCCCCATTGCGTGAATGCAAAAAAAGTGCCCACCTACTAATTGAAGGAGACAGTGTAACGCCGCAAGCAAAAGATCCAGTCCGGATGGGCGTTCCCAAAAAGAGACAGGGCAGTAACAAAGAAGCCTCATTTTCAATCACACGCCAAAGTTTAACATAAACGATTACCCCAGCCAATAAGAATGATGGGCGGGGCTTCAACTCCACTTTAGGAATCTCCTTGATTACAATATGCCTCACAGAGCGAGCAGCACATGCATGCTGCAATGCTAGGTCTGCAAAACCTAAAAAGCTCCCTCACCACCTGCACGTTGCTGCTGGGAATGGAAAGCAGACAATGTACGGGCGCTGCTGAACGTGTCCCGGTGTCTCAAAATTACACCGGGACAAGTTCAGTATATTTCTGTGGGGCTCAACGTCTTGGCAAGGGGGAAGACGTCCACAACTGCAGTCGGCAGTTGGAGTTCCTGCAGGGCGGTGACGTGGGGAGGGGGAGGGGCAGGGTGGGAGGTAGTAATGTATGGATTAGGGAGTTTAACAGGTAAGTAAACATATAAATAAATAAAACGAATTTTGTTGCGTGCAATGCATCGCATTTGGTGATGCAGTGCACGCAACAAAATTAAACTCCGTGATCCATACATTACTACCCCCCACCCTGCCCCTCCCCCTCCCCACGTCACCGCCCTGCAGGAACTCCTACTGCCGACCGCAGCTGGACGTCCACCCTGTCAAAATAGAGGGAGGGCACCTTCTACCTGCATGTACCCCCGACTTGTGCCTTGGCTACATGGAATAGTCAGTGTAGCAATCTCTGGTACCAATACTGAATGCCCCAGAGTATCCTGCTATGCCATTAAGGAACTACAGAGAATTCATAAACAGGTGCAAAAGAACATCTTAATGTTAACATCAGGTTAAGCATTTCTTCTGTATATAAGTCACTTCAGTGACTACATGAGGCTAGATGTGGTACCTTCAAAGAAATGTGTACAGTTCATCCTGCCATTGAAGGCTCAGGACCACGATTCCTTTAGTACCTACAATCAATGCAGAGCACTACATTCTGGACTCGCCCTACTCCTGCCAACCAGTCCTGTAATGGAGGAAACTGTCTCTAAGTCGAAAAAGCTAAATTATTGAAACCAGGCCCGGACTGGCCATAGCTGGCACCGGGCAACCCACCCCCCCCGGTGCGTCCCACGGGTGGGGGCCGGTTTTGGGCCCCTGGGGGCGTTTTTGTTACAGGGCCATTTTTGCAGCATAGCTGCAAAATCGGCCGAAAACCGGCCCTGGCAAAGAGCTCAGCCGCACCCCCCACTCCCCCAGAGCACTTTGCCAGGGCCGGTTGTGGTTCCCAGTCTGGCCCTGATTGAAACCTCTCCCTCCGCGAAGAACATAGCTGCAAAATCGTCCCTGTAACAAAATCGGCCGAAAACCGGCCCTGGCAAAGCCGCACCCCCCACTCCCCCAGAGCACTTTGCCAGGGCCGGTTGTGGTTCCCAGTCTGGCCCTGATTGAAACCTCTCCCTCCGCGAAGAACAGTAATCTGCAACCATCGAGAATTCAGAATATCAGTAAGAACCTGTCTCTTCCTTTACTAGTGTGTTATGACTAACATGGAAACGGATTGGTATCCGCTTGCACAAATGTGCCTATTCACACAAAATCCCTAAGAACCATATTCATAGGACTAAAAGGGCACCCAGGATCTCAATGCGAATCAGAGCGCTTCGCAGTATGATGAGAGGTATGAAGCACTAAATGAAAGGGACAATAAATTGCATAATTCAAGCATGCGTGCACATTCGCACACTAACAAAATGTATGCCTGGCCTCCGAATACATGAGAATATTAAACATACACAAACTGTGAGTTCAAGAAACACAATAAAGCACGAATTCCCGAGCTTTGCACACATATCCAGAGTTGACGTATTTTCCAAATAGAATGATTTAAAATTAAACACTATCTGCAGATTCTAAAAGTTCTTTGAAAAATGCTCACATTTTTTCAAAATTCTGCTGGAATGTTACACTAAAATACTGCAGCACACAGATTGTTTTGATATAATAATAACTTCAAAAAATTAGCAGCTGCTGAATACTCAAATTACTAAACTGTAATAACATAACAATCTACATTTGCACTCTGAAACAGAAATAAACTGTCGAATGAGTAATCATGACCTGAGCCCTGGCAGTAGTGGCTTTTGCAATTTGAAAGTGGTGGTGCCCAAGCACCTGCCTCGAATTTAACAGGGCAAGTGAGCAAAATAAGCACGCCCAACTTCCTCCAGGAGGCTTGACTGGGTTTATCTGAAGAAAGTCTGGGCTTAGGGTTAAATAGAATTTTTTACAACATGTATTTTTAAATGAATTGTGTAAAACACATGTTGGTGGCAGTAGATTGTTCAGTCCAATTTCTCTCTAAAAAAAATAAAAGAAAGCTCTAGGTACTGCAGACAGTCCAAAAACATACTTATGCAATTCCCCAAGAGCAAGCGTTTTTCAAAAAGTATAAAGAATCATTCTTTACTATTTTTTTCGTCCTCCTACTTCTAAGCAAACTTTCAGTCATACGCGGACATTGTAGAAAGATCAAACATTGTGCACATCTCTTAATCACAGGTTGCTGACAGCCGAGACCCAGAAATCTTAAAGGCTCATAAAACAGTGTTATAACATGATTGTATAGAATACAGAATCAGGCAGCAGATTGCTTACATCAATCCTTGACACTGAAGCCTCCGAAAGCAGCGGTGATATCATAAAAGCTTTCACAGTTTGGAAGATAAAATGCCTCCACATGATAATTAAGTAACTGTAGCAGTTAATGTCTTTTGGCACCAAGGAACCAAGGTCAGATGTAATTCTCCTAAAACCAGCACGTTAGTAATCAAATATCAATTGTAAATATATTTAATCAATCATGTTGGCCAAAACGTCACTATGCAAGGTTTTGAAAAAACAGACATTTTGCCATAAGCTTAAACTAAACGATTGTATGAAAAGGCTCAATTCCCTCGTGAAAATAATTTTAGTGATCGCAAAATATCACATTTTCGTAACCTAGTATACCCTGGTATATATATGCTTAGTCCCCAAGTGTATCAGCTTGGCATTATCTTTAAGCGCTCACATGCATCGCTGTCAAGCGTTGACAGGTTCTGCCTGTCTCGGGCATTTAGTCTGTCCGTCACAAGGAATGGAAATTACCAAAATGAGAGGGTATAAAATTATGTCAATCATGCCCATAATAAGTCAGGAATTAACACCATTGTGCCAGGGCAGCTGTTAAGCAATGGATAACCGGTATTTCAAGAGCGACAGTATGTTAAGGATGGCTACCATATGCTAGGGCCACCATTACGCCAAGGAAAGCCATAAATATGTCAAACAGGTCATATTTAGGATGGCTATCACTATTTCAGGTATAACTAATATTTAGTCAAGTATTGAGCGGGGTATATTGGAGTCAATGGAGTGGGGTGGGCTACATGGGAGTTGGGAGATTGGACTGGTGTAGATTGGAGTAAATTATAGTGTGTTAAATCGGAGTGGGGTAGTATTGGAATTGGGTAGTACTGGTGTGGGGTAGACTGGCGTGGTATAGTAGAGTGGGGTAGATAGCATTAGGGTAGATTGACTTGATGAGATATGCTGGCGCTCACCTAGAAATCTACTTTTAAAACTTCACTCTTTATTTCCTTTTTACTGTTTACCTGTTCTGGCCACTACTCAGAGTATTGCACTGCATTAGGCACTTTGCTCCCGCGCACGTGTGCTCTGACCCCGGTCCACCACAGCTCACGCTGTTTGAGTGGAGGGCGGACACACACGGCGTGGCACACTCCCCCTGGCACGTCAGACGCTGACGGCAGAAAGGCGGAAGTGTACATAACACATCAATGAGCCGGACGCACGCAGCGGGCGTGCCTCAGGCAAGCCCGTCTGTGCCCGTCCGGGCTCGGACCGGGCTCAGGGCCAGTCCCGCTAGCCCTTTTGTCCCAGGTAGATTATGTTACTCTAGAGATACTCTTATGAACCTTGACCCTCTGAGGGGGGAGGGGGGAGGCAAATTGCCCTAGACTTTTGCCTAACAGCCATCCTAAACGTCTAGCATCTCCTTCTATAAACTGCTTGTCACCTCTTCCACAGATCATGTCCCTCCATAGCAAACTACCGCCCATTTGGACTAGAAGTAATTACAGGCAAAATGATTGCGTGCTAAGCAAGCTGCAATTAGATAATGTGAAGGGATAGTGCCTGGCCCACTGAAAAATGATGGCTTAAACTGCGGTCTGCTTAATGTAAGATCACTTCCTAAGCACTCTACAGAGATACAGCTACTGATAGAGATACATAACCTAGATGCTCTGATTATGACAGAGATATGGACCGCGGTAGGGCTGGAGCTAGAGCTGGAACCGACTTGCCCAGTGGGATATAAGGCCTTTCACAAACCTAGATCATGGGGTTGGGGAGGTGGGATTGCAATTATTTTTAAAGAAGTACTGATTATCTCCCCGCTAGATATAGATGAAGTTACCTGCGTGGAGATTTTAGGCTTTTCCGTTAAGGATCAGACAGGACATTCCCTCATGGGTATAATCTGTTACAGGCCACCGGGGGTAATCAACGCACAACAACAGCAAGAACTGATTGACGCAATCAATAACATGGCCCTTACCATTACCAGACTCTTAGGCCTGGGAGACATTAATCTGTGGGCTAATGGAAGAATGGACACATTATTTAACAACCTCGTTCAGTCCTGTGCAAACCTGAGCCTGAGACATTGGGTGATTGAACCGACGCCCATAGAAGGCCACACCATAGATATGATATTCGCTGAGGAGGGCCTTATCACTATGGGGAAAACCATGCCGGTGGGATGGACGGACCACTACCTGGTCAACTTTAGCGTACTAACTATAAGCAAGACGAGGCCCTTAAATAGGCAAGAAAGGACCTTCCGTGTTCGGGAGTGAGAAGGACTACTAAGAAAGGCAAAAACTGGCACTCTATTTCAGATAGGAACTCTGTTTAACCCCGAGAAACAGGTAACAGAGAACAATACAGCCCTCTGCGAGCATGTAACTAGGAAGATCGACCAACTTGCTCTGCTAAAAGACATCAGGAAAAGAGGGAGCCCCTCAGCCCCATGGTAAACGGAGAACCTAAGGAATCGTAAGTTGGCCTGCAAAATGGCAGAAAGACAGTGGAGGAAGAACTACGTGGAAAAGGACAAAGCTAGCTGGAGGCTTATTCTAATCAAATACAAAAGAGAAATAGCCACTGCTAAAGCAGAATACTTTGCTTCCACCATCCTCAAAAGTTCTAATAAATCCAGGAACATCTTCAGGATAGTGAGAGACATGACCCACACTGACTGTACTAACCGTAAAATCAAACCCACTCAGGAGTTGTGTAATGGGCTGGCTCTCTTCTTCCAAGAAAAAATTAACAAGATCGTGGAAGGCCTGAAAGATGTGACCCCATCTGGTCCCTCCGACCAGGAAAAGGGGGAGATATGTGATAACTGGGACAGTGACTCTAACTTGGCTGTCCCTAAGGTTACCATGGATGATTTTACGATACCTTCGGAAGAGTTCACCCGAGTGGCCCTAGGAATTTCCTCAGGGTCACCCTTGGATCCTATCCCCCACAAGATAATGAAAGAACTCGGTTTAGAGTTTCTCCCCATCCTACGTCAGCTGTGCTGCCAATCCCTCAATAGTGGAGTGGTGCCGCGCAGTTGGAAGCAGGCTATTGTTACGCCGCTCCTGAAAAACCCACACTGGACCCAGGCTGCTATAAGAACTATAGACCAATCTCTCTCTTACCTTGCCCGGTCAAGATCGCGGAATGTCTGGTCAGTAGGGCGCTGTCTAAGCATGGGTGAATTTTGCGAATTCGCGATCCGCGAATTTGCGGATTTGCTAATTCGCGATCCGCAAAATTTGCAAATTTGTGCGAATTTGCGGATTTTTGTTTTTTTGTGTGTTCGCGGGGTTTTTTGCGTGTTCGCAGGGATTTTTGCGTCTTCGCGAGCCGCTTGCATAGCGAAGTTACCCATGCAGTCGTTTATGGGAGAGGGAGAGAGAGATAGATAGATAGATAGATAGATAGATAGATAGATAGATAGATAGAGAAAGAGAGAGAAAGAGAGGCAAAGAGAGAGGGAGAGAGAGAACGAGAGAAAGAAAGAGAGGCCGGATCTCTGAAGGCCAGATTCCTGAGTTGCCCCTACAGAACATACAGCTTTTTATTTTTAGCAAAATGCATATGGAAATTGTGCTGTAAAGGTCTCTTTTAGTTTAACCCCTCCTGACAACTCAAAATGGGTGTATTTGCCATCCTCTCCCTTCTTCCTGTTTTTTATATCTGCAAGTGCTTCCTGATGAGGTTTAATTCATTGGACAGGTGCCTCGTTGCCTACTTGTAACTATTCTCTGACCCTGCTTCAAGGGTCAGAGCAGGGTCAGAGAATAGTTGCAAGTAGGCAACGAGGCGCCAGGAAGCAATTAGCAGCAGGTGTCCAAGTTGAAGTTAATTTGTTTGTAACCCTTTTGTAAAAGGTTACAAAGAAATTAGGTTCAACTTTTGCACCTGCTGCTGTAACCCTTGCTTGGCTGAAAATTCGTCCCCGCTGATTCGCGGATTTTACCGCGATTTCGCGAGATTCGCGGATCGCGAAATCGCGGAAAATCCGCAAATTCGCCCGCGAAACGGATTTTATGCCCACCCTTAGCGCTGTCCCTCTTTCTGGAGACAAACAACAAATTGGAAGAGGAGCAATTTGGGTTCAGACCTGGTCACGGAACGGGGACAGCCTTGGTGACTGTTTTAGATAACCTTCAAATGCGGGCGGACAAGGGTCAATCAGCAACCTTAATACTGCTACACCTGTCCGCCGCATTCGACACGGTCAACCATGATATACTTCTCTCAAGGCTGGAAATCCTAGGAGTGACAGGTGTGGCATTGAGATGCACTCCTATCTATCTGATAAATGGCAAGCAGTAGCGTTCCCTCCGTATCAATCTGAGTTTGTAAAAAATGAATACGGGGATCATCAGGGGTCTTCGATCAGCCCTATTCTGTTCAATGCATATATGCGACATTGCTGGGGATTAAAAAAAACGCATAACATCAGCGTGATTAACTACGCCAATGACACCCAGCTTACGGTGTCCCTTGATGGCGACCAGACAGATTCTCTGGAAAGCTTTCATGCCTGTATGCTTGAAATGGCGAAATGGCTGAAGGGCAACTCGCTGCAATTTAACAGCGAGAAAAGAGAGATTCTACAATGTAAGGTGGGGGGATCTCCCGAGGATTGCTAACTGATTTCTGGCCAATAACCACAGATGGCTCATTGACACCAGAGAGCACAGTACGCAATCTTGGGGTCAGCTTTAATGAGAAACTGAATTTGTCCCATGTCAACAAACTGGTGGGAGGTTGCTATACTCTCATCCGAGGACTCCAGAGAGTGCTACCACTGCTGCCAGTCCAGACAAGAACAACGGTAGTCAGGAGCATTATACTGAGCCGCCTGGATTACTGTAATGCCCTGCTCTTAGAATCCCCGGGATATCTGATTGATGGACTCCAGAGTATCCAGGTGGCAGCAGCTAAGCTTGCTCTGACTCGAGGAGCACGCCGCTCCTCGACATCACAAGCATTAGCGGAGCTGCACTGGCTCCCAGTGAATCAAAGGATTCTGTAAAATCCTTATGTATAGTGTTCAAAGCACTTCATGGACAAGGACCCAAGCTGCTCCAAGACAGATTCCAATGGTACGAACCCATACATAACCTGCGCTCATCCTCTGCCAGCCTCGACAGGATTCCCGGAATAAAAAAAATAGGAACCCTGGGGGGGAAGAGCTTTTAGCGTGGCAGCTGCCCGCCGTTGGAACCGTCTCCCCCTGGAAATTAGGAGCACACAGTATTTAATGCTGTTCCATAAGAGAGTTAAGACGTGGCTCTTCCCTAAAGTTCGATCCCTGACTTAGTTATACGATTCTCCACATTAGCTGCCTTCTACTCATATCGGCTGTTTTCCTCACCGGCTCCCTCCTTAAGTCTCAGCGCCAGGATGCCCGCAGGGTGACACTGCACTTTACAAATGTAAAAAATAAATAAATAAATTGGGGTGGAGTGCAATAGATTTGAGTGGGTTATATTGGAGTGCACTGGGGTAGACAGGAGTAGAGTGGGGGGGATTGGAGTGACATGGGGTAGTTTGGAGTGGAATGGGGTAGGTTGGTTTAGATTGGAGTGGGGTAGATTGTGGTAGATTAAAGTGGAGTTGGGTACATTGGGGTAGAGAGACGTGGGTTAGATTGGAGTGAACCTGAGAAGATTGGAGTGGGGTAGATTGGAGCAGGGCGGGGTTGAGTGGAGTGGGGTGGAGTGCAGTGGAGTGGGGTAGATAGGAGTGGGGTGGAGTGGAGAGGGATAGATTGTAGTGAAGTGGAAAATGGAGAGAAGTGGGATACATTGGTATAGAGTGGGGTAGATTGTAGTTGAATGGGGTAGATTGTGACTTTGGAGTGGGGTAGATTGTGGTTTTGGATTGGGGTAGATTGGAGTGGGGTAGAATAAAGTGGGGTAGATTGGGGTAGAGTGATATGGTGGAGTGAAGTGGGGTAGATTGGAGTGGAGTGGGATAGACTGGAGTGGAGTAGACTGTAGTGGAGTGTTATAGTTTGGAGTGGGTGGAGTAGGATAGATTGTAGTGGAGTGGAGATCGGACTGGAGTGGGATACATTGGAATGGAGTGGGGTAGATTGGAATGGAATGAGTAGATTGGAGTGGGGTTGATTGTGGGGTGGAGTGGGGTAGATTGGAGTTAAGTAGGGTACATTGAAGATTGAAGCAGTGTAAAGGGGAGGAGAGTTGGGTAGATTGGAGTGGAGTGGGGTAGATCGGAGCAGAGTGTGGTAGATTTAAGTGGAGTGTGGTAGATCTGGGTAGAGTGGAGGCCAGTAGATTGGAGTGGGGTGGGGTTGATTGGGTTAGATTGAGTGGAGAGGGGTAGATTGGAGTGGGGTAGAGTGGAGTGGAGTAGTTTGGAGATGAGTGGTGTAGATTGGGATAGATTAGGGTGGGTTACATTGTAGTAAATTGCAGCAGTGTAGATTGGGGTGTATTGAGGCAGATTGGAATGAGATAGAGGGGGTGGGGGAGATTGGGGTAGAGTGGGGTAGAGTGGAGTGGGAAAGATTGAGGTGGATTGGTGTGGACTGGAGAAGTAGACTGGAGTTGAGTGGATTGGGATAGACTGGAGTAGAGCAGGGTGGATTGGTGTAGAGAGGGGTAGATTGTGGTGTTGGAGTGGAGTGGGGTAGACTGGAGTAGAGTGGCAAAGAATGGAGTGGGGTAGATTGGGGTAGAGTTGAGTGGTGTAGAGTGGGGTAGACTGAGTGGAGTGGTGTAGACTGGAATGGTGTGGAGTTGGGTAGGTTGGAGCGGATTGGTGTAGACTGGAGTGGAATAGATTGGAGTGGAGTAGATTGTAGCAAAGTGGAGTGAAGTAGAATGAAGCTGAGTTGAGTGGATTGGGGTAGATTAGAGTGGAGTGAACTATATTGACGTGCATTGGAGTGGAGTGTGGAGATTGGAGTAGATTTGATTAAAGTAGGGTAGACTGTAATGGAGTGGGGTAGATTGGGGTAGAGTGAAGTTGAGTGGGATAGGAGGTAGGGCGTGGAGGGGGTAGACTGGGAGACGTAGAGTGGCATGTTGTGTCTTGTCATGAAGTGGTGTCTCATAGAGTGTCGTAGAGTGGAGGGGTAGAGTAAAGGGGCATGTTGTTGAGTGGAGTGGATGTCGAAGAATGAAGTAGCGTGGCGTAGAGCAGAAAGGCATAGAGTGGAATAGAATGTTGTAGAGTGGGGCGGTGTAAAGCAGAGTGTTGTAGTATGGAGGGTGCATGGTGTACTAGCGCACTGCCATTACAGACAACACATTTTCAACTAAAATGACCCTTACATTTGCACAGACATACATTTTACTGCACACAAACGATAACATGTGGAGATGTCATCTCTTTGTGTACTGATCTGTTTTGAACATTATCAAATATTTGATCCCACAAAACTTCATAATTACAAAATAATATACCTCATTTGTATTTTCCTAATTCTGATATATTCTGACAACGCAGCACAGTTACTTTTTGTAGTTTGCTAGAAAAAAATAACACTCTACAGCCTCCCCTCTCACATGAGTACCCAGCAGGATTGTCACATAAATTATCTCACTTTGAAGTCAAAGAAAGAAAAGTAAGCACCAAGCTCCCTCAGAATACAAAGCATTTCATTTGACCTCTGTCTTTGAATGCACAGCAAATGTAACAAGATAAGAACAAGATTTAAAGGCCTGTTTACAGAAAGCAAGTACTTGGAAGGATACAGTAAACATAAGATGCTCCATGGCAGTGATGAACTCAAGCTGGACAGCCTAAAGCCAAGAAACCCAGCAAACAGAAAGCAAGCAACTGTAGGTTACAAACCACAAACCCAATAATAAACAATGGGCAAAATGCATTCCCAGTGAAGCTTTCAGAATGCCCACAAGAAGTCATTAACTAATCAGACAGATGCGCTGTCTGGTAGGCTTCAAGCTAAAAAGGGGTACCATTAGGCCAGCGATTGCAAGATAGTTGCCAAAACTACCCACATTGTGTCAAACAAGGGTCACGTTATGCCAATGTTGGAAAGCTTTTTGACAAGAATTCTGCTAATATATGAAGGATGTGCTATGCTAGAAAACAATGCATGTCAGGAAAAAACATTAGCTAAGCTCATGGCCTGTGTTCAGAGACACAGAGCAGGCCTGCCCATCATTTCACTGTGTGGCAAGCCATCATGCGTTCCTTGTAAGCACAAACTATTCTATGTAGAGAGGAGGTAGAACTCTTTCTACATTTCTGTCTGTGTAATACTTGATTCTTCAATGAAATGACAGCTTTGTTTACTGGGTTGTCTGCTAGGCCTCTGCCCAACAAGTTAGAAAGCTAATAGCACTGTCTACGCCCATAGTCTAGACCACTTTACACCTACATTCTGCCACCAATGCGGCCTGACCGGTCTCCAAGCACTCACTGGTTCATCTGAGCACATTCTCCATGCTCACAATTCATCTCCTACCATGCTACTTGTCACACATGTTTTTCCCACCACAGTGCATCATTTACACACATGGGGCCCTATTTGGGTCTCGCGACCTATCAATGCGCGCAAGCGCATTGAGCAGAACGAGAATTCAAGTGCTCGAAATCCTCGTCAAACCAAGGGCTTCTTGCGCTGCGGTTTTCATTCAGTTCACGTGAATCACGTGACCAAACAAGCTCGCGCATTCACGGCCGCACAGCACATCAAAGGGCTTCGCCCAGCGTGCGCTCTGCGGCTTCTCCTCCCCTGTCTCTATCACACTCTCATCCCCTAATGCTTCACACCGTGTCACATTTTTTTTTTTTGGCTGTTTGCATTTAACCGTCTTTTTTTGGCTGTTTGCATTTAACCGGCTCTACACCGTGTCGCATTTCTCCTCCCCCCTCCCCTTCTCTGCCTTCCCTCCGTCTTGTTTCTATTTTGTCTTTGTCATTTCACACCAATTTGCCATCTGCCAAATAAGAAAAGAAAACTACGTGTTTGGTTTACCAAGGACCGCTAAATAATACCCATCAGACAAACAGGGAGTGGCGCAGACCGGGAGGCCGCAGGCGCGATACGGCATCCATTACCACAAAAGGGAAAAAAACATTTATCAAATCAGACTAAATTAGTCTTACAGAAACAGCCCCGGGTGCCACTCCTTATCGACACACAACTTATTCCTCATTGTAAAGGATTTATTAATGTTATTCAATTTTATATTCATGTTCATTTTTTAGCAATGTATTTTTAAATGTTGCTTTGTGATATATGTGTTATTATTTGCTTTATGAAATATATAATAAACTGTTTAATAAAATTAAGTAATTAATTGGAAGCTGTTCATTTTTAGTCTTTGTCCTGTTACCATTGTGTAGGCAATCCACTGTTTCCGCCTAGGTTGTTCCTTTCATTGTGTGGACTCCTTATCGCCTCGCCATTGTGACTCGCCGCCGCCCCCTGCTGCACACCAGTCCCAGGAGGCCATGACTGGGTTAGCTGAATGTGCTAAATAATACCCATCAGACAAACAGGGAGTGGCGCAGACCGGGAGGCCGCATGCGCGATACGGCATCCATTACCACAAAAGGGAAAAAAACATTTATCAAATCAGACTAAATTAGTCTTACAGAAACAGCCCCGGGTGCCACTCCTTATCGCCTCGCCATTGTGACTCGCCGCCGCCCCCTGCTGCACCCCAGTCCCAGGAGGCCATGACTGGGTTAGCTGAATGTGCTCTCAGGGGCAAGACCCGCTCCCCAGGGCGCCAGTTTTGCCATACCTCAGCACAAGCAGCAGCCCATCGCCCCCCAAAATACCTCACAATGGATAGGTCTGGTCCCAGGCGTCTTTTTGTTCGTTCGTGTGAATGAACGAAATGCACCTACGAATGCATTTCACAGATGTTATCAGGGGTGATTTCAATTCAAGCATTGCACGACCATCATTTATGTTTCTCTCAATTTCACACTGAAATACCACCGCCCCCGCCCGTTGCTACCATTGGTCTGGCTCGGAGGTGCAAACCACCCACATCAGTGCCAATCAAGCATCAAACCCCCCCCTAAAACACACACACAAATAAGTGAGGACCATAGGGCATAGAACAGCCCATGGGGGTCACCCCATGTGGAGCACAGACTCAAAAGTGTAAATCGAATGCTCAGACCCCACCCCCATCCCTTTAACAGACACACGTCTCGGATTGCTTCGATTGGTTTATCTATCTGCACCCCAGCCCCATCAGCCTGACCAGCGCAAGCAGCCTGTACAAACAGCAGAAGTCATCTCTCAGACCAACACTATCTGCTAACAATGCAGGCCTCTGGCTCCTAGCCATGTGCCCCCTCCCCCCGGCAGGGGCCAAGAGCCAAGTGTACTGATAAGAGCGAGCCAGAGGCCTCAGTCACACACTCTGGGCTGCCAGTGCCGATAAAACCACAGCTCCGCCTAGGCACCTCAGATGTGCAACAACACAGCCTACTGCAGCTATCCTGGGTTTAAGACACACACACACCGCTCTGTTACAGTTCTGGGATGCACACTCAGATGTCAGTGCACTTCTATCCTGAAGTGTAGCATTTATACCATCTCAGTACTTCAATCCACTCAACTCTAACGACGCGCCCCGTTCCCCCTCTTGGAGTCTCGCTCCCATTCCAGGAATTGAACACACGCACATCTTTCCGGAGCTGTAGCACTTTTCACTGGAAGCTGGCAAAAATACACAGATCCGCCAAAGCGCATCAGCAGCTACTTTGCTATTACTGCAGATCTGACCTGCAGACCTCCGACCCCCAATTTCAGTACTGAGCTCTCTTTTTATGTGAAAGGTTTAATAAAGCGTGAACATGCAGTAGGAACAGGGTTACACTGTACACCTTACCATAACCAATACAATCGCAACAACTTTTCCATTTCGTTACTTGCATCCCCATGCAAGTACCACTTTAAGTACCTACCACCTGCCAAAATGGAAATGGCTCACAGCCGCCTCTGCAATGCAAATTGGTCATAACTAGAGTTAGAGTACCCCTAGTATCTCAGGGCTGTGGATAACATCCACAAGCTGCTCAAACCAAGTCTCCCAATTCCTGCCCTGCAGCACCTCACCTGGCCTGCCGACTCTGTCAATGCACCTCCCACTTAATCTGCAGCCACCCACAACACTCCCGTCTTGTGGCTTACACAAGATTCAACAAACGTACACCCATCCTCCCAAATGGCACTGTCTGCCAACCCCCTTGGCCGCGCACACGCCTGGTCTAGTCAAGCTCTGCTCTCTGCATCCACCGCAGTTCAATCAATTCATAAAGTAAGTCCCTGGCAAGAGTCACGGGTCAATGTAAGGACGGAAGCGCAGAAGGGTGAAAAACAAGCACTGGCGTTGCCAATAGGTCTCGCAGTAGGAAAGTTGGAGCTATTACAATTGCAAATAACAATGCCTTTTATTTTTGTTTTCATTTTAAATACATAAAGGGCTTTGTCATTTACAAAACCAATAGCTCCAACTTTCCTACTGCGAGACCTATTGGCAACGCCAGTGCTTGTTTGCATAGTGGGCACATTGCCTGTTTGCGCCCTGGTGCACCTTAAAACAAGTGCGCCAGGCACAAATAGAGAAAGTGCACCCTATTACATACTATGCGCTGCCCCCAGGGCAGCCGCAAACCTGTGATACCCTGGAGGCAGAGAATTCAAGTAAAATAAGGAGCAGCTTTGAAGCAGCTGCTCTGTGTTTCACTGTGCAGACAGCAACCCACCTGCAATTTTAAAGGGGATTAGAGATCCCCTTGCAGGCAGGTGCAGTGAGTGACTGCACCCACCTGCAAGGGGATGTCTGGGTGGTCCTTGGGACCCCATTTTCCCCACCAGAGAGCTGCAATTCGGGGTTGCACTGAGAGTGTGCCCCATGTAGGTGGGGCACTGTCTGTGCGCCTCCTGGCAGCTTCTTTGCCTCTGTGTCTGCATCTGTAATATGGTGTGGGCGTAGAGGTAAATCAAACCAAGGAAGGGGGACTAAGGGCTTTTGTTAGGTCCAGCATACATGCCCCCCTGGCATAGAGGTACAGGCATTCCCTCATTTGCGTGGTGAACACCCTCATGCAAACGAGGGAAAGCTCTCTTGAGAAAGTCCTGGCGCTGTATGTGTGCAAGCATCTACGGCCTCTTTTGTACTACCAAAGTGTGCTGGCGGCAAGCAAAGCGGGCGCAAACACCCATTGCATCCCCGGGGCACTTAGTGTAATACGGTTTCTGGGGCCCTAATACAGAAGTGCCCGGGGGGCATCCCTTTGCCTTTGCACTAGCGCCGTTTTACAGATGCGGGTGCAGAGGCAAAGAAGCTCTCAGGAGACGCACTGGCATGAGCCACCTAAAAGGTTGTGCACTGTCACTGCGCCCCCTAAGTGCAGCCCTCTGGAGGCACTGGCGTAACGAACCTTGAGAGGGCCTCCCTGCAAGGTACGTGAAGGGGCCCTCTCCGGGTTCAATCATGAGCTCTCCGGCTAGAGTGCTGTGCTGCAGGTGCCCCCTGCAGCTTGGGGCCCCCGCACCACGGGGCCTGTGTTGCGCCCGTCTGGAGGGATAAGTGGGTCCCATGGACCGCCCACACATCCCCTTGCAGGCGGGTGCAGTCACTCACTGCACCTGCCTGCAAAGGGATCTCTAATCCCCTTTAACCACTTCTGTGCTCATGACAAGCTCAGCTCGTCAGGAGGCCCGGTGCTCGTGTGCTCATGACGAGCTGAGCTCGTCATGACCACACCCAATTATATTGATCCTGAGCAGAGAAGAAGATTAACTCAAGCAGCGATGGTGTTAAAAGTGCAGGCGGGGGCCGCTTGCACTGTGAAAACATGGAGCGGCTTAAAAGCATCCACGCTGTTTTTCCCCAGGGCAGCGCGAGTTTGCAGCTGCCCCAGGGCAGCGTATTTCATGCAATAGTGTGCACATTCCCTGTTTGCGCCCGGCAGACCTGTTTTAAGGAGCCCCGGTCACAGACAGGGAAAGTGCACCCTTTACATAATAGGGCCCCAGGTCAATCCTCTACCATTCTGTACAAGGTATTGCAAAAAAAGCCTTGGAACAGAATTGAAAGTAGGCATGAACAAAAAAACCCTCACAACTCCTTGCTTTGCTTCATGCCTCATCATTGAAAGTCACCTGATCTCCTTAAACTTGAAAGCGAGGCTGCAGCTCCATAAAGAGACACAGAAAAATGTTGTCTTAAAGGATATCTGCAGTAGAGAACATGTGGCATTCAAACACACACACAGTGCTTACTTTGCATAGTAGAAAGTCTTGCAAAAAGTATCTTTGGCTAATCTGTACAGGAGAGTATTCCTTTAAAATGGCTAGTCTGGATAAAGCCAATACCCGTGGCTGCACCTGTTGACTTGTCTGTGATTTCTTGAGTAGGTACCAAGTCAGACTTATAAACATCAGCAATGGGGCCATTGGCCTCTGAGGAAAACACATCATTGTTGAATTCTATTCGAGGTACTCTCTAGGCATCCATGGCTCCAGCATGCTCGGGTAGGCTTTAAAAGCTCGAAATATATCTTGTATTCCTGTCACTCATAACCAATGCTACAGATCATCAGAATACCCGTGCAAGGTGTTCACAACTTGAGTAATAAGACCTCCCAAAGGCTCCACGTGTATGAAGAATAATGGTTTGTAAGGGAGGAAGCTTTGACAGAAGACAAGAAAAACAAACCAGCACAAGCTTCATAACATTTAAATCCTACAATATCCCACAGGAATTAATATGAATCTGTTGTTAAGTGTGTGACACTGTTGGCAATGGATGCACTGGTCAAGTTGCTACAGGCATTATCCCAATGCAGATGTGCATGGTCTGTGCCAAAGAAACATATGGCAGCTGTTCTTTACATGGGTTTTGAGAAATCCATCCATAACAGAAAAATGTAGTTTAATGCCTTTTCCTTGCCAGATTCGAAGATACCACCACCACGCTGTCTTGAAAAATAATTGTGAAAACACATGATTGCAGTGTTACAGAGGTGTGCTTCGCTGAAAGGTATACTTCCTAGTGTGTTACCTTAGAAAATAAACTTTTTGTTTTTTATCTCAGAACTAATTTAACAAACTGAAGAAATTGTGTCACCCAATGCCAATTTCGTCTGCCAAGATGCGCAAAACATTTTATGTCAATCTGTTTTCTCTGCCAGAAAGACAGAAAGCAATTAGTACAGAAACCCAATGTGACAAGTGCAGAGAAGCTCACACAGGCTGCAGGGAGAACAATGCCTGAAGGATATGGGGACTTCAGAAGATATGTACTCTGTTAGCAATTTGGCATACATTTCAACCTCATCATTATTCTTGTGTTCCTTTGCTTGTCTCCTGGACTTTATATATTCAGAAATAAATGGTAACATCTTGGACAACCATACGGCAGTAGGCAAGTCTTTTTTCTATGTTTATAGATCTTTCACTGCATCATTTTTTGCCGTCAAGGATTACTCTATTTCTGTCTGTTTTTGTATCACATATTGCCTATGTTTTTTTTCACTGAGATGCCCAATTAATTTTTTGGACTCGCATAACAAGGCTGCTTGGGTCACCGCTTCTGTGCCATCTTCCATGCTATGACAAAGCATTTTTATCATCTCCTCCTCTCGTTCATTGCTTTCAAATGAATACATATAATTTACTTTTTTTGGAGGCAATTTTATCCACACAATGTGGTTGCGTTTTGAATTCAAAAGGCTCTTTTCTTTGTGCACCCTGAGACCTCGGCCCCAGCGATTTCCAAGGCAGACCTCGTCTTCTATTTATTCTGTATATTCTCCGGTGCTGCGGAGTCTCTCTTGCAGGCACTCATGGTCGCGATGCGGAGGATTTTCATTTCTGTGGTAATTGGTTCCCTGAACACATAAGTGTCTCTTTTCTTCCCGTCAAAAACAGGCCCTTAAGTGTCCTATTGCTTGAGCTTCCATTTTCCCCCCCTTGATCAGCCACACGATAGTAACTATGCGCTTGTACAAGTAATTCTTATCCCAAATTTAGGTCGAATACTACCAGACAGGGCAGTTCTCTGATTTGCCAGCGGCATCGTGGGGACATTCAGAACTATTCCCTTGGAATGCATTATGCCAATTGCTTACCATTGGCTTTGTGCCTCACATTTTCTTGCTTTCTATTTGCTGGCTTTATTTGTTTAGGCTGCTCAACTTTGGTTTGTCTCTTCCGTTGCCCATACCTTATTTCCTGCATCCTTCTGAGTACCCTTTTTATGTAAACAGACCTTTAAATCTTCTTGTTATCTTGCCACATTTGTTGTGCATTCAAAGACAGAGCTCAAATGTTAGGAGAGAGTTGGTGTTTACTTTTCTTTCTGACTTCAAAGTGAGAGGATTTATGTGAAAATCATGCTGGGTACTGGCGGCAATTATAAAGTGTGGTGGAAACAAATATTTTAATACAATCAAAACAAATCAATTCACCAGGTGATTTCCACATATTATCTTTTGCACTCTGTATACTTTTATGAGTAAAACTGTATGTCTGTGCAAATGTAATGGTCATTTCAATTGAAGATGCGTTTTCTATAATGGCAGTGCGCTACCACACCATGCATACTCCACTTTACCCCCCTCCACCTTACTCTTCACCATGCCACTGCACTCTACCCTGTACCACTTCACACTACGCCAGTCCATTCTACCCCACTTAACAGAGCATCACTGCAATCTACTCTGCACCATTCCACTCTACGCCACTTCACTCTACACCTCTCTACTCTACTTTGCATTGCTCTACTCTATGCCAACACACTCTATCTCATTCTACCCTACTGTGCACCACTCCACTCTTCACCACTGAGCTCTACACCACTCCCGTCTATGCCACTCCACTCTGTGCTACTTTACTTGGTAACACTGCACTCGATGCCACTGCACTCTACACCAATGTACTCTACTCTGTACCACTCCACTCTATGTCAGTGCACTCTATCCCAATCCACTGATTGCCACTCTAATCGACTCTGTACCATTGCACTCTATGCCACTCTACTTTATGCTACTGCACTGTACCCTGCAGCACTCCACTCTACTGTGCACCATTCTACTCTATGCCACTTCACTCTACTCTGAAACAATCTATTCTGCACCTCTGCTCTACTCCTTTCTATGCCACTGCAATATGCTCTGCACTACTCCACTCTTGCCACTCTACTCTACTCTATGCCAATGCAATCTACTCTAACCATTGCACTCAATGCCAATGCACTCCACACCCATTTATTCAAATACAATTTACTCTACACCAATGCACTCTATGGCAATATACTCTGCATAACTGCACTCTGTGCCAATATACTCTAAAACACTCTACGCCACTGCACTCTACACTACTGCACTCCAAACCATTGTACTCTACATCACTGCACTCTACACCACTCTGTTCTACTCTGCATTACTGTACTCTACATCTCTACTCTCTAGACCACTCCACTCTTCATCACCCTACTCTGCACCACTGCACTCTACACCACTGCACTCTACACCAATGCACTCTAAGCCACTCTTCTGTACACCACTTCTCCCTACAACAGTCTGCTCTCAACACTGCACTCTGTAACTGAATTCTATACCACAGCACTCTACTCTGCACAACTCTATGCCAATGCAGTCTATGCCACTACACTCTACCCTGCATCATTCTACTCTACACAACTGCACTCTACCCTGCACCACTCTACTCTGTACCACTCCTTTCTATGCCACACCACTCTACTCAGCAACACAAAACTCTCTGCCACTGAACTTTACACCACTCTACTCTTCACCACTGCACTTAATGCCACTGAACTCTACACTGCACCACTCCACTCAAAGCCACTCCACTCTATGTCAATATACTGTATGCCACTACACTGTACGCCACTCTACTCTGCTTCAATCCCTTCTATGCCACTGCCCTCTATGCTAATCCACTCCTAGCCTCTCTATTCTACACTGAAACCCTGCACTCTATGCCCATTCACTCTACTCTGAAACAATCTACTCTCTGCCACTGCAATCTACGTCAATCTATTCCACTCTACACAACTCCACCCTATGCCACTGCAATCTATCATGTGCCACTCCATTCTATTCTACACCACTCTACACATTCTATTCTACACCACTCTACTCTATACCACTAAACTTTACATCACTGTGCTCTACTCCAATGCATTCTATACCACTTTACTCAAAACAAATGCACACAACACCACTCCACTATATGCCAATATACCCTACTCTGCAACCCTCTACTCTATGCCACTACCCTCTATACCCCCTCCCTCTACTCTGAAACAATCTAATCTATGCCACTGCACTCTACCCCAATCTATTCCACTCTACGCAACTCCACCCTATGCCACTGCAATCTATCCATTGCCACTCCATTCTATTTTACACCACTCTACTCTACACCACTAAACTCTACACCACTGTACTCTAAGCCAATGCTTTCTACAGCACTTTACTCAAAACTAATGCACTCTACACCACTTCACTGTATGCCACTATACTCTACTCTGCAAGACTCTGTTCTATGCCACTACACTCTACACCTTTGCACGCTACCTCACTTAACTCTGTGCAAGTCCATTCTACTCTGCACCACTGTACTATACGCCATTGCTCTCCATGCCACTCTACTCTGGACCACTCTTCTCTATACCACTGTACTCTACATCAATGCAGTCTACTTTACACCACTGCCCTCTACCACACTCTACTCAGCAACACTACACTCTTCACTTCTGAACTCTATGTCACTGTTCTTTGCACTACAACATTCTATGCCACTGAACTCTATGCCAATGCACTCTTTGCTACTGCACTTTATGCCAATCCACTCTACGCCACTCAAATCTGCTGCACACCTCTGCACTGTTCAACACTGTACTCTACACCTCTCCAGTCTAGGTCACTCCCCTTTACTGTGCATGACTGCTCTATGCCACTCCACTCTACAACACTGCACTCCAGTCTATACTACTCTATGACACTCCTCCACTTAAATACATACTATGCAACTCCCTCTACACCACTCCATGCCACTTTACTCCACTCTATTCTATGACACTACTAACACTCCACTCAACTCTATGCCACTCCACTCTACACCACTCTACTCTTAAACACTCTACTCCACTCTATTCCATTCCACTCTATTCCACTCCAGTCTATGACAATCTACTCTGCTCTCTGTCACTCTACTCTACAACAATTTATGCAACACCCTTTATGCCACTCCAGTCTGCTCTACACCACTCCACAACACTTTATGCTACTGCACTCCACTTTACAACACCCTACTCCACTCTGACACTCTACTCCACTCTATGCCACTCAACTCTACAAGGCTCTGCACCCTTCCACTCTCCAACACTCTATGCCACCGCATAACAATCCATGCTACTCAATCTACACCCCTCCATGATTATCTATGCGACTCCATAAAAAGATAGCTTTTAAGACCAATTGGACTTGCCAGTGCTTGCTTAAAAATAATGTATATCATTGCCTGTAATCCTTTGATTCCAAGTTGTGCAGTGTTGGGGTAACGGTACAATTGCATGCAATTTTATCCTTACCATGTAGAAATTTAACACCAGTACCATGCAATTAAGAGTAGAACCCAATAGAATGGGGATTTACCCTATGGAATCCTTTTTTCCAGTATTATTCTTTTTAATTTCTATGACCCTCGAGTAATCCCATATACTATTTGACCTCACAGTCCTCAATGCTTTATGCTTCTACAAAACTGTTTTTAGTGAATGCAAACCCTTCTCCACCCAAAACGGTATTTCAGTCACCTAACTGAAAATGGAATTTGTTTTGCATATGTCAATTGAATTTGCTACCATTAAACTAACACAGTAAACACACTGACCTTTTTTAAGAAGAATTTTATTTGGAATGGGTAAATTCCAAAACTTCACATGAACATATTTTGTCTACCTTTTTAAAAACATAATTTAACTTAACATCTGCCTCTCAGAAAGCACGAGGGGCATATTTTGACCTTATCATATGTGCAGATGTTGATGAATTTGCTTCGAATGAACTAACATATTAAATTAATTCTATGTGCTAAAATGGATTACATTTACCCTTGAAATACCATAATACCACATGCAAACAGTGCCCGATTTGTAAGAAAATAAATGCTGGGCCCAAAGGTTTGCTCAGGAGGCTGCAGCCTGCACTACTGAACATTAGGAATGCTAAATATAAAGGCTAACTAATTTTTACTCCACGTCATGATGGTTTATTTCACCATCATGCACTCCCTTAGCACACTCCTGCAGGTTCTTTTCAGCCGTCCTTTCTCACAGTTTTTTCATCGTTCTCTTTCTCCTTCATTCCACCTGGTGTGTCTTTCTCTAACCAGAGTTTGATCATGAAAAATAAGTCCTGGTTTCCAAAAATGACTTCACGTGGGCCCCACCAGCAACACGTGGCTCAATCAAGCACGGTGTGTACATTGTTCGAGTTCCTTCTTAGGTGGGTACAATTTATTTCAGTCCCTGCCTTTCTGAAAGTGCAGCCAGGGATGTTTTCGACTTTATCACAGCTGTAGCTAGGACATTGTCCTGCAGTGATTGAATATGGACTAGAAGGGCTGCTCTTTCATAGTCATTACATGAGGATGGATGTGCAAGGAAAGAAGAAAATAGTTCAAGTGTTACAGTGACTAAGCAAAACAGAACCACAAGATCCTCATAGACTCAGGGGCTCATTCCCCTTCTGTGGGAACATTTCAGGTGTAACAGGTGCATCCACTAAATTCAGACAATGCCAGGTGCAGTATTCCCCACATATGCAATTATCACATCGAGTTTTAGACCTCAGAATGGACAATGTCATTGCGATACTGCAAACTTTTCCTTGATCTGATGCGCTCATGATTGGGCCTGCACAAATGGTACCATGTTTTACCAGTCACCCATCTTATGGGCAAACAGCTGAAGAATGCACAATTGCTGCCTGTTTTGGGAATCAGGAAAATGTGTCGCCCTCTATCAAAATACCATTCCCCACGTTTTAGAGTCATTTGTTCCTCTTTTTAAAAACTGCCTTCAAAAAATGATCATTTCTCCCTGGTTTACATGTTGGGAGTTGTCCAATCAATTGTATTTGTTTATTATTTCTGCCAAAAAAAGTACAATTAAAAATAATGAATGTGCAGCAACCAGGTAAATACAATTAAGCACTCAAAATTAATTCATCCAGTCACCGGAGGGAAAAAAAAGTCAGCGAAGTGCATTAAAATGAGATAATCACTCAAGGGTAATTCATCCAATTGTGGAATAAAATATGAGCTATAAAAGTTTGGGTCTATTTATGTTCTAAGCCAAGACAATGTAGGAGGCAACAGGTGGGGAGATGGCATCAGACTCCGCTTGATAGAATCAGGACATTGCCTCTCTTCATAGCCTTGAGCTGTGCTTCTTAAAAATTGGACCGAGAAGTGGCTTCTTCCTGACAAAGTTTTAGTACATATGAGCATTGAGTATGTCAGAGAGCCTCTTGGACTTCCACGTCAAAGTTACAAAGGCCTGACCATTGCTTATTGCTGGACCACTTTTTTTGTGTAGGTCAGGACTGGTAAGACCCCTAATCTACATTTTATATAGCGACTCCTTTATACCTCCGGGTTTAGATGAGCCATGTATGTTTCGTAAGCGCTCAGGACTATGACACTGAGATAATATGTTAGCAGACTCCCAGCTTTTTATAGTATTTTCTCTGAAGCTGCTCCCATTAGTGTTGATGTGGTTCAACCATCGCAGTTTCAAGATCTTTGCTGGTCCTAACATGGAAGAGTCTTTTTAAGTAAGCTTCCAATGAAGGATTTGTCCATGGACATGCCAAGTGCAGAACAGGTTTTAGATCAATCATAGTTTCAATACTATGTAGGCCCAGATTACACCTTATTGCCTCCACTAGTGAAGACGTAACAAACACTGCAGGAATCAGTTCTCAACCGTTTGCAGTCCTGGTGCTTTTCTGTATTCCCGCAGGTCGGCACCATACCAGGTGGAACCCAACGCTTCCATTTGGTAGGCTTCAAGAGCCAGATAATCAAAACTGTTAACGTGGTCCACTCACTCCCAATACCTCTTGCGTGAATGAGGCAAAGTCTATGGCGCTGTTGTGTTGAGTACCGGCGACGACTTTTGTGTTAATATGCCACGACCAGTGAGTGTTGGAGCAACTTGGTGCCTGGATTGATAGGAGTGCATTTTACTTGTATGAGGTACTCTGGTCGCTTTTTTTTTATATAAAGCACACACACACTGTCTCACTCTCTCTCTCTCCATCCATATCTTTATTGGCAGCAGAAATCCTTTTAATTGTGTTTCCTCCCATTCAGGCATCTTGTCTCCCTTCTGGAAACTTGGCTGAAAGCAGAGGTGCTTTTACTGAAGTTAGGTCTGTGTACTTAACCTCATTGGCAACAGAAGCCTTTTAAAACATGCTTCCTTCCATTCCGGCCCCTTGTTTGCCTTAAGGGAATGCAACGGACTACAGATGTTTGTTTTCTTGGCATCCTTTCAGTCTTTCACCCTCGTGTCACAAAAGAAGCTCTTCTGGTGATTTCCCCATATACGTCTCCTATTTCTCCTTGGACACATACTTGGGGATGTTTTGACAGATTGGAAATATTCTCTCACAATTCGGCTTATGGGAGAGTCCTTCACTTCTTAGGCACTGCTTACCTCATACAAGGCTCAGGAACACTACTTGGACCTTTCTAAATATGACTAAATTCTCACTATATATTCCTTCCTAATTCTGTTGTTGGCTGTGTCTTGAACCCGGTAGGTCTTCATTAATCCCAATACCATCCGTACGTCTTACCTCTGTAATGCAGTTAAATATTCAGAACTTCCTGTAACATGGACTGGGCTTATGAACATATGACACATAATGCTTCATTATCTGGTGAACCCTAAGCGTCCTTAACCTTCCTGCAGAGTAGCGCATCACTAATTAACCTCCATCTTTACTGTAATCCTTTCTCTTAACTGAGGACAGTACTCTTAAAGACTGGGTGGAGCTGTCTCTTTCTGGTGGTTCAGCAACTGAGCTTCACTTCACAAAAATATATGAAACCCTGGATGAAAATTACAGCCTCTACTCTAACACTGCATCTGGTACGAAGGTACTCTGCATCTAAAATGGAGTACTCGGCCCTGAGTCGCACCTTCAACCATCCGTACTCCCTGCTGCAAGCTATCTGCAGCATAGCTGCCCGTTGAGTCAATGGTGCATATTTGGATACTGATAGATCGCGTAGAAGCCTAGGCTTCAAGTGCTTTCCACTCACCACAGGTAAGTAACAACCCCAACGCGTTCAGACCTGGACTCCCAACTTCGAACCCTGCTCATGTTAACCAAGAGATGCTTCCTGGCAAGCAGCATAAGGCACAAACTAGCCAAACTTTGTTCCTGAGAGAACGTCTCAGCAGAGGATAAACTGACAGAACCCCCTTTTCCTGAACCCACCCTCGACCTCTCCCAGGCCCAGCCCTCCACACAACTCTCTCCCTGGCATAGATTACCCTCAGATAAACCAGTTTTAATAGGCCTCAACATTCTTCTCTAACATCACAGGGACATGGTCAGCTTACCTTGGACGTACCTGTAGACCCAATTCATCCATGCATGTCAGATTTGCTCAAATAAAACAAAGCATTCAATGTATGTATATTGAGAAATGCATACGAAATTGAACATGGCGTTAGAGCTGCTCCTGGAAGCCCACTCTCTCTGAATGATGAAAGAGAAGTGTTAAAAAACGGAGAGGTTGTGGAGAACATTGCCACTTACAAATAAGTTACCTAAGTTAAAGTGTATTTTACAGCTTACATTGGAGACAAAATCCTACAACGTTTTATATCAATCCAAATAGATGGCGTATGAAAACCATGTACATCCTTTTCAGGCATTCTGCTATCATTTTGAACTTCTCCTTCAGTGAAAACGTATATTTGTACTGATTTCTCCCATAACTCTGGCCCACATGTACTCAAAATAAGGTCACACATAGCAGTCGCAATTTAAGTTCTTTTTGTGACAACTAACGTTTTTGTACTAATAGGTCAGCTCATAAAATAATGATTTGGAGGGAGAGACAGAATGACCTGCCTAATGAATTAATATACATTATGCAGGTGGAAATTAGACTCCCTTTGATTGGCATTTAATAATGAAAGCGTTTTTCTTTTAAAGTAGCCTGATTTTCTCAAAGTTTTTTTGTTTTTTTAAAACAGTTTTTAGCTTTAAAAAAATGTAATTGTGAGTTGGCTGTGGTCTTGTGGATCACTGCCTACTCCCCCTGAAGCTGCCACCCAATTTGTAATGCAAAAGGAGATTCCAAGAGACACCTTCTTTTTTGCGAAGGAGTTACCATCCACCTTAGGAGCCGGTGATCAATGGGTTGTAACCAGATTTGCCGACGTAAATCTTTTATATTGTGTCCCACTTTGGTATTTGGTAGGGATGTTTTCTCTCCCATTTCACATACTGCACAAAATTCTCACCTCTTGTCAGTCTCCCGCCACTTTACACTATTAATGCCCTACTCTACTGCGAATGCCCCTCAGTTATTACTGTCCATGCCTCCTGTTTCGGCCCCATTGGGTCGCACAACACTCTCTTCCAACGCTGTTCACCTGTTGGTATATCTGAAAGGTTGGCAGTGCTGGGGCAGAGTAAGCCTGACATGTGACTCACTCTCCCCCAACTCTGCTGGACTTTCAAGGGTCTAGGAAGACCAATCCTACCACACTGCTCCTTCATGCGCTTCTCTGTGGGCACTCATCTGAACTTTACTGTAGTTGTCACACTGCTACTAACATGACCGCCATCACCTCTTTCCAAACTCTGCAACTGGAATTAGCTCTCAAACGACGATAAACATTCTTGCAGAAGATGCACAACTGCCTATCAAAAGAAGCTGATGGCTAAAAGGCTAAATGAGGTGGAAAATTGAAGGTGCAGTGTTGAGATGCTAGTAGAAGTTAAGTGGTGATTCGCCAATTGCTGTCCAGGGGACCAACCATTCAGGGGGACCCCATTGAGCCCAAGACCAATGAATGTCTGTGCGATCTGGGAGATGTGGGGGTCCCTCATGACTTTCTGCAGGGGGGCCGCATCATTTTGTGCTATAACACTGGTGCTGTCCTACAGGTCTACAGAGCTAAAGAGTTGGCTGAATTTATATACAGGGCTGAAATTTGGGGATATTTGAAAATCACCAAAAAACAATGGCATGAAAATCGATTCTTGAGAGCACTTCTGACATGAAGTAGAAACACCATTAGCTGCTCTGAGGTTTGAATGACTGGGTTGAACTGTCATTCGGATCTAATTGCAGTGCAATAGGTCATGATGTGCATTAGGTTACAGGTCATCCTTTATGCCGGCACATTCAGAAGGGCCATTTCTGCCGCTGGGCATAGTTGGCTTAGCGGCGCTACGAGCAGGTCCATGGAGTTGGGAACAAGCTCCTCTCCCCTCCGCTCCACCACTCACCTCCACCCACCCTATTAACAATTAATTCTACATTATTCAAAAGTAAAATAAAAACCACTTACCTGTACTGCATCATCCCCGGGCTGCCCTCCCCCTCTTCCTCGCTGTCTTGGTAATCCTTTCAGAAAATGCGCATGCGCATTTCTTGTGAGAAATGCATAGGCACGCGCGCATGCGTAGTCTTCTAAAGGATCACCCACAGACAGCGAGGGAGAGGAGAAGGGCAGCCTGGGGACGCTGCAGTACAGGTAAGTGTTTTTAATTGACTTCTAATTAATTAAGATGAAGAAAATGTGTTGTTGAGGGAGCTAGAAGAGATGTCAGAAACAGAGCAACAGGAATGGATCAGATCAGGATGAGCAAATAACGCGAATCACATTTGGGCTTCATCTGATGGAAGACCTGTAGTGCATGATAGTTAGTTGCTCCCCATGATGAGACCCTTCCATGGCCCTGCACACGTTGGAAGGGATGCAATGGTGAGTTTTGTTTAAGCAGAATTGGTTTAATCCTTGATTTAGAGCTATATCTTCCCCATAAGAACCTAATTTTACATTAACCTTCTTTGCAACAGCATTTGTTAGTTGCCTATTTGTGACACTAACAATTTGGATCTTTTTTCCCCAGTTGTGGTCACAAAGGAGATTTATGACTGCTTCTGGGTCTCCTATCCAGAAGGTGGAATATGTGATGAGGTTGTTGAAAGGATTAACATTGCCACAAAAAATTGCAGCAGTTAAATGATTAGCCCACGGGAGCAGAAATGATCACACGATTATTGGAAACAGCTATGCAAATGAAGTTGCTCAGTATTGTGCAATTGCAGCATGTGATTGTAATTGAGAATACACAAATGAATCTAATGAGGACACCAAACTTTCAATGCTGCTGTCAGTAGGTGATACATGGGAAGAAACTAAGAGATTGCAAGAAGAGGTGTCAGAAACAGAGCAACAGGGATGGATCAGATCAGGATGAGTAAAAAACTCAAATCACATTTGGGCTTCAGCTGATGAAAGACCTATAGTGCCAGATAGTTTGTTGCTCCCCATGATGAGACCCTTCCATGGCCCTGCACACATTGGAATGGATGCAATGGTGAGATTATTTAAGCAGAATTGGTTTAATCCTGGATTTAGAGCTATATCTGAGGAAGTGTGCAACAGTAAAACAAGATTGTCGCCACATGAGATACTCATGGGACGTGCTTTGTGATTGCGTCCTGTGCCCACAAATGCACTTGTAAATATCACAGATGGCATGATTCTCGACTACTGCAAAGGGCTGGCTGATGTGATGCATTCTGTCTCTCACCAGGTTGGAGCGGTCACTGCCATCCCAAGTCAGGAGCAGGGCCACAATATTCACCCAAAGGACTAGGTCCTTATTAGGAAGCATGTTTGAAAATCCTGCTTGGAGCCAAGGTGGAAAGGGCCCTATCAAGTGATCCTGATTCCTAAGCCTGCAGTGGAATATGCTGGGATAACCAACTGCATTCATGCCAAATTCACGACCTCCTGTGTCCATACATCCTGAAAGACCAGAGGGGGCTGGCATTCATCAGAACTCCTCACCGGTTTAAGTTCCTTAAGTCTCGCAAAGTGGTGTGGACGTAGACCATGTTGATGAAGATCGGAGAATTGGAAAAAGGGAAGCTACTGAAGGGACACCAGTGCAATCGTACAATCCTTGTGAAGGAACAAGTGTGAGGAGTGAAAAATTACAAAAGAAAAAAGAACAGACAAAAGGTAGATGACAACTGAAATCTGGTGTCAGTTCAACGGATACCACCACAAACCATCATAAGTGAAACAGAAGAAGATCAACAGACACCAAGGAGATCTAAGAGAGCAAGAGTACCCTGTTTCAGGTATTTAGCACCTAAATGAACTTATTATACAAAGAATATGCCTAATGTAACAGTTTGTGATCCAAATGAACTGAGAACAGAACCACTTGGGACACCGTGAAATGCCACATTAACATAGCACGTGATTAAAATTCATGAAAACAAAATGATAAATACATTTGACAAGTGACATCTGATTGATTCAATTCAAAGCAACCTGATTTGATGAACACTGTACTGTGTCTAAATAAAATTATTGAAAAAGACTGTGACAACTGATAAATGAGCATGGAAATTGTAGTATAAAGGAAAGAAAACACTTCAAAAGAATAAAGAAGATTTACAGTTGCTTAACAAGGTACCAACAGATCATATTGGCTACAGAAAATGTAACCCTTACTTTGCATCCTGCCACCTTAATGCCTCTCCCAGAGAATGAAAATGATGAGGGGAGGTTGAGTATGGTTGTCTTGATGTCACTGAACTATGCATCAAGCTGAGACCAGATGTATGAGATGAGCCACTGGTGGAATCTGATTGCAAACTGAATGTGGATGGGTCATGTTTAAGAGACAATGTCTGAAATTTGACACTTGCATATGCAGTCCGCACAGTCTCTGGGGTAGTCAAAGCCTCCAGGCTTCGAGGGGTGTTCTCTGCACAAGTTACCAAACTGATAGCTCTTACTAGAGCTTGCTGTGTCTCTGAATAGCTGAGAGTGACTATATTTACAAACAGTCAGTATGGCTTTAATGTCATTCATGACTTCGATCAGTAATGGCCACAAATGGGATTTATGACATCTTCAGGATCCCCATCCGCAATAGAGAGCATGTCATGAGGCTGTTAAAGGCATTGCAATTGCTGGCCGAAATTGCCGTGGTGAAGTGCCCTACTCTATGCAATGTTGAATTTTATGTGACAGTGGGCAACCTTTATGCTGCTAAGATTGCACAATACTGTGCTCCTTGGTCACGAACATTCAACGGTGAAATCATCAATAAACCCAAAGGTGAGGCTAACTATGAACTTTTGTTGTCAACAGCTGATTCTTGGGAGAAAGTGAAGAGACTGCAGGAGGCAGTGTTAGCGGCAGAACAGCAGGGTTGGATCAGAGCAGACCGGTGCATTTTTGGAGGGTGCCATGGTATGGTTGTTTAAACAACATTGGTTTAACCCAGGATTTAGATTGGTGTCTGAAGAATTCTGCCACAGATGTGATGTGCGTCAACAGATGCATGTAGGGAAAAGACATCCAGTGGCAATTAGTCATATAGGAATATCAGGAGGGCCATTCAACAGAATGCAGGTGGATTGTATTGAAATGCCTGTGTGCAAGGGGCTAAGATATATCCTATTGATTGCGAGCATCGGCTCACGTTGGGTGGAAATGACAGTCTCACAGTAGTTAGGTTGGTATTGAGGGAGTTGATACCTAGGTTTAGTTTCCCGACTCTGCTGGAGTAAGACGGAGGGACTTGTTTCAATAATGAGGTACTGAAAATACTGTGTGCAGTGTTACAAATGAAACAGAGATTGCATTGCTGTTATCGTTACAAAACAAAAAATAGTAGTGGGTCTAGCAAACAAATGGCTCAAGTATGTGTCTGGAAGGTAAGCTATGAACTACATAAAAGAAACAGCATCTTTCCTGTGTGGAAAAATACCCATCAGCTGTCGATCCTGTAAGGAAACACGCGGAAGGTCTAGCATTATGGTTTAAAGGAAAACTCAATCGGGGCATTCGGAAGAGCTGTTTGTAATGGGGGCACTTAGCACCGCAGACCAATGCTCGGCGGTTGACATCGAGCTTGTTTGGCTCGATATAAGAAAAATAGTGAGTAAAGCCGTGACTCAATTAAGCTCCCCAGCGGACATACAAATGTTTCTTAATCGTGTTTAAATCAGTACATGGTGAGATTAATAAACGCTGAACAGCGCTGGCATATTACAACCTGCCTGTGGCCCGCTTTTGTAGATATGCTAAACCAGCTTAAGCGCTCAATAATCACGTGTGTTGTAACAGTCAGGGATATATAACATCAGTCTCTGATTAATATTACAAGCAGAAGCCCTGAATGATCGAGCAGAGTGTACGCTGCGATCAGAATCCGATTAATTTAAATGCAGTTATGCAGGGTCGAAATGTTCCATTGTTTTGACTCAAGTACACTGGAGCTTATTGATACTTTGAATAATATGCATTGTCTATAGGCGAAACCATGAGAGAGTCTAGTTAAATGCTTGAGTGGTAGAATGAAGTTAGAGACTTAACATGTCACACTAACCCTTGGATCATTATTCCTTCCCCTTTTTATGCTCATCAGTGCGGGGCTCCATATACCTGAGCTGTGGCCAGGTGGGGTGGAGCAGTTCTCTCCTACAACTTGGGTGAGTGAGAGTTACCATCTCAATGTTAAAAACTGTGGTGTACTTTGAGAGCCACTGAGTTTCGATTTTTCAACGTTTCATTCAGTACATATAACACAAGTATATGGTAATCCAACTAATTATCTGATATGTTGGTTGTTGTCTCTCTGTAGGTGTCTACATGGTTATTACATCTCCGCTGGGATCCTCGCGATTTCACTGAAGGTAGGAGAATGTTTTATTACTGAAAGACCCTGTGATATTTCATTTGATTTCACTTTTAAAGAGCAGTAGCGAACAAGGTCCTGAAGAAAGCAGCAGGATACATAATTTGATCCACAAATGAGTCTGCAGAAACATGTTGACCACATACTAAGCCTAGAGGCTATTTGTTAAAACCTCTAACATCGCACGCTATTTTATTTTTGGGAATAGAAAGGTGGTTATTAAAATTAGTTTTCCATTCTATTACCCAATTTTATCTGTTCACATCACAGTTCACTCTTTTTTTCACTTCACAAATGCACTGCTCTTGAGCTGTCCCTCTTGACCCTGACACATGGAAACACATAGTAAGTTTCCACACCCACCATCTAAATTGGTTTAAAATCTACCTTCCTGGTGTGAAGGAAACCCATATGATGAACAGGGCGTCCAGGATCAACAGCTGATGGGTATTTTTCCACACAGGAAAGATGCTATTTCTTTTATGTAGTTCATAGCTTACCTTCCAGACACATACTTGAGCCATTTGTTTGCTAGACCCACTACTATTTTTTGTTTTGTAAGTTTGTAGTAAGGGGTTATAGTAGTGTGGGGTCTTTAAACTTCCCCTTGGGCCCTCCTCCCTCCCTGTGTACTATATTGCTGTTATCGACCAGAGGCTTCTGACATTGTGGAGCAGGTGAATGCAACATTGAAAGCCAGAATGTCCAAAGTGTGTGCCTCAACATCTCTGAAGTGGTCAGATGCTTTGCTTCTTGTGCTGATGCGTCTTCGTATTGTTCCTGACAGAAAAAAAGGGATTATCCCTACATGAGGTAATCATGGGGAGAGCAAAGAGACTACCTGCAGTGCCTGCAAATGCCCTTGTGAACATTACAGATGACATGATTCTTGATTATTGCAAGCGACTTGCTGATATGGTCCAATCTGTACCTCGCCAGGTTGAAGCTGTTGCTGCCTCTCTATACCTCGAGCAGTGTGATGACCTCAGTCCTGGCAACTGGGTATTGGTGAAGAAACACGTTCGGAAAACGGGTCAGAAGCCTAGATGTCGTGGACCCTCCCAGGTCATCCTAGTGATGAATACTGATATTAAGTATGGAGGTTTTCCAAACCTAATTCATTCAGACCACACCCAGACTGGAGTGTACTTTTGATGAAGTGACAGAACCTCTTCTTGGAATGCAACCCACAACAGAGAGACAGCAAGAAGAGGGTGCACAGATGCAGCAAGAGCCTGTGACAGCACACCTTTAGCCTGAAGGGGGTCTTGATGTACTGACAGATGAGAAGTCATGATGTGAACAACTAACTGAGCCAGACTCAGACCCTGATGAAGGGCCTAGTGCTGTATCATGCCGAGTAGAGACTGAGGAACGTTGGCAGAGAAGGCAAGAAAGAGAGATATTAAGTTTGCCTACAGAACAAAAACTGAGTACTGTCCGAGAGGATACTGAGGATTTTGTTCTGAGTGAATGCAAACGTGAACAACCTGTGCTCAGAAGATTTAAAAGAGCTAGAGTGCCATGCCAGAGGCACTCACCCCTTTAATGGACAGATTTTGCTGATAATAGTTTGGAAAGGGTAATCTGAGATTTGGGGAACAGGAGTGAGATCCCACTTAAACCTCCGTGAACTTGAGCTGCAATCTGAACTTAGTTTAAACTTCCACTTTCATTGAATGAAGGATTTAAAATACTGTTGATTTAATCATTTGAGCTGAACGTTGACCTATGCTTTGTACACATAATAAAAATAGACTTTGTTAAAAGAATTAAGCTTACCTAGGTCCGAGGCTGGTGAAAGAGTGTCCCTTCAGAGAACACGGAGCAGGGTTAACGAAGACACACAAAGACTTTGTAAATAACTTTATCACATGATCTATGGACTTTGTCATCTACATAAGTAGAAGCGCCCAGGAGAAATTCACTTGCTTCAAACCTTGCTTAGTGGTATCATTCTAGAGAAGTCATGGAAACTAATAACACAAATAGACTAAGATATCTATTAGTAAGGTTGTTGTTTGCCATTGTTGTAGTTATAGTTCTCTCCTTGTAGGATTATCTCCTTCTATATTTTCCACAGTAGCAGAGCTAAAGCTTAGTGTTACCCCTTACACTCCAAATACTACAGATAATAGTTTGCATGCACTAGATTATAACGCTTTCAATGTTGATTTATCTACAGAAGATTATTCCTACATTTCCTTGTTTAAACTGCTTTGTGAATAGGTTGACATTATGGATGCAAAGGACTGTTATGTCTGTACGCAGTTACCTTTATCAGCGGGAAAGAGAATTACCTGCAACCATATTCCTCTTACATATGGTGTTACATGTAGCTTCTGTCAAGTTTGTTTTATGGAAAGGGACATTTCCAATATTCTTACTCAAATTATGATTTGGTACTTTCTAAAGTTCCTTGGTTTAAGTATTTGAATCGTCATCCTCATGCTAAGACAATGGTTACAGTTAATTGTGTCCAACGTCAAGGGTTCAGCACTCAGTCCGGTGTGTTTAACATTTACATAAAGCCACTAATCTCGCTCATAAAATCACACATCACCACCCAAATCAACTATGGAGATGATCCACAGCTGATCCAGTCACTTAATAACAGTCAGCAGGATTCCATTGCCAGCTTTCAGACCTCTATAATAGACATCATAAAACGGATGAATGTAAATTCCCTCAAATTAAATGGGAACAAAATAGAGTTCCTCCGCTGCTCCGTGAATACGATCCCAATGCCTCTACCTCTAAATTTCTGGCCAATCTCAGTAGATACTGCATTATGCTCATCGGAGGTGGTACACGACCTTGGTGTTGCCTTTGATCAACACCTTCCACTTGAAAAGCATGTAAACAGAGTGACTAGTGTGTGCTTTGCTCTGCTTCGGGCCGTAGAAAGTTGTTCCCAGTGCGTCCCGCAAATGCCAAGTCCCTAATTGCACGTAGTGTAATACTCAGTAGACTCGTCTACTGTAATGCTCTTCTCCTTGGAGCTCCTTACTTAAGAGGTTGCAAAGAGAACAGGTAGCTGCAGCTAGTCTGACTATTAAACAGATCTTGTAGAACCTCTGCATCTAACTACCTCAGGGAACTCCATTGGCGTTCCATAGAGCAGAGGATCCTCTTCAAGTATGTGTGCATTTAAAACCCTTCAGAACAAGGGTCCGATATCACTGCCACGTAGATCAAAAATATATGTTCCAAGAAAGAAGGCCACTACATTCCGCTACAGCAAATCTCATTCAGGAACATTGATTCTGAAGGGTACTCCAAGGTTGATGAGCCTTTTCAGTTAAAATGGCTCAGTTAAACTGCCACTTAATTTAAGATCGGACGCGGACCTGCTAAAATTTAGAAAAGATATGAAAACCTGGTTGTTCCCAAAACAATAAATGATTGCTACTTATTTCACCATTCTCTGCTTCTACCTGGACAACAGTTGCCTCAGCCCCAGGATACCAGTCTGGTCACAATGCGCTCTATAATTACTATAACAAATAAATAATAGACCACATTCAACACTGAACATGGCTTATGCTCATACAAACACAGTTTTAACTGAGGTTGAGCAAGACATTTTTGGATTTCACAGAAGACAGGGAGAGAGTACTAGATGGAATGTAGAAAACAGGATGGGAATGTGGGATAGGAAATAAGCGAAACATTGAGACTCAGGATTTATGCCTGCGCTACTTCTAGATTAGGAACACAAAGGGAATTATGTGTGAGTAGAGATAAATCATACCTTAACACTAAATTCATCGGTAGAAGTGATGTGACCATATATTAGAGTATATAGGAGTTTGGTTTTTGTTCTTGGGAGGACAAGATCCCGTTATTCCTGGAATTTATTTTGTTTGTGGGAAGCATGCATACTTCAAATTGCACAAGAAATGGTATGGTACATGTTATTTAGGCGTGGTTTCCTAAAGACTTGTGCTATGTGGGAAACAAAAAGTAGAACTAAATGAGATAGTAGTGGTGCTGATATTGTGGGACACATTTTTGGAGCAGTGATTCCATCTGTAGATGGAATCTTAAATGATCTCAAGATAGAAAGTTGTCCACCACTGTAGACAAATTGTCCCGAAGTGCAGCAAGCACCTTATTGGCTGCAGATCCTGAAATGGTAGCTATGAGATCCATGGTTTTGCAGAACTTTCTTGCCTTAGACATCCTACGTACGAAAGAGGGCAGAATCTGCAAGATGTTAAAGGTCCAGCAATGCTGTACCTATTTACAGGACAAGAGTGAGGACTTAAAGAAATACATTGAGAACATTACTGATCTGAAAATAAATGTAAAGGACCTAGGAGCTACAGGTGCTTGGAAAGCAATTGGAGATAGGATTTCTAGGTTTGGCAATTTGTTTGGAGACTAGGAAGTCTAGAGACCTCTTATTGTTATCACTATCTGTGTGATAAGTCCATTCATTATTTTTAAAGGATACAAGAGTATAATAGCAAGGAAGGAAGGACAACATGGGAAGGGATTGAAAAGAACTAGAAGGGATATGGAAATTGAGGCGAATCAGTGTAGATTCTATGATGACAAGAAACACCTAGAAAGCACTAGATAAAAATCGTTGAGAACTTCAATGCTTTAACTTGATTTCAGCTGACAAGAATTCATGTGTGTGTGTGGGGGGACCGCAGTAGCACAATTTAGGGTCCATCTTTATACGTTTTCATTGTGCAATTTTTCATTTATTTTTACATTATATTTACTGTGCGGCTTTAATAATATTAATGTGTGTGAACGTTTAAATACATTAATGAAATGTAACTATTTAGAACTACTGAGAAATGGAAACTTTATAAACATGTGCACTAGTGTTTAGTTTAAACATGAAAATGTATTCTGTAGTCAAGTTTGCATTTATACTGTAAGTCACATTTGCATATATTTTGAACGTCATATTTGAAAGTGTAATCATTCATGCTTTTACTCATGTTTGCATTTGTTTTGAGTTACATCTGCACAAGCATAGCCATGTATTTGAAGTCCCCGTAAAAAAGTTTAGTTAAAGTTAGTCTGACTAAAGGCCCTCATTTTTAAATATATTTGCCTTGGCTAGAAGTTCTTTCATTTGCAGGTGCATTCTCATGATTTCATTAGTTAGTGAAAAGGAGTATTGTTGCATGTTTAATATTATTGATAGTAAGGCCTGAGAAGAGAAACCTTGACAAGAAAAGTGAAGTCCTAATGAGCAGATGAAGCCTATTATTTGCGTATCAGGAATAGAGAATACTCAGGGTTGCAGCAACTGTCTAAGTTCTGTAGAATGAGAAATTCAGTGGATGTTGCAAATGCATACCAGGATAAGTGAAATGATTGATTCCTGGTGGGGTGGGAAGAGATATGATTATTGATGAAGTTTTATTGGTTTTAATTAGTGTTAACACTGTTACAAGTTAGAGCACATTCCATTACACTTGGAGGGGTAAAAACCTCTCTCCTTCCTTTTTTTCTTGCAAGTGTGAAGCTTCACTCAATACCTATTTCAATTCTGAAAGACTTCTACTGGATTCTTTACAATGCTGCCCCCTTCCGAATTTCCTTGAGACCTGACTGTATAATCCATTTTATTCCAATCTTAAAACCTTGATTAGATGACTTTAGAACTTATACATGTTTATGAGAGAGAACCAGAGTTTCTTTAAGGAACACCTATCTCTAATTCTCAGTTTCTGTATGGCTATGGCTGTGAATATTTTATATCTTACCTGATTGAGACTGAACCCATTGCGATAATTCATTTTACCAGCTGTAATCCTGTATCTTTTTAATATTCTATAGACATTCATATGTACTGAACTGATAAATAACTGGTACTAAAACTCCTTAACTTCAACCTCTGACCCCCGGTACATATTATGCAGCCAAATGGGCTTCACAAAAGATAAATTGTTTAATTATTGCTAGCTGCCTTAGCCTCTTGGTCAACTTGAAAAGAATCATCAGATGAGAGATTGTAAATCACGCACCTGTGCGCTCTCAGCATTGCTGAGATGACCTGGAGCTAAAAGCATGTGTCAATGTGCAATATGATTTAAAACTTTGCCAGAATAATTAAAAGAACCACCAAGGCAGCTTCAATAGAAATAAGAGAACACGTCCCAGAAGGCACGAAGATGGTTAAATAGAAAAGCTATTTGAAAACAGTTGTAACTATTTCTTAAAGTTTGATTACTTTTTTAGGCTTGAACCTGGTTTATGCGTTTGGTAGTACAGATTTATAGTTGGTGTTTTTTAATTCACACAATGTAGCTGAAGCATGGTGTGGCACTCAACATCCAAAACGAGATCTAAAAATCTCAGCACATGCAGTAGCGGCCACTCATATTGCGAAGTAATGGGGTGGAGGAGGGGGGAACACAAACAAAAAAACAATTATAAATAAAGACAATTGCACTTACCTTGCTCTGATGGCTGCCACCTTGCTCCCAATCCTCCCGCCCTGTGGGAACTGCTACACACTGCGCAGGCTCCCCGCTCCCAATCCCAGCACTGCTCACATGCTGGGAATACCATTCCCAGCATGTGGGCAGCTCTGGGATTGATCTGAGTGCCTCTGTTCGGTGCTCAGACTTAGACTGGGAGCCTGTATCTGGTTATGTACAACATAGCTAGGTGGAGAAGGGGTAAGAGCGCATGACGGTTTCGCCGACCACAAAGGGGTGGCCAAACAGTCATGTGCAATTGGCAGTACCCATCACTGCCCCCTCCTCCCTGGTGCTGCAGCTGCAGCATCAGTGTAGGTGGCCACGCCCCTCCCTCAACAGAAGTCACAACTAGCAGGACGAAAAATGAAATGATAATAAGAATGTTTTATTATCATTTTATTTTTGTCCTTTGCCTCAGCGGGGGGCAATGCTCTTCCTCCATAACAGAGAAGCCACCCCAGAGCATATGACACTCTTGGGTAAAAAACTAAGACTGGCTGAAAGTTTCAATGAGGCAGGGGCATTCGGCCGCTAAGGAAGGAGTGGTGGAAACACATCCATATATTATCATAAGTAAAATACCCCCGACCATACACAAATTGACTTGGACTCTGTAGTCTCATCAAGATACCCGTCCTGACTTTTCATGCCTCTACATTATCACAGACTTCTTCTCTGACTTCCAAACCCCTCATAATGTACGGGTGGGGCCCCCTTATCCTTTATATTATACTAATGGAATTCCAAAGGTGCTCTGCGCATTTATTCTTGTTAGCTGCAGAACCTGTGTAACCAGAGTGAAAAGGCAAAGGTGGGCTCTAGGGGTGCCAGAAGGGCAGTAGGAGTGGAGCAGTGCCCAGTGTGACAGCTGTGAACAAGAAGTGTCTGTTTCATTAATCACTCTGTTCCTGTCCTAGACATATCATGAACACATGGCTCTCATCTAAAATTCATCTCCAGTGAGGCCTCTAGTGGTAAAAAGAGATTTGCTGTGAACATGAAGATGGAGAGCAGTTTGTTTCCACTTTATTCGTTTGACAGCTTCAGCCACAGTACTCCCTCTTACAGTCCACAGGGAGGGCCATGGTAGCTTTAGCGACAGAACCGTATTGGAGAAAGAAAGCAGTAGCCACGTTTTCTTACAGAACAAGTTTTTATTTTCCATTAGGACACCATCACATTTTAGTTATACGAATTAAGCACGATTGGGCCAGATATAAACCATAACATTATATTTTGCACCTGCGATGTCCCAGTTCACAACTTTCTCTAGTGGGAGTTCTGATGCAAAACCACAATGTGAATTTTTGTAGGCAAACATTTCCTACAGTTTACCTTCACTCAAAATTCATGGCTACAAACAACATATACCTTCAGTACCGATTTACAGATTTTTCCAGATAACTACAGGTAGACAAACTTCTATTTCTGCATATACATATATTTTCACATTTGAAAAAACTGAAAATAGATTTTGAATGATTCTCAGTGGTGTAGGTCATGATTTCCAGGCAAATTTCTATGCATAGTGACAGGAGAGTTAAAATGGGAAGGACCTTCCGATTGATGCCTTATCCCATATTGTGCATCCTTCTCTGTTGAAGGAGCCAAACTATGGAACTCTTTACCCCCAAAGATAAGATCCATAAACTACCTAATCTTCAGAAGACTACTCAAGAGTTGTCTCTTCCCCCAAATAACCACCACACTCAAACATAAATATACAGCATATTCCTGTATATATATATAAATTTAATTGGACTATATATGTGTACCTAGATATGTGCATTCCTTTGTGTAAATGTGTTTAATAATTAGGTTTATAAATATATAGATATTCATTAGTTCTGCTTAACAAATGTACATATTACATATGGTAATATTATTCCATGTTTAACATGCATATAGGTCACTGCATAAATAAGTATATTTTTTTATAACGATCTATAATTGCTTCACTATTGAACTACTAAAAAATGATTATAACGTATAAAATAAATAAATAATTTTAAAGTACAGCAACACTTGAAAGTGTAAGTTAATTAAATACAACTTAAATCTACATATATTACCTTCCGTACACATATATACCTTCCATGTACTTATGTATCCTTACATTTATTATTTTACTTCAAATTCAGCATTTCCAATGCACTACCCTATATCTCACCCCATACCTCTCTCAATATACCCTCTACCTCCACTCTCTGAATGATCCCAAACCTCATTCTACTACTCTCACCAATGCACTGCAATATTTCTCACCCTATGCATCTCTCAATATATCCTCTAACTCCACTCTCAGACTCATACCAACCCCCATTCTAGTACCATGATCCCCAAAATAACCCTTTCTAGTCTCTTATCTCCTCTAACAGTCCTTGCATCATCTCAAACCTCTTATACTATTCAGATTTTCCAAACTAGCCTTTCTAACCCCTTCCCTTGACTCTTCCCATCCCCCTCCCCTTTACTCACCCCAAACCTCCTCCTTCTGCTATGATCTCCCAAAAAACACGTTCTAGACCCTTACCTCTTCTATGCCTCCACTATCCTTCTCAATCCAGATAACAGACTCACATGTCCACCACTCAAATTCATTTTATATTTCCCTATACTAAGTCCCCACTAACCCTGTTTGGGTTCCGGAGTTGATGCTACCCACCGAAAAGTGCTTGGACACCTTTCATCAGGTGTAGCAAGAGCTATATAATTGAAAACCATTACCTCTTCCGGCTGTCCCTCCACTATGCTTTTTCACTCCAAATAACAAACTCACATGTCCAATGCTTAAATTAATTGTATATCTCCCTATACTAATTCACCACTAATTCTTTTTGGGTTCAAGAGTAGCGTGCTACTCGCCGAAAGTGTTTCAACGCCTCGTCAGGGGTAGTAAGCTCTATATAAGTACAATTACATGCACTAGTACAAAAATGTAATATAGATTACTTATATAGGACTTCAGATGCATTAAGATACAATTGGCACTTGAGCATGAGTGCACTTATTGGTGAAATAAATTCTGACATCTTATAGTTACAGCTTAATTTTTATACTAAAACAATATATATGGATAAGCACAGACAACATGTGCAAACATTTAAACTGAATACAGATGGTATAAATCAAAAATAAACATAGCATCATGTGGAACTCCGGCACTTTTGTCATACAGAATGAGGAATCGGGCCTCCACTCTGTAATACTTAAGGCAGTTTTCATTGATGCAGTTGTGGATAGCACAGCAGTTCCTTGGTCTACAGACGCCACTAGGCATCCTCAACCAACAGCTGCTTTTTGAGGGGAGCTGCCTAATGGTAGAAGCAACCAGGCCTCCAGCAAATCCTCACAGAGATATGGGATGAGTCTACCACTCTTTGAGGGTGACGAGTCAAACAGTGCATTGCAATAGAATGACCTTCTCTACATGGCCATGGGAAGGGTGAGGGGACACCGGGGATATATCCCCCCAGATTTTAGAGTCGGAGGTACACAGGGGACAAGGGTGGGGGATGAGGGGACAGAAAACCTCCTGGCTCCTTTCTGTGAATCGCAGCCCCATTAGCCTGCAAGAAAGCGCTCCCTAGAATGGCCCTGCACCTGACCTGTGACATGCATCTAGCTACCTGTGAACAATTTGATAGTCACAGAGGCCCCTTGCCCTCTACCCTTTTGTTGTGCTGCAACCCAACAGGAATGTTTATCACCTCGCCTCCATAGTTGCCTGCCCGTCTAAGAACAAAGGGGCCCTATGTTTATTGCTGTCTGATCCTGCCCATCCTCAGCCCTACCCTACCTGCCGCCTTAAAGACTGATCCCTGTAGGCAGTAGGAAGGTTTGAAGAAGTAAGGTAAGGAGATTTGGGAAAATACAGTATTTGCCTAGGTGCTTCAACACATGCTGCGAGCATCCTCATCACACACGGCTGTAGTGTGCAGTGATCACCACTCAAGACACACAATTGCAGAGAGACACACTTGCACACACAGACACACAGAGACTCACACACAGACACACCACACAAATATTGGCAGAAAAATACTACATTCTCGGGTTGTCAATCTCTCCAGATGGAACTTTGCTCCTGTAACACAAAACTGCTAATGGCTTCAGACTTGTAAAATGTCATAAAAATCAGTAAAAATGACTTCTGAAGTCAGCATTCTATCCATGTGCATAGCAAAGACACCCCAATCAAGTTGGTACTGTGGCTCAGCTAGCCAAATGATTTCTGCTAATGTCTGCGCCCATCTGCAAGTTTCAGGTTCACATCCAGGCCCTCCAAACTGAGACTCCCTTCTGAGGTCAGCACATTGAGTACTCTTCCAAATAGTGCTGTTAAGGCCTGACATTTACAGCACTTAGAAACTAGACAGGGTGTATAAAAAAGCAATTCTTTGTTCTTTGTTATGGCGTCAACATTTGTATAGTGCTTCTATAATTAGTATGGCACCATAGTGCTTCTTAACGTAGGTGTTCATATTGGTAGGGTTCTGCGATTTCCATTGACACCGTTGTGCGATAATCTGCAGGTCACACATTCCAATCCTGGCGTGGCTGTCCATCCTTCCTACTCGAGCCAGGTGCTTCCTTATCACTCTTCACATGAGGAGCCTCTCCCCTCTCCAGCTATGGAAGGCCCATCATCCTTTTCTCCCAAAAGTTCCAAATGGATTCATGGGTATTTGTTGGTTGCAGGCCCTTGTACTTCTAGTGATGTCCCTCTGCCTTCCTGGTAGTTGCCTATCATTGCCATTTACAGCATCCAGCATATATTCAGCATTCGCAGAATGCAGTACTATTCCCTGCTCCCTTGAGGTTGAGACAGAGGTAAACTAGTTCCTACGATATTCCTTCTTGTTAATACCCCAGTTCTACTCTATGCATTACTCCACTCTGTGCAAGATCCCAAGGCTGATGCTAGGCATGGCCAGCTGCAACAGGACTCCCACACCCAGCTGACCAACCTGGGGACCTATGACTGTGAGGCTCCGTGCCCCGGGCCTCGCAGCTATGGAGTGCGGCTGTAAGGCATAGGAACTTGCAATTGTGTAGCTCTGCAAAGAATAGGGCCTTGCCATGCTGGACACAGAAAAGAGACTCCACAGGGAAGGGACTCCCCATCCTCTGGGTATCACTTGCGCTACACCATAGATGCCATGCTCAGGGTAGGAAAGGGCCTCTTCCCGGGCTAAGCACTGATGGTGTGAAGTGGTGAAGCCTATGGTGGAGCCCTGAGTAAGGTGACCTCTGTATTTGTCAGGTCTGACCTGTAGTTTGGGAACCAGTCCAGCACTGCCATCACAAAGGTACTGCAGGACTATCTCAGTTCTGCACTTCTTAACATATTCAAAGTACAAAGAACAAGCAACTCTCTTTTAGCCCTTGATGGGCGGTGAAAGAGATGCTTGTCGGCTAGAAGGGAAGCGCTGAAGTACAGGAGGGGTCCTGCAAAAAGCAGCTTCAGGGAATCTTCAGCTATTGGGATGCAAACAGCCTTGAATGACTGAATCAGACCCATGACCTTGGTATCTATTTCTTCCATTAAGGCTGTTTCAAAGTGCTGTCATGTTGTCAAATAAGCGGACAACGCACAGGGAAAATATTATTTGCCCAGGAAAACAGTTGGATAAATTAGTAGAGTCAAGACTGCAGTGCACTGCTACTTGGTGCAAAGGCTACACTGGGCAACTGAATTATACAGCAGAAAAACGAAAATTGTGCGGCGTAGTGCAGCACATTTTGTGATAGTATTACTTATATTCTCATTTTTATACTTGTTAACAAGGTCTGGGCATCGAGTGCCCCTCATTCATTCAAGTTTAACACCCAAATATAGCAATAAATAACAGAAAGATATCCAATCAACCTTTGAAGAGGGCCTTACACTGCACAGCAATGTGTTGCTGAGTTTTAGTAACTTTTGAAATGTTTAAGCTAGAAACAATTTATTAAAGGCAAAAATCTCTAGATTATGCAGCAGATGATGGTTTATGTGGCAAATGCAGCAAATCCATAATGATACTGAAAAATACCATGGCCCACCATCACATAATACCTGTGGCTTTGCCATAAATTTACCGCTGTATTGCATTTCTACCCTCCCGGGTAATATTCAGCTTATTTTCTAATCATATGCTTGCTTGCAGTTTTTACATGGAATTAAAATACTCCAACTCTTGCCAAAAAATGAATAAGTTCAGAAAAGTGAATGTCCAAAAGCACACAAATTGGCCAAACTGGAGGCCAGGATTAAAGAAACGTGCCTCATGGTTCCACATTTCCAACTAGTCAACTAGACCACAACTGGAGTGTCAGTAATTTCTATGGGAAGGCCAGGAGGCTGTCCTTCCCAGGGGAATGTCATTTTAGTCATAGTGTTTATTTCCATCAAATTTAGATAAAATGGTAAAGGCAAGATTAGATGTCAAATATTCTAGTTACCGTACATGGCTAGAATGTGTCCAATGGACAAGGCCTGTGGCAGTGGGTCCTAACCGGGCAGTATATGCATGGTTGAAACTGATATGTACTGCTGGTGTTTCAAAACACAACAATTCTATTCCAATTGCATACAAGAGCCCAATGGCATTTACTCTCTTTCTCAGTACAAAGACATTTTCCCCGTTGCAGATCTCAGCTCAATTAACTATATTATCAAGGATGCTCAAGTACTTGAGTCCCGGAAATGGCAGACAAACTCCAAAAACTGCTACCAAGAGAGAGAGCTTCCTTTTCACAGGTTGAGAGGCTACTACAGATTCTTTTGGTTATTCCAGTATCTTCTTATGAGGCTGAGAGGAGCTTCAGTGGTCTCAGCTGACTGAACACTTGCCTAAGATCAACTGTGTCCCAGAAAAGACTGAACCACGTTGCCATATGCAACATATATAAAGAGATGATGGACTCAGTTGACCTACTGACAATAGCAAAATCATTTGTCCTCTGCACTGAACAGCCCAAAAAATGATTTGGCTTTTCAAAATATAGTTTATAATGTTATTATTGATTCTGGCAGCAAGAAAATTCAATTTCTAATTACTCAAATTGCATTTTGAGGTTTAGGAATGTCGCTAAAAGCATTTAATTTATTCTTCCTTTTTTTAGTACCCCCTTTTGCTTGATTGGTGCAAGAAAGATGCAAGAGTCATAAACATGTTTTCTTCACCTTCAGTCTAATTACCTTGTGAATGTAAATACCAATAAAGCATTCTTGCAAACTGTGACTGGGTGCTTACCTTTCTCAGTATTTCACTACAAAACTATGTGATTGTATTTGTTTAGTGGGGCGTGCGTTTCTCACACAATGGGTGTTTTGTATAAGGTCACTGGAAAGTCTGCAAGGTTTTCCCTGTCCCGCCAGAAATGTTGTGCCTTATATGCCCCTGCTCCTCTAGTCTATAGTGGCTCTCGGAGCAAATCTTGTGCACCTGATGCACATTAACACTCATTGCAAGGACCATAAACTGGCCTTTTTGCGTATAACTTATAGATCAAAGATTAGAAATCATTGGAGGCTGACTCAGCCTTTCATCATTTCAAAGTCAATAAGATGGAGCTCATGGAGAAAGGACTAATATTACTGAAGTGCTTAGAGGCCTTTCAATCTGTGGTGTGCCTATACAAATGGTCTGTATAATTTATATATCCAACAAACGGGGGCAACATTCTGAACCATCCATTATAATCACATGATTAGTATACAAAAACATTGAAAAAAAGCATTTTATCTTATATACTGTATGCACTCAAAACCTTGCAGTGGAGCAAACTTTTGAAAGAGAAAGGTCAACAAGAGAAACAGAATCTGTACTGATCCAAGTAATGCTTTACTTCTGGGATCAGATACCACTATTTAATTAAGGCTACAACACACACTTGCTTAGTTGCGGCTGGAGATCACGTGACCTTATACCGCAACGGAGCATCCACCTTGGTGCTTCAACCACTCAGAAAGACACAGAACAAAACAGGGACTCTTAAAAATGGTGGTTTTGTGTACTATACAAAAGTCTGTGACACAACTTCTCCATGTCAACGCGTTGAAACAATTTATCTATCCAGAATTATGTTTTCTTTTACGCCACAGATATCTTCTAAAATTCAGTCCCAGCCAGACTCGAGAAGCCTCAAAAATACATAAAGGAAATTGATTGCTCTTTATTACCGTTACCAACCAATACACAATGGGATAAAAGAAAAATGTTATTTTAACCACTCCCATGCTGGTGACGAACCCCAGCCGTCACGCCCCACGGTGGGCGTGTGCTGATGATGGCTGGGGTTCGTCACGGCCCGCCCTGTTCTTTTGTTTACAGCACAGCGGTAAATTTGCGGCCACAGCGAAGGGGTTAAAGCAAATGGCATCAATAATACTTCGGCTTCGATCACTAACCCTAGATGACTGCGGGAATCCAGGCCATTATTTTCCCATTTAAAAACTTGCTGTACATTTTTCTTATAGCTCTGTCCACTGACAGACATGTTCAGCAAATGGCCATAATCTAATCAGCAGCCTCCCTCTTGACTATAGAGACAGCACAAGGAACTTCAAAGTCTCCTGACAATATACATAAGTACTGAGGCAGAAATGACTCCAATAGGGCAGTCAGCCTGTTATCAGATGAGGAAATTGTTTACTATTTCAGGTGGAACATACACATTCACTGGAATAATTGCTACTAAAGTCACAATTCTCCAAATTAAGGATCAGACAAATAATAAATTCATTCTAAACAATTTAGCAACAATTCCACCTTTAACCTTTCTAAGACTGCAGTAGGTCTCATCTTCAGACTACCACGGTCAGTTAATGATCTGCCTGCTACCCTGATAAGAGTTTTATAGCCCCAAAAAGAAACTGAATCAATTGTCATGTTTGTTGCAACAAAATAGCATCAAACTCAAATACAAATCTCATAAATTTAGAACTTAAATCAAGAAGGAACTGCATAATCTAATGATAATATATGAAAGAATAGTGGTCCCTAGAGAAACAACAGTAAAAAGGGGGGGGAAATGAATATAGACCCAGTCAGTACTATATTTGTGTAACTTGTTCAGCCGGACAGAGGTCAGATATTTAATATATTAAATTCAAATAGGAACAATACAGACAAAACAATTTGTAAGTGGGATACAAGCCTGCATCCAACTAAACCAAGAGGGACAAACAATGAAGAACACAAAAGGCTCAGGCAAAGCTGTAGGTTTGTTTAACACACAATTTTCAATGTAACAAACAAATTGCAAGAGAACACCTTTTCACATTAAATGCCAATTTAGAGCAGTGTATAAGGTGTATCGGGTGTCGATGGCATTTTGATCCATATATACAACAAATGGATCATCATCAGGACATTTAGAATAAGCATACATTTGAGCAATTGCCTGTAATAAATGTTGGCAACTCCCGCATGGATAGTAACAAATATGGAACTGAGGGCACGAATGTTGAACTGCCAGACCAAGAAAAATAAAATCAGAGGTGTAGGGGAACCGGACCGCTTAGAGCGTCAAAGGTAATGGCGAGGTATTAGTGAGACCCATCCAGTGATGGGAAGGCGCGATGGCTTGAGTATACCAATGAAGGAGGGAGCCGCAGCCGCTCCCGCATCTCAGAAGCCAGCATTTACTGTCAGCAACCCAGGAACAAAGGGCCTAGCACAACCCTATATCTGGAATATAAAGCATGCAGCTGCAGCTCCCTTCCCCATTGGGATACTCAAGCCAACGCGCCTTCTCCTTCCCATCACTAGATGGACTCTCACTAATACCGCGCCATTACCTTTGACACTCTAAGCAGTCCGGTTCGGCTCTCCTTGTTTACTTGTTTATGATATACATATATAAAACATATTTAATTTTCAGAATACACACATTCACTGGATGATGTCATCAGTGATGTCATCAGTGATGTCATTTGAGATGTCATCAGTGATGTCATGAGTGATGTCACTGACCATGTCATGAGTGATGTAATATGTGACGTCATCAGCAGTGCATTGCGGGCGGGCGAGTTATACTTAGTTGAACAAACTATAACGGGGGAATTTCAAAGGTTTTGTACCAGTGAAATGTCCAACTAACTATAACGCCCCTGAAATCTCTGTTTTTTTCAGTGAATTTCCAAGGTTTTTTAAAATGCTAATTCCTAACTATAACGCGCCTGAAACCTATGGTTTTTTCAGTGAATATTAAAGGTTTTTTAAATGTTAACTCCTAACTATAACGTGCCTGAAACCTATGGTTTTTTCTGTGAATTTCTGAGTTTTTTAAAATACTAGTTTCTACCAATGCCTATAGAGGTATGACATGTGAAGAAAGAAGAAAAAACACACAGAAAGAAGCAAAAGAAATGCAGAATGAAGCAACAGAAATCCTTAAAGACAGAGAAAAGTGCAAGAAGAAGGAACACATGTGGAAAGAAGAAACAGAGGAGCAGAAAGAGACGTTGTTGCAAAATTATTTTGTACCCTCAAATTTTTCAGATGGGTACTGGTGTCAACTGCCTCTGACTAACCAGTCCTAGAGCCAGTGCAATGCTAAAAGACACTTAGAATACAATGAAAACACTTACACACACTAGGGAAAACTATGCGTTGGGGTACCCCTGTGAATAGCATGACCTCCTCTGTAAGACCCTAGTACATATTAGGGCAGGGGGGTTAAAACTACCTTTTAAAACACGCATCCGTGTATGCTTGCAGCCTGGAATCACGTTGGTGGAAGCATCTATCGGTTTTCTATTTGGAAAGACATTTGTTGCCAGGTCCACGCGCTGAAGGAAGCGCTTCGTTTTCAGGAGTATTCTTTCCTAAGTAAACCGTTCATTTTTTCTACTGTTGGGAGAAGACTGTTTTGACTATTTGCTTGATCGGAGCTGAAAGCTTCTATATTCCGCGCTGAGGGAAGCGCCTGTTGGTTTTGTTGCTTTCTGCACTTGAGGAGAAATCCACTCCTTTGTATGGACCCTGAGTTTATTATTTTTGCCTCATTCGAACTCATACTCCGAAGTAGTAGAGTACCTTTTCTTTGGGCTCATTTAAATCTCGTTCTTGGATGGGAAGGAAGCCCTATTCTTGGAGCTGTGTTTCTGTTTAATTCTGGATGAGTGGTTGCGGGGTATGTATGATGACAATCCTTTTCTTTTTTGGGTAAAGAGTATGCTAGTAGAGTGGAATATTAAACATTGTGGTTTATCGTTGTAGGAAGGCTTGAAGTCAGAAGCTGATGTCCCAACATATTAGAAGTAAAGCTACAGAATTCTGCGGCCAGTGGAAAGGTACTAGTGAGCTCTAGTGAGACTATATGAGAGTAGTAAGCTTTGACAGGATTTGTATTAAAACTGTATTCTTTTGTTACAGGTCTCCCACTTCCCACTGGTCCTTCCCTCATCCATTTTTTCCCTCGCCTGACTACCTTACTACTCTGAGTTGCTTCTATCCAGAGTTGGGGAAGTCTGGAGGTGGACCCCTTTTGGCATCACACGGAAACAGAGGAGTGGGCTTGACGCTGACAATATCACTAACTTTATTCCTTAATTTCTCAAAAACTACTGAACAAATTTACACCATTTTCAAAAAGGTCGCTTTCTGAGCCAAGCAGTACCTTTTTGCGACATCGGGTGTAATTCCGTTCAGCAGTTTTTGCTATAACAGTGTCTAAAGTTTCCTCTGGGAAAATGATTCTTTCACCACTATTTTTTCAATTTCTCAGGAACTACTGAACGGGTTTATACCATTTAAAAGAAAGGGCACTTTCTGAACCAAGGGCTACCTTTTTGCTAAATTTGGTGTCATTCCGTTCATTAGTTCGGGCTGTAGCCATTTCTAAAATTTCCTACGGGAAATAACATGGGGACAACGTGTTTTGGGACCCCCCTTTTTTCTCGCCCCCGCTTGACAAATCACCCCCAAACTTTCAGGATAGGAGCGGACCGGAGCGCCCCACAAGTTTTGAAACTTTCACGAACATTCGTCAATCGGCGCCAAAGTTATTGCAAATAGAATGTTGCTGATATCCTATGGAAAATAGGTCCTAACTATAACTACCTACTGGCAACTGCCAGTAGGAAATATATATATATATATATATATATATATATATATATATATATATATATATATATATATATATATTTATACACATGTGATACAGGCCGCTTGTACAGCAGAAACACTTTATGGCAGAGGACTGAAATAAAAAATACTTGCACTATTGGAGGTCTGCACTCGTCTTTGCTCCGCTATTATATATCCGTGGAGATATATATATATATATATATATATATATATATCTCCACGGCAACCTCCAGCAAACAGAAACACACACACACAACATAGATACATACATATGAATTTACTGGTACCTACAAATTGCACTGCAGTAATACAGTTCCTACTTTCCTTCCATTCATTAAATAGAGACAACCACCCACCTGAAAACAATGCTTAAATTAGATTTATTTTTTGAAGAACAGGAGTCTTGGGCACAAAGCGGCTATTTGCGGCACACGTTTCGCATCACACTGCGATCAGCCTCTCATTTTGTAGAGCAAGGCATGCTCAAAGCAATCAACCTGTAAATGCTCTTTCTGCAAAAAGTTGCAATCTGCTCACTTCATAAAAATTAATCTTTGAAAGCCTGCTAGAGCAGCAGATCTCCATTCCAGTATTCATGTTTGCAGTATGACTGCATTTAAGGGACAGAGACAAATACTTTTCATTTGACATGAGACAGTGCATGCAGTACTTTGTGGGATCACCGTCTGCAGCTCCCACAGTCTGCATCTTGGAAATGTCAATGCTTTAAAGTTTGGGAATGGTTACTGTCTGCTCACCATCCCAGCCTTTTCAACTGTGTAGGAAATGTGCTCTTTCTGCAGGGTCATCCTGGCTTTTCTTACCTTTTGCTGAACCCTATATTTGTGCTGGTTGCAGAACTCTGTCCACTTCCTGTGCCCCTCGCTTCAAACAAGGTAGAATTAAGATTCTCCTAATTGCCATATTTAACTTATCTATAAGTCTGTGGCACATGGTGGACCCCGGCCGGTAAGTTAAAAGGCACTCATGGCCTGTAGCACCCACTGTGCTATCCAGTACAGTGACAGTGCAAACATGACTGCAGGTCTATCATTTGTAGCCTGGCTATTAAAGATTTAAACTGCAACTTTAACCTGTCAATATATCTCCTTTTAACAGGTCAAAATGTTTGTTTTAACTGTTTACAATTCACCCCCAAGTAGGTATTATTGCCTGTAATGCAGGGTGCATGGTATTTAAAAGTTGGACATGTGGTAATTTAATGTTAATCATGTCCTTACTGTGAAAAATGTAAAAAAAAATTACATTGATACTTGTATAGCACACTACTCACCCGCAAGGGTCTCAAGGCGCTTGTACGAATACCGCTTTGGAACCCATCCTGGCTTTCCCTGTGAGGTGTCCACTCCTGGGCACCCCGAAGGTGGAGGCCAGGCATCCTTACCGTTGTGGGGGCCGTGGTGGAGATTAAGCAAGCTATTGCCCAGACTTGCTGAGTGGGACTCCATGATTAGAATAGGCACCGAGGCGAGAATTATCAGGTCCGTGGAATTTTGAGCCCAAGACCCCTGCGTTACATTATCACATTTAATAATGCTAATTTAGGTTATGAAACAACTATAAAAAAAATTAAGTAACTATTTTTAATAGTTATTAATAATCAAATTCAACAGTGAAGTCGGATTTTCGATAAACATTATGGAAAAGGTACTTTTAGAAAGTTATCATTTTCCTGCCTATTTCCTCTGGAGACCCATTTAATTTCCTCTCCCATTTCTGCTAGCCAGTGATTAGTATTTGCATAGATGTGAGTGTGTGCAAAATGCTTACCGAGAAAAACGACTAGGCTGACCTTTATGGGCAGAGATGACCCCTCTGAAACTGACAATACGCAGTATGGACCCGTGGGCATTCTCTTTTTACATCATATTGTCAAATCCAGCTTGAATGTCTGATCCTGCTTGACAGATCTTCTGGGGTTTACATATAACACTTGGGACACACTTCGAGGGGCGAGAAGGCCAAAACAATTCTTCTATATCCTCTGTTTGGTTACTGAAAAACTCTTCTTTGTTCTACCAGACTACAGCACTCTAGGTTTATTGGAGTTGCAGTGACATTCCCCACATCCCCCACACATAGCCCTCAGAGCCCAATTTACGCATCTTTTTTGTGACCACTTCAATAAGCTGCAACACATTTACTGTCTCATTTGTCCTTGTTGCCACGTTCTTTTTGGCAGACTTAAATAAAAAAAATTCTATTTGTATCAGAAAAAAAAAAGAAAAAATAAAATGTCCAAAGTGGGTAAGATTGGCATAGACAACTTTCACCCCATTGGCTAGGGCGGGCGCAGAAGTAATTCCCAACCACTGTCTTGCGCCAGAATAAATGTTGCATCTTCAGTCAGCTACCCCAAATAAAACTTGTATTTCTTACAAACTGCAAAAATTAGCAAAGCTTTTGTGCATTCTCTCGTGATTCACAAGGGGTGAGGTAGGACTCTTGACTTCCCCTTTCCCTTGTGACTCACAGGGCTTTACAATAATTACTTTACAGTCAATTTGCATGGCAAGATTTGCAATGTGGTCTCTTGTGCATCATGCCTCTGAAATGTTTCATTTCAACAGGGTAGATTATGTCTAAAATTGATAAAGTCACAAACAGTAGTCTAGAAATGTGCTTGGGGTTTCCCATTACAATAAAAAGCAACAGTCCCATTGTACCACATATATTTCCATGAGAATAACCACAATCAAATGGAATTATTGTTGGGCTGCCTTCGTGTAATGTAGACACTGATGCACACAGATCAACAGACATACAGGCTTCCACAACAACAGGAGCTTTTGCACACATGACAGCAACAGCTCATGATCTCATACCAAAGACCACCCGTCATCCAAGCATCCATTTATATAGACTAACAGACACACAGTTGCTTATTCTCCCAGTCAAACACACATGCAAGCATCCTGGTAAGCAGGCAGCACAAAGAGGGCCAAATGGAGTCATATGAAACAAGCATTCAGCCACAAACTGGATATGGCAAAGGGGGGAATGGACAGAGGGATTACTGGAGATAATATTATCTACTATCAGACATACAGGCACCTATGTGAAAAGAGCAAATGAGAACCAGCCACCTAGGCACAGTGGCAATGCAGGGTTCTTCGAGCGCAGACCAACAAACATACTGGTATCCAAAAACATAGCATTATCTATGCATATGTGGATAATACAGATACTAACCACTCACATGTATAGGTAAAATGCATACAGGCACTCATAGATGGTGAGGCAGGTGAAGGGACAGATGGATGGATGAATGGAAAGAAGTGTAACTGGTAATAGGGTGAAGGTTCTGATATTATGCTCTCAACATCTGGAAAGAACTGTCCATTTGACTGACTCGACCCCACACTTCTGCCTAGTATAAAAAAAATGCCAATCATTCTCTTACCCCAATCAATGAAATAGCCTCTCCCCAACTCGTCCTGATTATCCTTCCCATTTAATCTCCTTTTGTTATCATTTTCCATTTGTAAATTTGTATGCATCACTCACCAGCTCTTTTGTTTTGATAGTCTTTTAAAAATCATAAGCTGAGTTTCCACTGCTAGCATGTACCAACACCTAATCGATGTGGTATGTAAAGCCTCCCCTTTCTCCAAGTGCAATACCACCCATTAAAAATAAGATAACAAAATAATTATTATTCCCTATGTGAAAGAAATCACATTTGAGGTGACCGTTAGACCCTCCTTGGAGAAATCACTCTATTGGCTGGTGGAATTCTTTAGTACCCATTGCCAGCCAATTTTTGTCCTCTACTAAATCACCACCTTTATGTACTAAAACAGTGCATCCTAGATGCCCATTCTATTCATGGCCTCTTTTAGTTTTATCTGATGAGGGAAGTACCTCGTCCGCCCTTTAACCACCTGCTCTATTAAGGTTCAGACTAACGGGCATGTTTCCTGCAAAAACCTTAGAAAATGTCCCCTTGTACAGTGGGCCAAACCTATAAGTACCTCAGGGCATCTGTCCTGTTTAAGGCGGACATTTTGACATTTTCTTTCTTTCCTGTTCAGTAGCGCCAGGAAAAGCCTGGATATCCCAAACAGGAAAAAACATAAATGACCCCCACACGCTCTTAGAGTATTACAAGGGTATCAGGGCCACTTGTTTTCTGTTTTTCCCACTTTGGGAGTTTGTTTTTGAAAAACAAAAAAAAATGCTAAGCAGCCGCGTTAAATATGTGGCCTCTCAAGAAAGTTACAGAACATTCAGAGAAGCCACCGTGGTGAGGACTCCTGTAAAGGCGCAGAGATCTCTGCCAGACTGGCGGGCATGCACCAGAGTGGGGAAGGCCATAACTTCCACCACGTGAGCAGTATGGTGGGATGAGGGAATTGCTCGTCAAGTTCTAAATAAGGCCTTAACTCTCTTAGAATTTCCGGATAGCTTGATGTGCGCCCATTCTGGGCCTTCTTTTTACTACAGACTTTAATCATTGTTGTCTAGTGTTAGTACTGATGGATTATTTGATGCAAATGATAAGTATGACTGCCAGATTGCACTGATCTGATAAGTCAAACCCCTTGTGCACAGATGCACTCCTTGTGGTATGTGTATATGTCTGGTAGCCCTAGTTATGCTGCAGTCTTTCTGCACTAACTTTGTCAGGGATAATCTATATATATAAAAAAAACGACAGTATGTCTGTTTGTCCTTTATGCATTACTACACCATTCATCCAATCGGCATGAAACTTTGGGAAGTTGTTGAGTACACTCCCGCGAAGGTCTCTGGCAAAAAATAAATAAATAAATAAATATTGGCCCCCTGGCCCCCCAGGGCCCTCATAATCTTTCCAATACTGAACCTTTACAGTTTCCGGTGCGACTCGCTTTTGCAATGACCATCAACAAAGCACAAGGACAATCGCTGCAAGTGTGTGGACTAGATTTGGAGAATCCGTGCTTCTCACATGGACAACTGTATGTGGCCAGCTCACGTGTCAGAAAACCTTCTGATTTATTTGTGTACGCACCAGACGGAAAAACAAAAAATACAGTGTATCCACAAGCACTCGAATAAATAAACAGAAAAAAACAACACTTTAAAATGTTTTCCATATTAAAATGAATAAGTTTCAATAAAAATGACACAATGTAAATTGAATGTTATCATAACAAGTTTCCTTAAATTTCCTTTCTTCTGAGATTGCAGCAACGCGCGACGGGTAAACTAGTGTTCCATAAAAAGGACACTCTTTACGTTTATGATGTTGATAATGTTACTTATTTTCATTGCCTCCTTTCCAATAATGGGCAATTTTTTTTCTTGGCATTTTTAATCATTCATCTGAAGAACGTATCTTCTAATCCGAGTATATTACTCAACTCAGTTCTAAAAGGTTTTCATAAGCTAGTGTTTAAAGGGCCCCATGCAATAAATCATTTTAATAGGATGCAAAACAAAATGACTCGCTGAAACTCTCCTAAGCGTATGAGTTATTTCAGGTGGGCAATGCAATAACGCATTAAGCTCTAACTGCTTCATCAACTGTCAACTGTCTGGCTCTACAATGGTTTCTGCAAATTAAGAACTACTTCTTTTTCAGCACAGTCCATGAAAACAACGAATGCCACATTAGAACGGTAATAGAACTAAATGTCACATGCAGTGCATGACAATGTCATACCTGACCTGCTGAGTCACGAAGCCTACAATTCCACATGCTGCACCAGGGTCCCCTCTTCTTGTATCAACGTGATAGAGTACCCAAATACTCATGTCCTTCCACTTAGGAAAGGTATTAGAAAGGCTCAAATCCTACCTCTCTTGGTGCCCATCACTCTCTTCACAGGCACCAATAAAGTTGATGTAAACCAATTTCCTCTCCTCCAGCCTCCCCTTTCTTTCCTCCCTCCTTATCACCACTCCTGGGGACACCATTTCCGCCTTACATTTCTGTTGTACTATGTATGCTAATAATATGCATATTTCTTTTCCTTTCCCCCGTTTCCACTCTCCCTCCAATCGTTAACCGCGGGTTGCGTTAGGGCAGTCATGCTTGGCTGGGCCACTGGTCACTAATGGTCGACCTTCAAAGCTGAACTCATTCACGCGGCTGCTGCTTCCCTCCTTCCCGACCTTTCATCGCCATCTCCTTTCACCTGAATACACCATCACTCTCCACTTCTACTTTGAAAAAAAAAAGAAACCTCAGCATGTACTGGGAATCCTTTGTCTCATCCACTGTCGCTGCTGATCGGGTCCAATTACTCAGCATTAGAAAACTTCACCCACACCTCTGCTGCTCTGTAGTCAAATACCAAATCAATACTGTAGTTCTGCGTCAACATAATTACTGTAACACCTCGCCCTCGGTGCCTGAAAAATCTTTACTCAAGTCAGCATTTGTTAAGTTATTGTGCCTTAAACTCAAAGCATTTGAAGGAAGGGGGATCTCGGTGATCGTGCACCAGGATGACCACCATTCACCTCAGGTCCCTCCAGTCCTCGGACCATTCATTAAGTATGGAGATAACCATCTTGCCGACAGAAAAAGAACAGAGGATTGCTGGGACCCCTAACCCACCACCTCCCACTGAGAGTACTTAACCAGTACCTACCCAGCATTCCGCCTGAACTACCAACCCACCAACAAGAAGGCCAGCCATCTTGGAGGCAGGGAGGGGCGTAATGAATGGGACGAGGACAACAGGAGCTGGAGTAATGAAGATTACTGGTCAGTAATAGGGTATCACCCCAGGTGCCTCCCTTCCTCGTTCCATTCATTACTTATGGAGCATACCAAAGCCACAAACCATGCCTTACCAACCTCCAAAGAACCCAAACGACACCACACCAAAAGCAGTATCCCAAGCGACGCAAACGGGAGAACCCCAGGAAAAACACAAGCAGGAGCACACAGCCGGAAACACTCCCAACCAAAGATAAGGGTCTCAACGCCTAGAATAAGCAGGAGACAACCAAGGTGAATAAACAAGGAGCAAGCCCATGGCACCATCACCCAGAGGGCAGCTAACTCATACCGGGAACACCCCCGAACCAATAAGGAAGATGGGGCTCCTGCCAAGGAAGCACCAGACACCGCCATCAACAGAAGTGCAACGAAGAGGCCACAGACGGAAGAAGACCCCGAGCGACCAGTCACACCAGCAAAGCCAGGGACAGACCAACAGGGACACAACCAAGGCCTGGAAGAGCCAGGACTGTGGAAGTAGACGTCAGCACTGGTAACCAAAGAGGCAGATAACCACAGAAGGACAAGCAGGGCACCCAGGCCCCGATGTCCCCAACCACGAAAGCTACTGAGCGGATGGGGAAACGGCCATGAAGGTGACAAAGCAAGGACAAACAAAACCAAGGCTGGACAGGAGGCACACCCCTGGGACCCCCAGCCCAAAGGCCAATCCCCAAAAGGGAAATGGAGGTTGAAGCAACCCCACCACCAGAACAACCGGCACAAGGAGGACCTGAACAGACTGAGGACCCCAGAGGGCACGAAAAGCCTGTAGGGCCAGAAGGCTGCCACGCCCAGCGCCACCAAGCTGCCCTAGAGACACTGCGGTAGAACTGACAGAGAGCTTTCCAAAGCAGACAATTGAAGGAACGCCCAACAACTCTGAAAAGTCACACAACCAACCCTAGAAGAGAGCCAAGGGGAAGCAGCGGACGAGCCAACAGCCCCCACCCCAACCAGGAAACGAAGGGTGACAGGCCATCACCACAAGGGAGACTCACAGCGGACCAGCCCAAAAAAAGAGGAGAGGGTCTGCCAATTGGTCCAAGGCAATAACCCAGAGGACCAACCATGGGCTGGACCATACAGACCAAACCAGGAAGGGAGGATGCACTGACCAAAGAGCAAGCCCCCACCAACCAGACTGACCCGGCCACCAGAGAGCTCAGAGGACACCACTACCACCGAAACCCCCAGAGGAGGACCAAGCCTAATGGCAAGAACGTGTCACGAGGCTCAGACCAATCACAACTTCATTGCAGCATTGTGATTGGCGTAGGGGTGGGAGCCTGGTTGCCTGCTTCCTTGTCCTGTCAAAGACAGGAGAGCAGGAGAGCAGGAGAGCAGGAGAGCAGGAGAGCAGGAGAGCAGGAGAGCAGGAGAGCAGGAGAGCAGGAGAACAGGAGAGCAGGAGAACAGGAGCAGAGAAGACGCGGGACCCAGCCTCAAGGTAAGTTTTGTTTTTCTGATCCCCCTGCGCAAAACCCACCCACCGCGCCACCCGGCTACCATGCCGGCCGTGACTGGTACTTATGCACTAAATTGCTGTAAGAAGTGACCTTCACATTTCAATAAATTACTAGCAAGAATGTGACCAGCGACATTCATAAATCAAACCAAAGTGATACGTTTCATAAGCGGTCATTAACCATATTTTAGCACTAGCAGCCAGCAAACCACACCACAGAGCGGTTATGAAAATGTACACACTATATTTTTGCTGAGGGTTTTGCCTATGTATAGGTAGTCTTCCTGCTACCTTTTCTGTTTATGCTTCAATAATGCCACAATGATTTATGAAAGTTATTTGAATTCTCCTTTTTTCTGAACCCATAACACCTTCCTGTTATTACAGTACGAGTTCCTCTAGGTGTGGACTGGCGAGACTACATTCACTATATATTTATTTGATCTGGTTTCACAGCGCAGAAGTCTGCAAGACATATTGTTAAGAATTAATTACTATACATGCAGAGCCGTCTTGGGCTGCCCTCCACAGAATCATCACCTTTTTCGGTTAAGCCAGGGGAGCGCATGTGCTGCTCTTCAAAACATGCTGTATGCAGGTATGGACTTGAAGCTCTGGCCCCTCTCCTCCCATATTTTTCATTGGCTTGTGTCATTGTTCCTTTGAAAACTGTGGCTTTTCATTGGTCAATAGGTTAAGTAGCCCCTCCTTAGTACAACGTTGTCTCATTTTGTAACCTCCCATGAGGACACCCCCTTTTACATGTGTTGATGCTCTGTAGGCTTTAATTACAGCCTTCAAACACTATTTCGTTTAATGGTTTTCACATGCGTGCTGTTGCAGGCAAGAGAAGCTCTCTAGCAATGGTTTACTATTTTTTTTACATAGCAAGGCACACAATGCTGATAGTGGCTGCCGTGCCTTTTCCTTTATTTGCTGCGCAAAACGCGAGTGCATTTTTTTTTTTACTATTTGTTTTAATGTTTTTATTGCCCTATGCTGCACTTACACTTTAATGGCGGCTGTGCCCCTTTCCTTAAATGAGCCAAGTCTAAGGAAAGGGGACAGGCCGCCATTAAAGTGAAAGCGCGGTATGGGGCGCTTTTCCCCAGAAAAGCATTTGTTTATCAAGTTGACAAACAAATGCTTTTTTTGTAAACTCCCCATACCACGCTTTGACTTTAATGCAGGCCACGCCCCTTTCTTTAGAAATGACTTGTCTAAAGAAAGGGGCGCGGCTGACATTAAAGTTAAAGTTAAAGCGCAGCATGGGCGTTTTTACAAACAAGCATTTGCAATGCAATAGGTGTCGCATTTAAGAAACTAGTGGAAGTGAGACCTATTGCATTGCAAATGCTTGTTACCTCATGTGAAAGGCTGTTTAGTGAGTCACACCAAATCCTATAGCATAATTGCATTGCAGGAAGAACAATTTTACTTCTCAAAAGTACGATGAATAATCACAAAATAGTTGTTCATCACATAGATGAGTAGAAGGAAGAAGTGTTGTTGTTTTAGTTTTTTTTAGTAGCAGACTATTTTAGTTAGGACTCAAAATCCAAACCACCCAGATTGGCTTTGCCAATTTGTCTATTTTTTTGCAGTTTTATACAGTGCTCGACCAGAAGGTTTTGGAACGCTTTACATGAGCACCGGTTACATTACACAAGGACACATTCATTATTGTAAGCACGGAATCACAGGATGTTGAGCTGATGCCGGGCCGGTTCCCTAGGTGGGTAGCTCTACCCCTTACGCTACATCCTCTTCCTTAATCCTTCTTTATATAAATCGCCGTGATAAGGATACTAGGGAGTTCACTCAGACTCAGACCCACATTTTGTGCCATTCTGAGCTGAGATCGCCTGCCTCTCCACCCTCCACTCCAAGCACCCTCTATTGTTCTTTCTTTCGAGTCAAGCATAACACACTTGATTTATTTTCAGGCCATTTAGGAGAAAGCAGCTTCGAGGTGAAGCTGACATGCAGTTGGCCGCCCGCCATGGGCTTCTCCCAGTTGTCACTTGTGCTGTTAGAAAGAACCTTCTGTGCTCTCCAAGCACTGGCAGGGCCGGGGCCGGGCAGATGTCGGCGCCTTCTCCAGCCAGGCTTTTTCTATTGGTTTGGACGGTGTAAAGGGGTGAGGTGTGCAGTTGTTAACAATAATCTAGCGCCACCTTCTAAGCGTGATCCCCAGGGGTTGTCACTTAAGGTTATTTGCGCCAAACTGATCATCCTGTCGCTTCTCTTTGATGCTCTTGGTTCATATTCCATTAATATTTCTTTATGGAATGTTTTCTTAAGTCATCTCATTTTGATTTCCATACTCTAGGAAAAGGTGTTGTACAAATACATTATTGTTTTCTTTCCTGAAGAGTGTCTAACCTCTGTGAAGTTGCGAGCATGCTATACGTTACACTTTTTGAGGAAAGCAAAGAAGTGATGGATCGAATGATTAAATGAACCCCGGCGACTGGGAGTTACTTGGGCCCCACTGCAGTCCATCTGTCTTTTTCTTTGTCCCACCATGCCACTCTAGACCAGAAATAGTGGGAAAATGAACCATGAGGTCCCAAGGGATCACCAGTGGCATCGGTGCATTCAAGCCTCTCTCCCTTCGCTTTATTGTTTGTCGCAGTGGATGCGATGGCAAGACCAGGTGTGGGTCCTGTGCTCACTCTCCATTGGACTGAAGCTGCACCTCACTGATGAGGAGTGAGTAGATGGAAAACGGTACCTGGTGGTCCATGTCCTCATCTGGAGAGGACATGGTCTGGCATTTCTGACTGGAGTGGTCCAATAGGAGATGGACGAAGACTGATTTTGCATTTGGCTGGTCTGAGTCTAAAGTGGCACATTGGGTTAAATAAACTGTGTTTGAATGCAGTTATGACCATCACCAGTGGCAGAAATGAGTTCAAGGATAAAGGATAATTATGCACTTATATAGCATAGTGCACGACTACCCTGAGGCATCTCTGCGCTTGTACAAATACCACTGAGGAACCCTTCCTGGCCTTTCCCTGTGAGGAGCCCACTCCTGGGCACCCCCAGGGTGAAGTCAGGCATCCTCAGCATTGTTGGGGCCGTTGTAGAGATTAAGCAAGCTATTGCCCAGAGGTGCAGAGTGGGGCTCATGATCAGAATAGGCATAGAGGCGAGAATTATCAGGTCCAAGGAAATTGAGCCCGAGACCCTCCGAGGCGGGAATTGAACTCTGGTTCCAGCCAGATTACTGCATCAGGGTCTGCCGCTCTAACCATTGAGCCACACTTCTCTACAAGCATTCAAGCATTCCTTCAATCACTGTGTAGTTTGTTACACTATTTAATAAAAGCACTGATCAATTGCAGATTATTTTTGTAAACATCTTTATGCAGACCACAAAGGGTGCTGGCATCTGCTTATTTTATTTCGTTCTTGTGGAATTCTAGAATGCATCTTGAATTCTGTC